>NW_024424230.1:45855121-46048005 GCF_017311325.1 Ursus maritimus | reverse complement strand
TTTTTTTTTTTTTTTTTGACTTGGAATGAAGTTAACAGTATTTTGGCAAGAGCAAAAACAGGGCATGAAACTCATGAGATCAAATTTTTCTTTTCCCTAGATACTTACCCACAAGCAAAAGCCAGAAAAGAAAAAGAAGAGATTGACTTAATTTATCTTAAAGACATGAACTTCATAGAAAAATATTCGAAATGCAGAAGTCACTTTCTAAAATCTCCATTTCCTAGAAGTGTCTCAAAGTAAAAACTTCCTCACCCTAATGGGAAAGAGTGTTTTCTGTGTTTCACTTCATGTGCCAAGTCAAGGCCTTTAAGAATGGAACATGCAAACAGTAGGTGATATTTATCAGTCATATTGATGGATAAGAAGAGACAAGATTCTGGGTGTTGTGGTTATTTGCCGTTGCATAATAGGCCGCCTTAAAATCCCGTGGCTTAAAACATCTACAGGCGGACCCTGACTTGCAATGTTTCGACTTATGATTTTTTGACTTTATGATGGTATGAAAGTGATATGCATTCAGTAGAAACTGCACTTGGAATTTTGAATTTCGATCTTTTCCAGGGCTAGCAATGTGCAAGGTACCATCCTCCTGCGTGATGCTGGGCAGCGACAGTCCACCCAGTCAGCCGCACCATCGTGAGGGTAAACAACAGATGCAGTCACAACCATTCTGGACAACCATTCTGTTTCCTACTTTCAGTACAGTATTCAACAAATCACATGAGCTGTTCAACACTTTATTATAAAACAGGCTCTCTGTCAGCTGATTTTGCCCAACTATTGGCTAATGTAAATGTTCTGAGCACGTTTAATGTAGGCTAGGCTAAGCTGTGGTGTTCAGTAGTTTAAGTATATTAAATGCCTTTTGACTTATGATACTTTCAATTTATGATGGGTTTATTGGGATGCAGTCACGTTGTAAGTCAAGGAGGATCTGTATTGCTTTATTCAGGACTCAGCAGTCTGGGCTGGGATCAGCTGGGCGGTTCCGCTGGTCTTGCCTGGGGTCCCTTATGCAGGTACCTTTATCTGACGGGCTGTAATAACTAAGCTAGCTTCACAATGTGCCTTGCATGGTCTCACAGGATCTCTTTCTACAACCCTTCTTTCTCCAGCAGGGCAGTTGGACTTCCTTGTGGCATAGAATCTGGATTCCGAGAGGGAGAATTCTAAGATGACAGGTGCTTATCAAATCTCTGCTTGCATCATGCTTGCTAATGTCTCATTTGCCAAAGCAAGTCACATGACCAAACTCAGACTCAGTGTAGGAAGGAACAACACAAGGGTAAGAATTCTCAGAGGCATGGTTCATTGGGAGCCACTAATGTAATGGTCCATCATAAAATTAAGTTTTTTAAATTGTATAAATGTAAATTCTGCTTTTCTTAAGAAGACAGAATTAGGTTACTTGGAAAATCCAGCTCATGTTCTAGAGCTTTGCAAGATGGCATTTATATTTGGGGATGTTCTTAATGACTTGTAGGGCTTTTAAAACTCACCAGATTAGATCACCCAAGCCAGTTGATCAATTCATAAATATTTACTGAGCACCTATTAACCTGTTATCACTGTGCAAAGTGGTATGGAAGATACATTTTTCTTGCATTCAGGGTACTTGTAACAGAGTTGGAAAATACAGATAGTAATAGTAATGTGACAATATTGCAAACAATGTAAGACAGAAGACAACTAAGTGCTAAGCTGTGCCATATAGAATATAAAGAAGTAAAGAATTTCAAACTTTTAGTTATGCCTTGTTCTGATGAGGTTTTCAACACATAGAGACATGGTCTAAGAGTCATAATAATCCATTAATAATCCAAGTCTGAGCATGTAGACTTGACTATACTGTCTGACTCTACTGGTCCTCCTCTCAGGGGTGGAAGACACTGGCTTCGTGAATGCAGAGAACAAGGAAAATCAGCCACTTAAAGAAAGGTGATTAAGCTTTCTCAAACTTGAGTCTTTGCCCTTCGAGAAAGCAGATGACTTGCAAGACAATTTGTCAGCATCTGCCTAGTTCTCCCGTCGTTAGTAACCTACAGTCTGGCCACGCTGCTACATTCAGCTGCACTGGGAAGGGCTGGCAGTTGAGCAGTTGTGCCGAATGGTGAGGACTGTGATGGCGTCGGGAGCAGCAAATTATCCCAGATAGGAGATACTGAAGAACCAGGAAGAAAGAACAGGTATTTGGTTCTAGATACCAACTTGTATTCCGGACACTCTGCCAGACTCTGGGCATAAAAATGAACTAGACTTGGTGCCTGCCTCTCCAAATCCCACGGTCTAATAAGTAGGCAGGTCTAAATGCTACAACAGGGGAGTGCAAGCGGAGGGACAGGCCGGGAGAGGAAGGGAAGAGTTGGCAGTAGGGAAAGCCTGCCAAATAACGGGATGCCTGAGGTGAATTTTGAAGAATTAATTGGAGTTAAGGTGGGGAAGGGCTGTCCGGACAGAAGATACAGCCATGAGCAAAGGCATGGAGACACACTCAGGACCGGGAAATCATTTGAGTAGCTTGGAAAATAAGGTACCATGCAGGCAGGTGAAGGAGATAGGGCAGAAAGGAAAGCTAAGGCCAACTAATAAACCGCCCTACTAAGGAGTTCAGATTTTATCCTAAGTGCTAAGAAACATTAAGTGATTAAGCAGAGTAGACACATGACCACATTTACATTTTAGAAATGGCACTGCCCAGATGATGAAAACGTTCTATAATCTCGTCTGTTCAGTGTGATAACTGCTAACCAGATGTGGCTGTTGAGCACTTGAAATGCAGCCAGTGTGACTGAGGAACTAAATTTTTAATTTTAAGATTTGAATTTAGATAGCCACATGTGGTTCTTGGCTACCATATTGGACAGCTCAGCTCTAGAAAAATCCCCAGAGCAGTGGCTTGGAGGATGGATTGGATGAGGGCATGACTGGAGGGACTTCGAAGACTCTGTTAACAATTCAGGTGTGGAATAATGTGATCCCAAATTAAGCCTGGGGCCATGGGAATGGTTGGAGGTGGCCAACTTGAGAACCACTTAGGAAATGAAATGGGTAGAACTTGGATCCTCTCTGACATGAGGGAGCAGCCCTGATCGTGAGAACAAGGTAGGTCCTAAGAAGTAGGGACAAATAAGTATACTTAAGAGGATGAGGCCAAGTCCAGAGACTGTGGAGCAGCAGAGCTCGGACTGACGTGGTCGGCAGTAGGAAATTGTGATAAATTGTGCTGGTCTTCCATTACTATGCAAGATAGGTTATAAGTGAGAGAGACTGCAGACAGAGACAACAGCTGGGAAGTTGACCTTGGTGTGGTTGAGAGCGGTTTGGACAAGGTGGAGATAGCGGGAGGGTGAATGAATGGGTGAACTCGGGCTAATGATAATCAGCATCATTTATTTATTTATTTAGTTTTAAGATTTTACTTACTTATTTGACAGAGAGAGAGCACGAGAGCACAAGCAGGGGGAGCTGCAGAGGAAGAGGGAGAAACAGGCTCCCCACTGAGCCGGGAGCCCAACGTGGGGCTTGATCCCAGGACCCTGGGATTGTGACCTGAGCTGATGCTTAACTGACTGAGCCACCCAGGAGCCCCAGCATCATTTGAACATCAGGGAAAGAGAACAGTCAATGAGAGATCCATGTTTTCCAGTCCGACAGGGAAAAGGAAAGGGAAAAGTGAATTCGTGCTGATTAAGGACCTAGGATTAGGCACTATGCTAGATACTTTCACAAAAACCTTCTCCGTGGGATGCTAGACAAACTGGTGTTGTCACGGATGGAAATGCACTGGCCAAGAAAAGGGCTGAATTAATATTGTTCCACTGCTTAGACTTTGAATGTGAGTTGTATCCTAAGTGGAAGATCTACTTTTCTGTATATATTTGTGTTGAGGAGGTGAGAAGAGAGAATTAAGGATGTATAGGCAGTGGGATTTAAAAAATACACCTACTTACCTACTTACATAGTTTATTTGATTAACGAACATTTTTAAGAGATTTTTGTTAATGGGTAGTTTCACGATAATAGATCTGATATTATGATTTTGTTGGCTTAATCAAAGGACGTTGTCTTAGAGTTCTGGAGGCTAGACACCTGCAGCCAAGTTGTCAGCAGGGTTGCTTCTGTCTAAAGGATGTGAGAAAGAGTCTCTTCCGTGCCTTTGTCTGTTGCTGGTGGTTCGCCGGCCAGCTTTGGCCACCCTGGCTGACTGACACATCATTTTGACCTCTAACCTCATGTTCACAGGGTATTCTTCCCATGTGTGTCTGTGTCCAACTTTCTCTCTTTAATGAGGATACGAGTAATATTGGATTAAGGGGTCATCTCACTCCAGCAGGACATCATCTTAGCTAATTATGTCTGCAATGGCCCCATTTCCACATTCTGAGGTGCTGGGGGTTAGGACTTCAACCTATGAATTTTGGGGGAGGACACCGTTTAACCAATAACAGTCTTCCCTCTTGTCCTCTCACATGAACATCTGTTCACCCCATCCCAATACTCCCCAAAGTCTTATCGCATTCCAGCATCAACTCTAAATGCCAAATCTCATCTACATCGGGAATGGATGAGACTGGGCACGTGATTCATCCTGGGGCAAACTCTTTTCCATCTGTGAACTTACGAACTCAGACAACAAGTTATCTGCTTCTAAAATACAGTGACAGAACAAATGTAGGATAGACATTCCTATTCTAAAAGGGAGAAATTGGATGGAGAAAAAGGGTCAAGGGTCATGGGTCCCAAGCATATCTGAAACCAACAGGGCAAACTCTATTCAGTTTTAAGGTTTTAGAATGATCCTCTTTGGCTTGATGCTCTGTCCTCTCGGGATCTGATATTGTTTTACTTAGCTGTTATTTTAATAGCTAAAAGGACTTTGTCCTTCAAAGTCAATGGGAAAATACTTTAAAGAGATTTAAGCATAGAAAAGCACAAGCAGCCGACAGCAGCTCAGCAAAACAAGTGCCTCATATTATTAGTCCAGCTAAACCCACATAAACCCAGGTCGATATTCCAACATAACTTTAAAATAAAACAATAAGCTTCCTTAGGTTGTGAGGTGAGAAAACTGGAGGGTTGTCAAGATTTGTAGCTCAAGTCATAGCTTGGTTTTAGGGCCTGGGGTAGCTTCTTATTCCTTATTGAACACTTGCTTATGAGGGTCTTCCTTTTGCTCCCCTACATAGTAAAAATATTACAACAATAATAATTCAATCAAAGGTACTAGTTAAGATAATACTAACTACTTTAACAGATAATCCCCCGAACCTTGGTCGCTTAATTTAATGAAAGTCCATTTCTTTTTTATATAACAATCCAATGCAGGTGTGTGGAGCACAACCTTCCAGAGCGGACCTAGACTCTTTTCATGTTGTAGACTTCCATCTCCTAGGGCCTTGAAGTCCTTTGCTTCCAGGCAGGGAGAGATGAAACATAAAAAAAATGACACAAGAGGTTTTGATGGGCCATTTATCCTCACTTTTCATTGGCTTGAAATCCACCATATGGCCCCACTTAGATGTATGTAGCACGAGAGATGTTTCCCTAGAGCAGGGGCCACTTCTCAGAACAACTCTACAGTACAGAAGGGGAGCACCAGGCCTTAGTGGGAAGCTAGTCATTTCCATCACAGCAGACCAGATTACGTTGATAGCTTATGACTCTTCAGTATTTCTTGTCTGCATCTCTTCATATTATTTACATACCAGTGACTCCGTCCCTCTTGCGTCTTCTCTCATTTCCTCAAGGCTACCCATGTAATTTACTCATATTTTCCAGTTGTTTTATAGGCCTGGCTGTCTAGCCATTCTCAGAATCCTCTTTGGAATTTACTTCTATGAAAAACAAATTGTATGAGATAAGGAAATAACTGGTAAGTCCCATAAACAAAACTGGACACTGTATAAAGCTACAGTAAACCTTTCCAGAAAAGAGTAAGTTGGATCCCCGTTGCCTTCTTAAGAAGTGAGTATTGAAGTTCACACCCCATTTGTCCTGTGAACTTCCCAGCATTAAGAGAGTTGCTAAAAAGTATGAAGGGATCGAATGGGGCACCTGGGGGGCACAGTCAGTTAAGCGACCGACTCTTGGTTTTAGCTCAGGTTGTGATCTCAGAGTAATGAGATCGAGCCCTGCTTCTGGCTCTGCGCTCAGCAGGGAGTCTGCTTGAGATTCTCTCTCCCTCTGCCCTTCCTGCTTGTGCTCTCTCTCTCTCTAAAATAAATAAATAAATACATCTTTTAAAAAAAGTATTAAGTGACCAGAGATTTGGTTTAAAAATTGTTTATTATGAGAGACTATGGACTATGAGAAACAAACTGAGGACTTCAGAGGGGAGGGGGGTGGGGGAATGGGATAGACCGGTGATGGGTAGTAAGGAGGGCACGTATTGCATGGTGCACTGGGTGTTATACACAACTAATGAATCATCGAGCCTTACATCGGAAACCGGGGATGTACTGTATGGTGACTAACATAATATAATAAAAAATCATTAAAAAAATTGTTTATTAGACCTGTGTTCTAGGGCTTGTGTGAAATGAGCTCAATCAGAATTGTGACAAATATTTATCAACCTGCTACTCTATATAAGGCACGTATATAGAGATCTTAAAAGACACAAAGAAAAAAAAAATCCTTGGGCTAGCCTTTGTCCTTAAGAGTTTTCCTTCTGTATTGTTAAATAGCCCATTTACTGTGTCTGTTGGGCAAATTCTAACCAAATGCACGTCTCTGGAGAGATGTAATTTGCACACAGAAACAAAGTGTAGTGAGGTCGAACACTAGCTGATGACATATTAGTGGTATTTCTGGTCGTCATAGAGACTATTCAAATCCTAAAACATAAGGTGACCCAGGTAAAAATGATCCAAGAGTGTATGTAGAGCCTACTTGCTGATTTTCACTCAAAATCTCTACCAGATAAATTGTGAAACTTCATGTCAGGAGAATGAAGGTTCCATTCCGTAAGTCTCCACTAAGGCTGAGCAAGATGGGTTAATTACCCACTAGCTTATTGTTACTCATCAACAAAATGAGAATGATCGTTTCAACCTGCTTACCTTGCAGGGTTAGCTCTGGGCTGTAGGAACAAATTTCATTATAAAGAGGAGGCACTGTTTCTTTTATCCTAGCACTACTGCTTGTAATAACACACACCTGGGGTGGAAAGAAGGCATCTTCCTTAATAACAAATGTATAAAATTACTGGCTCTGCCCAACTGCATATTTCACATAAAGGCCAACCTGGAGTGTGTGAAGCAAGCGCTGGAGAGGAAATTCATGCGAATGGAATGTGAATTCTTCATAGGGTCTTTGGCAGAACTAACTACTAGGGAGTGCCCTAGTGGGAGGTACCAGTGTCAGGGCTCCAACCAAAGCTGGAATCTGCCTGCAGTGAGCAGAAAAACTGGATACTGAGGTTTCTACTCTGGTTTGCTTACTGCTGGGGATTCTGAGCTCAGAAGATGAGCCACGCACAAGCCATGTGCCAAGGGAGCATGACTGTTTTCCAAGGACTGTTAGTTTCTATGGGCCTGTCCCCTGCGAGGGGGGATAATGCTAAGTGAAATAAGTCAAGCAGAGAAAGACAATTATCGTATGGTTTCTCTCATCTATGGAACATAAGAACTAGGAAGATCGGTAGGAGAAGAAAGGGGTAAAGAAAGGGGGGGTAATCAGAAGGGGGAAAGAAGCATGAGAGACTATGGACTCTGGGAAACAAACTGAGGGCTTCAGAGGGGAGGGGGGTGGGGGAATGGGATAGGCTGGTGATGGGTAGTAAGGAGGGCACGTATTGCATGGTGCACTGGGTGTTATACGCAACTAATGAATCATGGAACTTTACATCAAAAACCAGGGAGGTACTGTATGGTGACTAACATAATATAATAAAAAAATATTATTATAAAAAAAAAAAGATCTACGGGCCTGGAGCAGGCAGGCCCACAGTGAAAGGAAGCGGGGATGAGGTGTGCTGGAATCCTAGGCAGGCATACAGCTGGGTTCTGCAGACCATTTCATGGTAATGAGGAGTTGGGCCACTCCCTGAACCTTGGCTTCTTATCTACAAATTAAAATGGGCATCAGTAGAGCATAGGAAATGCTGTCAATAATATTTTAATAAGTTCATATGGTGGTGACGGATGGTAACAATATTTAGTCTATGTATGTAGTTGTCAAATCACTATGTTGTACCCCTGAAACTATATAATGTTGTGTGTCAATGGTACTTCAATTAAAAATAAAAATACAAAGAAAAGTAAAAATAACAGAAATACAGTTAGTGAAATTCTTTCAAAGCAGGAGGTCATGAGAGAAGCATAATAAAAGGGCATACACACAGACACACACACGTGCATGCACACACACACATATACATATATGTGTAATTTTTTTTTTAATGATGGGATAGTTGGGTTCCAAAAGATACTTTCTATCTTAGGGTTTGCAATGAAGCCAAGCAGTTGGGTGGCAGAACTTTCTTCATTATCTAGTTGCCTCTGGCTTTTAAGGGGAAGGCCTCACCAGGTGTGTGGTAGTATAAGAAATAAGAAATGCCTTTGTTTTTCTGCTTTGTTTTATTCTTTTCATTGCTACTGGTAATACATAGACCACTATTGGCCTAGAACGACATCGCTGTTTTCTCTATGAAGTGATGTTGAAAAGGAAAACTGCAACCTGCTCCTTAAGCCAAGCCAAAGGCAAGTTATTGTACTGAACAATACGCCTCAAAGAACAATTGCAGTAACAAGTATGACCCAAGACTTCTGATTCCAGTTCATATTCCTAGGAGGGTTTGGAGGACAGGACAAAGTTGCCACATTGGGGAGGGGGAGAAGGAGGAAGGAGAAGGAGAAAATCTATGCTTTGCTTATGGGAGCTTCCCCCCGAGTCTGGGTCACAGGCCCATCCCTGTGCTAAAGGGACGTTACGGAGGTTGATTATGCCCTTGTAAGACACGGCGAGGTTATCACCCTTGCATGTTTACGTTCTTGACTCTGGGGCAAATCTTTTCAGCAGTGGTCTGGTGAGTTGCATTTCCATCTTAAAATCTGAAGGATGTAACTTAACTATGCATGAATCACTTCTGAAGCATTGGGAGGCCAGCCAAACCCCAAATTCACTTGTGTTCGTTTGGGTTTGTTCATAACCAACTATGCATGTCTGTTGCACCCACCCCTGTAGGACTAAGTAAACCAGTGGCTCCCCTTGTGTGCCAGCCTTCTGTAGCCTTCACACCTCACGTGGCCCTGCCCCAGGGAGCTTTTTCCTCTGTCCTCCCAGCATCCTGCCAGGAGCTGGAACTGGGCATCAGCAGTCCTATGACCTGCTCATTATTCCTACTTCGCTCTCTTTTTTCTTTCTCCTTTTTTCTTTTTCTTTCTTTCTCTCTCCCTCCCTCCCGTCTTTCTTTCTTTCTTTCTTTCTTTCTTTCTTTCTTTCTTTCTTTCTTTCTTTCTTTCTTTCTTATTTTACTTATTTGAGAGAGAGAGTAAGCGAGCGAGAGAGAGAGAGCATGAGAGAGGACAGAGGGAGAGGGAGAAGCAGATGCCCCACTGAGCAGGGAGCCCCACATGGGGCTCAGCCCCAGGACCCTGGGGATAATGACCTTAGCCGAAGGCAGACAGGTAACCAACTGAGCCTCTCAGGCGTCCTACTCCTACTTTTCTTAAAACATGAACAAGACACTTAATTTCCTCAAGCATCATCTTTCCCCCATTAGAACAGAACAGCCCCATCTTGCAGTAAAAACACAGTGTGCCTTAAATCTGCTGCTTCCATGTTTACAAGCACTTTGCTCGCACACACCTTCATTTAAACTCCAGAGCAGCCTCTCTCCCCTCCCCCAACCGAAGTGTCACTAATCTCATATCTCCGATATCTGGGACCGTGAGGGTAGGTGTTCCTGACATGTACATTTTGGATACATAATCTTTTTTTTTTTTTAAGATTTTATTTATTTATTTAACAGAGAGAGAGAGCACAAACAGGGGGAGGGGCAGAGGGAGAGGGAGAAGCAGACTCCCCGTGGAGCAGGGAGCCCCACCCAGGGGCTCGATCCAGGACCCTGACATCATGACCCGAGTGGAAGGCGGACACTTAACCGACTGAGCCACCCCGGATACGTAATCTTTAGAAAGATAACTAACAAATACGAACTTCAGATATGTAGTTTTTATTTGGTCGTCTTCAAAGCTGTTCTCAGGGGGCAAACGCACTTGTACTCTCATGTTACAAAGTTATTTTTAAACAGCAATGACGATGTAAAGTCAGTGATATTATGTATCTTTTGACGGAGGAATGTAATAAAACGTATCAGGGAGAAACTACTGTCCCTGTACAATGAAGAGCATTTGCAAGTCGTGCTCTTCCTTGTTGCCTGTTACAGCAAAACACGAAGTTCTGCGAGGAAGAAGCCTTGACTGGAGTCCACAGCCGGTCGGTTCTGATGCTGAGGGTTCTGATGGCAGAGCATCTAGGCGAAATGGCCTGGCGTTGTGGAAGAGTTCCTGACTGGGTGGAGAACAGCTCCTTTAATTTAGATTTTGCTTTACATTTGTACATTAATACAATAGTTTTGGAATCTTAGTCATTTGTTGGATATTTCCCTTCAAATAATCTTGTGTCTCGACAGACTTTATAAAAGGGTGCAAACTCTTTCGCACTTTCTCTCAGTCCTCTTTTGTCCACTAAGATAGGACCAGACCACTTTGGGCTGGATCTTTCCAGATAGTACTGGGCATTTATCCAGTTGATTTATTAAAATATGAAAGTTCTTATTAGGGCAAAGCAATACAGGCTCATTATTGGAAAAATGAAAAAAAATTCAAACAAAAAGAAGAATATAAACAAAAAGTCCCTTCCCTCCATCTCCCCTATCCACTCTTTTTTTTTTTTTTTTAAGATTTTGTTTATTTATTCGACAGAGATAGAGACAGCCAGCGAGAGAGGGAACACAAGCAGGGGGAGTGGGAGAGGAAGAAGCAGGCTCCCAGCGGAGGAGCCTGATGTGGGGCTCGATCCCAGAACCCCGGGATCACGCCCCGAGCCGAAGGCAGACGCTCAACTGCTGTGCCACCCAGGCGCCCCCCCACCTATCCACTCTTGAACATGCCATTGTAGAACTTTCAAGATCTGAGTCTGCTTTCATACACACAAATGCACGAGCACACATAGGCACAAGTTCATATGTAGTTTTTATATTATGATCTATTTCAGTTCTGCAAACTTCTTTTTAAATAACAGCGGCATTAAGATATAATTCACATACCAGAAATTCACTTTTAAAGTGCACGAGTCGGTGGTTTTTCACGTATTCACAGGGTTGTACATCCATCAGCACTACCTAATTCCAGAAGATTTTTATCATTGCAGAAGGAAATCCCATCTCCGTTAGCAGTTACTCCCCATACAATATGTAGCCTTTTGTGTCTGGCTTCTTTCACGCAGTTAATGTTTTCAAGGGTCACCTATGTTATAGCATATATCAGATCAGATTCATCCATTTTTATGGCAGAATGATATTCCATTGTATGGATAGACCATATTTTGTTAATTCATCAGTTGGTGAGCATTGCACTGTTTTCACTTTTTGGCTCTTATAAATGCTGCTATGAACATTAATGCACAAGTTTATGGGCGGTTGTTCATTTCTCTTGAATAGATACTTAGGATTGGAATTTCTGGGTCACACGATAACAGCATGTTTAAGTTTTTGAGGAACTGCCTAAGTGTTTTCTAAAGTGTCTGCCCCATGTTACATCCCACCAGCAATGTATGAGGGTTCCAATTTCTCCATACCCTCACCAACACTTGCTATTATCTGTCTTTTTGATTATAGCCACCCTAGTGGATGTGAAGTGGTACCTCATTGTGGTTTTGATTTGCATTTCTTTGATGACTAATAATGTTGAGCATCTTTCCATGTGCTTATTGGTCAATTTTTACATCTTATTTGAAGAAATGTCTATTTGAAGAATTTTTTCAGTCATCTAATTTTTTTTAATGGCTGAGTAGTAGAGTACTTTATTCTGGATATGACTCTCTTATCAGATACATGATTTGCAAATATTTTCTTCCATCTTTGGGTTGCCTTTACACTTTTTTGATGGTGTCCTTTGAAGTACAAAAGTTTTAAAATTTGATGAGGTTTGATTAATTTTTTCTTTTGTTGCATGTGCTTTTGATTTCACATCTAAGAAAGCATTATCTAATCCAAAAGCACAAAGATTTATTCTTATGTTCTTGTCTAAGAGTTTTATAGTGTTAGCTCTTACATTTAGGTCTTTGATCCATTTTGAGTTCTTTTTTTTTTTTTTTTTTTTTGTATGTGGTGTGAGGTAGGCATCCAACTTGATTCATTTGCATGTGGATAGCCAGCTGTCCCAGCACCATTTATTGAAAAGATTACTCTTTCCCCATTGAATAGTCTTGGCACCGTTAAAAATGGTGGAAATTGAGTGACCATAAATGTAAAGGTTTATTTCTGGACTCCCACTTCTATTCCATTGATCTATATGTTTATCCTTATGCCAGTACCACACTCTCTTGACTGCTGTAGGTTTGTGTTAAGTTTTGAAATGGGGAAAGTGTGAATCCTCCAATTTCTTTCATCTTTCTCAGGATTGTTTGGCTGTTCTGGTTTCTTCATATTTCCACATGAATTTTAAGATCACCTTGTCAATGTCTGCAAAAATATCACCTAGGATTTTGGTAGAGATTGTGTTGAATCTATGGACTGCTTTAGAGAATACTGCCATCTTAACAATATTGTCTCTCAATCCCTGAACATGGGATGTCTTTCCATTTCTTTAGAGCTTCTTTAATTTCTTTCAAAGATGTTTTTTAGTTTTCATTGTACTTCTTTTGTTTTATTTATTCCTAAGAATACTATTCTTTCTGATTCTATAGTAAATGGAATTGCTCTTAATTTCATTTTGGGATTGTTCATTGCTAGTGTATATAAATACAATTGATTCTTGTACACGTATTATTTTGTATACTTTTTTCTGTTAAAATATTGTGAACATCTTTTACGTCAGAAAAAATAGTTCTATAACATCATCTTAGTGACCCTGTAATATTTCACTTTAATATTTTATTTAATAAAAAATATTTAGGGGGCGTCTGGGTGGCACAGCGGTTAAGCGTCTGCCTCCGGCTCAGGGCGTGATCCCGGCGTTATGGGATCGAGCCCCACATCAGGCTCCTCCGGTATGAGCCTGCTTCTTCCTCTGCTTGTGTTTCCTCTCTTGCTGGCTGTCTCTATCTCTGTCGAATAAATAAATAAATAAAATCTTTAAAAAAATTTAATAAAAAGTCCACTATAATATTGTATCTAACCAGGTCTTTACTATTAGACATTTAGGTTCCTTTAAATTAAAAAAAAAAAAACTAAAATACCTCTGATACATACTTGCCACTAAATCTTTGCAAGCTTTCTTAATTACTTCCTGGATATAAATGTCCACAAGTGGAGTTGTTAGGGCAAAATACACGCACACTGAAGTCATTTACTAAGCACTGCAAACATTGCCCACCTGAGAAGTTATAAGGATTTCACTTCAACCAAGGCTGTGATACTGGATTCCCCTAATTCTCTGTTTTATTGCTTTAAAAAAAATATTTCCTGGTTTGATAGGTGAAAGATGAGTCTCATTGGTGCGTTGCTTGCATTTCAATTCCCGGGAAAGTCAAAACAATTTTCATATGTTTATTAGCTTAGAAAAGTTTTTTTCCCTGTTAATTATATTAGGTTTCTTAGTCTTGAGTATTCCACTTTTTCTTAGTTTTGAGGAAACAATTTATATATTTAAATTATTAATCCCATGTCCTGCATGGTAAACATTTTCTCCTCGCGTGTTTGCCGTTTTTCTTTAGTTATGGTGCCTTTGGATGTACAAAACTTTTAGTTTCTCTGTCAACTTATTAGTCTTTGTGGCTTCTCCTTTTGGTGCTACAGTCACAAATTCCTTTCCCCCTCCTTTTATTTTTGAAGAACAAACAGAAGATTAAATAGGTACACGGCCGTCTAGCACATATCCTACTGCTTAATAAATACGTTGGCCACTTCTGGCTCCTTTCAACTGTACTATTTTTTATGGCTATCTCAATCTTTGCTCAAGAACGTTCTCACCCTCCCTCTTTTTCCCATCTCCTTCCTTCACAGCTCCAATCCTACTTCCTTTGAGGCACTTCGGTCAGTCCTGGCCCAGTCCTGGCCGGCAGCAGGGACAACTTCCCCTGAATTGCTTAGAGCGCCTAAGAGGGCTGGATTTGGGGGAGATATCCTGCAAGGAAGACCAAATCTCGGCCCCGGGATGGGCGTACCCTCTGCTCTGACGCCAGCTTGACAGCTCCAGTAATTCGCTCAACTCTCTCAGTTTATCTGTATAATTTAGCAGATTGGGCATCTAAAGACTTTCCTCCAAGTGTCTCCGCAGCTTGGCAAACTGCGACCTGCGCTATTGGCCGTCTCTTAAATGTGTCTGTTCCACCACTCCCCATTCCCCCTGAGCTCCTTCGCTCCCAGACTCCGAATGTGGCTGTAGTGCCACAGATATTGTTGGCGCACGGTGTTTGAGAAATTGACGGGGCTTGTCTTTTGACAATTGAGACGTCCGGGGAATCACAACGTCTTTGATATAAGTTCTGCAGGTCGTGCCAGTTTGCTCTGATGTGTCTCTGACCCAAGCCTTCCCCCTTGTCCGAGGTCCAGAGCCGGCTTTCAAGACTGGTCTGAGACCGTGAGCAGCTGGAGAGGAGAACTAGCTGATTTCTGAGCGGGGCGTGGGAAGGTGGGGCGGTCCCGGCCCCCGCCGCAGCCGCCAGGATGAGAGCCCGGGAACGCCTTTCGCTCTCCCCGCCCGCGAAGTTTGCAGGGCGCAGCGCGCTGCAGAGACCGGGTCTGCGGGCCCGAGGCTGGGCGCTGTCAGTTCCTGCTCGGTTGGGTGCCGGCTCCAGCCGCCGCAGGTTCCACACCAGAGACGCCGCCTGCACGCCGCAGGCTCCAGGCGCGCGGGGCGGGGGGCGCGGATCGGCCGCCGCCCACACCCGGGGCTGAGCTCTCTCCTCCCGGGAGGATCCTGTGCTGCAGGATGGCGGCGGCCGCGCGGGCTCCAGGCTGGGCATCGAGGCCAGTCCTGCTGCTGCTGCTGCTGCTGCTGCTGCCGCCGCCCGCCGTGAGCCCCGCTCGCGAACCCCGGCCCGCGGTCCGGCTCAGCCTGCACCCGCCCTACTTCAACCTGGCCGAGGCGGCGAGGATTTGGGCCACCGCCACCTGCGGAGAGCGGGAGCCCGGCGGCGCGCGGCCTCGGCCCGAGCTCTACTGCAAGTTGGTGGGGGGGCCCACCGCCCCGGGCGGCGGCCACACCATCCAGGTAAGGTCCCGGGAGCCAGCGGGGGGTGGGGGTGGGGGCGAAGGGCGGGCCCCCTCCGCGCGCTGGCCAGCGACCCGGAGCAGAAGGAGGGGGCTTTTTCCCCGCGCGCGCTAGCGATCCCAGACGACCGGGAAGGGCTCCCCCAGGCCCCGCGCGGGCCGGCGACCCAGGGAGGTGGGCTCGGTGCCCAGGAGCGATCCTGAGGGAGCTCCGCCCTTGCCAGTTCGCCGCCCGAGGCCCGGACCAGTAGGGCACGCGAGCTAAGTGAAGGCTGAGGTTAAGTTTGCGGCGCAGAGGAGAAAGTCCCAAGGTGCGCTGCGGGGTGCATGGAACCGCCGCCCCATCCTGCCTCGTCACTCAGGTAGCGCCCGGCCAGGCCATGAGTGCCCCTAGGCTTCACTGGCGCGCCTCCTTCCAGGCCATTCTGTCTCCCCGACCTTATTCGGGGAAGTTGGTAGCAGTGGGTTTCCGTGGCGTGTTTGGAGAGAACTTTTAGGTTATGTCGGTAGCATCACTCCGATGTCACGGAAAAGATGCACCTCACCGCGCTGCCCGAAGTGCCACCGTTCAGGGCCACAGGGGTGAATGAGACTTGAAATGGGCAGAGATGGACGCGGCGCTCAGGGTCCGTGAGGCTCAGCCCGCGAACACCTGGCGTAAACGATCGTGTTGCTGGTGCTTAATCAGCATCTGCAAGTGTGCCAGGTCTTTACACACGCCCCTCACAACAGCGCTGGGAACCGGGGCGGGTGAGCAGGTTAAGAAACGTGCCTGAGTCTTAACCTAGAGCAGCGGAATTTGAACCCAAGTCCTGACTTGAAATCCTCTTTACACTGAGCCGTAATTCATAATTACCTCCCTCGTTCTACTGGAAAATATTGCTGAGGAATGGGAAAGTGCTGCCGGGAGGGGGAGTAATTTTGGAGCTTGGGCTCCAGAAGCAAAAGATTGTCATTGAGAATCTAGGTCAGGGTTTTAGAAACTCTTGTTTGTGCAGTTCCATAAACGACAAATTGTTGAACATGCAATGCCAACATGTGCTTATTTATTTATGAATTATATGCAAGTATCGCTTTATTAATATATTGTGTGTACTAGAAAACAGGCAAGAATAGAAATAAAAAGATAAAATAACAATGATGAAAATACTTTCAATTTTCTTTATTAACAACGCCAAATAATTTTGCTTTCTCTAAATATTTCTGATTGTGTATAACTTTATAAATACACACATGCAATTAGGTATATCATTATTTTTGACAAGTTTAGTTTAGCACCCATGATCCAGCAATTCAAGGTTGGCTTTACATTAATAGTTGAAATTAGTAGTTGTCATAGCTGAAAAGATACCTTAAAAATATGTAGATTCAAGGAGAAGGACTACTGCATTGACCAGTGAGCTCCAGAACTGGCTACATAATTCACAGAGCCCAGTGCAAAATGAAAATGTAAGCACCTTGTTCAAAGATTGTGAATTTCAAGATGGTGATAGTAGAGCATCAAATTAAGTGAGGGGCCTTTTGGAGCATGGGATTCAGTGTAACTGCACAGGTCTGATACTGTCTGAATTCACTAAATCATGGTACTCGTATTTCTGCCCCATCCTTCAATTATTCTAAAAATTTTTTAAAGTAGACACTTGGCCAGTCAATGTTTGCTTTTCAGGTGGCATTCAGTACTTCCTGATAGGAAGGTATTACGTTTTAATGGTTTAAAAAAATAGATTAAAAACTCACTGCAAGTAGTTTTTTTGGAAAATATTAAAATATATTACAAAATTCTGTGTTCCTGTTTTTAAAATGTCAAATAGGAGAACTTTTAGAGTAACCCAGTTCCATCTTTTCAGCCACAAAAAAATGAAACATTTCCAAACATCTATTTTCCAAAACACTCTTTTCAAAGTGTACATTTCTTAGAATAGTACTTACTTTTTCACACGTTGTTGAAACAACACCTTTGGTAGGGACCTCTATTTTTTGTGAATATTTATCAGGGAACGTATTACTGGAAACTACTTGTCATCCCGGAAAAAGCAAATCTGGAATTTTTGTGAAGAAAATATGTGTGACTTATCTTTAAATTTCAAAATCTTTTAAGTACTTTACCGTGAGATAAGCAGTGAATCTGTCATCAAAAGAATTTCTTTGTCACTCCTCATTTTAGTACAAGGTTGGAACTGTTCGGCTATCTAGGAGAATAGAATCTGCATGCCCACATAACCAGGCCCACGTAAGCTTTGTTGGGTCATGGTCAGATGAGAGCCTGGTGGAACCCCCTCCTCCTCTTCCCTTGGGCAGACAGGACCATTGTGACCAGCTGACTTGTGAACAGGGTAAAGGCCCTAAGCAGTCTGCACATTAAATATTAGTCAAACTGAATTTCTTCATTTTTCAGTAAAATAAACATGTTTTGATATTCCCTTCTGGCACCCCATTGGATTGCCTGGCACATCCAACTTTGGAGACAGCTGTTCTGACTTTGGGAAGAGTAAATGCAAGGGAAGAAATTTTCAACTGTCTCCTCTCCCCTAGATTTGCCCAGGAATGGGCCGACCTTCATTCTCCTCACCTGGCATTGTGTGTGTGTGTGTGCGTGTGTGTGTGTGCGTGTGTGCGTGTGTGCTCATAGGTTGATACTACTGTCTTGGAGGTCCAGAAAGGTCTTACTTTCTGTTCTGATTGAGTTTCCAGGATAGGTCCCTAAACCTTGGTTCACAGTCCTAGTAGAGTAGGAAGTGGCTTTTCTGAGGTCATTCAGCAGACTGCATTTCTAGGCCAAGCTATAGCCTGTGGAAAAAGAATGCCATCTGGTGTTATACCTTATTCCTCCCTAAAAATAAGGGGTGAATAAGAGCTCTGCTGAATAGTGCTTTCTGCTTTCACAGCTGAGGGCTTGAGAAGATGTACTGATTGCTGATGTGAGAGGCTTTTACCTAATGAGGACAGAAGTGTGTTGGAGACAAGACCCGGGAAGGGGAGTTCTAGAAGCTGGGCTTTTAGATGCTCACTCTAGCCCAGTGTTGGCAGCCACTGGTGTAGACCCGCCTTTCAGGAAACTGAGGGGTGATGGTAGAAGGGTGGAAGATTATGATTGAGCAATTGCTTGTACCCGAGCGATGATGATCTTGAATCTCTTTATGCTCAAGAGGGGAAATGGAGAAGAGTTAATTAAAATAGTTCTGTTTCTTTGAGCTTTCTAAAAATAAATCTTTAGGGCCAGCCAGGATTTAGAATTTCAGGCCAGAAGGATTTTGCCAAAAATGTAAAAAAATGAATAAAAGTCGCATCTTAGAATAAAGCCTGGGCTTATGGTCCTGACCTATAATAATAATGTTGGTTCTTGAATGGTAGCATGCGTCAACAGGTAGGGCATTTTAAAAGTCTGAATTTTGTTTATCGTGTGAAAAATGTTCACTGTGGTTTCTCTGGACTTAAAATTCATTAAATAAGATTTTTATAAACGTGTTACTGCTCAGACATTAAGTTTTCGGTGTTTGAGAGCTCTTTGGTTCAGGGATTTTGTCTGTTTGATTCACACCTGTGTCCCGTGCTCAGCACAAAGGCTGGACCAGTGTGTGTGCTAAATATTGAAGCAAAAGATGGTGGAATGAAGACACAGCTCGAGACTGTAAAGAAGTTAATGTAAAGAATAGACCAAAAAATGCACAAATTAATTCTATTCTGCTCAGAAGTTAACTACACTGAATCTGTCCTACTCTATGCTTCAATTTTAAATGCTTTCTTACCTGTGGAATCCAAAAAACGTTATTATTTACTGACATCTGATAGAGATGATGGTAAAATGTAAGTGGAAGGTTGTCTTGAAAATATAACCTTCTGTTTGGTTTAGCTTGGCACACACTCTACACTCACAAGGAATGAAATGAGTATGTTTACCAAACATACGACGTTGATTTTGTACATTGACAGTTCAGCACATCTTATATTCCTTCATTGCAGTATAATTGATGCACGGGAACGTGTATCTAGCCTGAATGACAGTGGTAGAGAAGTGCACACATGTGAATTACAGCCAAGAGCAGGAGTGCTCGCCACAAACCAGTCTAGGTTGTGTGTTTGGGTAACTTGGACTAATGGCCATAAACAGGAAACTCAATTTCACTAAGGCTGTTTATAGAACCATTGTGAAAGAGAAACCATTTGTTAGCTTCAACAAGGGCCTTTTCCTTTGTGAAACTGATAGGAAAGTCTTGAGCAAGGACTGAGAAATCAAAGACATTTACTATTCCATTGATATATTTGTAACAATTCTTAGCGATAAGAGTTATTTTGAGACTTCAGACAAATGACTGCAGTCAGCAATTTAAAGATGAATGATCTTTTTAAAAAATGATGTTCCTAATAGTTTTGGGTGAACATTAACCAAAGTTTAGCAATGAAAGCTTATGTGCAAATCATTTGAAGAAGAGAAACATAAATGTTTTCCTTTGGAGAGCCATGTTCCCTCACCAGCAAAGGAACATGGGTCCACACGCAAGAATGTCAGCAACTTAAATTTTTGCTTCAACAAATCACAGATTACTGGAGCTCGTGGATCTTCAGGGTTGTGGAAGGTGAATAGTTGGAAGTGGGAATGTTCAGTCCTTGAATTGTGGGATTTTATCTCATGCTCTGAATTACTCGTGCTGTTAAGAATGTGGATCATTTAATCTGAGAAAAAGAAGTATATAGTCATAGGGAAAGAGAAGGACAAAAGGTTATTAATTTCGACCCCTCGCTTATGAGACGGCCGTACTCAGCCCATTGCGGAAAGTTAGCTGTGTTCATTTTACATCTTTCGTGCATGTAGGAACGTGAAAACCACACGTTTTCTTCATATTTTTTCACCAAAACTAGATTGAAGTATGTGAGTCATTTTTAACGGTTTTATTGAGGCCTGATTTAAATACTATAACATGCATCCATTGTAGGTGTGAATTATATATTTTTAAATAAATTCATAGAGTTGTGCAACTATCACTAGAATCCAGTTTTAGAATATTTCCACCAGCTCCAAATGTTCTCTTGTGTCTACACACTCAATTTCTGCGTCTATTTCCACTACTATGATTTCTTTCTCTAAAAATTTCTCATTTCTGTAAATTTCATATAAATGAAATTATACAACATATAGGCTTTTGTGTCTAACTTTTTTTTTTTAAGATGGGGAGGGGATGGTAGGGGCCGAGGGAGAGGGAGAGCGAGAATCTCAGGCAGACTCTACACCCAGTGAGAAATTGGACACGGGGCTCAAGCTCATGACCCTGAGACCAAGACCTGAGTGGAAATCAAGAGTCTGACGCTTAACTGACTGGGCCACCTGAGCGCCCTTTTTTGTCTGACTCCTTTCACTTGGCATAATGATTTTGAAGTTCTTTAATATTGTTGTATGATTTAGGAGTTTGCTTCTTTTGATTGCGGAAACTAGCATGCTGTTTTATAGCCATACCTCATTTTCTCTATCCAGATCATGGACATTTGGAGTGTTTTTAGGTTTTGGCTACTGTAAGTAATGCTGCTATGAACATTCACAAGCAAATCTTTGTGCGGACATATGTTTTCAGTTTTCTTGGGTTGATTCCTAGGAGTGGAACTGCTGGATCACATAGTAAATTTATGTTTAAGTTTTTGAGAAACTACCAATTATTGAAATGGAGTACTGATGTCTCCGACTAATGTTACGGAACTATTTTTCCCTTCAGTTCTGTCAAATTTTGCTTTATGTGTATTTGAAGCTTTTCTGTTTGGTATAGATATATTTACATTGTTATATCTTCTTGAAGGATTGGCCCTTTTTTCAACGTGTAACATGTGTCTTTATCTTTTGTAACGATTTTTTTTGACTTAAAGTTTACTTCGTCTGATATTAGTGTAACCACCCCAGCTCTCTTTGGATTACTATTTGCATAGAATACCTTTATCTATCCTTTCACTTTCAATTTATTTGTGTCTTTGGATCTAAAGTGAATCTCTTATAGATCGGTATCACGGTTGCTTTTTTTTTTTTTTTTTTAATCCATTCTGCAGATCTTTGCCTTTTCATTGTTGGGTCAAATCCATTTACATTTAAAGTGATTGCTGATAAAGAAGGCCTTACTTCTGCCATTTTGCCATTTCTTTTCTCTATGTCTTATATTTTGTGGTTCCTCAATTCCTCTGTTACTACCTTCTTTCGTGTTTAATTTCTTTTTCTAATGAACCATTTTTGTTTCCTCCTCATCTTCTTTTCTGTATATTTTTCAATTATTTTCACAGTGGTTACTCTGGGGATTACAATTAACATCCTACATTTGTAACAGTCCAGTTTGAGTTGATACCAGCTTAGCTTCAGTAGCATCTAAAACTCTGCTTCTCTACAGGTCTGTCCCCGCTCTTTAAGATGTTATTTTCACAAATTAGATCTTTACACATTGTTGCCCATTGATATAAATATGTAATTATTGTTCTGTGCATTTGTTTTGTAAATCATATGGGACAAACCAAAAATCCAGTAATGCTGGCTTTTATATTTATCTACGTAGTTAACTGTACTGGTGTTTTTTATTTCTTTGTATGGCTCTGAGTTATTGTCTAATGTCCTTTCATCTCAGCTGAAGGACTCCTTTAGTGCCTCTAGCCTTTCGGCCTTCAACAGGGCAGGCCTACTAGCAACAAACTCCTTCAGCTTTTGTTTATTTGGGAATGTCCTAATTCTCCCTCATTTTTGAAGGATAATTTTACCAGGTATGGCAGTCTTGACTGACAGTTTTTTCCTTTCAACATTTTAAATATATCATCTCAATGCCTTCTGGCTTCCATGGTTTCTGATGAAAAATAAGTTGTTAATCTTATTGACGATCCCCTGTATGGGGATAAATTGCTTCTCTTTTGCTGTTTTCAGGATTTTCTCTTTGTCTTTTGACAGTTTGATTATAATGTGTCTTGGTGTGGATTTGAGTTTGTCTTGTTTGGAGTTTGTTTAGTTTCTTGGATGTGTAGATTCATGTCTTTAATCAAATTTGGGAAGTGTCAACCATTATTTTTTCCAATATCCTTTCTGCGTCTTTTTTGCTTTTCTGCTGGGACTCCCCTAATGTGTATATGGGTCCATAGGTCAAGGTCCTACAGGTGCCTTGAGCTTTGTTTATTTTTGTTCATTCTTTTTTCTTTCTTTTTCTCAGGCTAGATATTTTCAATCAATTTATCTTTAAGCCCACTGGTTATAACTTGTTGTAGGTTTTTTTTTTTTAAGATTTTATTTATTTATTCGACAGAGATAGAGACAGCCAGCAAGAGAGGGAACACAAGCAGGGGGAGTGGGAGAGAAAGAAGCAGGCTCGTAGCAGAGGAGCCTGATGTGGGGCTCGATCCCAGAACACCAGGATCACGCCCTGAGCTGAAGGCAGACGCCTGACTGCTGTGCCACCCAGGCGCCCCTGTTGTAGGTTTTTGAATAGATTCCAGAGTTCTGAAAATGTTCATTTTGACAGATTTTTTTTTTTTTTTTTTTTTTGGTGAGATTAGTTGTTGCTTTAGTGGAGGAACATATCCTTGAAGCTCTCTCCTCTGCCATCTTTGGTGACATCCTTACATCTTCTTTTTTGGTGCTTCCTTGCTTTCTGGTACCACAACATGTTCCAGGGCCATTTTTAATTTTTTTTTTTTTTTTTTTTTTTTTGCTCCTGCCTTGGAACCAACTGGTTTTTCAAAGAGCATTGTTTGTTTGCCTATTATGGGTATGGGTGTTTAGAAACCAAGATCTGGGTGTGAGGTACCGTTTAGTAAATGCTCATTGTTACTAGTGTATCATTGCTTTTAGAAATGCTCATTGTTAATAGTGTATCATTGCTTTTAGACCCTCTAAGTGGACAGAACTAAGAAATATATGCATATCTACTAATTTCTATATGCACACACATCTACACTGGAAATGCAATTGATTTTTGCATATGAATCTTTTATCCTATGACCTTGCTGTAGTTTTTTTGTAGACTCTTCAGTATTTTCTACATACAGAATTACATGTGTTTCATTTTCTCCTTTCCAATCTGTATGCCTTTCTTTTTTTTTTTTAACTCATTCATTCATTCACAAGCATTTATTAAGTGGGTCTTACATGCCAGGCATCATGCTTGATGCTGAGGATGCAAAAATAATCCAGACATGATCTTTCTGTAGATGACTAGTGCTTTTATGGCCTAATTTTCTTAAAAGACCAGGGAAATTCCTATGAGGGAAAATAGAGTATCATCTCATTGAATATATCATCAAATTACTCTCACTTAGAGATGAATAACTCTGGCTCTACAATAATGTAGAGGTGAGTTGGAATTCTAACTCTATAGCTCTTTGACCTTGGAAAATTGCATAACCTCTGTTTCCCCATATATAAAACAGAATTAATAATAGTGTCTATCTCATACATTTATTGGGAGGATAGAAAGCACTCAGCATATATTGTGGCACACAGGGCTCAGTAAATGTGTTTTTTCATGGCATGAAAAAATTGTTAGGAACTACAACAATTATTTTTCATAAGTCATTTAAAATTTTTGAGTAAAAAATTGCTTTTTAAAAAGATCTTATTTATTTAGAGAGAGGGAGCGAGAGACTGAGTAGGGGGAGGGGCATAGGGAGAGGGAGAGAGAATCCCAAGTGGACTCCACGCTGAGCACGGAGCCCTACGTGGGGCTTTATCTCACAACCCTGAGATCATGACCTGAGCCAAAATCAAAAGTCGGACACTTAACTGAGTGAGCCATCCAGGCACCCCTAAAAAATTATTTCGATAACGTACAGTGTATTATATATTGAACATTTCGGCATGCTAAATAATCACAGGCAAAGTGACTTTTATAGAATAACAATGTTAAATTGTTTTGATACTGTGTTAATAACAAGTTTAGATATTATTTGTTTACACAGGGACACATTTTTATAGCAATTAAGGAAATATGTTGGGGGGTGGGCAGCCACGGAATTGGACAAAGAGCAGCTGTCCAAGCAGCCAGCCTTGGAGACAGAGGGGCTGCACTTCCTGCACGTCACGGCGAGTCCCTGCCTAGTCCCTATGGCTGGTACATCACCTGCCGAAGGTGTTCAGCTGCATCCTTCTCTCTGCGGTGTTTCAGAAACTTTCCACCCAGCTGAAGCCTGGAGGCAGAGGCAACTGGACTGCTGTGGAACCTGATGTTGTCGTTAAAGGACAAGAGGCTTGGGCAGCTGATTGTTTGAAAATGCAAGAGGAATTAAATGCACAGGGTAAAAAGTATAAGGAAAAAACTAAGAAGAACAAACAAAGGAGACAGAACATTGAAATGTGAGACAGTGTGCAAAAACGAAAAAGGTACAAAGGAAATGTAAGAAAGCCCCCAGAAGAAGAAAGCGCTGGGCTTTCTATTTCATCGGTCATCCTGAAATGAAAATCTGACAGAAAGCCTTTGCAGGGAGGTGATTACAATCCTTTGCCTGGTGAAGGAGGTGAAGCCTGCTCCTGGAGACCTGGGCGGAAGCCCATCATCTGGTAGATGAGGCTGAGAAACTTGTTAGTATAGCTTTTGTAATTAGCAAGACGAACCCTTAACCCTCAATTCAGTTGCCCTATGCATGCTTTTCACAGCGACTAGCCATGGGGGGGGGGGGATTATTTCTGTTCTTTACTACACCTGCATCTGTAATGGTTGATGTCAGCATAGGACATAGACATCACCACCAGCAGTAGGAGCACTAAAGCCAGTGACTGCGTTCATTGAGTTCATAGGTAATTGCTAGTTAGTAGATAAAGCCCCGGGGTGATTAACAGTCTTGATAAAAGAGATCTAGTAATGGTTCTTCAAGTTAGAAGTCCCTGCTGATACAGCAGTCTCTGTGACAGGTTGTGCTGAAGAATGTCTTTCTTATAGATGGTGAGCCCACCAGTGAGGATTTCTGATGCAGAGAGATGATGGGGTTATTTCTACATTTTTATTGTTATGTACAGAACTTTGAAGAAAAAGAAACTATTTAAAAAATGCAAAGAACATTTTTAGCATCTTTATTAAATTCAAGGAAATTCTTTATGAACTTGAATTTGTCTATCAGACATTAAACAACTTTTTAGCATTCCAAAAAAAAAAAAAAGGGTAACATTTTGGAGGAAGGTAGTCATTTGTTACGGTTAATTTTGGTGGCAATACTATATTCTTCCAGATTGTAAATTTTTTTTCTTGTTGTGATTTAGGCTTTCATGAAACCTGCATTAACCCCTTGCTCCACGTTCTGGAACCATTTACCTAGTAGGGAAAAAGATTCATTAAATGGTATCTCAGTGGTCTTAGCCAATGGAATTGACTGTATACATGGGCTCCTGGCCAAGGGACATGTGGGGGCTGAAATCCAGCCTGAGCAAGGCTGTATCTGCTCAGAGGCAGTAAACCTTTTATCTGCTTCATAAAAAAAAGAGCTTTTTGCATGAGCTAGCAGGGCCTTGATTAGATCCCTCACGCCAACAGGGTGGAAAATGCCCTGGGGAAAGCCAACTCATTGAATCTCATGTGTCCTGCCATTTCTTTCATTGTCATAAACATATTGTATTTTCTTAGTGGTTTTTCCATCCCAGATGCTCAGGAAATACATGTGAAATTAATTAATGAACATTAGCTAAAGAGAAATATGGGTTTTAATGAGATTATTTATGCATAGCTTAACTGTGAGAAGTGGGAACAAGAATTCTCCACTACTTTCAAGTTATACCCTATACTGCATACGCTGTGCACAGAAACGATACCAAATAAAGAGGCAGAAGGGTGAGCAGGGAGAACAGCCTAGTGCAAGGTATTAACTGAACATACACTTACGTAACACTTACTGATGCTTGGCCCTGTTCTAAAGCTCCTAATGTGTACCGACCTCTTCATCCTCACTGCCGTTTGTGAAGGGGGTGCTCTTAGCGAGCTCATTTTACAGACGAGGGAACTGAAGCACAGAGAGGTTAAGTGATTTGTTTAAGATCAGAAAGCCAGTACATGGTACAGCCGGGGGGACTCTGGCTGCCGAGTTCATGCTCGTACCCAGTCTACTATGCGGCCACTGCTGAGCCGGCTACTCCTCCCTCAGAGTGGCAGCCAAACAGGGCGCCATCTTGCTAATGCCATTCATTACCTTGGAACCATTCTCTGTTCATGCCTGGTGTCCTTATTAGCTAGATCTGGAGCTCTCTGAGGGTGGGGCCACATTTTCCTGCTCATGTCCGTCTTCCCTGTGGCTGCGTCCTAGACCCTCTGTCGATGCTTTTTGAAGAAACTTCCAAAGGGCAACACCATCACAGAATTTTCCTATTGGAGCAACACCTGGATAGAAGTGCTGCTTGACAAAAAAAAAAATACCTGAATTTCAACAACCTGTCTTTGGAAGGCAGGTGTGGCCCTGATGCGTTGAATTTCAAAGTAGAGATGCCTGACAGAGCAGCGACAAGAGGCAAGAAAGGATCCTTCCTTTACAGATTTCAGAGGAGGCGGGGCCCTGCCAACACCTCGATTTCGGACTTCTAGCTTCCAGAACTGAGACAAGATGTTTCTGTTGTTCTCAGCCGCTCAGTTTTTGGTGCTTTGCTCTGGCAGCCCTGGGAGACGAATACAGCAACGGTTCATGTATTTGGGCTGCCATAACAAAATACTATAGATTGGGTAACTTATAAACAACAGAAATTTATTTCTCACAGTTCTGGAGGCTGGGAAGTCCAAGGTCAAGGTGTGGGCAGGTTCAGTGTCTGGTGAAGACCCACTTCCAGTCCACGTATTTTCCGCTGTGTCTTCACATGGTGGGGGAGGTGAGGGTTCTCTCGGCGGCCTCTCTTATAAGGGCACTCAACCCATTCAACTCATCCTCATAGCATCATCTTAGGGGTTAGGACTTAACATATGGAACTGTGGGGGAGGGTGGGCACATATATGCAATCCAGTGCAGTAACTTTAACTTTAAATCAGATAACCAGTCTCTTGGTCCGCAGTACTTACTGACTATTCGGTGTGTGAGTTATCTGTGTGTTGGAAGAGTGAGGATAAAGGGCACCGCGTGAGGCTCCCTGGGTCGTTCTAAGCTCTCTGCTCTTGAGACTTTGTAATCTGGCAACTCAAAGTGTAGTCTCTAAATAGAATGAGGATTGCTCCTGGCTGAACAAATATTTAGGGATCACCCACCTTGAGGCATCTTTAAATATGAAGACCATATCAGAAGGGCATAAAGTAAGGATTGACTAACGCAGGTGAGATTGGGTGAGTTTGGGGACGATGGGTACACGCATACTGTGAGCCTTGGACCCCTTTTGCAGAGCCCAGGGATTGGATGATTCCTTCACCACTAGTGAGGGCTCAGGAGCTATGTTAGGGGAAGGGTGCGGTGGGATTGTGAAATGAAAGGCCCAATTCCCTATGTTCTGGGATTGGCTCTGCAGAGACTAAATATTGCTGAGGATTTGTGTGCACAGAAGACATTGGTGGCAAAGATTCTATGCAAGGTAGTTTGCATAGTGATTTGAAGAGAACAAAAATGTCAGACTTTCAAATTTTCCTATTGTCTTCTCTGTTTCCAGGTGGCTTTCCTGTTTCACGGTGACAGCTGATCACTTAATGTACCTTTAATGTGATCTTGAGTATTTTTAATGAACCAGAAAAACTCACAGAAAATGGTGGGAGACCTCATTAGGAAAATCTCTTAGTAAGATCGTCATGAACTAGTTGAGTTTTTTTCTTCTTTTGTTTTATTTCATTATCTTTTAGGTCAACTTAGTAGACTTTTTTCTGAGTAAAAATATTAGCTGTTGAAGTCACTCTTCCTAATAGTAATAAAATCTTCGTTCTCTGTCTCCGAGCACCAGGTAACTCTTGGTACCTCTCATATACTTGGTGTTACCTGCAGCCTCAATTTTCTTTGATCGCTTGCTTGCCTCCGTTCTGGGAGTTGTTTTCTCTGGCGATTACATACAGCAATTGTCCGTCTGGCTTAGGAGGACTGGAGGTGAAAGAAATCTTAGTAGAGCTGCTTGACTAGCCACAGGGAAGATGAGGCTGGGCCTTCAGAATCGTGACAGAGACGTTTGTAACCAGTGGTCCTCCATCTTCACTAGAGACAAAATCGAAGGGGCTCTGTAATGTTGCAGCACAAAGGACTGGGATCAGCTATGGGGAAGAACTGCCCGTGCAGAGTATACTGCACCCATGAAAGGACTTTTAAAGGAGAGGGGATGAGAGTCCTTCGTGAGGTCAAAATCCTATGTGTCATCTTTTAGGCCCATCTGTAGACAATTAGGTGGCTTTGACTGGCAGGCCTCATGGCAGACACTGCCCTCCCCACACCAGACCTGCGTGCATTGCGGGGAGTTGCAACCAAGGGTTCAGCCCCACCCCCCCCAGCTCTGCTCATACTTGTCTCTGCATTCCCAGCCCAGCAGCCTTGGGTCAGGGGCCTCCAGTGGAGGTTCCCGGTACTTCCCTGCGGCTCCCCTGAGACTTTGTACGGGCTGCCGTGGCTGAGGCACGTTTCCCCATGCTGACTGGGTATTTTTCTACTCCTGCTGTCCCCTTCTCCTTACCCTCAATCCTCTGGGCTCATAAAAAGGCAGGAGTCTTTCGTTTGGGGCTCCTTGGCAGTGAGAAACTTCTCCTGTCATCTGACCCCTGCCTGGTGCTGTTCTGTGGGGAAAAATGGAACCCTGGGATGCTGGCACCTTTGCCTCCTGCCTTCACTGTTGCAGTGAATGAATGAAGTCTTGATTGTTACTTTCCGATTTTGGCTTGTTGTCCTCACTGACCATCTCAGCACCTGGAAGCTCAGCCGGAGCTGGTAGAATTTTTGTGGATGATATATATTTTTAAAGATTTATTTATTTATTTGAGAGAGAGAAAGAGGGAGAGAGAGAGAGAGGGAGAGCAAGTGCGGGGTGGGGGAGGGGCAGAGGGAGAGGGAGAGAGAATCCTCAAGCAGACTCCCCGCTGAGCACTGAGCCCGAGGCAGGGCTCGATCTCTTGACCCTGTGATCATGAGCTGAGCCGAAATTAAGAGTCGGAAGCTTCACCGACTGAGCCACCCAGGCGCCCCCGGATGATTCTTAATGTAGATTCCTACCAACAAAGGCAAGAGCTGGTACCTGGGGGTGTGTGTGTACCCAGCCTTGTGTGTGATATTCATCCACTCCTGTATTGAACAAATATTATTGACAGGGATGTGCCAGGCCCAGAGGGGGAGAACACTGTGGGCCGGGACTACAAATCTGAACAAGGCAAGAAAGGTCTCTACCTCGCGGAGGTGCACTCTATGGGGAGACTGCCACCAACTGGTAAACATACAACAATTACAGAGTGTGGTTCTGTCTGAGAGAGAATAAGCAGGATTGTGTTAAAGTGATTGAGGAAGGGAAGCTTCTCTAGGTTCGGTAGATGGAGAAGCTTTTCTAAGGAGGTGTTATGGGTACAGAAACCTGGGGGTTGAGAAGAAATCAGCCCCATGAAGAGGGTAGGAAAATGTGTTCCATTTCGAGGGACCAACAGGTTCAAGGGCTGTGAGTTGGGGACATGCACGGCGTGTTCTAGGAATTCAGAAAGCCGTGCTGCCCTCGTGGTTGCGTATTTTGAATGTTATGCCTGAGACCTCTGTATCCTTTCCACAATATATAAATACTTCATTTTATTTTTGTGTGTATTTATACCCTTTCTGGTCCTCAAAAGAATTTAGGTGACTAAGGAAATGTAAAAAGTTTGAACGAAAGAGCTGAGGGAATGGGACAATGGGAAAATAAAGCCATCAAGAGTATAGTTACTTCATAAGGAAATCAATAACTGAAAGGGAATTGAAAGGGAAAAGCTTGGCTTGAGGATTGAATCAGGACAAGGTCAGACTGTGTCCCCAAAGGCAGTATCCGGCTCTTTGCTGGTCAGTAGTTGATGGTTGAATGAATACACTCTTAGGGCAGCCGTGTTCTCATAAATCCAGGCTTTGGCATGAAACTCTCAGGGGAAAGTACTTTAGGTTTGGGGCATCGAGTGGGCAGGTGTAGTATGACCTGGTCTACTTGGCAAATCTGAACTTGTGTTAGAGCTGGCTGCTTACGTGTAAGTACAGGTACCGAGGGGACCCCTTATTGCCAGTGAAACGTCAACACAATGTACAGAGAACAAGAGAACCGAGGGAGAAGTAGAAGGAAGAGGAATGTATGGAGACCATTAAAATGTGAGTTTAAAGACTTCCAGAAGGAACTTCTTGGGTTCTTTCAAGAAGGAACCAGTTGGTCCTAGAATCCCCAAAAATAGATTGTATGGTGTCAGAATTAAGAGCACGGGCTTTGGAATTAATAGAGCTCACTTTGAAAGCATCTCTTCCTCAGGATGTGGTCCTGAGTGAGTTATTTAACCTCTGTGAGCCTTGGTTTCATCTTCCGTAAAATGGGGATATAATACCATTTAGTTCCTAAGGTTATTCTGAGGATTACATAAGATAAACCAGATGCACCTGAGACATAGTGTTTAATAAATGGTAACTCTAGGTAAAGGTGGCTGGGGAAGTAGAAACAGCAAGGCCTTGATAAAGAGGCCGGATGTGGTGGGTGGAGTAGATTAGGAGAGGGAGACGTAGTTCTGGGGAAACCTCTTTTGAATGGAAAGAAATCAGCTAGAAGCTTGTTGTGGCCAGGAGAAGGACCGTCGTTTTCTTTCTTTGCTTTCGGATTCGGCCGTGAAGGTAGGCAAGCAAGATCAGTACCTGAGAAGTCTCTGAAATGCGAGAGGCACCATCTAAAGATGGGAGAGCCGAGCTGAGCAGGAGTGGTGCTTCCTGGCCAGAGCAGGCGAGTGGTCAGAGGTTAGGAGCTGGGCATGGGCTCGGGAAGGCCCTGGAGGATGGAGCAAGTAGATTCCCATTAGAAGAGAAAAAGCTGGTCTGGGTTTAGTTACGCTGTGCTTTCTAATGAGTTTAGTGACAGGAATGTAAGTCTGTACTTTCCTGTTGTTTTTGAACATCGGGAGTTTAGCCTCTGACATAAAAGGTGAAATCAGGGGCTCCTGGGTGACTCCATTGCTTGAGCATTGAACTCTTGATTTTGGCTCAAGTCATGATCTCAGAGTTGTGGGATTGAGCCCTGCGATGGGCTCCTCACTGGGCATAGAGCTTGCTTGAGATTCTCCCTCTTCCTCTGCTCTTCCCTCCTCCTTAAAAAATGGTAAAATCACACACACACACACACACACACACACACACACACACGCACCACTGGGCATGGAGCTTGCTTGAGATTCTCCCTCTTCCTCTGCTCTTCCCCTCCTGCTTAAAAAATGGTAAAATCACACACACGCACACACACACACACACACACACGCACCTTTTCCCTCGGGGGAGAGAGGGCCATTGTGGGATTACTGCGTCTCCTCACTAACGAACTGGTTATGACCGTCTAGTACATTCCCGCGGTGAGTAACAAAAGAGCCTCTGCCATTTTAACTTATGAACGAAATGAGCAAATATTAAGTGCCTGCCTTGTGCCAGCTACTGTTCTAGGTGGTGAGCAAGCCCCTGCACTCAAGGCACTTACAATGCCAGCAATGTAAGGGCTTCCTGCTCAGAGGAAAGAGAAGGCAGATAAGACAGTATGAAGAGATGGCTGAGTGCAGCACTGCTTTTGATGGAGTGGACAGGGAAGACCTCTGGGAAAGGGGACTGGAGTCTGGGGAAAAGCATATTCTCGGGAGAGGGAAGCGCAAGTACAAAGAGCCTGAGGCAGGAACGTGCTTGGCCTGACCGCGGGTCAGCAAGAGGATCAGTGTGGCTGGGGGGAGAGTGAGGGGGAAGTGGAGGGCTCTTTGTCTGTCTCCCGATAGGAGTGCTCCAGTAGAGGGCCCCCCTGAGATGCAGGAGGGTGGCCCTTGAGCAGGCGGGAGGGGCGGATTCTGTGTGGGGTGGAGGGGGGAGACTTCGGAGCACAGCCCGGTTCTCCACAGCAATGGGAGGCAAGGCAGGTGTGCGGGCACGCGTGCAGGGAGGATTGTGGATTAGGAAGATGAGCAAACTCAGTGAATTCATCCGGAGAAGGGAAGAGGGAGGAGGAGGTTTGAGGAGCATCGAGAATGTGTGATATAATTCCTAGGAGAGTAAAAGGGAATATAGTGAAACACTGGGCCAATATAGAAAAAACACAATTCTCAGTTGTCTGGGGGTGGAGAAGCTTAAAAGCATCTTCCTTTACCTGGTCATACCTGACTCACAGGCTGGCGTGGGCCAGCGGGACATGTTTCTCTGGGCACGGCCAAATCTCTGAGGTGCTAGCAGATTCGAGGCCCCTTGCTGCTGCCGGGCACTTACTGCCCCTCCCCCGCACTCCTCCTTCTCGCCCCCGCGTCCCTTCTGGGTTTCAGGTCTTGGCTACGCCCCCTAGGCAAGTTGCTCAGCCTCTTTGAGCCTCAGTTTCCATATCTGTAAAAGAGCCGCAGGATTGGACTCACCTTGATAGATTTGTCCGGCAAGTCGAGTGGCCATGTGCAAAGTGCAAGGTGCGCTGTCTGCCAGTGGATGTTTCCTTTTGTCATCACCGCCATCAGTGCAGCTGCTTCGGTGACTGCTGCTGCAAGATGGGACTCTGGTGGCGTCCTCCGCGTGTGCCTGTCACCGCTGCCTCTGTGGTCCCTGACAGCAGTGGGCGGAAGAGAAAGAATCAGCTTGCTAGACACAGCCTGGATACAGGCAGGCAGGACCCAAGATCTGCATTTTAAATAAACACCCCTGGGGTCCGACAGTAACCCTGATGGCAGTGTGATCACTTCATGGATAATGTCTCATTGAATTTTCACAACCGCTACATACGATTGGAGTATTAGCCCATTTTAACAAAGGGAAAAAAAGAGTTAAAGGGAGGCTAAGTAATTCGACCAATACGTAACTCATAGAGGTAGGATTTACACCCCCAGATTCTACTCCAAAATGCATCTCTTTGATAGGAGTTAAAAGCAAAAAACCCCCCAGAATTTGGCTTGGAGGGACACAATTTTTGAGTAATAGGTGTAAATTTTGCAGACATTTTCTTATTCGCCTTTAAAAAAAAAATACCTGGAATGAACCTGGAGTCCCTTGTTTTATAGATCTCTCCAAACCTTACCTCCAGGAGCCCAGCACACCAGAGATGCCTGCTCCACCCACTGAGGGGGGAAATCTGTTGGGGGCCCCCGCAGAGTTGGGCACTCTCCTGGGCTGTGTAATCGCCCTTCACCCATCTGTGCAGATGGACAGGTCTGCAGGAAACACGCACACCGCCTGTCTTAAACATCGGTAACCACGCGGACCTGCTTTTGGGCCTTTCAAAAGGGCTGATGTTCTGAACAAGGTCTGGGAAGGAGCACTCTTAAGTTTGGAATGGGTGCACTCGAGAATGTTCTCCACATCAGGGCTCCAGCTGGCTTGGGTTGGGGCACTTGAGACAGTGCCTTTAAGGCACGTGGCGAGCGCTGGCTAGCAGGAAGGTTCGGGGTGGCATGAACGTGCCCATACGTCATGGGGCTGCAGGCGGCGGAGGGCGGTTTGAGGCTGCTGTTGCTGGGTTTCCTGAGCCTGCCGTGAGGGCGAGCATCCCTGCAGCCGGCAGACAGGGTGTTTCCGGAGCGGGCTCTCCTTCCCAGGTCGTGGCAGGTGTGTGCAAAGTTACGGAAGTGCTGTTTCAGTGCGGCCTCCCCTTCCGTCCACGTGTCAGACGGGGCTCCTGGACGAAGCACGCTGAGCAGCCGCATCAGGGTGGAAGGCGTTCTGGCTGCTAGAACCATCCCCGGACCCGCACGCACGGCCTGGTTCCCATGTCCTGGCTGTGTGGTTTGAGGTCGGGCACTTCACCTCTCCGAGCCTTCTCTTCTTCACCTTTAAATTTTGAATACCTGATACAAGCCTGGGAGCGTCGTGAAGAGTAGCAAAGTAAAGCAAGGCAGCCTATCCTGGGTTTAAATACCCCCGTCTAGCCCCTTTGGTGATCCGTGGTGTTTCTCTTCGCTCCCCTACATTTCTTTAGGGCCAGGGGCCAACTCTTAGTGTTAGGCCCCGAATCCAACTTAGTGCTTTACACGTTGTAGGCCATTCTAAGAAGGTGAATAAATGAATGAGTGTTTACACAGTAAAATTATATTGGGGAGCACTGCTGGAATCAACCTTTAGTTTCTTAGAACAATACAGTGTTACACTGTGGATTGAGATGCGAAGCGTTGCCTAGGAGAGATTTTCAGTTAAGGACAATCATCAACAATGTTAGGAACTAGGAGAGGCTTTTTTTTGCCATTCTTCTGAAAAAGCATTGTTCCTTTCGTGGGTCTCTGAAACATTGGCTTACCTTCCGGGGCCTTCCAACCGTAGATCTCAACTCTGTGTTGTTATTTATTTGAATAGTTCGGTCCCCTTTCCTTCTAGCCCCTTCTTTATATTTGCTATTTCCCATATGGGTAGGTTAATAATAGCCTTGACACAACTCAGGGCATGCGTCCCTTGTCCCTGTTTCCAAGGTAAGTCCCTTGTCCTTGTCTTTCAGTATTCTCATCTCTGTCTAGAACGCAGAGTAGGTGACAAGCACAGGTTTGTCGCTTAGAGGGGTGAATAATCAAACACAAGCGTGAAAGAATCCTCCTGTTCTCCCTGTCCTCCTCTTCTCCGACTTCTCTCAGTGTTGGTCCTGCTTTTATTTATTTATGGCTACTTTTAAAACATTGGGCCTCAGATGCAGAGTTGGGTTATGGATTATCCACAACCCTCAGCTTATGACATGCTTTCGTCTTTGGTCCTTTGTCGTCTGTTTTCGTGTCTATGTGGATGGATGGATTTTAAACGGTATAACACGCTTCCCTGTACTTGCTACCAAAGCCAGAACAGGGCCTTGATAATAACCTACGTCTAGCCATATGGTTTCCCCACCTCCCATCCTTCTGTTTCCCAGCGTCTGGGTAACCATCATCCTGAATCCTTTATTAATTTTTCCTTTGCTTTCCTTTTTATGATAGTTTTGTTGTATCTATCTATCTATCTATCTTCCAAAAGTGTTTCTCATTTTGGTTGATCCTAACTTTATATCATACTGCCCCCCACCATTTGTTATATTGCTAAGATTCATCCATATTCTTTCTGTTGTCAAATACATTCATTTATTCATTATCGGTCATTTATTCATTCATTGTGTGAATATACCGCTGTGATTCATTCACACTGACGTGGCTGGGTCATTAGATTATCCCCAGGATTTTGCTCTCGTGAACAGTGCATCTATGAATATTCTGGAACATGATGTTGTCAAGTTTGTGCAAGAGTTTATGGGTCATGAGCTTGAAGGTAGAATTCCTGGGTCATAGGAAATGTGAATTTTCAATGTTATAAGATAAAGCCAAAATAGTTTCCGAAGTCTCTACACCAATTCATACTCCTACCACGTCCTTTCGAATGCTAGTTATCCTCAAATTTTGAACTTGGGCCTGTTGAACGGATATAAAACAGTATTTCACTGTGGTCTGCCCTGATCACGGAGGATGGTGAGAGTGAACATTTCTTTGAATGTTTATGGATATATGTGTTTCCTCTTCCGTAAAATGCCGATTGCTACTTTTACCCTTTTTTCTATTGATCTGTTTATACTTTCCTTATTGATTTGCAAAGTCTGGTCTGTATTTCTCATGAGAATTCTTTGTTGATTTTATGTTCTTCGTGTAGGTATTAATTCTGGTGTCACACTGCCCCAAAACTTACTGGCTTAAAACAATTTTTTTTTCCTTGTAATTCTGCTGGGTGACTGGGCTCCGCTGGGTGGTTCTTCTGCCCCATGGGGTATCGGCTGGAATAACTCAGTTGTATTCAGTAGCTGCCTGGTTAGGACTGGGTGTCTGGTGTCTCAGTGCTCTTCCATGCATCCTCGCCGTCTGGCTAGCGTGTAGTTTCTCATAGCATGGTGATTTGGGGGTAGCTGGACTTTTTACCTGGAGACTGGTTTGCAAGAAGCAGAATCTGCCAGTCCTTTTCAGGCCTCTGCTCGAGAACCCCAGAATGATACTTCTGCAAATAATAAAGTCAGTCTGGATTCAAGAGGAGAGAATAACCTCCAGGGAAAATAGCCTCTTGATGTGGGAAGTGGCAGACACACACACACACACACACACACACACACACACACAGAGAAGGAATTGATGGCAGCCAGCATGAGACACTGTCTGCCACCTGTATACTGTGAATATCTTTCAGTTTGTAACTTTTCTTTCTACTTCCCTAAGGTGAACCAATATTATTTTTTTTAATATTTTTATTATTTTTAAATTTTATTTCATTTTCTTTCTTTGAGAGAGTGTGTGAGTGGGTGGGGGAGGGGCAGAGGGAGAGAAAGAATCTTAAGCAGCCTCCACACCTAGCAAGAGCCCAATGTGGGGCTCGATCTCACGACCCTGAGATCATGACCTGAGCCAAAATCAAAAGTAGGACACTTAACCAACTGAGCCACCCAGGTGCCGCTAAGATGAACCAGTATTCTTAATTTTAATCTATCTCTTCTTTTGAAGTCAATGCTTCCCTGTTTAAGAAATCTTTCCTTGCTCCAAATTCTAGAAGACATTCACTGATATTTTGAGCTAATTGATTTTGAAGTTTATTTCTAACATTAGGTCCTTTATTCATCTGAAGCTGATTTTTGTCTGTGGCTTGAGTAGGAATTTGATTTTGTTGTTTTCCATAGGATATGGGTTAGCTTTTCCCACTGATCTGATGTGCCACCTCTGTTATATACTAAGGTTTCCAAAATGCATGGGTCTGTTTTGGGCTCTTTCCTGTCCTGTGGGGCTGTTTCTCTCATTTTGCTCTGTTTTAATTATAATAGCCGCATAATAAGCCTTGATAACTTGAAGGGCAAGTTTCTTCCTCCCTGATCTCCCTGTCCTGCAATATCCTGGCTTTTCTTGGTTCTTTACTATTCCATCTAACTTTTAGAATTGTCGTGCTCCAAGAGAATCTCTATTGAGATTTTTATTGGGCTTGTATTGACTTTATAGATCAACTTTGGGGGAGAGTTGACAAGTTTTTTAATATTACCCTATCCAAGAAAACAGTCATTTCACTTATGTATATTTTAGAAGTTCTTTTAATAAATTTTGTTTCTTAAATTCCATATATGAGTGAAATCATATGGTATTTGTCTTTCTCTAACATATTTCACTTAGCATAATACCCTGTAGGTCCATCCATGTTGTCGCAAATGACAAGATCTCATTCTTTTTTATGGCTGAGAAACATTCCTTTGTGTATACACACCACTCTTCTTTATCCATTCATCTATTGATGGACACTTGAATTGATTCCATATCTTGGCAATTGTAAATAATGCTGTAATAAGCTTAGGGGTGCATATATATTTTCAAATTAGTGTCTTTGTTTTCTTTGGGTCAATACCCAGTAGTGGAATTACTGAATCATATGGTAGTTCTATTTTTAATCTCTTGAGGAACCTCCATACTGTTTTCCGCAGTGGCTGCACCAGTTTGCATTCCCACCAACAGTACATGAGGGTTCCTTTTTCTCCACATCCTCACGAACACTTGGATTTCTAGTCTTTTCGAGTCTATTCATTCTGACAGCGGTGCTGGTGGTGACACTTCTCTTCAGCCCCTCCCCTCGCAGCCTAGATAGCCAGGCACTTTTGGGAACCAGTGTGAAGGCTCTCCACTTATCTTGTTTTTTTTTTTTTTTAAAGATTTTATATATTTATTTGACAGAGACAGACAGCCAGCGAGAGAGGGAACACAAGCAGGGGGAGTGGGAGAGGAAGAAGCAGGCTCCTAGCGGAGGAGCCTGATGTGGGGCTCGATCCCATAACGCCGGGATCACGCCCTGAGCCGAAGGCAGACGCTTAACCGCTGTGCCACCCAGGTGCCCCTCTCCACTTATCTTGTTAACACCGTGTGCCCCACCCTTGTGTTCCCCTGCAGATCGGTCCCATCCACACCACCCCATTTGGCACGTGTCCCTCCAAAGCTGCTTCTGCCCTGACACACCCTGCAAATAACCCCAGCAGGGACCAGCGCCTCTCCAAAGTGACTCCTGCACTGGGGAGAGGGGAAAAGACCACACACACCAGTGCACCTGCAGTCCCAGCAGCCGCTCCTTGTAACTAGCAGTAGAGAGAGAGTGCCCTGGCGATCAGTGCAGCTACAGCCTCGCAGATGGACTGGGGGCAGGCAGCTGGTGTGACCTCTGATACTGCCCAGCTAGGCGCCTGCAGCATCCCCAGATGGGCCCCCTTCCAGCACAGGGACCAAACCCTGCCCGGCATGCCCCCAACAGGCAAATTGCAGCTGACTGGACTGAAGACAAGTGTGGCTCAGCCACAACAGGGGTCTGCATGCAGCCCCTATAGGAGACACCCCTGCGGCTCCTGGTTCTGGTGAACGGGGGGTATTGCCCCATAGGGCACCACGGGACCTCTTCGTCTTAGACCAATTATAGGAAATAATGTATGTTACCGACTATCCACAATGTCTAATAAACCAGAGTTGTAGCTTCTAGATGGGGAAGAGAGTTACAGGGTGGTGGCTGACATACTATTTCTGGGGCCCTAGGCTTGGGTCCTGGTTCTACTATTTACCAGTTGGGTGATTCTTAGGAAAATTACTTATTCACTGTGTTTCCTCAACTGTAAAATAGAGGTGACAGCCTTAGGACTCAAATGTGAAGTACATGGTGCCCCGTGCATAACAGGCGTTCTATAAATGCTCACTTTATTTGTTAATGTCATTATTAGAAAATTGAGAGTCACCGAAACAACACAAAAAGCGTCATCTCCATTCTATATCTGCACTATGGAGAAGGAGTTAAATGTAGTCCCTAAGCACCCACATCCTTGGGAGAGATTTTCTTCTAACTGCATGGAAATCGTCTAACCTTGGGGGGGCAGTGATACAATTCCCTTATCAAATAATTAAACTGGTAAAATTCTCTCTGGGAAAGAATGGGGAAAATAAAGATCATTGAAAGGAAAAACATTCCTAAATGTTTAGATGACTTAGCTTAAATAGTTATTAATTACACTTTTTATTATAACAAAATTTTATAGAAAGGACCCCCCCCCTTTTTTAAGAATTGCTGATGGAATCATTCCTTTATGGGGCTTCTAGGAGGTGTGAGGCAGTGTGCTGGCTGAAGTGTGGGGACAAGCAGGACGCACAGGGTCTCTCTCAGGAGCTCACGGGGCTGCATAGCCCATGGTTACATAAGTATCTTTATAGCATGCTAAAAGATAAAGCTGTGCATAACATAGCTCCACATATGAGAGAATCCTCAGTTACACACTTAATGAAAACATTGGGTCACACATTTGGTTACACACCAGCATCAAATTTATCTTTGAACACTTAGGAATGAACTTTCCAGAGGCTCGCCAGGGGCAGAGCTACCATTGTGTTGCAGAGCATTCCCGGGAAGGCTGTGGCTCTAAGTTTGCTCCTTTATCCCCCTGCTCTGTGGTGGTGCTGCTCTGCGGTAATTTAATAGGGGAGCAAAGCAGTGCCGTGTGTGAAGCCCACTACTGGTTAAGCATGATCTTTTGACCCAGTTAAAGTGTTATCAATATTATAGGAAAGGCCTGTGTTCAGCTTTTTAGGTGGTAATGGCTATAAAGTTCTGCATCGCCCATTAAACAGAATCAAGAGTTTGCCTACCAAGAAGAATAATTCAGTAAGAAGATGAGATGCTATCAGTAATGTCAGAATGTAGTAAAGATGATAATCCCAACTAGATACCACTCCGGGTGAAAATGGATTCTCATTGATCTATGGGATTAACTCTCAACTTCTCACTTTGGTATGCGCAGCCCAGCCATGGTCTCCCCACTTAGCTTTCAAGCCTTGTCTTTGATTACTTACGCTGTTGTTCAACTGGACCGGCTGGCCTCCGAGCCTTTGCTCGTGCGGGTTCCTCCCCCTGGAAGCCCTTCCCTGTTTGCTGCTTAGTGACACTTACCAAAGCCCTGTCCATCCCCACCGGTGACCTAATTCCACCTCTTCCACCCTGTTTCCTGAGCCCGTGGCATACGTATCACCTTAGACCCAGCCCTGTATACTCTTGCCGTATCCCACTTCCCTTGTGGTTATTTGTCTCCTTACCGCCTCCACTGGGACTGCGGGCAGGGATTCTCTTTGTGTCCTAGTGCCTGACACGGAAATTGCAGAGGAGAACGTAAAGAGTAAAAAGGACTTGCTGAAGGAAAACATCTTTATCTCAGGTACAACAGGTTCTCCTTAAAATGCCATATAGGAGGAGAAAAAACACAGCTGTAAAACATGGAAGATAAATATGACGTATGTTCTAGAAACATTATAAACAGAGGTATAAGCAGGTGATGCGGTTTCAGATTAAGTGAAAAAGAAAAAGCCTTACTACTGCCTTCAGAATACATGATGACGAATCGCAGCCACTGACATCTCTCGGCTGTGTGGAGGGGTCTTTGTTTTAGTTACCTCTTTACTAAATTGATAGAAAAAATGACTTGAAAATAAAAAAGAGCTTTCCCCCCCCAGGGCCAGTTCTGTGACTACTGCAATTCTGAGGACCCCAGGAAAGCACATCCAGTCACCAACGCGATTGATGGATCGGAGCGTTGGTGGCAAAGCCCTCCTCTCTCCTCAGGCATGCGGTACAACAGAGTCAATGTCACCCTGGATCTGGGGCAGGTGAGTTATGCTTCCACCCGGAAAGGGGGAAGTTAGTTTGGATCATTGTTTCTGTGGTTATTTCTGATATAATAATAATTATATTAAAAAGCAAACATCAGTTTTAATTCTCTAATTGTTGTGAAGGCTGTTACATTAATATTTGCATCCCTCCACACTCAGCCAGTCATGAAGCAGACACTGATACCTGTCTGTCAAGAGTTAAAAATAGTAAAAAATGCTATTATTGACAAAGATATTATTATTATTGATTATGATAAAATGCACACAGCATAAAACGTACCATCTTAGACATTTTATTTTTTATTTTTTTAATTTTTTTATTTTTAGATTTTGTTTATTTATTTGACAGAGAGACAGCCAGCGAGAGAGGGAACACAAGCAGGGGGAGTGGGAGAGGAAGAAGCAGGCTCATAGTGGAAGAGCCTGATGTGGGGCTCATGCCCTGAGCCGAAGGCAGACGCTTAACGACTGCGCCACCCAGGCGCCCCTATTTTTTTTTAAGATCTTATTTATTTATTTATTTATTTAGACAGCACGCGAGTTGTGGGAGGGGCAGAGGGAGAGAGAGAACCTCAGGTAGACTCTGTGCTGACTGTGGAGCCTGACATGGGGCTCGATCCCATGACCCTAAGATCGTGACCTGAGCTGAGATCATGAGTCGGATGCTTAACCAACGGAGCCCCCCAGCGCCCCATCTTGGCCGTGCTGACGTGCACAGTTCGGTAGCCTTAAGTGCACATTGTTGTGCAACCAGTCACCAGAATTCTTTTTTGTCCTGCAAACTGGCACTCTGTGCCCATTAAACAACAACTCCCTATCCTCCTTTGCCTCCAGCCCCAGGCAACCACCATTCTACTCTCTCCGTGAACTGGGCGACCCTAGACACCTCATAGAAGTGGAATCGTACAGTATCTGTCCTTTATGACTGGCTTACTTCACTTAGCGCACTGTCTCCAGGGTTCATCTGTGCCGCAGCATGTGTCTGAATTTCCTTCCTTTTTCAGGCTGAATAACATTCCATTGCATGTATGCTTCACGTTTATTTATCCAGTCATCTGTCAAAGGACACTTGAGTTGCTTCCATGTTTTGGCTCTTGTGAGTAATGCTGCTCTGAACATGGGTATGACTAAGATATTTTTATAGCATTTTCTTTCCCAGAAATCCTGATTCTGTGAACACTGACTACCATAGTTATTGGCTTTGTTTGGCCAGCTGGTGCACAAGAAAACCCGACTTCAGACCTATCCTCCGATGGTACGCTAAGGTGGCCCCTAGGACGCCTGCCTCTTAGTGTACGTGCCCAGTGTGACCCCCTCTGTTTCCAGTGTGGTGGGACTATGATGGAAGTCACTCCCTTGGTAAGGTGGGGTTACATGACAAAAACGGAGGGATTTTGCATATGTGTGTAAGGTCCCAAGTCAGTTGATCAAAAGGGAGATTATCTTGGAGGATTTTTCCCTAACTGGGGGGGGGGGGCTCTTAAAAGGGACTACCCAAAGGAAGAGAGCTGAAGCATGAGAACATTTCCTGCTGACCTTGAAGGGGAAAACTGCTGTGTTATAAACTACCCATGGAGATGGCCACATGGCAAGGACCTAAGAATGGGAGCTAGAAGCTGAGAGCAGCCTCAGTCAACAACCAGGAAAAAAGCAGGAACCTCAATCCTATAACCATAAGAAACGAGTTTCTGCCAGCAACACATGCAAACTTGGAAGTGGGTCTTTCCAGGCATCTGGCTAATGCCTGATTGCAGCCCCCATGCCCAGACTCCTGAAATATAGGACTGAAAGATCATAAATGGCTTTGGTTTAAGCCACTAAATTTGTGTTCATCTGTTAAGCAGCAATAGAAAAATGAATGCACCTTCTTTCCTCTTTGAGGCTAGGGAGTGCCTCCTATCTGTTTCACCCAATTCTTTCAACAAGTATTTATTTGTTGAATAGTCTATATGTCAGGCACTGTTCTAGGTATTTGTGTTACATAAAAGAACAACGAGATGGAGATTCCTTCCCTCATGGGAGACAGCCAACAAAAATATACATCAGCAAATATAATATGTTAGATGCTGATAACAGCTTTGGAAAAAATGAAGAAGTAGATCAGGGGAGAGGATCATGAGGGCCAGGACAAGGGGGGTTTGCGTTTTAAGTAGGATGGTAGGAGAGAGCTTACTGAGCAAAGACTAGCAGGCAAAGGTGGTCATCATGCAGATATCCGTTGCCCAGACAAAGGGAACAGCCCTGCAAAGTCTCTAAGGTGGGAGCTTGTCTGGAAGGTGTAAGGAGCCGCATGGAGGCCAGGGTGGCTGGAGCAGAGTCAGGGAGAGGACAGTGGTGAGAGAAAAGGCCAAAGAGAGAGAACAGACAGGGACGGATCAAGTAGCGCTCGTAGGCCACAATAAGGACCTGGGCTCTAATTCAAAACGAGAGTCATTACAAGTTTCAAGCAGAGGAATGATCTAATCTGACGTAAATTGAAAAAGGATTTCTCTGGCTGTTTTATTGCAAATTATCAGGGGGTAAGGGTAGAAGCCAGTTAGGACACTGTCATCATAATCCACAAGAAAGATGCCAATAGGGGCAGTGGAAGGGGTGATTGTGTCCCAGATATATTATTTTGAGACTAGAGCCGCCATGATTTCCTAATGGATTGAATGTGAAGTGTGAGAAGAGAGGATTCTGGGATGATTCCTGAAACTTTTGGTCTGAGAACTGGAACTGCCGTTTGCAGAGATGTTGGAGACTCTGGGGGGTGAAGTTGTTGTGGACATGTAAGCACTGAAATACTGTTTGGATGTCCCAGTGGAGTTGTGAGTCTGGGAAGCTGGCTGGGCTGGAAGAGATACTTGTTAAAGATTTCTTTAGGATTTGGGGCGCCTGGGTGGCACAGCGGTTAAGTACCTGCCTTCGGCTCAGGGAGTGATCCCGGCGTTATGGGATCGAGCCCCACATCAGGCTCCTCCGCTATGAGCCTGCTTCTTCCTCTCCCGCTCCCCCTGCTTGTGTTCCCCCTCTCGCTGGCTGTCTCTATCTCTGTCAAATAAATAAATAAAATCTTAAAAAAAAAAAAAAAGATTTCTTTAGGATTTATCATAATCAGGGTCTCTCAGCTTCTTGAATCTGTATATTTATATCTTTCATCATTTTTGGGATATTTTCAAACAAACATCCTTCCTTTTCCAGCTTTATTGAGGTCTCATTGACAAATATATGTATAAATATATATATATTATATAATATATATGAATAAATATGTATAAAGTGATGATTTGATAAACATATACTTTGTGAAATGATTACCATGATGAGGTTAATTAACACATTCATCACCTCACATACTTTTTTGTGTGTGGTGAGAACACTTAAGATTTCGTCTCTTAGTAAATTTCAGGCATACAATAGAGAATTATTAACTATAGGTACCATGCTGTACATTAGAAGCCCAGAACTGATTCATCTTATGACTGAAGGCTTGTACCCTTTTGAGCAGCATCTCCTGATTTCTCCCACTCCCTAGCCCCCAGTAACCACCATTCTATCCTCTGTTTCAAGTTCTCTCTTTTGGGGATACTTATGATATTATTAAATCTTTTATTATTGTTCCACGGGTCTCTGAGTCTCTGTTCATTTATTTTTTCCAGTTGCTCTTCTCTCTGTTTTAGGTAATTATATTATTCTATCTTCAAATTCCCTGATTCCTTTCTCTTTCATATTTGTTCTATCTAGCCCATGTAGTGAGTTTTTAATTTTAGTTACAGTATTTTTTCAGTTATGTAATTTCCCCTTAGGGTTTTTTTTAATATCTTCTATTCCTTGGCTGAGATTTTATATATTTTCACTTACGTCAAGAATATTTGTATTTATTCACTGAAGCATTTTAATAGCTGTTACTTTAAAGTTTTTGTTACGTCATTCTATCATTTGTTTCATCATCTTATGTTGGGGTCTGTTGATAGTTTTTTTTCTCATTCAGGTTGTTATTTTCCCCTAGTTTTCGGCATCATGAGTGATTTCCAGTTGTATGCTGGACATTTTAGATATTACATTAGGAGACTCTAAATCCTATTTAAATCTCGCAGCTTTAGCAGATGGTCACCCTGTTTAGGTTTAATATGCAGGTTCTGGCCTGCCTTTGCAGCCTGTGGTTCCAATGACAATTTGGTTTTTCGAGCTGGTCCCTACTACTCTAGTCTGCTGTGTTCATCTGGTTCCTGGGCTCCTGCTTGGTTCTTATTAGTACTGTTGCCTGTGGAGCAAGAATGAACTTTTCCTGATCCAGTGACATTTAGTAGGGGTTGAGACACTGGACCATCGAGGCAGAAAGTGCTTCCCGGTGCATTGTTCGGGCTCCTGTCTGAAACAGACATTTGGAGATCAGCGGCATACAGATAGTGCTAACCTGTAAGATTGCATGAGAGTGAGAAGAGGAGAGGATCTCAGGCTGCGCCATAGGCTCTCCACGATTAAGAAGTCCTGGAAAAGAGAAGGAACCAGTAAAGAAGACTGGCGTGGAATGACAGATGGGAGGAGGACAACTAAGAGAGTGTGGTGTCCTAAAGCTAGGTGAAGAAAGTGTATCGAAAGGGAGGCAGTCTTATAGCTGTATAATACAAGGACAGAGAGCCTAATTTTAAAAAATGGACAAAGGATCTGAATGGACAGTTCTCCAAAGAAGATACACAGATGGCCAATAAGCACATGAAAAGATGCTCAGTATCATTAGCCATCTGGGGAAATGTAAGTTAAAACCACAATGAGATACCGCTTTACACTCAGTTGGGTGGCTATAATCAAAGAGACAGGTAATACAAGTATGGGTGAGGCTCTGGAGACACCGGAACTCTAATACATTGTTAGTGCCAAAATAAAATGGCATAGCCGCTTTGGAAAACCGTTCAGTAGTTCCTCAAAAAGTTAAACACAGTGTTACCATATGACCCAGCAATTCCACTCCTAGTTACATATTCAAGAAAAATGAAAACATACATACACAAAGAACTTGTTCATGAATGTTCATTATAGCATTATCTGTAATAGCCAAAAAATGGGAACAACTCAAATGTCCATCAGTTGATGAATAATTAAGCCAACTATTCCTATCCATACAATGGAATTTTATTTAACAACGAAAAAGTGAATTTCCAATGAATGCTACAATATGGATGAACCTTGAAACCATGCTGCATGGAAGAAGTCACAAAAGACCATGCATCGTATGATTCCACGTATATGACATGTACAGATGGGCAAATCTACAGACGCAGAATAGTAGTGCTTAGTGGCTGCCTCGGGCTGGGGGTTTTGGAGGGAATTGAGGGATGACTCCTGGAGGTACGGCTTGTTTAGGGGGAGACAGATGAAAATTGAACATGATTGATTGGGTAACTTTGTGAACATACCCAAACCCTTTGGAGCGTACATTTAGAGAGTGAATTGCAGGGTGTATGAGATACACCTCAGTAGAAATATAACACATCAACAAAGAGTTCATGGAAAGAGAGTGTTTCCAGGGAAAAAAAGAGAGAGAGAGAGAGAGTGACTGTGTCAAGTACTGCATCAAGTAACATAAGACAGGTACTGACTGATAATTCCCCATTGGGTTTGCTCATGTGGAGGTCCCTGGTGGCTTTGAGAAGATAGGATTGAAAACCTGCCTGTAGGGAGATTAAGAGAAAATGTGAAAAGAGTGAAGCTTGGAGTACAGAAATCTAATTTGAAGAGTTCCAAAGTCATGAAGAGAGAGGAAATGGGGAAAAGTGCTGTTGAATGTCAGGTAAAGAAAAGACTCCTAATAGGAGATATACAACAATACTAACACTGATACTGGTAATAGTACGAATACTGCTGTTTAAGCCAATCTTGCTGCTGGCCATAGTGGTGCACAGAGTACAGTTCATGCAGGAAATACCGCTTGACCAGATGCCTGCCCTCAGCCCATCTGCCGAGGCTGTAGTCGCATGGACCTGCAGGCTGCTTTCCTCGAGAGGCTTTTGTTGGTGGGTGGGCTGCAGGAACCCTCGTGCACTGTTGGTGGGAATGTAGACTGGAGCTGCCACACTGGAAAACAGGATGGGGGTTCCTCAAGAAATAAAAAAATCAAATCATCATATCATCCACTGATTCCACTTCCGGCTGTTTACCCAAAGAAAACAAAAACACTAACTTGAAAACCTATATGCACCCCTATGTTTATCGCAGCATTATTTACAATAGCCAAATTATGGAAGCAACCTAAGTGTCCACTGATCCATGATTGGATAAAAGAAGATGTGGTATATATATATGTGTGTGTATACACACACACACACACACACACACACACAATGGAATATCATTCAGCCATAAAAAGAGTGAAATCTTGCCATTTGCAACAACATGGATGGAGTTAGAGGGCATTATGCTAAGTGCAATAAGTCAGAGAAAGACAAATACCATATGATTTTACTCATACGTGGAATTTAAGAAACAAAACAAATGAACAAAACAACAAGAAAAAAAGTAACAAACCAAAAAACAGACTCTTAACTATAGGGAACACACTGATGGTTACCAGAGGGGATGTGGGTGGGGATGGGTGAAATAGATTAAGGGGGTTAAGAGTACACTTACCGTGATGAGCACTGAGTCATGTATTGAATTGTTGAATCACTATATTGTACACCTGAAACTGATATAACATTGTATGTTAACTATATTTCAGTGGAAGGGAAAGAATACATTTCTCCAAATAAAGTATTGCTTGAAAGCAATCAAAAAGGCAATGCATCCCACAGCCTGGGAATCAAATGATACTGAGATTTCTTCGAGTGTGTTATCTTCATTTTGGTTGGGGATAGTTCGGTGGGAGAAGGGCTGTCCACCTCTTCAACTCCTACGTTGTGTTAAATTAGCCCTCTCCTAAGAATCTTTTCACCAACAATTTTCATCTGGTATAATTCGGGAAGATCCTTCATGGTTTGAAAGACTCTGTAAGTTCAATTTCAACTCTGAATTAGTCTTATATCTCTAATAATTCACTTCTGTCATTAATTCATTAGAGATTTTGCCTATAATGACCAGAATTTACGCATTATACCAGTTATTTAACTGGAGATTTCTGTAGTTAGCTGGGAATTTTAACCCATCAAAATGATGTGTATCTATCATACCAGTGCCTGTTGCATTTACTTGGTCTCCCTTAAAGCTATTAAAAAAAAAAAAACCTTTAGGGGCGCCTGGGGGGCACAGCGGTTAAGCGTCTGCCTTCGGCTCAGGGCGTGATCCCGGCGTTCTGGGATCGAGCCCCACATCAGGCTCCTCCACTATGAGCCTGCTTCTTCCTCTCCCGCTCCCCCTGCTTGTGTTCCCTCTCTCACTGGCTGTCTCTATCTCTGTCGAATAAATAAATAAAAAATCTTTTAAAAAAACCAAAAAAACAAAAAACCTTTTAAAAGCACCCTTTTGATATACTGAAAAATCTCAAATTAAGACAGTTGAATTAAAAGAAATGCCGACGTGGGAACAATTTAGTAACTTGCTGGGTGCTGACAGACATTAGCCTTGCCTCCTTCTGCATGAAGAGTGTGTGCACCCAACACCTGACCGACTGGGTCAGCAGAGTGGGAGGGCTGCTCTGAGTGGGGGCCGATCCTGGAGTCAGCCCACACTGGTTTGCACCCTGGCGCCCTGCTTACTTGCTGCGTGACCCTGAGCAACATGCTTGAGGGCACTGTGCTGCAATTTCCTCCTTTAAAAGGGAGATAATCATTATACTTACCCCATAGGATTGCTCTGAGGTTTGAATGAGTTAACTGCTTCATGTTTAAACCACTTTAAGCCAGTGGTTTTGAAATAAATGTTTATTTAATAAAATAAAGTGAATTTCAATAAACGTTCATTATTAAACAGACCCATGACTTATGCTCCTCTAGAAAACACTGTGCACAGTTGGTAGAAAAGACTCTAGAAAAGCCCAGAAACAGGAAGAGCAACCTCAATGATGTCAGACTGAAGATGTTTCTTTCCTCTTTGCGCTGTAGCAACGTGTGCTCTAACTAGTAGATTTGGTGTCATAAGATTCATAGTATATGCCCTCTCGGCGGGATCTGTATTTTCTTCTTTTTGCTGGAATTAGCCATGAAAGTGTCACTGAGAGGTTAGATTTCATAACTGAATAGTGACCTACGGACCTTAGGTGTTTTTTTCTTTTTGGAAGTGAGAATTTTGATGCATGGTTGGGACATAAGCTATAGGCCCTAAACTTGTTACTACCATGTCACTTTTTTCCCCAGCTACCGAGAATTGACGTTTGATTTCGATGTGCTGTAGTCAATTTGATAGCTTCTGTTGTCACTTTTCTCTGCCTCCTTTTGGACTAGTCGGTGGTTATCATGGTCATTTATTTTGGACAACAGAGTTTGGCAAATAAAAGCATCACTTCCAGGACTCGGTCTTGAAGGACAGCGTCCCCCTTGCAAGGCCGCAAATATAGGAAGTTTCTGTGATTCCCTAGAGACAGTGGTATGTTCGCAGGCTGTTCAAGTTCATTTGATGATGCTGCACTTATCAGTTTTAGAATCAGAACATGATGTTTTATAGGAGACTTTCATCTCATGTGGTCAAATATAATGAGTTCAGCTTCTGAGCCTGCATGTAGACCAGCTGGGAAGTACAGAATCTTATGTCCGCAGCGGCATCCCTCCACCCAGGAGGAACAGGAATTGGTGGAAAAATTCCCCATTTCCCTGCTTCTTCAAGGGACAGTTCTTCAGAGTGTCTCCACTCTGAAGCCCCAGTTGGCCCTGGTAAGAATCTGCTATTAACATACCAGCCACTGGCTTTTCTCCCTCCTCTGGGTCCCTCTCGCTTCCCATTTATGCTCCTTGAGATCTACTCCGAAGTAAACTACCCGCACCCAGTCTTTGTCTCCGAGCTGGACTTAGAGAGGACCCAAACAAAGACGGAAGAGAGGGGGCTTAGGGCACGACTCCGAGCACCCGATAGGTGTCCATACAAGGAAACACTGAGAAAAAGTTATTTAGAATGCAGTAAGTAGAAAATTCAGAAAATGGTTCTAACGCTCTCAGATTAAGAGTAACAAAGGAAGCAGCATTAGAACTTTTTAAAGAAAAAATAGGTCACACAGAAATATGCCAATACTCTACCTCTTTTTTCATGAACTCAGCATAGTTGGTGAATTCCCCAGGGGCCAGAGGCAAATACAGTATCCAACCATCGGAGAGTGAATTTAGTATGTAAAAGGCCTAGGATCTGCTTTTTTCCTGGCCTTCTTTTAACTTTTATGAGACTTTGGCAGATGAATCCAAAACATTCTTTGTTGCCCTTGTCAGTTCTGACTCAGATGGGAGGAAGGCCTGGGCTGGTTTCTGCCTCTTCTTGGGCTAAGGTGCTTTGGAGATTAAATCGGTTCTAGGGATGCCAGGCAGACGAAGTCACTAAAAATCTGACTCAGTTGGGTCCCTGGGTGGATATAGTTCCATCCAGAAAGTGGATGACTCTTGGATTTGACCCGATCTTCTAGTTTCTAGAAACTGTCTAGACTATAAGCTTTAGAAAGACAGGGACTAGGTCTTGTTTTGTTCACTAAATGGTGTTCTGCTCCCAGCATCTTGCACAGTTTTTAGCACATAGTAGACGCTCAGTAAGTAGACCGAGTGAATGTAGAAGGAAACAAGGATGACTCAGGGTCACTTGGAACTTCCCAGGGTATAGTGCTAGTGGAAGCTTGTTGCTGTGAGACCAGATCTCTAGCATAGGGTAGGCCAGCCTCGTCTCTGTAATTAATTAGGTGCTTGGTTCCACTGATGACATTTGCGTCTCTTTGCCACATCATTTAAGTGTTCCGTAGCTGTCACATCATTAGGAGATACGGATCTTACTCAGAACAAATTGGTAATTTGTAAATGTTCTATTAACAGACATATATAATCATGGGATTATTTGAAAGCAGATGATTTGTTAGTGGATAGAAAAGGGACCAACAGAATCTCCTGGGCTACTGCGGATGCAATTTTATTCTTTATGCTAAGTCTTTATTTAGGTAGTCACCTAAAAGTGTTAATTGCCTAGTAACCTAAACATGTTAATTGCTTTTAAAGCACCTTTAAGGAATTTATACATTAGGAAGAAGCAGGCAATCTGGAATTTTCTCTTTACATGTGAAAAACTCAAGGAAGCTGAGTGGATCTGCCAGCTTTGGTTACTCTGTGAATCACTATCTCAACTAGCATTGATCATATATGTAAGTCAATAGATTCCAAGGTCTTTACACACTGTTAGAGAAAATAACGTCCGGGAAATCAGGCCCTCACCCCTGAGTGTGGGCCGTACTCACTGCCTGTGGCTAGAGACGCTTGTGAGTGATGTATTTGAATGTGCTTTGACCCTCGTGAAGCATGAGACAAACGTGGAATGTTGTTATTATTACTTAGAGAAATCATTACCGACACCCTTCCTTCTGTCCTTCTCTGTGCTTCCAATAAGCTCACACTGGCTTCTCTCTTCTAAGCGAGTGAAGTGTATCAATAAATTCACACTAAAGTTCTGGAGACTCTGTGCTGACGTTATATCATTTGAGAATGTTTGCACTCAAAAAAATTACTATCTATTTTTCTCACGGAACTACTACTAGGAATTTATCCTAAAGAAACAATGAGATAAATGCTCAAAATATTTGAGCGAGGGTATTCTCAGGAGCACTGTTCATATAACATAACTGGGAAAAAATCTCACGTCCAGTAAAAGGGGAGAGATTCATGCAATGGATTGTCAGCCATCAGATCGACAGCACTGCTGGGATCTTTACTGACCCGATATGTCTGTGCTAAGTTGTGAACAAGAGAAATCAGACTATTATGTAAGCCGTGTAGATAGCATGGTGTGATTTCGTTTTCTTTCTGTATATAAGCACAGAAGAAAAGTCAGAAAAGAGAGCATCTAAAATACTAAGAATGCTTTTCTCTGGGTGGTGGGATTACTGGTGATTTTTACTTTGCTCTGTAAACCCCATTTCCAGTGGGGTTCATACTGATGCTCTGGATTATTTCTTAGGTACAAATCGAGCTTTGCATGTTTCAAGCTGTGTGACACTGAACCCTCTAGTTAATGTCTCCAGGGCGGTTTCGTCATCTGAAATTTGGGGATGAACCTAGTACCACCCTCGTAGGGTTGTCGGGACGATTAAGAAGGTACTGTAGAAAAACTTTTAGAATTATGCCTCCCACACTGTTAGAGCTCAGTCCGTGTTAGTTAAATTATGTCTGTATGTTTTCCAATGAGCTTTGTACATAAAGATAATAAAGCTAATTGGGAAGATATTTCCTTTCGGGGAAAAAAAAGAAGAGTTTGGTATAGAGAAGACGAAAGGAACAATTATTCCTGGTGGGATTTGAGGTATTGAAAAAGCTCACTTGGTACTTTCTTGATGCCCTCCATCCCCCCAAAACAATACAAACTTCTGACCACTTCATCCCGAGGGAGGTCGGCCTGCTAGAGATCTTTAAATGCCAGCAGAATCAGAAAAATTCCCAGTAAATGGAAATTGATTTTTTTAAAGAGCCTATTTTATTCCTCAGCTAATCTTGAAAACTATTTTATGTTTCTTCCCTTGTGAAACTTCTGTGATTTCAGGCATATTTTGGCTTTAAATCATGGCAGTTTTCCTATTACTATTATTGGCAAGCATATTTAAGGACAAACTGAATTTCACAAATTCTTCACCATCGTTCCAGTGAAAGCTCGAGTTAAATACAATGTCTCAGGGGAGTCCTTGGGCCTGATGCCCCCTCTCCTCTGCCAGCTGTCTTCCAGGGCACCTGCCTCAGCCCCTTAGAGCCCTGGCTCCCAGTTCCACCCGTGACCCTGGAGCCCCACCCTCCCCCCATGCAACCAAACGACCTTCCTTTACTCTTGGCTTCCTGAAGCCCCTTCTTCCCTATTCCCATGTCCATGTTTCACTTCACTTTTGCTTTTTCACTTTATATCCTCCTGTTGCATTTCTTTCCTTTAAGGAAAAACTTAAACTGAATCAAACCAGCACCTCTTCTGTGGTCACTCCAGCCTTCAGGAGGGGTGCTGAGCAATGTGTCCCTGGCTGTCCCCATCCAGCCACAGAGTGGTGACCCATGGAGCCGGTTGGGAAGGTCAGGGCTCCCCAAGAAGGCTCAGCTCCACTGAGACCAGGCTGTCTGCCTGGCCACAGCCGGACCCACGGGTGGCCTCCTGGTGCAGGCAGTGTGGACGGCTGCCTCCCCAGGACTCCTGCAGCGCCCTCCAGACCAGAGGGGCGGGTTCCATTTCCCCAGGTCCCAGTGGTTCTGCCGTTTCTGTGGTGCTTACATAGGTGGATTCCTTGGCCGTGTAGCCTGCAGACAAGGATGCTTCAGGCTCCTGTCTCTGACTCCATGGCAAGCTTCTGGGCTATTCGCATTTCTCTCTCTAATTCCCAAACCATTGCTGTAAATATTCTATAGGTGAGGAATTCCCGACTCAGTACATCCTGCATGACATGCTGTGTTCCACAGGTTTCAAGCACCCTGAGCAACGAGATGGTATGTTTACCTTTGCCGTTTCGCCACCTCATAGAATAACCGGGTGGAACCTTTGGTTCTTTCCCCTGCCTCTCACAGTCATCCTAGTTCCACGGCTCGTCCCTCACCGCTCACACAGGGCTTGTTACAAGCACACAGTGTCCTGAGCTCCAGGAGGGATGGAGGGGGAGGGCCAGGGCCTGGGAGCCTCAGGGCTGGGAGAGGCAGCAGCGCTCGGGGGAAATCTGAGATCTGCAGGGCCAGATCCCTAGTGGCGGGAGTTCAGGCCGGAGTCTCTGCCCCAGGCTGCAGGGAGCGGTGGGACAGCAAGCTCAGGGTGAGAGAGCAGGCCCCAGGGCTGGGCCCAGGTGAGCCGGAGGGCATGGAAGGCTTTGTGTCCAGCCTCCTCCCCGCCAGGGAAATGAGGTCAGGGAGCCGGGGTGGAGGGCAGCAGCTTTGCAAACTCCTGCATTTCAGGCTGAGGGCATCACCCGCACACTGCTCAGGCCTGGGCAGGGTTGGACCTGAAAGTCCTGGCGTGGAGGACAGGTGGGTCTGACACCTTGCCCGGGCTGCCCCGGCTTGCCCCGGTTAGTGGGGTTGCTATGGCTTGCCCACATGGCCCTGTTTAAACTCATGTTCTCACTCTCCTGGCCAGCTATCCACTCAGTCCTGGACGCTGCACTCCTGCCTGCCTTTGTCCATCTCTCCCAGTCCATGCGTGCCTCCCCACCCCCACTGTCCCCACGGCCACACAAACCACCACCCAACCCACGGCCCATTCACATCCCCATCCCTGAAATCCTGCTCATTTTCAGCCTGGGCGGCTCCCGCCCTTGCTGCTCCTTTGAGCCTCCCGACTCTTGATTTCAGCTCAGATCATGATCTCGGGGTCCTGAGACTGAGCCCTGCCTCCCTGGGCTCTGTGCTCAGCACCGAATCTGCTTGAGATTCTCCCTCAGCCCCTCCCCCTCCTCATGTGCACACGTGCTCTCAAATAAATAAATAAATAACATCTTCAAAAAAATTAGATACAAAAGACACCAACTTACTCTTTCAAATTGTTAGAAAGGCTTGGGACTGCTTCCTTGCATGTCTGTCCTTGTTTCACTGTGGACAAGCAGCCCGTGGGCCACATGCTGAAGCACTCTCTACACACCCCTACCTCAATTTTTCTTCAACAATATTAACGCCCATTGTGTCCCCTCCTGAAAAGTCTGCCTCTCCTTTCTGTGACTTTAAAACTCTTCCCTGGCTGGGATTTGGTTGTGCTGTTCCAGATACGTTTATTAATTATTCAGGATGTGGCCCCCAGCCCTCTTGTCACCTAGATGGTCCCCTTTCCTCCTGCCCTCCACTCTGCACCCTGCTCAGTGCCTGGGGCAATGACCTTGTGGGCAGCATCTGCAGGCTCCCCTGTCCTGGGGCTTCTGGCACAGTTCGGCCAGTGGAAGGTACTGGCAAGTGCTCAGCTGAGAGGGTGGGAGGAGCTTGAGACTGAGGGATTTATTCCCATGCCCCCCAGCCCCCCATTGCAGGACCTCAGGTCTTCTATTGAGGCTCTTGGCGCCTGGCCGGCAACTTGCTCCTGCAGCGACAGCCCCATCTTGGCTCCAGGCTCTGCTTCCTCTCCTTGCCCTTGAAACCCATGGTGGGAAAAGTGCTCAGATGGTGTTGGCTCCGAGGGGCTTCACCGTCACCCCTGCCCACTCCTTTGCAAACAGCTGATCGATTAAACTGTCCCCAATTACTTCATTCCAGGAGAGTGCTCTGTCTCCCGCTGAGCTCTGAGGGACACCCGGCACTCTGAATTGTGAAGGAGGCTTTTCAAGTGATTGAAATTTACCGAAATCCTTCAGTTGTCATCTCTGAAAGAATGAAAGGGAATTACTGAGGAAGTGACTAGCTAGAAGTTTTTAAAAAATACATATAATGTGAGCGAGAGAGAGAGAGAGAGAGAGAGGAAGCTCCCAAACTTAATTGAATTATGACTATGAAATAAGAAACCACGTTCTCTTCCTTTCTATAGAGAATGCCTGGTGCATCGAAATGGTTCAGTGACTGTATGTTTCATGTGTGAATGAACTGGGGATGCAGACGGTTCCTTCCTTCTATCTGCCCGATTTACAGATGTCCCTCCCATACCAAAAGCAATACATATGAAATAGATACTAAGATATTTATCACTCGTAACTTGGAGCATATTGAAGACATAATGAAAAGTTGGGCTTTCAGTCATTTATATTTAGAGTATTCATTTAAACGTTTAGAAAAATAGGTCGGAGGAGGAAGGTATGTTGTTCTTTTCCTCGTGATAGGTAAGCTCGTAAGTCTTTTAGAGAATTCTCTGATGTCTGCTTCACAAAATGAAGTGAGATGAATAATTTTCAATAATTTCGCAGGATGAAGCAAGATGAATAATTTAGAATTTAAATACATTTAGCATTAAAAAACCCAGATTTTATGGCAACTATAGCATGAATGTAGTGCTAACGTACTTATGCTAGAAACTGTTCTAAGCACTTTGCGAGTATTAATTCATTTATTCTTTGTTGGAACCGTACAAGGGAGGCCCTTATTTTCTAGAAGAGGAAATTGAGGCTCCCGATAGCGTGCCGCCTGATGGTCTTACATAACCTGCGGCTGCCGGTGGGAGGGGAGCACGGGACAGCCCAGGCTTTGCACCCTGCAGTCTGGCTGTGGAGCCCCGAGCTAGGCTGCCGCCGTGATGCACGTGACACTCCGGGTGTGCCTGTGCTCCGGCGCCAGAAGCTCTCAGGTTCCCGTGGCTGTTCGCTTGTACTGCTGTCCCTCGCTCAGAATGTTGGCCGTCACCTTCCACGGTGCTCCCTTGCAAGGATCCATCTGAGAAATCCTTTTAGTCCCCCAAATAGTTGTACTTCTAAGTGGCATTAAAAACCGAAACAAGGCATATGGACCCTGGGGTCCGGTTTCCCTCTTTATATTGGCTGCTATCGGCTCTGCCATGCGAGTGCGTAGGGCGTCATGACTGCATTTTGTGTGCGGGCTGCACTATGGGCTTAACAGTTCATCCCTGCCAACGGTTTTCCTTTTACTCCTGTTTGTTTTTCATTTTTATTAATTTCTTTACATCCTTTAGGATTTAGAGCTTTTAGCCCTCCCTACCTTTTTTTTTTCTTTTTTCTTTTGTAAAAAGATTTTATTTATTATTTAGTTCAGAGAGAGAGAGAGAGAGAGAGAATCTCAAGCAGACTCCATGCTGCTCATGGAGCCAGACTCGGGGCTTGATCTCATGACCCTGACGTCATGACCCGAGCCAAAATCGAGAGTTAGATGCCTAAACTGACTGAGCCAACCAGGTGCCCCTCCACCCTTTTTTTTTTCTTAAACGAAAAGCCTGTAGATGAGTACAAGCAACAGATTAATGAAACAGTAAAATAAAATCTCTGTTTTCATTCTAGTCAGACATTTGGTTGCCACTCAGAATGAATCATCAAGACATATTTTGCCTTACTTAATGACTCTCCAAAGCCTGAAACATTTCTATATGAATATAGTGTTAAACGGCATTTTTGAGTCATTTCAGGAAGTACACTGCAATTCTGTAGAAACCATTCAAGCTTTGTAAGCTGGTGTGGCTCAGTTTTGAATCTTGTTTCTTTCTAAGTGAATCGTTCCAGTGATACGCAACATCAAGCAGAATGACCGAGCACCAAGGCCGTGGGGAGAGCATACCAGGTTATAATTTTCCTTTTATGACACATAATGGACCAAGAGCCTGGTCCCGCTCAGCTATTTTATTTTAGCACTGATTTGTCCCCCCCCCCCACTTAGGGCAAATATATCTTTTATTTTATTTTTATTTTTTTATATCTTTAAATTATAAGACCTCACTAGCTATTATACTGTTTCACTCCCAGAATTTTTTTTTTTTATTTTTTTTTTGCTCCTCAATGTTTCCAGTGACAGTAGGAAAATAATGTGTGTGTTGGTAGCAGAGAGTGGGTTCAATTCTAAATACATAGGGATTCACCCTAAGCCGTCAGATCATGACTCATAATGTCTCCTCGAGGCATTCTTTCCAGAGACCCCTTGCCACCCACGTCGTACCTCTTCCCAGCCATTATTTCTGTTTTTGTTAGGAGTTATTGCTTATTTTGGAGAACATTTGGTGCTTAATCGAGTATGTTCTATGCTGAATTTTCTTACTCGACATGTTATTCCATAGAAGATAGGCTTGCACAACTGGATTGCAATTTGGCTACTTGAAGATAGTTATTTGCTCCCCACACTGGGCTGTAATCATGGCATGGAGAAGACACATAGTCCACTGCAAGAGAAACACGCTCAGCTTTCTGTAGAGATGGCTTGGCAGCCGTGGGCATGGTATTGTTTCAGGATGCAGAGTGGGCTGTTGACTAAGCCTGGAATTCCTTTACTGAGGATAAAGCGGTTAAAAGGCTCATGTTGAGAGAGGAAATGAACCCCGACTCGCAGGTTTCCATAGGAGGAACGGGAACACTGGCAACGCGCCCCTGGTGGGAAAGAGGATATATATAATGGGCGGGGCCAGCGCTTCTCAAACTTTAATGGACTTCTGAATCATCTATTCAAATAGTATTTCTGACTCAGAAGGCTGCTGGGGTGCCCTAAGATTCTGCATTTCTGACATGCCCTCCAGTGATGTCCCAGTTGCTGGCCCGTTGGCCACACTCTGAGCAGCAGGGGGCTGGAGGACACTCTGCTCGTCATCAGGCCTCCCTGGGAGGTGAAGAGCAGGGGCAGGATGGAGCTGGAAGCAGGGCCGGCGGTGGAGAAGATGCAAGATGAAGTCTGGGAGGAGTAGGAAAACCTCCCCAAGGGACACGATGCTAGGGACACACTGACCCAGGGATTGGGGCAAAACATTCTGGAAGCCAAGTAACTCTATATTCCTCTCATTTCTGGCTTTCTAGAGCATGGTGCACACAGGGGCTGGAAAATCAGGCTGTGCAGCAACTTCTGGCCCCGGGCAGAACCACCAAGGAGGAGAGTGTCCTCAAAGAAAGGACCAAGCTCCCCGGCTTTAGCCCTCTTGGGTCTTTAGCTGTCCCCAACAGCAGGGTCACTAATGGCATGAAAGTCCAGGTTTTGGGATCAGACAGAGGTGGTGGGCACAGGTCTGTGCTTTGTTACTTACTCGTGTGACTATAGACGTGTTCGGCATCTCCTCCAAACTTCGGTTTCTGCATCTATGAAGCAGGTGATATTAGTACCAATACCAGGGTTATGGTAAAGCCCACTGTAACACATAAGCACATCTAAATCCTCAGTAAATGCTGGTTTGTCCTCTTCCTTCTCCTTCTTCTTACTGTTATTTTAGTGATTCTACTTGCCCGATCCTTCCCGAAGGTGGCACCTTTTTGTCCTTTCACTTGCTGCTGCAACCACTTGCCCGGTTCTTCTGTTTCTTGACCCTGCATTTCTTCACGCTCAGGGCACTAATTTCAGCGGGGTCAGACCTTCGGGTTCGGGGACTAAGCCGCAGCCCAGGGAGCAGAGCAAAAGATCCTGGGGTTTCCAGCTCGGTGAGCGGCTTGGCTGGCTTTGAGCTGGCTTGGTGCCCCACTGCCATCAGGCCCCTGCATCGAACCTTAGCAGCTGGGGCCTCTCCATCCCCCTTCTCCTTCCCAGGCATTTGTGATGGGATCTTGGATTCTGACAGCGGTTCCAGTGTGTACGGTTCCCCCTACACAACCAAGCAACTCTTGGACACTAGCCGGGCATCCTACAATTCAACTCAATTTTGACACGGTCTACCTGGAAATAGCATCAGATCCCATAGATGAAGGGCTCAGCGTGGCCAGACCGTGACCCACCCCCACTGCAGGTCGCAGTGGCCAGTCTGGGTTGTCACTTGCGCTTCCGAATTACCCAGTTATAGACTAGAAGCCCCCACAAGCCTTTGTTTTGGTTTGATTAATTTGCCAGAGCGGCTCACAGAACTCAGAGAAACATTTTATTTACTAGATTACTAGTTTATTATAAAAGGATCGAACTCAGAATCAGCAGGATGAAAGAGATGCCTCGGGCGAGGTATGTGGGGAAGGACAGGGGCTTCCCTGCTCTCTTGGGGTGCACCACTCTCCCCAAACTTTCCCGTGCTCACCCACCCCGGAGCTCTCTGAACTCGGTCCGTTTGGGTTTTTATGGCAGCTGTAGGACACAGGCTTCATTGATTAAATCATTGGCCATCGGTGATTGATCCAACCTCCAGCCCCTTTGCCCTCTAGGAAGGCCAGGGGGCGGGACTGAAAGTTCCAACGCTATAATCACTGGGGTTGGTTGCTCCCACAGCCAGCCCCCACCCTTTGGTGGCCTAGGGGCTTTCCGAGAAACCTCATTCTTATAACAAAAGGCGCATTTAGCACTCTTATCTTTTAGGAAATTCCAAGGGTTCTAGGAGCTGTGTGCCAGAAATGGATCAAGACTAAATACATATTTCTTATAAACGACAATACCATAGGACCCCTCCTTGTCTTCTGGGATTTCAGATTCTTCGTGGGGGTCACAGGCGCGACTAAAGAATCAGCATGCATCCTGGTCAATATAACCACCATGGAGGTGCTGCCGGCTGGCCGGGTCTGGGGACCCAGTAGGGGTCTTGCAGGAGCAGCCAAGACGGTCCTTGGCCTTGAGTAGGATGGAATCAAACTCGAGCCAGCAGGAAGTGAGAGTAGAGTTTACTGAAGATACAGAGCGAGCAGATACAGACGGAGTGTCTGGGAAACTGGGAAAGGAGCGTGAGTCTCATCTCTGTGCAGGGTCTGGGGTTTTTACTGAGGATGGTGGTCTGGTGTACCTGTCCTCTCAGGGTTCCAGGAACTGGTCAGAACAAAGATGAATGTCCAGGTGTTATTCTTTGGAGCCAGGGGGCTTTGGCGCCGAGATGTCTAGTGCTGGTGGTCTGGAATATGCCTATATAGGCTTGTCTGGTCATTCTCTTCTGGGCCTTCCTTAGATGTTATCTATTCTAGAGAAATCATGAACTCCTTGTCCCTAGAAAGGACGTACACTATTTGCATTCTGAGGCATGTGTAGAGTGGGGTGGGAGTGCAGGTTCTAGCAAGAATAGAAGCACGAAAACGAGCAGAATGCACATTTTTTACGGAGTCCTTCAGTTTCCCTATCACAGAGGGAGGTATCCTCTTTGCTTGGTACATTTCGGGAAGATTTCACAAGGGAGCAGCCTTTCCATTAATCTTTCAAAGATGAATAGGTTGTTGGGCCAGTTCTAGGCCCTGTTTATAGTGTGACCAACTGTCCTGGTTTGCCCAGGACCAGGGTGTTTTCTGGGATGTAGGATTTTCATTAGTGAAGCCAGGCTGGTCGCCAACAAACCGGAATGGTTAGTGATCTCTACCAGTCCCTCGTGATCATGTCTGGATCTTAGAGTCTTGTTTTCTCTTACCAGTTTTCTGAGACCTGTAGTCTGTGGCTGGGACCCTGATGTCAAATTCTAGAACATGGAGGGTCTCCCTGCCTAGAGTAACTCTGGCTGTCAGAGTCTCCACCTTTTTATTCTACTCTTTGGTGTTGGGACCTTTCTTGATTACCTTCTCCTGGATGAGCCTGTCTTTAGGTCAGTGTTTCCCAAAATTTGTCCTCGAATCCATGTGGTCAGAAGGAGGACCCATGCTTGGGGCTTAATGCCATCTTGAAATTCTTAATAATTGTATGTTTGAGTTTGTGTTTTGTAATTGAAGTCCAGTGGGACAATGGAGCATATGCCAGCTTATGAGTCATCCTCCTCCCCAGACAGGTTCTCGGCCATCTGCTCCCCTAAGCCCTGGTGCCTCAATCCGTCCATCCTCCACTTCCTCCCTATCTCCACCCTGCCGTCCTTGGCCCCTGGCTGGGCTCTGAGAGCAGGTGCATGGAGTTTTGGCTGCACGCACACCATGCCGAGGAGGGGCATGGTGGCGCCGCCTGCGTCTCAAGCTCGTGGAGCCGTGCGCAGCCTGACAAGAATGAGCCTCTCGCTTATCCCGCATCCAGCGACCAGGCATTTCTGTGTGGAGCTTCCAACCCTCAGGAGACGCCTGTCTGTGTGGGTTGAGGTGGTGGGTCCATAGGAAGGGGAGATGGACCTCTTGCCCCGGGTCGGGGCGCAGCGTGGTGTGTTGTATGAACCCAGCAGCTTTAGGGGGGAGGGTCCTGGCATGTAGCAGCTGGCGACAGGGCGAAGTCCCCTGGTGCCCGTGAGCATCTGCACTCACCCACTGAGAGTCCTCTGGCCCAAGAGAGTACAACATTAAGTAGCAAATAAAAAACATCATGATTGGCCAAGAAAGAAACTATGGAAGGGAGGGAAAAAGTGTATTTTATACAAGGGTCCCTGGGTTTTCATTTTGCTCTAAGCTCTGCAAATTTAGTTGTCCCTGTGTCTAGACCTCCCTATAGAATTTGAATTTCTAGAACGTAGCCTGGGAATCTGCATTTCAACATGCTCCCCAGCTGCTTCGAATGTACCCCTAAGTTTGAGAGCGCTGCAGGGTCCTTCTGTGCCCTAGCTTGGCTGAGTGTGCAGAGTCGAATACATCTCTCTGCCTCAGTTGTGCTCCGTGCCCACCACGGGTAGTGTGGGTGAAAAAACAGAAGTCAACTCCTCTGAAATTTCAACTTTTACCATTGATTTCCAATTTAGCAGGGGCAGTGGGACCACACTGGGATGAAATGGGGTCCTCTAAGCATCAGCACCTCTGCATTTCTAGCTCACCAGGATTCCAGGTTCTCTTGCCAGGCTCAAACTAGGGCGCACTTGGTCATGTCTTTGGGTCCTGGGGCCTGATTTTGTGTATAATACCCCACATTCCCTTCGCGCCTCAGTGATGTTTCCCGAGAGCAGGTGTTCCATCGGTTCGTGGCGGTGTGTTAGGAGGACACAGAGCAGAGCCCACCGTCAATAGACACGTAGCGTGAGTGAGATCTAAACAGATTTAATCCCTAAGATTTTGTGCTAATTGGTAACTGCAATGCAGCCTGTGTATCCTAATTAGACACAGACTCCATTCTAATGCGTATGGCCGTGTGATGTCTTCCATATTCCTGCCCTTTATGTTGGGAGAGTTGATTGATACCGTATGTGTATCTATTTCCTTGCTTCTGACCACTATGGGGTTGGTATCTGTGTGGTCGTTGGTGAGATGATCTTTCACATTGGTTTATTTAATGGAATATTGCCTTGGGAGAGGTCATGTGTAGGTATAAATGAGGTATGTGCCAAAAGTTGCATCAGATATTTAGAACTCCTATTGCATTTTTTCCCTGGAAAAATGTTACAGAAACAAGCTGTCTTAAAAACCCGTTTAGTAGCTTGTGAAGCTGTAACAGCCATCACAAGCCACATTTGCAGGATGGAATGGCATAAACATTATGGTAGAATCCTGCCTTTCTGTGTAGTTTTTGGTGTATGAGGTCAAAGGGTGCCCTGTCCTGGGGAGAGGCTTCGGGAAGGACGACAAGGAAGTAAGGGGATGGGGGAGGATAGAGATGGGTCTAAGGGAAGTAAGAGAGGGGGTGGGTCATTGTGTGGAGGTTGGATGATGGAATTGGGGCTCCTCCCACCCTCCAACCCCAGACCCACCTTTCTAGAATGCCTAGCCACTCGTCTCATCTACCATCTTCAGTCCCAGACCTCATTCCCGCAAGGTGGCGGATGGCGTTTAGTGGGAAGGCTCCCATGGGCGTGGAAGGTGTCCCCCTCCCCCACCACAGTCCCCTCTCTGCCAGCCAGCATGCTGGGATGTTGCTGCTTCCACCTCCACCTGGAGCCTCTTAGCTTGGGGCCACTGCCCTCAGTTTCTCAGTTTAACCCGCATCTGCCGTCGTCGTGGCTGTGTCTGGTCGCCCCGCGCACTCCCCTCCGGTTCCACGCCACATCCTGTCTGGGGCAGCCTCGAATCCCTGCTCAAATCCCCAACGGTGTCCTGCTGGGGCTGGATTTCAGGAAACTGACCCCAGGCCACCTGACTCTGGCAGATGCTGAGATGTGCGCAGAACCCACTTGTCCTGATGGCCATCAGGCGTGGAGCCCGTCCACACTGCACCTGCTGCCCACCACCTCCCTTCCCCCCCGTCTGACCCTTCAGACCCAGGCTTCCATACATTTGTCTGGTTATGAAGGTGCCTGCTAGGGTCTGCCAGAGCCAGGGCATTTAAGTGGGTGCATTTGGGACACTAGAGACCATCTCACGTCCAGATTGGAGAGCTCATTCTGGAGGCACCTTTTCCTGATGGTGAAAGCGACTTTGAGCTGTCCTGCTTGATGCCAAGTGCGTGCAATCCTTGGGCTTTGGCCGCCTCCCAGCCTCGCCCTCATCCAGGCACCGTGGGCGCTGCCCTGGCCTGTGGCTGCAGGTAGCCTGAGAATTCCTGCAGCAGCCCCTGAGGGGGCAGGATGGTCAGGCCTGTTGTATCCATGAGGCCAGGAGCACTCGAGCTATGAATATTTATGTAATGGTCCTGCGAGGAGTGTTTTAAAGGAAAAGCACGGGGCTCCAGAAACCACAGAATACAGAGGACTAACCAGAGAGAAGGCTTCATTGAGCCCCATGGATTAGACAGGAGTTATCATGCTTGGGGGCTGGGATGAGGCTTCCCTCGGTCCTGTTGACTTGAGAAGGATGTGAGGTGTTTCAGGAGGAGATGAAGCAGACAGCTGTCGTGTGGGTCCGAAGCTTCTGTGATCATCTGGGTGAAAGAGAGAAATCAGGAGTCATGGTGTAAGGTGGGGAGGGCGAGGTGAGGAAAGGCTGAGAACTGAACTCTGGGTGAACTGGGGGACGGGCCAGTGCACACTCTTGGAAGAAGGGCGTCTGTGGGGGGAGGAGAAGTTTGGATGGGAGGAGAGGCTCTTTTTGTCTTCAGGATGGAGGGGACTTTCAAAGCTGATGGGAAGGATCCAACAGAAGGCAGGAGGGGACCCAGAGTGCCGAGGGAGGGGTTGGCTTTTGACAGGAAGAGGTTCCTCGCTCCATCAGTCCAGGGGAAAAAGGAGAGGATGTGCAGTTTGGCTCTTAGATCTGCAAAGGGAAGGAAAGGCCGTTCCTTTCTGGTAGTTCTGATTTTCCCTGCGAAAGGGAGTCACCTCTGAGGGTGGCAGGGGCAGAGGCGGGGTAGTGGGAGGGGGTTTGAGGAGCATGGAGAATCAGGCTCAGAAAAAGGCCGGAAGCAAAGGTTGTGCACGGTCCAAACCACAGGCTGGTCTGCAAGGACACGGCTGCGGCTGATCACCACTGGCTGCAGCAGGAACTGGCGACACCGTCGGCCCTGAGCCTGGACTCTGGACTCAGTACACCCCTGCTGGGGTCAGCTGCCGTCCCTGGAAGCCAGATGCTGCTGCCATCTTTGTTGCTTCTAGGAAGAATTCTTCAGTGTCTGTGTCCCACCTTTTTGTAGCACTTGCCCTGGAAGCAAATACCCGATTTGCTGGGCCCAGGTCATGCGCTCATGTTGCCTCACCTGCTGCGGGAGCCAGGAAGCTGGCATTTTCAGCTTCTAAAGTTGGAAGGAGCATTCTGTTCCCAGCAAGATTGGTAAGGTGGGACAGGCATTCGGGCCCTCGAAAGTTCAATAAACAAAAGACAAACGCCTCCGACACGGCCCCCTGTCCCGTCATACTCCGGATGGATGGCAGATCCAAACACGGGGAGACCAGCTCCTCACCCGGAGCTGCCCGTGATCGTCCTCAGGTTGGAGCTGTCGCTGCTGCCGATGCATGGTCTCTCTCCTTCTCTGGGTGTGTTCCCGTGACAACCAATTAAACGTCTCCTTAAATTTTCCGAACACCCCAGCTGGTGGGAGCGCCCCCTTGGAGACCCACACTAGAGGATTTAGTGCTCAGGAGGGAAAGACCACGTTTGGCCAAAGGATAAATTCCAAGAATATTTAATATGTAGCCCAGCTGATCTGAAATGACACAGCTTAAAGTTCATTATAAAAAAAAAGAATATGCTGACTAATAAAATTTAAGTGGCCATGATTATGCCCTACAGACATGCACAGCTGTTGTTGAAAAGGTCTCTGAAGTGCCCCGTCATTAGTGAGGGCGCTGGATACTCAGCGAAAAGGATCATTTGAGCCTTAGGTAAAACTCAGATTCAACCATGGTTGGTGAACTTAAGAAAGAGGTAACAGAAGAAAAAGGAAAACAGATATGCCAATTAAAGTAAGAGAGGACTCATGAATCCGGGCCAGAAATGTAACTGTCGGTAGAAAGCTATTGGTCAAGAGGAGTCTGGGACATCATGGAGGGTATGGTCTTACTGATGAGAATGGCAGTCACATCATCTGGAATCTGATTTAGGACAAATCACCATCGCTGAGAAATACTTTGTTGAAGCCTGGTGTAAGCCATTCACAGAAATCAATCTAGTTCTAGGAATCATTGAGTTGAAAAAATGTTAAATAGATTCAAGGAGGACTTAGATAACATAGTGGTTGGTTCTTAAAGTTGAGTTAGTGAAGCCGCTTTGCCTCAAGAGAACATGACTGTATAATTTCCCTTGTTCTGAAGTATGTCAGACACATTCTTAGGCTGCTTGTCAGTTTGGTGAGTGAACCGAATGTCATAGGCAATTTTCTTACACATTAGCAAAAAAACCGTGAATGAGAAAAAGTAAGTGTTACAGGGAGAATCAGGGCATAGACAAAAAAATTCTCAGAGCAACCAGGATAAAATATAAGACTTCGTTAGGAAATTAGACTCAGAGTTCTTGGATTCCAGTGGGCTTTAGCTTATTTCAAAACCATCACCGAATCTATTCATGAATTGTTAATTGTAGGTGAAATGCTCTTGAGTAACATACGCTAGTCTCAAATCCTGCACTTTGAGTCTTCTTAGGGAATAATGATTAAAGTCCACCAGGACCAAAGATCACACCCTATTTCTTTAATCAGTTTTTCCTCCAGAGTTAAGAATTCATCGATAATAAAATATAGATGCAAGTGTTTCACCTTTTCTCTGTCTTTCAATTTTCTTTTTCTTGAAATCTTCCATTAAAAAACATCGTGGACTTGTCATCTTCCAAGCTATTGGAGTGATCCAAATCTTTAGACTCATTTTTGCCTTAGGGTTTTTATTTCTCAGGCTATTGTAGTTATTTTTAATGAGGAAGCGAGAGACTAATTTCTCCTCTCCTTTCCACTTTCTACCCTAATCTTTTCCTCCTGCTGACTGGAATCTCAATTCCTTTAAAGGAACCTAGCGAGTGGCGTTGGGATTTAAATCCTGGGCCGGCTGTCATTGGAATAAAGAGTGGAAGTCTGTGCTACTCCCAGGCAGAGGTGGACCTGTGAGAGAAAGTTCTTGACAAAACACCAAGGCAACATAATGGCCAGAACTTGTCAGCAATGCAGTGGGTTTCCTCTCAAAAAGAGATTCTTGTGTGAATGTTCTTAACCTGGGTGAAAGGTTGACCTAGGGACCTCTTGAGTCCCTTCCTGTAAGTTGCTGGAATGATCCATCTTCCCTCCTCACAGGTGAGCAGGTGCTTCTGGGAGATAGTAAGAGACAGTGAGGGACAAAGTGACTTTCCTCCTGAGCATAGTCTTTTTGATGGAGCCAGGGACTGGGTTTTTCAGCCCAGGGTGATGATAAACCTATAAGAGAGAAGTGCCTCTGCTACGCCATTGGCAGGTGTGCTCTATGGACCAGGATTAAAAGGGTCCTTTTTCAGGCCAGCTGAGTTGTATTTTCATCACTGCGCCTTGATTGTTTTATGGGGATTGTGTTTCATTTTGTAAAAAGTTTTCAAACAAGGTTACTAAAATAGAGTCTAGTTTCACTCGCTCTGCATTTTTCCTTCTCAGTTAAAATTTTTGCTATAAGATTAGCTCCTTAGGAAGTTTTTCAGATGGGCACCAGGCACAGAAGAAGTTTAATTGTTTGGTTCCATATTTGGGGACTTATTGTTCATAACCTGTATTTGTATTTTTACATGGACAGTGAGAATGTTTATAATTTAGTTAAGAAAAAGAAATGTTTCGGAGTGCCTCTCCACAGGTTACTAATTAATGACCGAGGAAAAAGGTAGCTTAATAATGGGAAAATCTGGTGGACCACTTTTTAGGCATAGGATCAAACATGGCATCACTGATAATAAGACCGCCTGGCATCTCGTGCCCCCCGGCATGATGCCATGGGACGAAGGGGTCACACAGGAAGTAATCTTGCCGAAATGCTTATTCTGAATCGGATCATGAGAAAATTATCAGACAAATTCAGATTGTGGAACATTCTGTGATAGAAAGGACTTGGACTCTTCTAAATGTCAATATCAGGAAAGCCAAAATCCATGGGGGGACTGATCTAGGTTATGAGACAAAAGACTTGACAAATAAATGCTTCATGTAATCCTGGATTGGAACCCAAAGGGAGTTATTAGGAGAATCAAGGAAATTTGAATATGCACAGTGTGTTCGATAAGATTTTTGTACAAATGATAAAATTCCTTAGTCTTCAAAATGTTGAGTTTCTGTAGAAAAGCCCATGCTCTTGGGTTGTACCTGCTGAAATATTTAGCGTTGAAGCATAGTGATGTCTGAAACTTACTTTCTTATTTATTTATTTATTACTTGTTTATTTATTTTTTATTATGTTATGTTAGTCACCATACAGTATGAAACTCACTTTCAAAAACACAAAAAAAGGTGTGTGTGTGTGTGTTTGTGTGTGCGCGCGCGCGTGTGCATGCAGAGACAGTATGTTAACATTTGGTGAATTTAATGATATTCAGTGTACTGCTGTTTGAGCTTTCCTGGAGGTTTGAAAATCATGCAAAATAAAACATCAGAAAAACTAAATAAGGAAATGCCACTTTGGGGAACAATATGCTTATCAAAGTATAAAGCTAATAGCAGACTAATCTCACATCATAAACTTAAGACTTTTTTGGTGGAGGGTGTATTATTTAGTTGAGTGAGAAGCTCCTTCCGGATGTGACTTTAAATACATTTGCATAACGTTTTGCAATTTCACGTGCCCCATGTATTAATTTCATCTCCATCCAACAACATTTATTTAGCACCTACTCTGAGGATGCAGGAATGATGAAGATACAAATACGGGAACGACAGATGGAAATGAGTAGGTGCCACAGAACATGCCAGGTGCTCGTTTAGAAGGAGAATATAAACTTTGTATGATGTGGATGCTATTGCTCCTTATTTACGTAACAAATATTTTTATGCTTCTTTTATGTTATTATTTTATGGGCAAGGAAATACAATCTGAGAGTGGTTCAGTGAGATGCTTAGAGTCACATGCCCAGTGGGTGGCAGGGCAAGGATTCACTACCGGGGGTTGGTTCTCCTACAGCCTTAGAAGTCCCCCACTAAGCCTGGGCACCAGACAGGACCACTTGGGCATTCACCTCTGCCCCTGAACTGGGAGGCAGCAACACAACTTTAATATTCATCCATCCATCCATCCATCCATGCATGCATCCATCCATCCATCCATCCATCCATGCATCCATCCATGCATCCATCCATCCATCCATGCATCCATGCATCCATCCATCCATGCATCCATCCATGCATGCATCCATCCATGCATCCATCCATCTATCCATGCATCCATGCATCCATCCATGCATCCATCCATGCATCCATGCATGCATGCATGCATGCATGCATCCATCCATCCATCCATCCATCCATCCATCCATCCATGCATCCATCCATGCATCCATCCATCCATGACATTTACCGAACGTGTACTATGCCCTGAAGTGATGGGCTGGAATTTCAGAGGGTTCAGAGTGGTGAGCATTGGCAGAGGCTCAAGGGTTAGATGATGCCATCTCATCTGCTCACCTTGAAGGCTTTTGAAGTCAAAGTACCTCACACTCCACCTATTATAATTATTATCTGCTTCTTAAAACATTATTTAAAAGATTACTTTGTATAACTACCTGAATGATCATGGACAAAGTTCAAGTCATCTTCAGCACAGTCTAAAAGCATGTGGAGAGAAGATGACAACTTAGCCCTTCCTGGGCATTTCTTCCTCCTTATCTTTGACTCCCAAATGTTATTTCTCTGAAAATGCACAACTCTGCCTTTGCTTTTCTGCTGCTAGTGATTCCATGGTCTGGCGCTTTCTAGCCTCCTGGAGGGCCCTCGTTTAGATTGGTGAATCTCATGCGTCATTCCTGAGTGCTCTGAAGAATTTTGAGTGATCCAAGAGCAAACATAAGTAACTGATAATGGGAGTTTAATGGAAGGAGCTGTTTAAGAGGCACATTATTTTAAATGATCAAGTGGAAAAGAATAAATTCATACCTGTCGGTTTGACTGGCACGAGCTGAGCTGCAAATCCACTTTGAGGACCACTCTGCCTTGCAGTGACATTTTGAATCTGCAGGTCTCAGCTGGAGTACTTGGCAAGAATCGACTGCAAGTTACACAGCAGTGGTGACGATGGAGAAACTGTAGGGTCCGGAGTCAGAAGAAAGGAAGTGCACCCTAGCAATAGTCGGGGCGCTAAGATGTGTGTTGAGGAACATCAGAAACAAGGTCCCAAGAGGAAAAGGAGGGAAGCATTTTGAAGTGGAATGTCCCATCCCGTGGGCATTGGAAGATGAGTTGGTGGAATCAGTAGACTTATTAAATTAGGCCGGGTGGCGGGCTTTCATAGGTGGTTGGAAGGGGAGCACGATGACCTATGTCTGCCCCTGCTCCTAGATTTGGGATTTTTAACTGCTGTGCCTCAAAGGAATCACATATTACCTTGGAACAGGATGAAGTGAAACAAAAAGAGTATCCCTTCTGAGCTCAATACTCCTCAAGATGTGCTATAACATAGCTCCCCCTCTCCAGGCTCCCTGTAATGCAATCTGAGTATATTTAGAAGTAACGGTGTTTGGAAGTTTTCTGACAATTTATTTCCCCTAGGATAAAACAGGTCAAATATTAAGTATCTCTTAGGTTCTGTGGCCTAGCTAATGATCTGTGAGTAGAATACACATAGGCTCAGGATTTTATGCCTAGAATACTCGGACGTGTTACTTAACCTCTTGAGAGAGAATGTTCATGAGGTGTCTAACAGAACCTAGAACATAGTAACCATTAGATCACAAACTATCAAGTAAATAGGGTTTTTGGGGTATGTGTGTGTGTGTTATGGTTGTAGAATTTTGATGAAAGAGGTTAAGACTGCTTTGATTCCTGTATCCAAAAATATTTCCTTTATATTCTGTCTTACTCATATCTAAAGATGGTCTTACTTTGATGTGGTCTGAGACAGATATGCAAACAGTTTTCAGGGAAATACCTTTGTTCTGATTTTTCCAGACTTGGAGTTCTGGGATTTCCTATGAATTCCTTCACTATGTGATAACGGAGTGTGTCTTTTGGAAATTATTTCTCTTGCCTGTAGGTATTGCCTTGTGGTTTTCAGACTACCTTACAATTAGTTTTCTCCATGAGGTTGGATCATTTTTTCCAAGGATTGGTAAACAGTCTGGGAACATTAATCTGAGCCCAGGGACGCAGTTTTTTTTCAAGATTAAAGAGCAAATGTTTGACTGGGATAGAACTGGCTGAACTTAGAGTTTTCAGTAATTGGTGTGACCATTCTTCCTTCTGCAGAGAATAAGCCAAGGGGCTTCTTAGAGCAAAGAGTAACCTCTGTGACCAAGAGCACTGGTTCTCAAAGTGTGGTTGAGAACCCATTGAGGTCCCCAAGACCTTTCAGGAGGCCTGCAAGCTTTGAGATCCTCCTTTTCCCCAAATAGATCTACGTGATGCCAGATTTTCTTTAAATATGTCAACCAAAACTATATGTCACAAATTATAAGCAGAAGCAGATAGAAGAATCCATCTGTCTTCTACCAATGCACACATTTAAAGAAACTTTAAAAATGTGAAGTCAAGTCACTATTCTCTGTACAATTTTTAAGTTTTGGAAAATAAAGTATTTTTTCACAAAAATATGGTGTTTATGTTAACTTGTAGTGGGTTTATTATTATTTTAAGTGAATTAATGATATATATTTTTTAAATTTCTCAGCCTTTATATTTAATATGGGTACATACTAACAGATATAATCCACATAAACAAAAGCTTTTAGAGGTTCTCAGTAACTATTGAAAGTGTGAAGGGGTCCTGAGACTAAAATTTGAGAATCATTGTCCCAGAGATTTTGGCTTCTAGTACCAGGTTTGGAACATTTACAAGTAACTACTAGTTCTCAGATTTTTTTTTTTTTTAAATATATGACTCTTACCATATTATGGTATGTAAAAAATATGAAGAGGAATCTCCCTTATTTTTTCCCCAAGAAATGAAAGGATCTCACAGATTCTGAGTCCTGCCCCTCTCTCTAACTAGATGCTCATCGTTCAAATGGCTCTCCTGGGCTAGTTAATAGCTTGGGGGAGTCCTCTTCTGAAAGTCACTATTGGATCTGTTACCTGGGGTCAGGGAATGTGGGAGGTGGAGAGCATGTGGGGGGTAGAGATAATCCTCACTCATTAACACATTAACATATTTAACACCTGTATTTGTTGTCACACCAGGACCTTTGGGAAATATATAGACTCTCAGGGTTCAAAACCCAAGCCAGATAAGTTTGGGGGGAAGGGGTAGGAGTAGACCTGCAAGGGCTCCTGGGGTCCACTGTGGAGACATGCTGGGACTCATGAATGGGAGGGCGAAGAAAGGACCAAAGTCTCCCCTTGTCTCTTCCATACTTCTGCACTGTCCTGGTCATGGGCAAAAGAGTGATGGGGATGGACAAGAAAATTTTAAAAAAGGGAGAATAATCAGGATAAAAGGAGACAGTGGAGATGGTGCCGGGGAAGGAAGTGCTATCACTCTACCAAACAGCTGCTCTGCCCTCAGTTCTGCAGCTGTGAGCTCTCTAAGACCTGGAACCAATCAAAGGCCATGACACTCCCAGGAAACTCGCTTGGCTCTTGGTCCTGGGAAGGCTTAGCACTTGATGGTTATTGCTTGAAATCAGATTTCTCAAAGGTTCAGACTTCAAGCTGTTCTGTAGGTTGGTTAAAAATCAAGGGTAAATGATTAAGGTGTGACAAAGATTAATGAATAGATCTGAAGGAGAAAGAAAAGTGATTATTTGGTTTTGAACATGGTAAGCTTGAAAGTCTGCACCCAGATAGAGTTGTCCAATAGGCAGTTAGAAATAGAATCTGGATCTTGGGGGAGGGGGTGGCTAGATGCTTGTTGCCTTCAGAGCAGCATCATATAAAGCTGGTCAAGATTGCGGATAGACAAGGTGACTTTAATAACTGTATCTCCTTTGCCTTACCAGCTTTTCCATGTGGCCTATCTTATCATCAAATTTGCAAATTCCCCTCGCCCTGACCTTTGGGTCTTGGAAAGATCTGTAGACTTTGGAAGCACCTACTCACCGTGGCAATATTTTGCTCGTAAGTAATCTTGCTTACCATGTTACGCAGGGCTTTAATTATTTGCAACAGATCAACACTGGATTTAACTGGAAAATGAGTCTCTCAGTTTGGCTAATTAAGGACTGGCCAATTTTTACCCTATCGGTTGTTCTCGGAACATCCCTATTTCTCAAGCGTGTGTGCGTTAATTCCAAGGATACACATGCGGAACTGAGGTTGAAATGCCTTTCATGATAACGGGTTTTGCTGCTATTTAGGAAGAAGCGGTGTACTCACAACGGGGCCATAGCTCCAGTCCTTTACCTTTCGTGTAGAATTAGGGACTAAGTTCCAGCTTCACGGACCCTGCATTTTACATTATTTACCTTGACCCTGTCATCTTCAACTAATGAAGAATGTCAGTGTCTCTGAACCGTGTGATGACCTGAGGCAATGGGAATTTTCCTTTCAAAGGCCCTGGGCTTTCCACGAATGCTCCTTAGAGGGTAAACTTGCCTAGTGAGGGGTGAGGAGTCAGACCCACATCTCCAAACATTGCTATTGAAAGTAAGTGGCCTAAAATGGCTTGGTATTTTCTTTCATGAATTAAAACTTCATTCTAAGCTTTTGTCTAAAAATCTTAAATGCTTCTCTGTTCTTTCCTTCTGACGTATTTTCTTAGGAAACATAAGATTCCTTAAAAGATTTATGACAAGATGATAATGTTTTACTTTATAGTATTAAAATGTTTTCTTCCTAGACTCTAAAGTAGATTGTTTGGAACAGTTTGGGCAGGAGGCAAATATGGCTATCACCCAAGATGACGATGTACTTTGTACTACTGAATATTCCCGGATTGTACCTTTGGAAAATGGTGAGGTAAGTTGGTATGGGAGGAAGGGAGAAATGAGACTCAGAAATCAACATGAGGACATAAAATTTTGCATAATTGTGAAACTTGCACTTTTAAGATCTAAGATAGATCGCGAGAGAAACCAGAACTTGGAACTAACTAGTAAAGGAATCACATCAAAGACTCCCAGAATGAGTTGGGTTGGAAATTCTTTTAAATTTTTAATTAGTTAAAAAAATTAATTAATTAACTGATTAATTATTTTATTTTATTTTTTAAAAATTGAGGCATAATTGACATCAGAAATTCTATTTGAGGTCTCAACTTCTTTTCTGGAAGCTAGGATTCCGGATTCAGGCTCCACGGCTCTTGAACTGTCTTTTCTGGTGGAATGTTTAGAAAGTGGGTTCTGGTGATTGAGGTGAAGATCCCTCCCACTTCTTCACAAATACGTGTCCCCCATAAGAGTGAGGAGATGAGGGGTAGGTGATAGCACAAATCCCTGGTCCCTCTGGGCTGGGTGGGCATCATCTGTAAGGGAGAAAAGAATTACTGTCCCTTTGGGGTTGCATTTGGTCGTGGTAAAGGCAGCTAGGCTATTGTTATGGGACATGGGAAAACAGAATGGGGAAAATCGGAGAAGAATTCCATGGAAATTGTGAGGCCATCATGAGCATGAAGTGAATTTCCAATGAACTTCTTTAAGGGTGTGTCTCCCTGTTTTAGCTGGAGAGAACTTTCTCGAGCAGCTCTATCCAGTACCTTCCAGCGATTGATGAGTGTCTCTAATTGTTGGCACTCGGACTTCATCACTTAAAGCTTTATTTTTTTTTTTATTTATTTTTTTAAGATTTTTATTTATTTATTTGACAGAGACAGACAGCCAGCGAGAGAGGGAACACAAGCAGGGGGAGTGGGGGAGGAAGAAGCAGGCTCCCAGCGGAGGAGCCTGATGTGGGGCTCGATCCCAGAACACCGGGATCACGACCTGAGCCGAAGGCTGATGCTTAACCGCTGTGCCACCCAGGCACCCCCATCACTTAAAGCTTTAAAACAAAGCCTGGGTTTTGTATCGATCTTTTTTGGTCCTCTCCACAGTCGATTCTATATCCAGAGACTTCTTTTCTTCAACCTCATTTCGGTTTTTAGATAACTATAGCTTTGTTTCTTTGATGTAACCAAAGGTTGTTTTCTTATATTTATAGATTTTAACATTGTATTTTCAACATTTCATAGTATTACAACACCGTAACTACACTGATAGAACAAAGGGTTTGAAAATGAAATGATAACATTTTTGGAGAGCCCAGGTCTTATGGACAGATTGCCAGAATTTGGTACTAGGAACGAGAAGGGAATTCAGAACTAGCAATGATATTTTTAGACATAAATAAGATCCAAGACCACCTATAAACATCTAATGGCTCAAAGAAACCAAGTACTTTGGGGCATGTGAGTTATTTTTAGTTACTTGTGGCTATATTTTCATGAAGGGACTTTTTACCCCCTCTGTATGTGTTGTGTGGTTATTTTAGGTTGTGGTGTCCTTGATAAATGGTCGACCAGGTGCAAAAAATTTTACTTTCTCTCACACCCTGAGGGAGTTTACCAAGGCTACAAACATCCGCCTGTGTTTTCTCCGAACTAATACCCTCCTTGGACACCTCATCTCCAAAGCACAGAGAGATCCAACCGTCACTCGGCGGGTGAGTAGTGTTTCTATGTGCCTACAGAGCAGCTTTTGTTCCTTATTTTTGCTTACCAAAGTCATTGCCTTTCAAGTAATCTTTATGGCCAGTAATGGCGTAGGCATAGGAATTGTTCTTGTATGAAATACTGGATATAATTTTGAAGTTTGGTTACTGAAGAAAAATCATGATATTCAAGGAGGATGAAAGGCAAAGATGTGTTCATCTGCCATGATAACAAATAATCCTCAAGTCTCAGAGGCTTAACAAAATAGAGGTTACTTTCTTGCTCACGTCACAGTCCAGTGTGGGTCGGCAGGTGGGATCAGCTCCATGCGGTCATTCAGGGGACCAGGCTCTTTCTGTATCAAGGTGCAGCCATCTTGTGGGACCTCAGAGTCCTCCTCTAGATGCCCTGTACATGGTCAGTAGATGAGGAAAGAGTGAGAGCCTAGAGAAGACCCGCCTGCTCCTGACCACACAAGTCACCTCCATTGGCAGGAATTGGTGGTGTAGTCCCAGGTATGTGCAGTCCCTGGGTAATGTAATGTCACCGCAGTGGAGGAGACATGGGTACTGATGAGCACCAGTGCCGCTTACTGCACTGGGTGCACATCTATCACTCTCAGTGTCAGGACAGTACCCCGAGCAGAGGGGGAGCCAGCAGAATAAATATCTTGAACTCACTCTTCTCCTACCCTCTGATCTTCTGCTTGTGTCTTGCATTGGCCAAACCCAGTGGGAAGCCAGTGGGCAAGAGAATCCTTGTTGGAACCCATAAAGTTCAGCCCCTGAGCAAAGGGCAGAAAGAGAAAGAGGGTCCTGGAGAGTGGACCTAGAAGAGTGAAGGGAAGATGCCCAGTGTACATGATAGAGTTTGGCCTCTTCTGTAGGTGATATCAGAGAGCTGGAAGAGGAAGGCAAGGAGAAAAGTAGGTTTTGCTGCAGTTTTGAGCATTTTCCAGAAAGGCCAGTCATCTTGGATGTAGGTGGCTTGTCTTCTGCACTTTCTGTCCCCTTAGCTCTCTCTGAGCTGCTGTAGGTGGTGACTACCTTGGATCCCAGAATGAAATGTATAGGGGAGAGCTGGGCTTTCTGGTAAACTGTAGCCAGGCTGGGTTTCCATTCCCCGGGTATTTTGGAGCCTTGCCACAAATGTACCTCCCCACCTTTTTTTCCTTTCATGTTTTTTTTGGGGGGTGGGGTTATAAGATTTGTCCTTTTATGTATGTATATTTTTCACTTAGGTGAACGTACTCTTCTCTATGAAGTAAGTTTTTATGGGGTTCATCTCACATATAATTGGGAGACCCCTCATCCCAATCTAGGTTGCTTCTTTAAGTGAGGGAACAGCATACCAGCTGTCCTGTCACACCCTCGTGTGGGCTCTGGGTGAAGGCTGAGTGCTTCTCTCTCTTGCTGCTGCTCCTGCCCTTAACACATGCACAGAGAGAAACTTCTGTGGTGATCAGCATGAGAGCTTCTACTGTTAACTTGTCATAGAAAGTCCTCAAATACTGAATTTATCCATATTAAGAAGAGTGGTTGTTGGGTGCCTGGGTGGCTCAGTTGGTTAAGCATCTGCCTTCGGCTCAGGTCATGATCCCAGGGTCCTGGAACCGAACCCTGCATCACTTCCTGCTCAGCAGGAAGTCTGCTCCTCCCTCTCCCTCTGCCCACCCCCCACCCCGCCCCATCTCAGGTTCACTTTCTTTCTCTTTCAAATAAATTGAATGAATGAATGAATGAATGAATGAATAAATAAATAAATAAATAAAATCTTTAACAAGAGGGATTGTTAATGTCTTCAGACTAAGTAAGAAGTTGCCAGGACACTTGGACTAACAGTTTTTAGTGTGGAAATCAGAACAGAACCCTTACGTTGAGTGACTGGAGTGCTTTAAGGGGACTGATTGCGGTGGCAACAACAAAAAGATGCAGATACCTTCCTGTCCTTGTGAGTTCAAAGACTTCCTCGCTGACAGGTCTTCTGACTGGCAGCATGACCTCATGAGAAAGATCCTTCGACAGCCCCCAGATTTCTCTCTGGGTTCTGTGCCTCTCCTGCCGAGTCTGAGAAGTAAGGGAGCGGGTGGACACTGGCACCTGTTGTTGCTAGCGGGGAGGTCTCCCGCGGACTGGACAGGGGCCTGGCGGATGCCGTGGTTTCCCGTATCTGTGGCTGGCTTAGGGGCTGCTCCTCAGCTGAGTCCGGAGCTCGCTCTGTCTGGCCCTTCGGAGCGTGAGCTCTGCCGTTGGCCTTATTAACCTTGAGCTAAAAAGGCTTCTACAACTGCGGGTGGGCCCTGCCCATCTAGTACTATCTCTGCTCCGTCCTTGTAAATATTTTCTCCCTTCCTGGAGCCTGCACGAAGTAGGTGCAAAATTTGATATAAAAATTTATTTTTAGTAAATAAATATGTTCGATCTATGAAACCCAGATTCACATTAAAAAAAGTAATCTGAGACTCAATCCTTTTCCAAAAGGCTCTAGGGCATGCCTGTTCCCCTTGGCAATTTCCTTCCATGCATTTAAGTCTTTGACTTTTAAAACATGCACAAATTTGGCAGTATCCTGTTACATTTGATTGAGGAATGCATTTATTTTGTAAGAGAAGTTACATCCAAATTCTGCTCCCTTTTGTATTAAGGTAGGCTCAAGATTACAGGGTGAAAGGGAAGAGGGCCAATACAGGTGTGAGTTACAGACTAGTAAAACAGTTTGTTGCTCTTCAGTAAAACTGACACTGTGTCTTCTGTTATATAGTATTATTACAGCATAAAGGATATCAGCATTGGTGGGCGGTGTGTTTGCAATGGCCATGCCCAAGAGTGCAATGCAAACAATCCTGAAAAATCGTAAGTACACTGTACACATTTTTTAGCCTTGCTGTGAATGAGTCTCATTGTGTCGGTAGACGTTTGCATCCCCTTAAATATTTCTAAATTCTTGCCCTCAATAGGAATGTTTCATTGTCAACAAATAAATGGTGTGTCTATTTCTCCCCTCCTCTGGCCCTGCACTTGCTTCCACAAGCCCCAACCAGCCCGTAGCAGACATGGCTAGTCAATCACAGTGCCCTGGGGATGATCTAGGATGCAGCCACTGAATCCTCTGGGGGTCCCCCCCATCCCCAGACGATGCCCCAGGCATCCATGAATAATTGATTAGAGTTAGCAAGAGAAAAAAAAAAAAAAAAAACCTTGTTTGTCATCCCTGGTGTAATGAGATCAGCGGGTATACATTTTCAAATATTTTTTTCTTTTATTTCATTGTGATAAAATACACATGATATAAAGTTTACTATCTTAAGCATTTTTAAGTGGTAGTGGTTTAAATTCAGTAGGGTTAAGTACATTCTCATCGTTGTGCAAACAATCTCCAGAAGCCAATTCATCTTGCAGAATTGCAACTCTGTACCTATTAAACAACAGCTCCCCCACTCCTTCCTTCCCCAGCCCCTGGCAACCACCATCCCCTTTTCTGTGTATCGATTTGACTACTCTAGGTATTTCAGATAAACTCTAGGTATTTCAGATAAACTCTAGGTATTTCAGATAAACTCTAGGTATTTCAGATAAGTGGAATCACACAGTATTTGTCTTTTTGCAACTGGTTTCTTTCACTTAACGTCATGTTCTCAGGGTTCATCTATGTTGTAGCATGTGTCAGAATCTCCTTTTTAAAGGCTGAATAATAATTAGTATGTGTATACCATATTTTGCTCATTCATCTGTTGATGGATATTTAGGTTACTGCCACCTTTTGGTTATAGTGAGGATGCTGCTATGAACACAGGTGCACCCATTTTTGTTTTTATTGAGGTCTATTTTACATACAATAAGATGCATGGATACTAACTAGTAAGTGTTCAGCAACTGTATACACTCACGTTATCAACACAAGAGGGATGCTGTTGTGGCTGGAAACGACGGGCTGCTAGACGGAGTAGCAGTTTTCTCTCCATGTTTTGTTTAGAGTCTGCAATTCCCCACGAGCAGCATTTACCAGAGGTGTTTTGCTTTTAATCAGTTGAGGTTTGTACCTTATTAGGCTTCATGCTCAGGCACAGGTGCCAGCCTCCAGCTTCTGTGGTGTGGAGCCCTGTCCCTGACCAGCAGCAATCCCTAGTGTTGCCAGCCCTCCTTCCGAGATCAGGCGGTGCTGAGACAGCAACATGAATCCATCAACTGACCAGCCTTTACTTGGCAAGCACGTGTTCATTGATGATGAATCCATTGCCTCCTGGAGGGTAGAGCCCTAAGACATTAGAACTCAGATCAGAGAATTCCTGAGCTGGAGAGAGAGGGGAGAAAAGAGGTTGGTCTAATGTTCCTTAGCCTGAGACAAAATGGCACCATGCAGGAGAGGAGCTGAAGTCATTGGAGAGGGTCTGAACTTCCTTCCTGGAAGGGCTACCAAGCCCTGTTGACCTTGGCAGACCTGGAAGGGTTCTTTACTGGGCGGCACAGAGTGAGAAACCAAGGTGAGTAGAGAAACTGTTTCCCCTTGCCTCGGTTTACACCAACACAACAGCCTTGCCTCCCACTGCTTGCTGGTTTGCTTCTGCCCAGCAGGCTTATTCATGCAAATGCTGAGGAAATCCATACCCATGAATAGGAAAAAAATCTTAAATTTTTAAAAATTAGTTTCAGAGGTAGAATTTAGTGATTCATCAGTTGTGTATAACACCCAGTGCTCATTACATCAAGTGCCCTCCTTAATGCCTGTCACCCAGTTATCCCTTCTCCCTACCCCTCTCTTCTCCAGCAAGCCTCAGTTTGTTTCCTAGAGGTCAGCGTTTTTTATGGTTTGCCTCCCTTTCAATTTTCATCTTATTTTATTTTTTCTTCTTTTCCCCTATGATCCTCTGTATTGTTTCTTAAATTCCACATGAGTGAAATCATATGGTATTTGTCTTTCTCTGACTGACTTATTTCACTTAGCATAATGCCCTCTAGTTCCAGCCACATCATTGCAAATGGCAAGATTTCCTTTTTGATGGCCGAGTAGTATTCCATTGTGCAGACACGTGCATCTGTGTATATCTGCCACATCTTCTTTATCCATCATCTGTCAATGGACATCTGGGCTCTTTCCATATTTAGGCTACTGTGGACATTGCTGCTGTAAACATTGGGGTGCAGGTGCCCCTTCGACTCACTATGTTTGTATCCTTTGGATAAATACTGAGTAGTGCAATTGCTGGGTCATAGGGTAGCTCTATTTTTAACTTTCTGAGGAACTCCATACTGTTTTCTGAGTGGCTACAGCAGTTTGCATTCCCACCAACAGTGTAGGAGGGTTCCCCTTTCTCTGCATCCTCACCAACATCCACTGTTTCCTGACTTGTTAATTTCAGCCATTCTGACCAGTGTGAGGGGGTATCTCATGGTGGTTTTGATTTGTATTTTCCCGATGCTGAGTGATATTGAGCATTTTTTCATGTGTCTGTTAGCCATTTGTATGTCTTCTTTGGAGAAATGTCTGTTCATGTCTTCTGCCCATTTCTTGACTGGATTTTTTGTGGGGTGTTGAGTTTGATAAGTTCTTTATAGATTTTGGGTAAGATATTTGCAACTATCTTCTCCCATTCTGTAGGTTGCCTTTTAGTTTTGTTGACTGTTTCCTTTGCTGTGCAAAATCTTTTTATTTTGATGAGGTCCCAATAGTTCATTTTTGCTTTTGTTTCTCTTTGGAGAACATGTCTTTGGAGACATGTCTAGCAAGAAGTTGTTGGGCCAAGGTCAAAGGAAAAGATCTTATAACATATTTAAGGCAATGCAGTGACTTAATGGAGGGAGCAAAGACTGGACAATCAGAACATTTAGTTGCTAAGCAAGTAGAATGCATGAAGAGGCAGAAGAGGGCCTGAATTAAGCATGTCTACCATGATGACTTGGTTCATGGAAATGTGGATGGATCACAAATGTAATTCTGAGCTTCCTAGCAGTCAACCCAAAAGGAAACCTGCCTAGTTTCTTCTTTCACTATGATCATAATCTAAAGAATGATCAGTTGTTTAGGAACATGACTGTTGACACTAGGATCAGATAAGAAATTTCTCTGGGAGTGGTGTGGCGTGATCATTACAAAGAGGACTCTCTAGTCAGCAACATCTTCAGTCACATCCTTACAGCAGATGCAAGGCTGAGTTTTCTAGATCAACCATCAGCCTAGGCTGAGAAAGAAGCAGAAAAAGCAATTATTTGTGGGTGACACCAATCGAATTCAGGCTAGTATCTTTATTTTTTCTGCTCTCAATTTTAATCTATGAGAGTAGTTGGACTGTATGTTCTCCAAGCAATATTCCTGAAATAATACTGTCAGTTCAGCTTGTGCATATGCTGTATTGGCAGTGAGCTAAAATACCTCTCTGATAAAAGTCCATTTGGACTCCAGCTGTTCTGTGCTGTTAGTAAAATCTGTCTCCATTTGCTTTAACAAGCAGCTGAGCTGGCAGAGGGCTGATACCTTCCCTTTGGAGTGCAGCTGGATGCATGCCACGCCCCACCACCCCCTTAGAAGAGTTGAGAGGATCTCCACAGGCATAGCCTTAGACAACTGTTTTGAATCCTCTTTTAAGCACAAATAAGTGAGAGCTCAGAGCTTGGGAGTTCTAATCCAATGCCGTGGCATCAATTTCATTTTAACCTGAGGTGGTTGTAGTGCAGATGTATAATTCTTTGCAGGCAGATTTTTAGATAGTTAGCCCCCCGCCTTGCTGAGTCGTCTGATTTTGGCTTCGCAAGGAGCTGTTTGTTGCAGCTGGGGCAGCCTCCTGGAGCAGGGTCCTTTGAGATCTTGTTGGGAACTGGCTCTTGGGTTTGGTGAATCTCTGTGCAGGACCCCAGGCTCAGAGCAAGAGACCTGAGCAGATCTTTCTCACAGGACTGCTCCAGAGCTTCGTGAAGATGTGATACTCAAGAGCTCCCAGTAAACTCAGCACTTGCTTGCTCCTGTGTTCGTTTCCTGTTATGGAAGCTGGTAGAGAAGAAAGCTGGAACTTTGGAGTCAAGACAGACTTAGCTTTGAAGTCTGGCTCTTCACTTATCATCACTTGACCTTTGGCAAGTGTTTTAGTATCTTGGAATCAATCTCAGTGTCACCATCTACAAAATAGAGACAATAAGCAGGAGGAGAAGGAGCCTTGAACTAATAACATATGCAAAGTGCTTTGTTCTCATAATTACTCCATGAATGGTGCCTTGGGTAACCACCATGACTGTCAGTTTCTCACACAGGAACAACTGATCTTAATCAAAACTTTTGAATAACTGAGATGTGCTTGGCCACATGCCCAGGTTTCGGTGTGAATGCCAGCACCACACCTGTGGGAAGACGTGCGATCGCTGTTGTGCGGGGTACAACCAGAGGCGCTGGCGACCCGCCACGTGGGAGCAGAGCAATGAGTGTGAAGGTGAGCGCTGGGGGAGGGGCGCCAGGGAGCGAGGCCCCGCCCACTCTTTCCCCTCATTTCTCTCTGATGCTAGGTTTCCCATGTGCTTAGGAAGCGGGTGGGGTCGTGTCCGTCTTAGGGACTCAGGTCTGTCTATTGTTACGAAAAACTCACAACCTGGAGGTAGAAGTGCCCCATTCTAAATTCAGATATGAACGGGAGAATAAAAATAACAGCAGTAATAATCGCTAATATGTATTAAGCATTCACTTAATGCTAGCCTCTGTTTCTACTCGTCTAAAATATCATGTAACCACTATTAAATTGTAAGCCCTTACCGTTTCTTAGAATGTGATACTGGAATCCTAACTTTTGTGAGGACCGAGGTCGGCATAAGGTTTTGAGATTGGTGTCTAAACAGAGGCTGGGAACCTTGACTGGGGGAGGGGGATACTGCAGTAGGATTGGGGCGGATGCAGGGTGGAGGGGACCAGAGAAGGAAGGAACAAAGATGAGAGGCTGCTTTTAATTATGGTGTAATATAAAGTCAGAAAACTGTTATTTTTAACAAATAAGCCCTAGGACATCCAACTGGAGATTCCCTTGTAAACTGATCTTCGGAAGCCCCATGTTTATTCCAGTTGCTGAAAACACTTTTGTAAGTCTTAGTTATTGGCTTTGGAGACTGTGGCCTATTTTTTTCTGAATATTTTTAGCATCTGGAGAGGGATTTGCTTTTTTTAAAGGACCAAAAGGTATTTGGATTCAAGTTTGTCGAACTAGGTGGGGTAAGAAAGAATCTGTACTTTATACTTTTTGGCCAAATGGTTTTTGTAACTAAGAGATAAGACTGATATGATCTCTGTGACTAGCAAACACTCAGAAGGATTTTTTACTGAGGAGTTCTGAGGGCACTTTGAGCGGTTTTAGTACCGTTGCAAGGTGTCGATGTTGTCCAAGCTGAACGGCTGGGTGTATCTCTAGGTCCAGGGGTGTTAGTTAGCCTATTGGCCGTTCACACTCTATAGTCAAAGCTAACAGGTAGGGTTCTTGCCAGTGACTTCCCCAGCCCCGCCTGACCCTCGAGAACGGTACCAGAAGGAGGGAAAGGTAATAATCAGGAGTTGTTTCTTCCAGTGCTTTCAAGTCCTGGTGTAGCCTATTTTGACTGAATGAGTGTTAACACATGAACTCCAACATTAGCAATTTGGTTAGTTTTCCAGGTTACTGGAAGCTTTCGGTGAATGACATGCTTAACTCCAGCACATAGGAAAGTTTTAAAAATTTCCTTTCATAAATGTTCCTTTCATAAGTGTTTAAGCTTTGTAAGCTTGTCAAAGTGATAACAAATTACACACAAAAACCCCAGACAGCATATGGAAATCACATCTATTAAGATCCATTCGTTAGGTTCCTTCTCAATTCCATTTGAATTAGTGCAATTCAAAATGAATGGATTTCTTGAGAAATAACTGATGTAGTTAACATAAATGCCTTACATTTTTTAAAATCATGGCGCCACTGTAGAAATGAAAATAAGGTGCACAGGCAGTTACAAACAGGGCAACTTGAAATTCTAACTCACTCTTCTTCCCTAATAGATTTATCTGGGAACCCGATGAAAACATACAAATTACTAGAAAGGCCTGGAAATTTTGATCTACATGGAATGCAGTGAATATATATTCTAAAAGAGAGTAAGAATTTTACGCATGTTAGATCTTTTCCATCTTGGCAATGATGAAAATGCTAGATGGCCTTTAAATTTTGGTTTCAAATTTTAGAAGTTTTAACCATTATTTGTAGATAACTAGGACATTATTAAAAAAATCACTAATAATTTTGCTCCCTGAAGAGAACCACTATTGATATTTTGTTAGGTATGTTAGTGTTTTCTTCATGCGTACTTTAATATTATTATTTAATATGTTTAGATTATCTAATTACTTACACAATTATACAATTTTATAATCTGCTCTTTTTCACTTGATACTTTTAGATATTTTCCCATTTTATTGAAAACTCTTTGACATCCTTTTTGATGGCCCACAGTGTTGTCATTCTGTGGAATAAAGTGTATCGGGCAAGTGTTTGCTGAGTATTCACTGTGTGCTGGGGATTGGGCTCTATTGTGAACAAAACACAAGCTACCCTTGCCTTCACAGAACTGACAGTCAAGCAAAAGAGGCTGTTGTTTGCTTACCATTTCTCTAGAATTAGACACTAAGATTATTTCGAGTTTATTGCTACTATAAATAGTGCTGAGATGGAAAATGTAGAGTATTGGCTGAGAGAATAGGTTTTGGAGTCAAATACAGGTCAGGATTCTTCTTCTCTTACTGGAGACATACTTTAACCTCTCGAAGTCTCAGCCTCCCCATCTGGGCTCTGGGGATAAGAGTACCTACCTTAGAGACTTGTTGCATAGATTAAATGAGATAATGCCCATAAAACACTTTTCACAGTGTACCAAGAACTCAATTATTCTTGTTAATAGTAGTAATAGCAGTAGAACTAATATTCCCATTGTGCATGAAGCCTAATTGGCATTTTGGTTTATCTTAATTTGTTGTAATTATATATATATAGGTTGATATTTTATTATATATGTTGTAAATTTATATATATACATATAAATATATTGTAATAATGTATGTGTATATATATATATAGAGAGAGAGAGAGAGAGAAACCTCTCCCGTTTAATATAAAATGAAAAAACTGTTAATCACGTATTGTTATAGATGAGTCTTTGTGTAAAAATCCCTAAAATTTTCCACTGAGAATATGGTGTTCCGGAATAGACATAATAAAGTGGTGCAATGAGTGGTAATACTATCTAGGGGAATTTACGAAGTGTCTCGTAGTAATGATGGAATACTAACTCAGAATGCCTTTTTCAGCATGCAACTGCCATGGCCATGCCCTTGACTGTTACTATGATCCAGATGTTGAGAGGCAGCAGGCCAGTTTGAATATCCACGGCATCTACGCAGGTGGAGGGGTCTGCATTAATTGTCAGGTGAGTCACTATTTAGGTCAAAGTGGATACATCACTGTAGGAAAGGAGCATTCATTAAGCCATGCTCCCAGAAAGATGTCAATAAAGTGATACGCAGTTGAAAGTATTTTCTGTAAACATGTCTCTGCTTTTGTACACAGAAGTCCTTGCTGGCAGGATGTAATTTAGGGGTTGTACGGAAATTGGACAGAGGCATCTTTGTCCAAATTCTATTGATTAGATTCTTCATTTAGGTCTTTGCCTAAATAGGGAGGAGAATCCCTGGCTGTCACCATGGATGCTATCCATCTGGTGGTAGAAAGGGTCTAAGATAGAAGAGCAAAAAGGTGTCAATTTCTGTGCTGATCCTAAATCCTGTTTTCAGACAGATTCTGAATGTAGACTCTGTGAGGAAATACATCAGGATCGATTAGTGAAGTCTGCCAGTGACACTTAACAAGCAACACTGCTTTTTCATCCCTTCTGTAGGACAGCTGGGTTCACTAGAAATTAGCCAAGGGGAATGTATGGTAGAGGAACACATAACGTTCATGAATTTAGTCCATATTGTCACTCTGTGTTGTGTGTTTTTAGAGTGATGTTTTGTTAATGTTACCATTAAAAAGGTACTCTTTTCATGAGATGTCCATTTGTATAGAACCAGGGCCACAAATCCGTAGAGACCCACGATCCTCCAATTTTCTCCCACTCCATTTCGTATCATTTGTCAGTTCGGGTAATTAAACTACAAGTAAAATACAAGTCATACATTTTTTGCAAATGACAGATTTCATGCACAAAGGAAACATCCCATGATCTTCTTAAGACTGTGCTCTTTAAGACCCTCAGGTCATTCATAGGCACGTTAAAGTCGCAGAAGCACTGTACTGTGATGTGTAGGTTGAATCCTTTCTCCAGATGAAGGAGTAAGCCACTTCAATGTGTCTTTAAAATATCTTGTTCCTCCTCTTCCTTCTCTCAGAGATATTCTGTTTTTTACCTTGCTATTCCAGAAAACCATCAATATAGTCCTTTTTCTCATAGTGGCTCTGTGAAAGCATTTTTCTTTTGCATAGGAACTTACTGAAATTTGTTTATGTGCATTGCATTTTTTTCCAACTTAAACTTAAAATGCCTTGTTTAAGTTAGATACTTAGCATAATTAACTTAAATTTTTTATTGTGAAATATACATAATATAAAATCTACCATTTTAACTATTTTATGTATATATCTCTGCATAATTAAGTTTTATATTGTATTCATATATCATGAACACAGAGAGAATTCTGCCTCTGTTATGGTTTAGTACCTCCAACAGGACCCAAACTTTCCACAGATAACAACGATAGACTATAGACAAAATACAAAAACAAAAAAACCAGGAAGTCCCTTTTCCCCCAACCAATGATCTGAAGGCACCGAGGAGTACGTAGGAGCAGGAAGATACTGGAGGGAAGCTGCTGCTTGGCAAGAGAGATCAGCGGGGGTGAGCTACATGTGTTTTTGGCTTTTAGCCGGAGGACAGACCAAAGTCGGTGCCTTGTGGTGTAGCTAAAATTCCTCTAGAAAGACTCTAGAGTCTTTCTGCCCTGAGGTACAAGAGTGCAGACATTGGATGGGACAACCACAACTCTTGGAAAGTGACTGGGGAGTCCAGGAAAAAAGAAATCAAGAGAGAAAAAAATCCCTAATTCTGTGTACAGAATTGTCCCAAGTTTGTCCATGACCCCTGAGCCATCTATACACAGAATGGATTTCAGCTAAGAGTAAAATAATATATTTGAGATTTGAATTAGTACACAGGAGTTATAGTTTTCAGTTTGGGTAAATTCAAGTTAATTATGTCACAAAACAAAACAAATTCAATATCCTTTAGAGAAATATTACAGAACCCAGAATCTCTACAGCATGATATTTATTAAATCCAGGATACAAGCCACATTTTTTTTTGACACTTGAAGAACCAAAAATTGTGACCCATTATCAAGAAAAAGGATAATCAATAGAGACAATCCTGAAATGACCCAGATATCGAAATGAGCAGTTAAGGATTTTAGAGCTGCTTGTATGACTTTGCTTAGGAATATAAATAAAAATATGTTCACAATGAATGAAAAGATAAGACATATCAGGCAAGAACTAGAAATTATAAAAGGAACTTAATGAAAATTCTGGAACTAAAACCTACGTTATGTTAGATTATGGATGAGGCTAATATCAGAATGGAGGTAATAGAAGAAAGATTCAGTAAATTTGAAGATAGATCAATAGAAGTTATCCAGTCTTCAGAAAAGAAAGAAAAAGATTAAAAAAATTAATTAACAGAAAGTTGCAAACTTGTGGGACAATATCAGAATATCTAACATATGTGTAATTGGAGTCCCAGAAGAGAGGAAAGAGAATGTAGCAAAAAAAGGAGAAGAAGAAGGAAAGAGAGGAGTAGGAGAAGCAGGAGAAGAAGAAAAAGAAGCAGAAACAGCAGGGGCAGCGGTGGTGGTGGCAGCAATGGCAAGAAATTTCTCCAATTTTTCAATAGGTTAGGATTCAAGAAACTTAGTGAATCCCAAGCTGAATAAATACTAGGAAAACCACTCCGGGGCCTAGCAGAGTCAAACTGCTGAAAACCATAGAAAAAGTGAAAACCTCGAAAGTAGAGAAAAACAACACATAACAATGACTGTGAACTTCTTAGCAACTGTGGAGGCCACAAGATAGGGGAAACCCCTTAAATATGCTAAACGAAAAAAGAAGGCACTGTTAACCAAGATTTGTATATTTAGCAAAAATATCCTTTGACAAGAAAAGCAAAGGGACAAACATTTCTGATAAAATAAAACTGAGAGAATTTGTTACCCAAGATATTTGCACTACCAGAGATGGTAAAGGAAGTTCTTCAGGTTATAGAGAAATGATACCAGATGGAAACTCAGATCTTCAGCAATATAACATAGGATAGAATATTAAGACGAGTAAGGTTTATCCCAGGAAAGTAAGGTTGATTGAACTTTCAGAAATCGATCAGCAGGCTGAGGAAATGGTAGAGTAGGAGGACCCTAGCCTCATCTCAGCCCACGGATACAACTGGAGAACACTCGCAGCAGTGTAAATAACTCAGAAAACAACCCAAAGCCTGGCAGAATAAACCCCACAACTCAGTGTAGAGAAGAGGTCACACTGAAAAGGATAGGAAGGGCAGAGAGAGGGAGCTAAAGGGACTCACAGGACTGTCTGTTGGGGGAGGGGGGAGGGACACCTGAATCCCCTGTAACATTTGGCTTTGAAAACCAGAGGGTCTAGATTTCATGAGTTCTCTCAATCAGCAGGACTTAAAGCCTAGAATTTAAAAAAAATCAGTAGGCTCTGTTCTGGGAGTGCCAAGGGCAAGAGGAAACTGAATCCCTGCCCTTCAAGAGACAGCACAACAGTCTGTGGCGATACAGCCTAGAAGCAGGGCATCTGGGGCATGTGGGAGGGAGAGCGATTTACTCATCTCGGAGCCTGTGCAGGAGGCTGACAGAAACCACTGGGGGAGCTCCTCCATGAACAAAGAAACTGGCAGGTACCATTTTTCTCCCTTGCCCCCCCATTGTAAACACATGGGCACCGGAGGGACTGGCTACCTAACTTGCTAGCACCACCCCCATACACTGTGCTTCCAGCAATCCATCCCTCTGGACAGCCCGCCTCACTGCGGCCTGGCGGGGCCCCTCTAGCACCAGATGGGGATGCAGGCTTGCTGGCGCCACCACCTGGCTGCCACGCGCACCCGGCACTGTGCTTCTAAGGATCCACCCCCTTGGAACGGTGCTTCAGTCCCAGCACTTCGGGCCCCTCCGGAAGAGGACAGGGGGGCGCAAAGCTCACTGGGACTGTACCTTCCCCCACCCCACTTGGCTTCCATGGAGCCAGATGGGCTGCTTCAGTCTCCATGCTGCGGGGCCCCTCTCGTGGCATGCACAGCTTGCTAGCACCGCCCCCACACTGCTTTGGGGATCTGCCCTCTCCAACACACTTTTGGCCAGAGCCCATACAGGATGGTTCTGTAGGCTTGGCAGTGTGCAAGCAGCCCCTACCATGGCCAGCACCACTCCGAAGTGACCCTTGCCCTGGAGAGAGGGAAAGATAACTACACACACCAGTCGGATGGAGGCCCCAGGTGTGGGCTGCTGTGACCGCAGGCCCCGCCCACCAATGAAAGCATCTCAGGGGACAACACAGGGAAAGCACCCTGCAGGGTGGTGCTACTGCGTCTCTGGCAGATGCCTGGTCTGACTCAACTCGAGCCCAGGGTGGCCCCAGACTGGCCCACTAACACCACCAGGACCAAACACTGCCCAAACAGCAAGGAGAGCCACTGCAGATGCCTGGGCTGAAGAAAAAAAGCAACTCAGCCACAACAGCAGGGTGCATGCATCACACACAGGAGACAGCCCTGAAGGGCCAGGTTCATGTGAAAGGGGACACGGCACTGCAGGGCACTGCAGAACCTCTTCTTCCCGAGGCCGTTACTTTCAAGTGCAGGAGGTGTAGCTGACTTTCCTAAGGCTCAGATCATGATCTCAGGGTCCTGGGATCGAGCCCTGCATTGGGCTCCCTGCTCAGCAGGGAGTCTGCTTCTCTCTCTTCCTTCTGCCCCTCCTTCCTGCTGTTCTGTCTGTCTCTAAAATAAATAAATAAAATCTTGAAAGAAAAAAAAAAAAGAAAAATGGGCAGAAGACATGAACAGACATTTCTCCAAAGAAGACCTACAGATGGCCAATACACACGTGAAAAGATGTTCAACATCACTCATCCTCAGGGAAATGGGAATCAAAACCCAGTGAGATATCATCTCACACCTGGCTAAAATCAACAACACGAGAAACAAGTGTTGGTGAGGATGTGCAAAAAAGGAACTCTTTTGCACTGTTGGTGGGAATGCAAACTGGTACAGCTACTGTGGAAAACAGTATGGAGGTTCCTCAAAAAGTTAAAAATGGAACTACCCTACAATCCAGTAATCTCATCACCGGGTATTTACTCCCCTCCAAAATACAAAAACACGAATTCAAAGGGGTACATGACCCCGATGTTTATAGCAGCATTTACAATAGCTGAGATGTGGAAGCAGTCCAAGTGTCCGTCAACAGATGAATGGATAAAGAAGAAGTGCTATGTACATACAATGGAATATTACTCAGCCATAAAAAGAATGAAATCTTGCCATTTGCAATGACATGGATGGAGCTAGAAAGTATAATGCTAAGCGAAATAAGTCAGTCAGAGAAAGACAAATACCATGTGATTTCACTCATGTGGAATGTAAGAAACAAAACAAGTGAGTAAAGAAGAGAGAGAGAGAGAGACAAACCAAGAAACAGACTCTTAACTATAGAGAACAAACTTCTGATGGTTACCAGAAGTGACGTGAGTGGGGAGATGGGTACGATAGGTAATGGGGATTAAGTTGTGGTGAGCATTGGGTGATGTAGGGAAGTGTTGAATCACTATATCGTACACTTGAAACTAATATGACACTGTATGGTGACTATACTGGAATTAAAATAAAAACTTAGTAATTTAAAAAATCAATCTGCATAATTAATCATATTAACAGAATAAAAGAGAAGGATCATGTGAAATACCATTGGACAAAACCAATTCCCATTTTACAATAAAAGCTCTTAGCAAACTAGAAATAGAAATGAAACTGTGTAATCTGAAAAAATGGCATTTATGAAAAACATGCAACTAACAAAATATTAGTGGTGAAATATTGAACTATTTCCTTCTAAAGATTAGGAATAAGGCAAGGATGCTTGCTTCTCGCCAATTCTCTTAAACAGTGCCCTGGAGGTCCTAGCCATTGCATATGCCTTAATCAAAAAGAAATAAGAGGCATTACTGTTGAAAAGCAAAAGTAGAACTGCCTGTATTTGCAGATGATATAAATATTTATGTAAAAATTCCTAGGCAATATATAAAACAATTACTAGAACTAATAAGTGAATTTGTAAGCTTATGGGATACAGGATGATACATAAAAATTAATTGTATTTTTATATGCTAGCAGCAATCAATAGGAAAATGAAATAAAAACTCAATTTAAAATAGTGTCAAAAGCATAAAATGCTTAGGAATATAGTTAACACAAGGCATGCAAGACCCGTATATTAAAGCTAAAAAAACATTGCTGAGAGAAATTTAGCAAAACTTAAATAAATGTAAAGGTATAACATATTCTCAATATTATTTTTTAAAAGACTTTATTAATTTGATAGAAAGAGAGAAAGTACAAGTAGGGGGAGTGGCAGGCAGAGGGAGAGGGAGAAGCGCGGGGCTCGATCCTAGGACCCTGGGATCATGACCTAAGCTGAAGGCAGATGCTTAACTGACTGAGCCACCCAGGCGCCCCCATATTCTCAATATTATTAAGATATCAATTCTCCTGAAATTGATCTAAAGCTCAAATGCAGGTTTTTTGGTAGAAATTGACAAGCAGATTCTAAAGTTTATATTTAAATTTATGGTTACATAAATGACCTAGAATATACAAAGCCATTGTGAAGAAGCAGAATAAAGTGAGAGGACTTACATTATCTTACTTTTTAAAAAAGATTTTATTTATTTATTTGAGAGAGAGAGTGCAGGGGGAGGGGCAGAGGCAGAGGAAAAGGGAGAGAGAGAATCCAGAGCAGAGCCTGATGTGGGGCTTGATCTCATAACCCTGAGCTCATGACCTGAGTGGAAATCAAGAGTTGGAGGCTTAACAGACTGAGCCGCCCGGGTGCCCCTATATTATCTTACTTTATGGCTAAGTATAAAGTAACAGTAATCACAACAGTGTGATATCAACATCAGCATAGGTAAATAGATCAATGTAACAGAATAGGGGGTGCAGAAACAGACCCACACTTAATATGGACATTTGGTTTTTGATAAAAATACCAAAGCAGTCCAGTGAGGGGGGTTGGGGGTTAGAGAGAAATTCCTTTCAACAAATGGCTCTGGAATAGCTGGATATTTCTATGGGGAAAAAAAATGAACCTTGATCACTACCTCAAATCTTACATAAAAGCTAAATTGATACGGATCAAACTAAAATAAGGTAAAAACTGCATTGCTTTAGACAAAAATATAGGGGAATATCTTTGTGATTCAGAACATGAGCAAAGTTCTTGTAGGTCACAGAAAGCAGTAACCATGAAAAATTGACGAACTGCACTTGATCAAAATTGAAAACTTCTGCTCACAAAAGACATTAAGAAAACCAACAGGCTAGCCACAGGCATGGAGAAAATATTCACACAACCTAAATCTGACAAATGGTTGGTACAGGGTATGTAAAGAATGCCCACCGTTCAATAGTAAAAAGACAAGGAACCCAATAAAACGGTTTTGGATTTGGATAAGATTTGGATAGCCACTTCACAAAAGCAGACAGACGAATGGCCAATACATGTGCACCAAAGGGCTTAATATCATTAGTCATCTGAGAAATGCAAATTAAAATTATGATGACTTACCCTCAATTTCAGGGGGGATGTGGAGCAGCCATACCTCTCATGCATTGTTGGTGTGGATGAAAAATGGTAATTCTTAGTTATATGCTCTTTAATTTTTCCTTTTTACATTTCTGTATTTGTGAATTTTTTGAAAATGAGATTTTGGGTTTGTTTTTGTTTTATAATTTTAAAAATAAACTCTTCTTTCTTTTTTGAGAAAAAAGAAAAGAAAAGAAAAATGTCACAACCACTTTGGGAAAATGTCTGGAAGTTTTTAAAAATAAAACTAAACATACACCTACCCCATGACTCACAAATTCCGCTCTTAGGCATTTATCCATGAGAAAGGGAAACACGTTTACAAAAAATTTATGGCGGGCTTATGCGCAATAGCCTCAAACTGGAAATAGCCTAGGTGTCCATTAATAGAATGAACAACTGGCATATTTATACAGTGGAACACCAATGAGTGGTCGTGAGCAACAAACTACTGATTCATGTGGCAGAATGCAATCATCTTAACAATATCATGCGAAGTGGAAGAAGACTTACAGGAAAGAATGCACATAGTACGATGGCCGTTTAAATGAAATTCTGGAGCAGGGAAAACTAATCGGTAGTGGGAAAAAATCAGAACTGTGGTCGACTCCGAGGAGTTGGTGATGGAACAATTGAGTGGAAAGTGTGGAGAACTTTCTGGTTGACGGTAGTGTCCTGTATCTAGACAGGGGTTTAGATTTCACATATGTATTCATTTGTCATAACTTAGTGAGTGTACAATTAAGAGTTTTGCACTTGATATAAATTTTAGACCAAAAAAAAAAGAAAACTAAATAAACATCGAACTGCAGTTAATTACATGCACGCTGAAGTTGTGGGGGACAGTGGCTGGTCTCTGCAATGTAGTTTGGAATGCATAAAAAAGAAGATGGATTAGTGGATAGAGAAATGAGTATATGGATCATTATATGATACAACAAGTGGAATAAAATGTTAGTGATAAACTCTACATAGGACATGTATAGATATTCACTGTAAAATTTGAAGTTTTTTATAATAAAGTATTGGGGAGAAGGAGCAACAAAAGAAGAAGGCAAGGAACACAACATTTGGGGGTTGACTCCTTGATTTCTTCATTTGATGAAAATACTGATGTTCTTATTAAGGTTGAAGATTACCCGTATTGTTCGAGAGGATGCTCGAAGATACTTTATCTGCCTTAACAAAATCGGGGTCTTTCGCTTCTTCTGTGGAGACTTGACTTATGATCTAAGTCTTGAGCTTACTCCCTCGCCGTTCTTGATGTGTTGGTTGCACTATTTCCAAAATGTTTGTCTCCTGCACATACATACACCATATAAAGCCAAGAGATGGGATTAAGAACTAGAGAACATATGGCCTCATTCCCTCCTGCACCAAATCCCCAGCATATGACAGAAAAGATGGTCAACAAGCAAAGTAGCCTCTCCTTCTGGAATCTACAGTAGCATGAAAAGCAAGAAAAAGTGTCACCAACAGACCAGGAATTTCAGGAGAGTCCAGAAAGATACAAAGTAGAAACACGTCCATGCAGGAGAACACAGCTACAATGGATGGAAGGTTTGGAAGTACTCCAGGAAACAGCAGAAGAATTAACCGCGGGGCTGCATTCAAACCTATGAAACCTTATTGGAGTTGATGAAAGAAGACCTGTATGGGGAAGCAGCGTGTGTTTCCAGACTCAATATATAAATACACCATTTCTTCAAGGCCAACCTATAAACCCAGGGCAATTATCAGAATTCCTACAGGATTTTTAGTGAAAATGGACAGACTGAGTCTAAAGTTCTTATCAATAAAAGAATATGAGAGGATAGACAAAAGATGGGGGAAATTTGTCTTCCAAGATAGCAAAACCTTCTCTAGTAGAGAATCGAGAAACACATTCATGTAGATGTCAGATCTGGTTGATGGTAAAATTAGTATTTCTGATGGAAAAGAAAGGTGGATATGTAAATATTGTGGGGACAATTGGCTCTTCATTTGGAGGAAAATGCAACCTAGCTTATGTCATATACAGAGGGACATGGGGAGTCTTGACTAGGAAGGGAAAAGGGGTTGCTGCCATTATAGGGTCGGTTGGGCTGGTGAGTCACGAGGTGATGCTTCAAGATGAAGTTTGAATTTGCTGGTAGAATACACATGGCCCACGGCAAGGTGTGCCGATCAGAAACCAGCTGTCTTAGTTCAGGCTGCTAGCACAAATGTACCATAGAATAGGTGGCTTAAACAATACACAGTTCTCTCTCCCAGTTCTGGAGCCTGGGAAGTCTAAGATCAAGGTGCTGGCAGATCCAGTATCTGGTAAGAGCCCGCTTTCTGGTTCGCAAATGGTTGCCTTCTCATTGTATCCTCATGTGATGGAGAGAAATCAGCTCTCTTCTGTTAAGGGTCCTAGTCCCATCATCAGGGCTCCACCCTCGTGATCTGATTATTTCCCAAAGGCTTCATCCTCACATACCATCATACTGGAGATTAGGCTTCAGCATAAGCGTTTTGGGGAGGGGGGGACACCAACATTCAGTCCTTGGTACCAGCTAACCTGCCTGTCTCCCACCTTTTCTATGGAGTGCCAGTAATGGCAGGAGGGGAAAAACCCACCACCAGCTCTGGGCTGCGCCTGGAGCCAGTCGGGTGGCCAATCAGACAGCTCGTAAGAGAGCCAGGTCGTTATTCTGCAGGGCAAGCCATTGTCAGAGATGGCCATGTTCTCATATGTTATTGATTTTATTTTTATTTCTTGGGTTTACTATTTTAAGTATTGGTTTGGGGTATGTGAAGTTTAAATTAGGGTGGCCGGTTTCCTAGGATGTGGCATTGGAGTAGAGACCCAAAATAATGGCCAGAGAATGAGTCAGGCGTCTGTCTGGGGGAGGACATTCCAGGCAGAGAGGTTGGCAGGACAAAGGCCCTGGGAGGGAGCAAGGGGGCCCAAGTGGCTGGAGGGGAGTGAGCAGGGATAGACAGGTCAGAGAGGTCCCAGAGGCCAGATCGTGTTGGCTTTCAGAAGGAGAATCAGCGAGGGGGCTTTCCGGGAGAATGTGGCCAGTGAGTAGGCTAATGGTCTCCATGAGCTTGAGGCTCACAGAAATGGAAGCCAGCAACGGTGCTGTAGCTGTCGTCAAGGAACTGAGAGGCAAAGGGTGAGATGGGGCTACCTGAAGATGGAGAAGCATCTTGGAAAAGTTACGCTAGGAGGCATTAGATTACTGTCAATTACCAGAGCCTGGGGTTTCTAGGTGAGCGTTTTGTAGCAGGCCTTTCTAGGTGGTGCCAAAGGAAGGGGTGACGGGGTGGGGGGAGGCTTACCTCCCACATAGATTCCATCAGCACCCGCCTCACTCTAGGGCTTGAGGTTTTCTCATCTTGTGTTAAGTGTTGGGCAAATGCAAATTCAGTCCTCCCAGTGAGGTTGCTTCCCCAGCACCCCGTATGGAGAAGTTACAGAACCACCACTGTCCTTGGGCTCTGCTGATCTTGGTCCAGCCATGGCCGTAGCATCCAGGGATAGAGTGGTGTGCCATTGCCCTCAGGGGAAGGCGAGCGCCCTAGAGAATACTCAAGACTCGGAGGGAAACTACAGGCATTATTCCATCCACACGGTGATTTGTGGCTCTCTTTTGGTCATTTGTTGCTGGTCTTTGTGTCTTAAAAATGTAAGTTCTCTGTGGCAGGTGCTTTATTAACCAAAATAGGGAGAAGTGGGGCTGCCCACTTCAGAGAAATTTTCCTTCTTCCGTGGGGAAAATTTGGGAGCCAAGGGTAACCTGATGTTCTATTATAAGTCACAGTGGCAAGCAACAGAGTTGAGAGGTTAATTGGCATTTGGTCGAAGGGAGGTGGACTACAGCTGTTTCTTATTTGCCCAGATGTTTATGCTTGCGAATGTTAAGTCAGAGAAGTGGCCAGCGCTGTTTTAGACCTCAATGTTAAAGTGAATTCAGATTTTAGCCCACAGGACAAGGAGTGGTAACAAATAAAAATCTGTAATTAATAAAACCATCTAAAATGGGGGAGAGGATTCAGAAAAGGGTCTTTGTTCTCCACTCTGATCCTATGCAGACTCCTTTTGGATCAAATTGTGCTGTATTTGTGTTTTCTTTTTAACCTCCTATTGCCTCTCTTTGCGTTAATGAAAGAACACTGTCCTTCTAATTGTTTCCAAGGTAGAGAGCAGGAGAGGCGGACTTGAGTGAGACCCGTGGTGTGCAGTTCTTGGAAACTGGTGATGCATGTTGGGCAACTTGATTTGTGACAATTACAAGGATTAACCATGAAATAGAAAAACCCGCCTAGTATTGTACTTTAAAATGAGCCCTGCGCGTGGGACCCACACCTGCATTTTCCATTCATGTAACAGAAATGTTTGGAATGGTTTCACGACTAAAGCACGGATAAATTGGGATGACAAGAGAAGAGGGTCTGTGTGTGTGATCTCTTCCGAAATCGGGGAAGATAAAAATACACACATGGCCCTTTATTCCCCGGGTTAAACCTAAGGGTGATTTGTTATCTACTCACTTCTTCTGACTGAAACTGGGAAGAGTAGTGCTCTTGAGTTTTTTTCTCACTGAAACGTCAGGTGCTTCAGGGAGCAGATTCTGTGGTTGAGGACAAAACCCAGGCTGTCTAGTTCATGGAACTGACCCTCATTTCCTCTTTTGATGGGGAAAAAAAAAATCCAGAGTCACCTGTAAGCCAGTGCTCTGTGGTAAATCTTGGAGACTCAAGGTCAAGATCAACGCTTATTTTTTTGACTTTGAAATTACAGTTGTGTCTGACAGAATGGTTTCACTGGATGAATAACACCAAGTATGGACTTTTCCGGTACTCTTCTTTCTAAGTTTCTTTCATTTCTTTCTAGCATAACACAGCTGGTATAAACTGTGAAAACTGTGCCAAGGGTTATTACCGCCCTTATGGTGTTCCCGTTGATGCCCCCCATGGCTGCATCCGTAAGTTTCATTTGGACTTGGTGTGTCGTAGACTGTACTGCACTGTTTCGGGGTGGTCATTGGGCTAAACTCTGACGGGTTGGTCATTCCCTTCCTTCCCTCTTTCTTCACATTGTTGATTCTGCTCCCTCCAGCTGTGTGACTTGAGGCAGCTACGTAATCACCCTGAGCCTCAGATTTCTTGTATATCAATGGGAGTGATAATACAGGCATACCTTGAAGATATTGTGGGTTCGATTCTAGACCACTGACTGATAAAGTGATTATTGCAATAGAGCAACTACTGCAATAAAGTGGGTCAACTGAATGTTTTGGCTTCCCAGTGTGGATCGAAGTTACGTGTACACTATGCCGTTGTCTGTTAAGTGTGCGATAGCATTATGTCTAAAAAAGTACATACCTTAATTAAAAAATGTTTTGTTGCTGAAAAATGCTAACCACATCTAAGCTTTCAGCGAGCGGTAATCACGGATCACAGATCACTGTAACAAGTAGGATAATGAAAAAGTTCGAAATAGTGTGAGAATTATTAAAATGTGACAGGGGCACAAAGTGGGCAAGTGGTGTTGGGAAATGTGTGCTGATAGACTTGCTCCACACAGGGCTGCCCCAACCTTTATTTGTAAAAAACATAATATCTGCGAAGCACAGTGAAGAAAAGCGCAATAAGATGAGGTATGCCTGCATATTCCCTGGGATGGAATGACCTGCCGTCCAAAGCACCTAGGGGGACACTAAGCTTTGGGCTTGTCACACACCAGCCCCCTAACAAATGATAGTTCCTTTGTTTTCTGTCGTTTTGACGTGTTTCTGTGGTCTCCAATAATTTCACATTTTTGTCTGCATTAGCAACCAGACAACATAGTAACGATTTCACAAGGATTTAATCGTGGTCATGATATCTCAAACAGCTGTGATTTATCGGGCACTTGCTACATGCAAGGCATTGTGAAGTAATTTCACCAATGTGTGATTATCACAACCAACTTAGGACACCGTATTATTATTTTCATTTTTAGATATGGGGAAACCAAAAGCTCTGAGTAGTTCAGTATTTTGGCCCAGCTGACAAAAGTGCTAACTGGTAGCTCGAGGTCCAGGTCCTTTCTGTCTGATGGCTCTGTGCCAGACGGAATCCGTGATACAGCAGAATGGCACTGGGTTTTCCCTGTGGAATTACTGGTCACAGGTCAGACTATGGACTTTGCCCTGTGTCATCTGTTTTATGTTCTCTGACTGTCACCGTTGGAAAACAGGTCGGGCCTGAGGTTGACTGCTGTGCCCACTGTCCCCCAGATTCATTCATCATATTATTAATATTTGAGGGCATCAAAGTCCAAAGAATGGGTGAACTCTGACTTGCCTCTCTGTTGGGTGTTCATCCTTGTTCAAAGAGTGTTCCTGTTTTCCCTCCCTCTCCCACATCATCCCACGAGCTATGTCCATCACTTTTCTTGGGCCCACGAAGAACAGGCCTTGGCAAAGGAGACCAGGACATCGCGAATGCGTCTCGAATCCCTTCCCCAGAATCTCTGTTCTCAGTGATTCTCGGCTCTCCATCACTGTTCTAGGTTCTTTCTTCGTCACTGACGTGGTCTCGCAGTCTTGCAAAGATGTTACAGGACGCATCTGTCCTAAGCAAGTTAGGCAAGGACACCAGAAGAAGCCAGCCCGGGGCGATGCTTGCTGCCCACGGCTTCCCCGGCTTCCCAGTTCCTCACGGGGCATGTACTTAGCTGTGGTATCACAGTAGCTTTGCTGCCCAAGGTGAGGACTTGCCAGGTCAAAGGAAGCTCCCAAGGGAGGGGTTACCAAGCCTCTTGCACCCCAAATATGTCTGTCTGGAATGCAAAGCTAGAAGTCGTGTTGGTTGTAAAACTACCTTCAGTAAGTCATGTCACTGGAATCTAACATTTGGGTTATGGGCACAAACTCGCTGTGCTGTCCGCATGTTACATATCTGTGTCTACACATCCTGCACTCGTGACCACCTCGCACCTAGGTAGTAATGATCACCATGTGGACATTCACGGTTGACCTGTGGTCCGGTGGGGGGGCTGTGCCCAACAGATCTGCCAGGGGCTGCAGCACACCCCCCTCCCCAGCCCCTCTGATTGGAGTCTGTGCAGACCTTGGCTCTGATGCACCAGCCGGGCCGCGCTCAGTCTAATGAACTGTATTCTCGAGAACTCAGTCTGGATGCCTTTTAAAGCTTATCTCTGAGGGTCCCTGGGGTTTGGTCGACGCAACCTATTAAGCACGTATGAAGTGGAAAACAGCCTGTGCCCTTTCACAAATAACCGGGGGGCCAACAGGAAAGTAGTAAACCCTGCCTGGAGAAGTGCTGGGGACATAGCCCCTTACTGAGCGCGCTGACGGCTGCGCCTCTGAAAGCCGGCGTTTCTCGTAGCCTGCAGCTGTAACCCCGAACACGCGGATGCCTGTGAGCCGGGCTCAGGCCGCTGCACCTGCAAGCCGAATTTCCGCGGAGACAACTGTGAGAAGTGTGCAGTTGGATACTATAACTTCCCCTTTTGCCTGAGTAAGTAGCCGCGGCAGGTGGAGAGGCCGCCGTTCCTGGCACGTAGCTGGTGCCGTCACACCCGAGGGTACGGCGGGCAGGGTGGAGGCACCGTGGACACGGGGGGCGGGGGGGGGCACGTAGGCTGTAGTCACATGAAAGTGTTTGCAAAAGCTCAGAGCATAACATTTATATGAGTACATTTTATAGTCTTATTTATGCCCGATGATTAGGTTAGGGTTGTACCATAGATACCGCCATCCCAGTGGGTCAGAAAGGTCACATCCTGGCAATTTCAACTCAACAGTAACCCGTTTCTTCACAAAAGCACTTGGAAGAAGTGTCAAGGGTGCCAGATGTTCTCGTGCACACACAGAGTGTGTGTCAGTGTTTTGGGTGGCTGGGGGATGTGTTTCCCCTTTCCCACTGTACCATCGGCCAGGTTGCCACGGGCCCCCACCTGCCCCACTGCAGTGATCTAAGGGAATATCTCAGCATCTCGGAGAGAAAAAATATGTATCTGGTAGAAACACTGTAGAACGTGAAACAGGAGAGTCTGAAATCAGCCCTGCAAATTATAACAAGAGCCACCGTTCTGTTTGTTCCGCTGAAGTGTAAAAACTGCACTTTTGTGTTAGGACAAAGAAACACTATCTCAACACCCCCTGCGGCCTCCCCCCGGGCCCCCCCACACTCTCCCCACCCCCTCCTCCCCCCTTGCCCCATTGATTCTTTTACATTCCCAGCTTTGCGTGGCAGGGAAAGCAGAGTGAGTTGTGGGGCCACGGGGGCAGGACACATGTGAACGGGTGATTTTATGTCCTGGCTCACACCTGCTGTCCCAGGGGAATCATTAAACTAGCATCCACTTTCACCATCCAGTAGCCTAGTTTGGAGGATGAATTATAGGATCATCTTATATTTAAATCAATTTTTAAGCCCGAACACAGTAACACTGAATTGAGGCTCAATCCATTTAGAATCTAATTACTAGATACAGGCTAAGCAGAAATTGCACTTGCCTTTTTAGTGACAAAAAGAAACCTGAAACAATTTTATGGCACAAACCAAATTTTAGGGGGGAGAAACTTGAAAAAAAATTTTTAAAAACTGTCCTCCATTTCACATGAAAAAAGCAATAAAGATGCTAAAGAAACCAAGCCTGTCCCTGCTTAGACAGACATAACTATTGGAAACTAATGGAAAATACCCATTTTTGTTCGTTTAATATATAAATCATAATGTCTGATCAGTCTGGTTTCAGTTGTATGCTCAATATAGCAGTATTGCCTTTCTCTAAATTAGGCTCTGCTTTTCATGGAGTTAGAAGGGCTTCTTTCTAGCTCGTGCAATTTAATATTTTACTTTACTGTCTCCTTAATCTTTCTCTGTATTTTTTTAAAAATGATTTTTCTAGGAATTCCCATTTTCCCTATTTCTACTCCACGTCCCGAAGATCCAGTAGCTGGAGATATAAAAGGCAAGTACCCTCTCTTATGGTTTAACTTCAGTGGAAATGTTGTGCTCCACATTATTTTTCTACTTCCTATGCCCGCTACCCTGCCCAGGTTCAAGTGGTCCTTCCTGGATCCTGGCGGGTGCCTTGCAGGTGTCCCCCGTCTCAGTTCCCCGCCACCCATCATTCTCTATGCCAGTCTGTCTTTTGCATGATGCTCCCTGATGAAGGAGACGAACAGATCTTGAATTGTGTGTCACCTGCTTGCTCAGAAACTTCCAGTGGCAATCAGTCGCCTAGTGTCTAGTTTGGGGTCTACGTACAGAGACCCTGAGAAAGGATTCGAGCAGAAGCAGTCAATTCTGGAGGTGATCCCGGGAGATATCAGTAAGGGGGTGAGTCAGAGAGTGAAGATGCATTAGCAAATGAGGTCGTTCTAGAGCCCCTGGAGCTCCATCCCTCCAGGCAGCTCTAGGAGACGGCATAGAACTTTCAGCATTATCCCAGCTGACGGGATAACTTCAGTTACCAGCCATCGATGGAGGGCTGCTCCTGGGGCGTTAACTCTCTGGCACTTCCAGCTTGGTGTGCTGGGAGGCCGAGGAGCTCCTGCAGCCAGACGGCGACCCCTGGGCAGAGAGTGGTGGAGGTGTGCAGGGAGTAGCCTTTGGGGTAGAGAGATGAATGTCGAGAGGGTGCGGGTGGTACACCTGCCTCATCCCTCATTCTGCAAGTGTTTTATGATCACCGGTTACGGGTCCTGCACCATTCTGGCTGCTGGGGACTTTATCAGTGAACAGAGCAGGGAAAAATCCCCAGCTGTCCTATAGCTTATACTCCGGAGGAGGGGCTCAAACAATGACAAAAATAATATATAAACCACGAGACAAATGAAATCTCTAATACGTTAGGTTATGATGTACAAGGTTGCATCCTGCACAAAGGTGCTACTTTTGGGGGGTAGCCTTCCACATTGTAGATATGAACTAGCCCATCTGAGGAATATTCTAGGTCTTGAGGTTTGATTCTGGAGCTGGGGACAGTGTCCTAGGTAAGCCCACCATCGCACAGGCAGGGACACACCCACTCAGGAAGGCACACTGCGCCAATGTCCGGGCATACCACACGTGCACAGCCCGTGACGTGCCCCCTCTGGACCATGTTCACCTCACCCACTGATGCTCGCTTCTCACCCCCCGGGGTGCAGGAGCAGCCTGACGGTCACACGCTCATCTCACCCGGGGGGAGGTAGTGCCAGGGGTGTGTGAGCACACGTGCCCTTCCTCCTGGTGTGTCCAGGGTGTGGGTGGGCAGAGAACCAGACAAGAAGGTGGTCTCTGGAGAGCGCTCTTCCGCGGAAGATTTCCATTTCTGCAACAATATAGCAGCTCAAGGGATATGCTGTCTGCAGCCTTGGCCATGAGTGCTGTGCAGCACGTAAGTCTGGGAAAGAGGGGAGCGAATGTGAGCTTTGCAGATTTCGATAGGGTCGTCAGGGGGGATCCTCATTGAGGAGATAAGCAAGGACCTGAGGGGGTGAGGGACAAGCATCCAGACCCAGGAAAGAGCCACTGGGAAGTCCTTGGGACGCATGCCAGGGTGTTCACTGAACGGATGGGAGACCAGGGTGTGAAAGCGGAGTGAGCACAGGCAGGAGAGGTAAGGAAGGGAAGTGCCGGGGACCAGACGGCAGGCCCCTGTCAGCCACTGCAAAGACTTAACCTTCTATTCTCAATGCAAGAGGAGCCATGGACAGTTTGCACAGAGAAGTGATATCGCATAAGGAACTCTGTGGCTACTGTGTTGAAAACCAGTTGTAGGAGAAGAGGAAGCAGGGAGATGCCCTGGAAAGCCATTGTGATAATCTATGACGGAGAGATGATGGTGGCTCGGACCCAGGAGGGGTCAGTGGAGGCGACAAGAAGCGGACAGGTTGTGGATATAATCTGAAGCTAGAACTGCAGGGCCTGCCAGGGGGTGACTGGCCTGGAAGTGGGATATGAGAGAAAGGCCACTGCGGTGACTCTGAGGCTCCTGGATGGAGCAAACAGGACGAAGAGGGGCCATTTGTTGAGGTGGGAAAGGCTGCAGAAGACAAGGCGAAGTGCGGGGCTGGGGGAGGGGCAGGTGGACATGGTGATGGGAACTTAGGGACCCTCTCGTCTGGCTGTTCCTTTTTTTTTTCTCTGTGAAATAAGTATCAAGGTCAGGGCAGGAGGTGAGATTGGGGAGGAAGCTTTGGGGTTGAAGAGATAGAAGGTAGGAAAGAGTTATCCTGGGATGAGGGGGAGAGAATGGGGTTGGGGAATGTCGTAGGATTTGGGGGCAGCACAGAGGGACACCTGAGGCCAGGTAATGTGATCCAGCTTGCCCTCCGACTTCCTTTCCTACTTGTGCCCTACGCACACCCAGCTCTTCTGACCAAACCACGGCGTTCTGCGTCCTTATGCGGAGTATTGTCGTAAGCCTTCACTGGACCCTTGGTCACTTGAGGACAGCAGCTCTGCTGCTCCTTCCCGCAGTGTCTACCCTGCCCGTAGCGGGTGGAATCCTGTGCACAGCGGCTGTCTGCAAATGTTTCCTTAACGTTTGTTCATTGACTAGATTGGGACTCTGCTTTTGAGCCTTGATTACACCACACATCTTGGGTTTTCTTCCGCAAGAATGTCTTAGCTCTCCAGTCTGTTTCCAGTAATCTTTTTGTTATTCAATTCCCTTTTCTCCCCGAGTAGACTGATGGTGACTTCAGGAAAAGAAATTTAATTGAACTTGAAGGGATGTTCAGACATCTGTTACAAAATACAAAGGAAGCTTTAGAACACCGCCTCAAGGAAAAGAAGTTTCAGTGAATGCAGTGAGCTGTGTTTGGGAACTTGAAGGCACAGATACCACTTCAATTTGGTCTTATTATTGCATTTTAAAAACAACCACTTTGGGGCCTGACTCTCAGCACGGAACATTAGAAGTTAACGTCTTGGGGCACCTAGTGGCCAAGTTGGTTGAAGATCTGACTCTTGGTTTCAGCTCAGGTCATGATCTCAGGGTCCTGAGATCAAGCCCCGCCTCAGGCTCCCTGCTCAGCGGGGAATCTGCTTGAGATTCTCTCTCCCTCTTCTACTCATGCTCTCTCTCTCTCTAAAATAAATAAGTAAATCTTAAAAAAAAAAAGCTCAAGTATCTCAACTGTCAGAAGATGCAGAGAACTGGCTAATACTGAGAACCCTCCTACCCCTGAGAATTTTAATTCATTAAGGCCCCTTGGTGTTTCATGTTTCCATGTTTTCCAGTACAGTCATTCTTAAACAGAGCTGTGTTTTAGAATCCCTTGCTTTTACAAAGTAGAAATTCCTGGGGTGCCTGGGTGGCTCAGTCATTAAGCATCTGCCTTCAGCTCAGGGCGTGATCCCAGAGTCCTGGGATCGAGCCCCACATCGGGCTCCTCCTCTGGGAGTCTGCTTCTTCCTCTCCCACTCCCCCTGCTTGTGTTCCCTCTCTCACTGGCTGTCTCTCTGTCAAATAAATAAATAAAATCTTAAAAAAAAAAAAAGTAGAAATTCCTCTGTAGCACCCCAGATCCTAGTCTAGCTTTTCCAGGATGAAGTCCAGGCTTGTATTTTGCTGGTTATGAATTCCTTCAGTGTCTGCCGATCCTGGAAGGTCCTTATCTCTCCATCAATTCTGAATGACAGCCTTGCTGGATAAAGGATCCTTGGCTGCATGTTCTTCTCAGATAGAGCTTTGGAAATAACCTGCCAGCCCTTCCTAGCCTGCCAGGTCTTTGTAGGCAGGTGGGACGTTATTCTGCTATTTTTCCCTCTGTACGTAAGGATTTTCTTCCCCCTGGCCGCTTTCAATACTGTATCCTTGGATCTAATATTTGCGAATTGCACTCTGACATGACATGGTGTAGGTCTGTTCTCATTGACCTTGGGAGGTGTCCTGTCTGCTTCTTGGACACGAATGCTTGTTTCCTTTCCCAGATTAGGGAAGTTCTCAGCTACGATTTGTTCAGATATCTCTTCTAGACCTCTCTCTTTCTCTACCCCCTCGGGGATGCCGATGATTCTGACATTGGAATGTTTCATTGAGTAATCTCCCGTAATCTACATTCTTGAGATTGGATTTTTTTGAGGCAAGTTTCTGTTTTAGCTTTCTCTTCTACCATCCCATCCTTCAATTCACTAATTCATCTTCTGCCTCATTTACCCTGGCTGTCAGAGCGTCTCGTTTAGACTGCATTTGATTCATAGCATTTTTAAGTTCTGCCAGACTCGCTCTCATTTCTGCCCTTAGAGATTCTATATTCTCGTTAATATTTTCATTAATAGTTTTTTCAAGCCTACACACCATCTTGACCATTGTTACTCTGAATTCAATTTCTGATATTTGGTTATATCCACATCCATTAGTTCTGTGGCAGAGGCCACAGACTCATAACTTTTCTTTGCTGGGCGGGGCTGGATTTCTCCTCCTCGTCATTCTGATGAGGAGAGGTTGCGGGGATGCCCAGAGCCCAAATTATTGACCAGGACCCAGGCAGTGTGCACTTGTTTTATAGGGATCTTAGGGATGTGGGCTTCTTGATTTTTCAGTCTGCCTTCTGGGGGAGGGGCGTGCCTCGCTGATATTCAGGAAAGCCTGTTTGGGTAGAGTCTCCCTGGCCCCTGCGAGGGGGGATGGTGATGGGCACAATGTGAGTTGGTATTTCTGGGCTTTTGTTCTCTGGTGTCTTTCCCTGGCGGTTTTCTGTGACTCTTCTGAGAGTCAGAGCAGCAGTGGCTGAATCCCAGCCTCTGTCTCAGACCAGAGATCGCAGTCTGCTCTCCACTGAGCTCTCCTGGCCACTTTAACTGTTTCTGTGGGTGCTGCGAAAAACCCTGTATCGTCCTGGGTTGTGCACCCCACACCTGGTGCCCCAGCCCTCACTTTCAGGGCCGACATGTCTCTGTCCTTTGTGCTTCTAACACCGCCAGCCACCCCCAGTTCCCACGCGCGCTCCCGAGCTCCCTGTTTCAGTGTGGTTCGCGCGTGCTCCGAGCGCCTGTTTTCAGTCTGGTCGCACACGTGCTCCCGAGCGAGCTCCCGATTTTAGTCTGGTTCCAGTGAGCGCTCCGGAGCTCGGGTTTTCAGTCTGGTCGCACGCGCATTCCCCGGCTCACAGTCTCAGTCCGCTCTCTCGCGGGTGCCGTCCATGAGTCCGCCCGCTCCCCCGTGCAGGTGGTTACCCCTTCCTGGCGCCCGAACGCGGTGGCTCCCTCCCCCTTCGGTTTATCTTCCAATATCTGTGCGCGGATTCAGGGCTCCCCGCTTCATACCTCAATATTCAGCATTGGAGATGTTCGTTTGTAGAGCTCCAGATGTATCTTCCTGCGTCTCAGGCTGATTCCATGGATGTTCAGGCTGGTCTGGTAGATATCCAGATATTGACTTGGGACCAGCTGAGAAAGGGTCTCCTACTCCTCCGCCATCTTTTCTCCTCCTTGCAGAAAGTGATTGCTTTTCTGTTCACAGAGTTTCTGCTACTCTTTTCTTCATTCTCCAGTTGCGTTCATGGGTATTCAGAATGGTTTGGTAGCTCTTTCGCTGAATTCCTGGGACCAGACGAACTTTAGGTCTCCTGCTCCTCTGCCATCTTGGAACGCCCCCTCCAGGCTTGTATTTTGAACAAGTTTTCCAGATGATTCTGACAGATGCCTCTTGTTAAGAACCACGGCTCTTGTTACTGGAAATCCCATTTAGTGGTTGGCAAACCGTTTCCCTCAAACAATCAGATGGTCAATGTTTTTGGATTTGTAGGCGAAATGGTGAATACTTGACGTTGCTGTTGTACCAGGAAAGCTATCTTAGGCAACATGTAAATGAAAGATCTTGGCTGTGTCCCAGTAAAACTTTATTTACTAAAACAGGGTGGATTTGGTTCTCAGGCCCTAGTTTGCAGATGGTGGGATTATATCAGAATTTCTGGCTTTAGGATCTGTACCCAGGTAATTGTATTTTACCAGGAGATTCCCAAGTGCAGCCACGATTGAGAACCACTTTACTGGAAAATCCTGCTCAGTTCCAGACAGGATGACTTGAAGCAACAGAACAGAGCAGTTTTGCAGATCAGAATGTCTCCAGGTTTTTTCATTATATTTCATGACCTTGGATATCTTTGAGGTTTTCTGGGTCCAAGGGATCATTTATATCCACTTAAGGTTTATATCTAGGAAGCCAGTGTATCATCAACACATCTTCAAGGGCTCCTTTTGAAAATGACAGCGTATGCAAAACATACACTCTAGAGAGACATGAGCCTGCAGGTGCGTGCACACTGTTATGCCTCCAAGTTCAAACAAAGAGCGGGGACCAGCAAAACAACAGCTGCGGGCACTTGACCTGGGAGATGGAAGCGATCTGGGGATCGTTATGTAAAGCCGCCCACATGACCTGAAGACATGGGTGCCTAGGAGGTTTCTTGACAAATATCATGAAAAGGGTTTGAGTTCCCCCGTCACTTTATAATTAGCTACTTGCCCTTGCCAGGCTTTGAGGTCAGTGTGGTTGGGGCTGGAGGACATGCTCACGATGGGAACTCAGAGACTGGGGTGACAGCCGCTCGGACATGCGTTCCTGGCTGTGTCCTTCCCTGGGGCCAGGCATGTCATCTGCTTGGCAGGGTCACGGAGACCCGTCAGATAAGGCTTAAAGATGGACGGGCAAATTCTGGTATCTCTGTGCGGAGGCTCTGTGTAGATGCCTGTAAAATAGAATTCAAGGAATGGTGTTTACTAAAAAGAATGGAAGGTATTCAAGAGTATATTGAGTGTGTTCTTCATTCATTAAACGTTCCCGAAGTGCCGTCTCTGTCCTAGGCACAGTCCCTGCTCCCTGGAAGCTCCCAGTCCTGGGGAAGACACAGGCAGGTAAACCGTGACAACAGCAGGAGCTCACGCTACGTCTGGGCGGGAACACAAACTGGGGAAGCCGTAGGAGGGGCGTCCCTACAGAATGAAGGGAGGGAGGGAGGCAGGAAGGAAGGAGGAAGGTAGGAGCTGCGGGAGAGCTGAGTCGTGGAGCATGACGGAGTTAGCCAGGCAGAGGGACAGCTGAGAGATGGCATGGGGACAGGAGCGGGGATGGCAGGTAGGTCACTGGGGCTGCATCAAGGGTAGGGGGGAGAAGTTCAGGGAGAGCAGAGGATTAGGGAAAGACCAGAGCGGGCAGCCGGGCTCCGCTGTGTACGCCGCAGGGCGCAGCTCCACCCCATCTGTGGGGGCGCCATATCCATGGAGGACGTGGAAGATTTGTATCTTTATGGTGACCATTGTACAGCAAGTGTCAGGAAAGCATCTTGAGAATGGACACTTTTTCTAGTTGGTGCAATGATGCTGCTTAGGCTGCTGGCAGCCTGGGAGATTTTGAAGGTTTACTGTGTCACGCGTATCAAAGACGTTGGGCTGTGTCCTGAAGACATTGTGTCCCTTTGAAGAATTTAAGTTGGAAAATGATATGAGAGGGTTGGTGTTTTGGGACGATCACTCTTGACACCGGTATGGAGAATGGATTGGAAGGGGCAAGATGGGAAGCAGACAGCCTGGTTAGGAGGCTCTCAAAATAATCTGGGCAAATGAGGAGGAAGCCCTGAACGAAGGCTCTGAAACTCTGGAAGCAGGAGAAGATTCCAGAGACTTTCCTGAGCTATAATCACCACGTCCTGATGGTGAGGTGTGGGGAGGTGACAGTCAGCGAAACGTGAGGGGGGGCCTCCAGATTCTGATGATTTGCTAGGTAAGGAAGAAGAAACATTGAAAAGTGAATTTCAGAAACAACTTAAAAAATGCATAGTACTAGATGTTTTCTTTTCTGTTTATAGGTGGTTATAAATCAGGATTCTTTGGGCCTCTAAGCCAAAGTTCAAGTATCTTACTGAATTCCAATGCTTGGTTTTAAGGCCAAGACTGTAAGCGACAGTAAAACTTTCCCTTCCCTGTGCACTCACATGGTGGTCTCAGGGTTCCTGGAGACTGAGAATGGAAACCACAAAACCTGTTGTGACCTGGGCTCAGAAGTCACACCAGAGCACTTCCACTTCCTTCTATCCTAAAGGATGAGAAAGAACCAGAAGGGGGTATTACAGGCAGAGGGAACAGCCAGAGCAAAGGTCCTGAGGCAGGGAAGTGCCTTTGGAGGAATTGGAAGCAGCCTGCCTTCTGGGAAGGCCTGTGCCTGGAGGGTTAAGAGAGACGACCCAAGCATAGCCCCCACCAAAGCCACAGCTGGCACATAGTAGGGCTGAATTTATGTTAGTTTCTTTTCTTCTAAGAAATGGAAGGTAAAAATACGTTACATTCAAGATGGTCATTAGGTAGGAATCTATTAAATTGAAGTTTTACTGCACATGGCTCAGATTTGGGGGAAAAAAAGCAGTGTTTCCCCAGGGGTAGATGTTGAAAGATTGTAGCTGCTTTGCAAACAAGTGCCCACCCTAGATGTTTCTTAATGGGCTCTCTGACCTTTCCTTCACATTTGCTTATTTCCCTTTAATGTGTAGTGTTCTAGGTCAAGAATGTCTAGAAGCCATGGGTAGCTCATTATCTGTGTTTCCATGACAGTAACCTGAGGGGAAGGAGGGAGCTGCGAAAGGAAGGAGGCTGGAGGCCCCCCTCTGAGAGTCCGTTCTCCTTGCAGGGTGTGACTGTGACTTGGAAGGCGTTCTCCCCGAAATATGTGATGCCTACGGAAGGTGCCTTTGCCGCCCTGGGGTCGAGGGCCCTCGGTGTGATGCCTGCCGCCTGGGTTTCTATTCATTCCCCATTTGCCAAGGTAAGGGGGCAACACACAGCATAGCGATCATCCATCCCTGGAGGTCAGGTTCCTCTTGAGGAAGTGCAGAGACGCTTGCTGGCACAGCTCTGTGGCCTGCAGGTTAGCAAGTGAGCCCCTGGCTTGTATCTGTGTGTTACAGGTGACTGTCCCCCTACCTGGGCCATGTCACTTCCCTTCTTTTGTCTTTCCCACCCTACCCCTCCTCCTCCTCCCTGGTGGTAAGCACGTGGGCTCTGGAGCTGCGCGGGTATGAATCCTGACTCTGGAAAGGACGCGCGACCAGCAAGCACGAAACCACAAACTAATTGTCCCGTGTCCTAATAAGAGTCACCGAAGGAGACGGAGGGTGGGAAGAGGACGTGTCTGACCCAGTCCCTAGGGCAAAAGAGGAATGTAGTGAGTGTTGGGCGAATGAGTGAATGAATGAATGAATTTGCCCAAGTGCTCCTCTGCCTCCCTGTCCGGTCCGCTGCCTGCCGCTGTTCTCCCCCAGCAGGGAGAGGGAGGGAAGGGAATAGAAGAGAGGATCATCAGTGGGGGCTCAGGGCAGGAACTGAACACCCCTCCAGGGGTTATATACACACAGGGACTTGCTCTAGGTCCTTAGGTGCTCAGCTCGGTCATTGAGGGCTGGAGCGCAGACTCCTGGCAGGGTGTCCACGGAGGCTCCAATAGAAAGGCTGAGCGTGAAGCCCAGACTGTGGGAGCGCAGCTCCAGGATGAAGGTCTGCAATCCTTCTGCCTCCACAGCCACGTCTTGGTCCCCAGGAAGCTAGTCGGGGCTCAGCTACAGAAACGCTCAGTAGGCGCGGGAAGGCAGCCTTCTCCTTACTTCCACCTTTCTGATCTTATTGGAGTACTTCTTATTTGCAAAACCAAGTTGGCATCCAGACACCCAGAACCCAGCTCCAGGAGCACGTGGGAAGTGCTGTTCAGAGCTTGCCAGCCCCTGAGCGCTGCTGGAGGCTACCATCAGTATTGAGCAATCAATCTTGTCTGCCAGGGAGGGAGAGGGAGTGGAGACCCTCCATTGCAGGTGTCCACGAGGGCCCAAGCCCAGAGGAGCTTGGGGTGGGGGAAGGCAAGATGCTGAGCAGTGAAGACGAGGTCATTTCACCAAAAGCAGGAGAAGGGTTGGAGCACCCAGGTAGTTTATCTCACTCCCCTCCTGTAACAGCATTTTCTAGCTGCTCTTTGTTTTGTCAACACTCCCCCAATTATATTGCAGACATAAGCTGTTTGGGGGCAAGGGTGGACAGAATATCTCATGTTAATTTCCTAATCATCTGCTGACATTCATGTTAGTTCTGCTTCAGCTACTGTGCTCGGGATTGAAAGCATCCCAAAGGTTTTCTTTTTTCCTCCTCCTTACCAGCCACAGCTCCAGACTCATTGTACTAGAATGAATTACAAATATTCCAACCTAGTCATTCCCTTGGGCAAGGCTGTCAGATTGTGCCTCTGTGTTTATGGATATAAAGGTGAAGAGTAATGCAATATTTTCAGAATGCTTCCCCCCCCCCCCATTTCTTCACTACTAGAACTAACTCGTTTTAAGGCAGGGAAAAAATACAAAGGTATATTCAGGATAGAGCAGAGGTAAGTGGGACTTTCAGGATGACGGAGTAGGGAGCTCAGTGGGACCCTCTCTCCAACAAAACAAAACTTTAGCGGGTAAAGAATTTTTAATAATCATTTAAAATCTCTGGAAATTGTCCTAAGAGCAAATGAAGAAACATTTATTTAACAAAATCTAAATATCAGTAAGATCAAGTCTGACATTGGATCTCCGTTACCCCCTGCACCCCAACTGTGTGTTTTAGAAGCTCTGCCCTGGGCATGGACAGCCAAGAAGATGGGGGTTCGCTTTCTTCTAAACTCCTGCTCTGGGGCTACAGTTTTACCCGAGGAGGGGCAGGCTGTGGGCATTTCTCATTGCCCCCCTGGCTTGCGTCGTAGAAGCTCTATTCCAGGCAGGCTTGGCAGAGAGGACCATGTCTTCTCTTTCTCCACCCAGCCCCTCCTGTAGGGTAGAGACTCTACACCATGCCCCGCAGGCTGAAAATACTAGAGCCCAATCACCCGCACCCAGGTTGGCTCGTAGAGTGGAGGTCCCAAGCTAGGCGAGGCAAGCTGAGACAACCAGGAGCTTCCACTCCTACCCCCAGTGCCTGCTCGTAGAGCAGGGGGGTCACGCCAGGAAAAGTGGGTCCTCATCTTCAAGTCTGGTGGTGCAGGGGTCTGCACAGCCAGGAGGACAGGGAGGTCATAATGATAGAGTTCGGAAGCTCTGTCTGAAGCGGCCCAGAGGGTGTTGCAGAAAATAATATCTTGGTGTGGGGAGCAATTATGAGGTGGCTGGTAGCTCTGGTGTAAGCCCGATGGCAGTGGGAAGTTCAGTAGCGAGAATCCGAGGGAGTTCAGCCAAGAGGAGCCCTTCTGATATCACAGATAAGTCTGCAGCTTGGGAAGGTTGTGTGCGCGTGCTCGATGGCACCTCTTCAGGAGGAATCCAATCAGACGGGGGTGGGGGGAAGACCCCGAAACATCTCCATGCTGGGCACAGATCTGTTACCGTAGGCTCATAGCCACACTGGCAGGAGGAGTTTAAGCGCAGTGTCTAAGCAAACGTTGACCGACAAGCTGCTCGGACACAGGGTAACTCCTGAGTCAGCCTTAAAAAGGATACCTTCGTCATCGCTGGTTATCTAGAACTGTATGGTGCCCAAGGCTGTGCCCTCTCAGGAGTGACCAGAGAGGAGAAGTCCAAACTAGTAGTCCCCGGCTGAATGTAAGGGAAAAATGTGAATTCTCTACACTTCGGTATCGGCCTCCAAGCTCTACGCATATGCAATGGGAAAGAGTAAAAATCTGACCAGCCAAGCAGGTTCAAGCACAACGTTCAACCAATAAGTTGCTTGTATGGACCCAGGGGTGCCGCTAGGGTAGCCAGGCCAGGAGATAAACACAAGGGGGAACACCTGAGTGGGAACATCAGAGGCTGGACGTTGGAGGGGAAGCCGACCTTGCAGAATTAGTTCAGCCACATCATTAAACAACCCACCAGCCAAGCAAACAAAGAGCAATCCTGGTGATAGCCAGCATTGCTACAATATGTTACCTAGAATGTCCAGTTTTCAAAAAAGAAAAAAAAATGAGATATGCCAAGAATCAGGGAAGTATGACGCATACTCGGGTATAAAGCAGCCAATAGAAACAGCTTTCGAATGGGCTCAGATGGTAGATTTAGCCGTGACCAAAATAGCAGTTATAAATATGTGCGAAGAGGTAAAGGAAACCATGCTTAGTGAATTAAAGGAAAATGTAATGGTAATGTCTTATCAAATGGAGGATATCAATGAAGAGATAGAAATTATGAAGAAGAACCAAATGGAAATTCTGGAGGTGAAAAGTATAATTGAAATGAAGAATTCACCAAAGGGATTCAGTAGGAGATGCGAGCCAGCAGAAGAATCAGCAAACTTGATGACAGATCAATAGAGATTATTCAGTCTGAAAAACAGAAGAAGAATGCAGATACGTGGAAGAGCCTTAAAGAAACATGGGACACCAGCGTGTACCAACATCTGTGTAATGGGAATACAGGAAAGAGAGGAGGAGTGGAAGGGCCAGAAAACATAGTCTAAGAAATAATGGCAGAAAACTCCCCAAATCTAATGAAAAACAATCTAGACACCGAAGAAGTTTAATGAACTCCTATCCTAGCACGATACCTGCAAAGAGAGCCATACTCAGACTTCATGGTTTAAATGTTGAAAGACAGAAAAAAGTCTTGCAAGAGCAAAAGAAAAATGACTCAGCCCAAGCCAGGGAATCCCAGTTAAAATGTTAACTGACTTCTCATCTGAAACAATAGGGGCTAGAAGACAGTGGGGCCACACATTCTAAGAACTGAACGTAAAAAAAAATTTTTTTTAGATTTTATTTATTTGAGAGAGAGAGGAGAATGAGTGAGAGAGCACAAGCAGGGGGAGCGGCAGAGGGAGACGGAGAAGCAGACTCCCTGCTGAGCAGGGAGCTCCACGTGGGGCTGGATCCCAGGACCCTGGAATCATGACCTGAGCCGATGGCAGACGCTTAACTGACTGAGCCACCCAGGTGCCCCTGAAAGTAAAATTTTTGTCAACCAAGAATTTTATATCCATCAAAATTATCTTTCAAAATGAAATCAAAATAAAGATATTCCCAGATGAATAAAAAGAGAGAGTTTGGGGCTAGCACACCTGTCTTACAAGAAATAATAAAGGAGGTTCTTCAAGGCTGAAAGCAAGTGACACCGGACAGTAGTTGGAATCCACCTGCAGAATATTGAGTGTTGGTGAAGGTAATCAGGTAGGTGTATTGGTCTGCTTGGGCTTCCGTAACAGGAGACTGCAGACTGTGTGCCTCAAACAGCAGACACTCATTTTCGCACGCTTTTGGAGGCTAGAATTCTAAGATCAAGGTGATAGAAAATTGATTTCTGGTGAGTGCTCTCTTCCTGGCCTGCGGACAGCTGCCTTCTCCTCGTATCTTCATATGGCCTTTCCTCTCTGCGTGTGGGCAGAAAGAATGAGAGAGAGAAATCTCTGATGTTTCTGCCTGTCTTAAAAGGATAGCGGTCCTGTGGGGTTAGGACCCCACCCTTATGACCTCATTTAACCTTAATTACCCCTTAAAGGTCCTATATCCAATTACAGTCACATCAGTGGTTAGAGCTTCAACATATGAACTTGGGGGGCATGTAATTCAGTCCATAATAGTAAGTATTACAAAATATAGTATAATTGCATATTTTTATCCTTTCTTGTCTTGATTGATATTAAAAGAAATTGCACAAGACTGTACACACACACACGCACACACACACGTCTGTATGTTAGGTGGGGCTCCAACATACATAGCATATATATACATATATACACAACTCTGTGTGTGTGTGTGTGTATGCCTATGTCATACAGAAATGTAATATATTTAACAATAATAGCACAAAAGAGATGGGTGAGAACAAAGCTATGAAAGAGAATAAGAAGTGACATCAAATCTATGGCAAGAAATGAAGAGAACCAGAAAGGATAAATAAGAGAGTTTATTAAGATACTTTCTATATATGTATATTCTCTTTTCTTCTATTGGCTTCTTTAGAAGATCTAGATTATATAAATAACTATAACAATGTATTGTTGGGTTTTGACATGTTTAGACATAATACATATAGCAATAATAGCACAGAAACAGAGAATGGAGTTATGTAGGAGGAAGGTTTCTATGTCACTGGAACTAAGTCAATATAAATGTGAAGTAGATCCTTTTAAGATGTATTTTGTAACTTCTAGAGCAACCACTAAGACAGTAACAAAAAATAAGTAAAAACGTTAAAGAAAGTAAAGTGCTACCCTAGAAAATATCCATTTATTTAATACAAAAGAAGGCAAGAAAAGGGGAATAGCAAAACAAAAAGACGGGAGACATGTAACAAACTGGGGGCTTCAGAGGGGAGGGGGGTGGGGAAATGGGATAGGCCGGTGATGGGTAGTAAGGAGGGCACGTGTTGCATGGTGCACTGGGTGTTATACGCAACTAATGAATCATCGAACTTTACATCGGAAACCGGGGATGTACTGTATGGTGACTAACATAATATAATAAAAAATCATTAAAAAAAAAAAGAAAACAAAATGCAGAGTGGCTGGAGTAAATCCAACCACATCAATAACAGCATTAAATGTGAGTGGATTCTACAGCGTCCCATATACCAGTATTAACCCTAATGGGTTAAAAGCCTAAATATAAGAGCTTAGCCTGTGAGACTCCTAGAAGAAAGCATAGACGTAAATCTTTGTGACTTTAGGTTAGGCAATAATATTTTAGATTTGACACTAAAGGCACAGGGAACAAAAGAAGAAATAGATATTAACCTTTCAAAACCTTTGTGTTGCAAAGGACACTCTTAAGAAAGTGAAAAGACAACCATAGAATGAAGAAAGGTATTTGCCAGTCATGTGTCTGATAAGGCACAGATATATAGGATCGCGGAGAATAGCTAAAGAGCTCTTACAACACTCTAAGACGACCTAATTAAAAAATGGACAAAATGAATCAATAGTTCTCCAGAGACGATCTACAGTGGACCAATAAGCACATGAAAAGATGTTCCACTTCATTGGTTATTAGGTAAGTGCAAATTAAAAGCACAATGAAGTATCATTTCCTGTCCACTATAAAGGCAGGCTGTAACAAATGTTGCCAAGGATGTGGAGAAATCTGAGCCCTCATACATTGCTAGTGGGAATGCACAATGGTACAGCCATTTTGCAAACCTTTTTGCTATTCCACCAAATGTTAAACCTAGGGTTACCATATGATCTAGGAAATCTACTCCTAGGTGTGTATCCGCGGGCAAGGAGAACACACAACCACACAGTAGCTTGTATACCAATGTCTGTAGCAGCATTTGTCAGCGTAGCCAAGAAGGGGAAATGAACTATGTTCATGAGCTGATGAATGGATAAATAAAATGTAGTCTCTCCATATTATGGAATATTATTGGGAAAAAAAAGAGTGAAGTGTGGACACATGCTACAACTTGGAGGAAACTTGAAAACAGATGCTAAGTGAAAGAAGCCAGTCACAGACCACATATCGCATGATTCCATGTATATGAAATGTAAAGAACAAATTCATAGAGGCAGGAAGTAGATTAGTGGTTGCTTAGGGCTGGGATGGAGGGGGGTGGGCAGCAGAGATGGGGCAATGGGGACAGACTCCTAATGAGTATGGGGTTTCTTTTGGGGGGACAAAAGTGATTCTAATATTAGATCGTGCTGAGGATTGCACAACCTTGTGAATACAGTAAAAAACATTGTATTGTACATTTTAAATGGATGAATTGTATGGTATATGAATTATAGCTCAGTAAACCTATTTTTAAAAGAGATGGGGAAGGAATCCAACACATAAAAGCAGGGTGTTTCCTCTCCAGACACACATCAGCCTTATCTCTCTGTAAATCTGCGCCCATCTCTTCTGGTATCTTATTTACAACAGTGATAAAACAACATGCTTTAGAATCTTGGAGTTAAAAGAAATTGAAATTACTTATTTTATAGCAACTAATCTGAGATCCAGGGAAAGCTAGGTAGTTGCAGGGTGAGAGCATGAGGACTGTGCTTCCCAGACTGCAGGTCGCCATCCATTAGTGCCTGGAGAAATCAATTCAGTGAGTATGGACCTTAAGATGAAATAGAACAGAACAGCAATTATGCTTTCTAAGCAGTAATGGAAAGAAAGGTTTTGCAAAGTTCTTTTTGTTCATAGTTATCTCCTATATTAATAAATATCTTTGTTTTTACATCTTTATCATCTATCAACGCGCGTGCGCGTGAGTGTAGTGTGTTTATTGGGTTACAGTGTAAAATTTCTTACTGTGCGTGTAGCTAAAAGATTTGAAAGCTACCATGTTAAGCAATCCTGGAGGATTTTGTCAATGATTCTGAGCAGTTGGTCACTTTTCTTTCATTCTACTCTTTGGTTTTGTGGCTTCAGACTCTCAAATAGTTCCTGTCTGAAAATCATGGAGTACTTGGGTGAGTTTAGGGTCCCTCTTTCACCTGGAAAGTGTTGCTCAGTAGATTGCTGCAATCAACTGATAAAGCCATTACACCTGGGCCAGTTCACATGGCGTAATTCCTTCCTAAACCGGTTCAGGGGGAAGCACCCTCTCTGTCTTACCTTTTACACATTTTCTATAGGGCAGGCGTAAGGACCAAACGGCATGAGGAAGTCATCTGAGATGCACCCCTGTTTCATCTTTAATCCATAGTCTTGCCTTTACTCTTCTGCCTTAAGCCAGGCAAGAAGGAAGGAGGATAGAAATGTTAATGTCCTGAGATTTGACCTTAAACTGGATTTTGACTTAATGATTGCTCTCTTACCCGAAAAGCCCTAGAACTTACTAGCGTGTTCATGTAGCTGCAGGGGGACAATCACCAGCCCTGAGTGAAGCTGAAAAGAGCTGCGGGTTTAGTTATAGCAGGAGCTGTGCTTTTTCAATACACGAATTACATGACATTTAGTTGTACCTTTATGTGGTTTAATTTGCACAGTTTCCTTAAAGGGACGCCATGATTCTGATTTGCTTACAGCTCCTATAAGCAAGTGATTCTTTTCAATGCTCTGCCTATTGAAACACGGATTTCTGTAATAAACCTTAAATTCTGGTCATTTTTTTTCCACTTAAGAAATGACTTTTTAAATATCTGCCTTCATTCTTTGAACTGCAGTACAGTATTATTCCATCTAGATGGAATTTAGTTATCTGGCTCATGTATCTGGAGCAAAAGTGAGAGAACCAGGCAGTATGACCCCTCAACTCCTATTGCGTCTGTAAAATGAAAAAGGACACTTCCAAAGACCCTCACTAAAATCCATGCATTTCCCTACTAGAAGGATCCTGTAGGCCCTCTCTTACCTATGCCTTTTTTTTTTTTAATAATTGTGCTAAGTTTGGTTGTTTTCTAAGCCACACCCGTGGTGAATTGGAAGGGAGGGGGAAATTGCTAAGGCAACACACTGACAGTAAGGGAGGGGACAGAAAAGCAGACAGGAAACTGCGGAAGAATAGCAGCCTTGGGACCATTAGATGAGCAAATAATCCTCCTCAACTCAGAAGGTACTGAGGATGCCACTGTTAGAACAAGGAAATGAATACCAGAATAACGGCTCTGGATCATGATGTAGTGGTGAAATGATGTCTGAAACTGTGTTTCAGGAGGTACATTCTAGTAAGAGTACTATTTAGTACGAGTACTTTTAAAATGAGAACATTTTGGTGATTAAAGAGTCAATTTTGACTCTATAGTTTCATGTGACAGAAAGCTTAACCTAAACTGACTTAAGGCAAGAAGAATTTATTGGCTTTAATTGAATAGTTCAGGCATGTTTTGACTTCAGGAACAGGTTGATCCAGGGGCTCAAAAGATGTTGGCAGGGTCTGTTTTTCCCCATCTTGCAAATCTGCTATGTTGTAGATTGGCTTCATTTTTAGGTTTCAGGTGGTGGTAAGATGGTAGCTGACACTTCTTAGACATATATCACTATGGACTGAATTGTGCCCCCCTCAAATTCATATGTTGAAGCTCCAAAGTGACTGTATTTGGAGTAAGGAAGTCATTAAGTTAAATGAGGTCAAAGGTCGGAACATTGATCTAATAGGATTAGTGTCGTCCTAAGAAGAGACACCAATGAGCTTTTCCATATACTCCGCCTGCCATGTGAGGGCACAGCAGGGCATAGCAGGAAGGCAGCTGTCGGAAAGCCAGGAAGAGCATACCCAGGAATCAAATCTGCTGGCACCTTGATCTTGGACTTCCCAACCTCTAGAACAGTGAGAAAATAAATGTGGGTTGTTCAAGCCGTTCAGTCTATGGTATTTTGTTACAGAGCCTGAGAAGACTGACATTCATCCTTCCAGGTTCAAGTCTAGGGAAAAGAGCATGCATTCCTCCAGGTCAAGTCTGGTTCTGATTGCATCACGTGCCCATTCCCGAACCAAGCCCATGGCCATGGAATTCTGTGCTCTGACTGGCCAAGCCTGAGTCTCCCCAGTTCCAGGGAGCTATGATGAAGTCCATAGTCTGAACAGCATGCGTGGAGCAAGGGGAAGAGCTACCCCCCACACCCATCCCGCCACCGCAAAATCAGGATGCTGTAACCAAAACAGGGTGGCGGAACTGTGGGTCGCTAAAATCATCAGCTCTCTGAGAAACCCCGGTTCCCCAAAGTGACCAGTCCTGTAAGGAAGACCTCTGAAGTTTAACTGTAGCATCTTTGTTTCCTAAGAAGATGACACCTGACATGAAACCTCATTAATAGCTACTGTGCATAATGCCACAACATTCCTTGTTTAAATGATAGAGTCTGGATTCAAAACAAATAAGACTGTATTTTCTCATTTCTATTTTTGGTACAGCTGGTTTGGAGCTCTGCTTCCAAAGGTCAACCAAAGTCATCTGAGCTCACTGGCCAAAAGGCAGACCACGGGAACACGAGACTGAGAAGGTGTGCCGAGGGCTGCAGAGAAGGGCCGGGGGAGAGCAGCAGGTGCTCCCTGGCTCCCTGGGTGAATGTGTGCAGCCAGCCTCTGCCGGGTTCTGTCTGTGGTTCAAGTCGTGGCTCAAGTGAAGGGAAGGGCTCACACAGTGAGGCACAGGGCAAGTGCCTTGTGTGCACTGGTCCCATTCCCTGGCGGAGGAAGTATTGTTCAGGCTTTGAAATTCAAGCAGGGAAGTGAGGGGGGGCAGATCACCTTAAGTCCTGTCTCAGTGACCCTGCCAGAGCACAGCCAGCCTCCCAGGAGCCTCCCACCGCTGTTCTCCAAGCTTCGCAGGAAATGCACCACCCACCGTGTTCCTGGTGTGGTGTAAGCGTGCCCCTTGAAGCTTGTGGTTCCATTTGGACCACTAGGTTCTGGAAGAATTCTGTCTCTGATAGTCTCTCTTCTCTTGCTCTTTCCTTTTTCCAACAGCTTTTGTGATCTCTTTAAAATTTTCCCGTGGGGGCGGCTTGAGGCCTGAGGCTCAGACTCACTGAAATCTGAGCTTAGTGTAGCAATGAGGTCCAACCCAGGATTTTAATTCGTGATTTTTTTTCTTAAGACAAAACCGATTGCTTGGCCACTGAATTTTAGAATAAAATCAACATGACCCCAAATGCTACATCGGATGGTCCAGTATATTCTAGCCAAAAGAATGTTCTTATGGCTTTGCCCTATATTGTTTGAAAGATTTAAAAAATCTTCTTGAGGAGAAACTTAAAAACCCTCTGAGTTGTTCTTGGAGCTGGGGTGCTGCAGTCATGTTTTGCATTAACTTAATTTGCCCCAGACTTCCCTAAGTACAACGCCGTATTCTTCTCATTTTAATTTCCACTCACGCAAGTGCCCTGCAGTTTTCTTTTTCGTAGGTAGAAGTCAAATCATAGATAGGAGACCCCATTGGTGAACTGTCTATACGTATTTAAAACTTGTGTTTACGTTGATGTCTGGGTCACCTCTTTATCTTCAACTACAGCATACAACTTAATTCTCTCAGTTAACCTGGTGATTTGGGGGTTTACTTCCCCCTTTTCCTCCTCCCACCACACCCCCCACTTTTCCTCTCCTCGCCCCCTTTCCTTCATGTTTCTCCTCCTTCCCTCTTCCCTCTTTTCCTGGTACAGTTTGTTGGGTAGCAACTGGTCAGCAATTAGAATAGAGGCTGGGAGGGGGTGGGCTGTGGAAACAAGTGGGTCTTCCATGACCAGGAACCGAAGGGGCACCAAATACAGCTGCCCCCAAACCCCAACCACACTGACCTGACCCGGGGTCAGGAACTGTCCCCATTGGAGTTTGCTGTAGTCCTTGCGTTGTGGTGACAAGTCTTTCCTTAGAAAACTATAAATAGGTTGTCAGTGCAAGATTAATCTTCCACCTGTCAGCAACAGTCCCATAAACCAGACAAACCGGCCAACAGAAGAGGCCAAATAGGCCCAGCTAGTGATGGCGCTGCGGGGAAGTTTTCCGGGATGCTCCGGGGAGACCCTCCCTGCTTTTGCACGAGGGGAGACAAACCCCTAGGTCTGGGCCTGGGGAGAAGTCTGAAGCCACATTCGGTGCGAGTGGGGCTTGAACTGGCCCTTCACTTTGTAATTCAGTGTTTGTCTAGGAGAACATCGAGGTGGTTGGTTGGAAGAAACCTAGGGTTTTCTGTAGATTGAACCTGCCTGATGCCCAGTGAACCGGAGAGGTGGGTGGTAGCAGGTGCCGTGTTACTGACTGTCGGCTTTGTGGCTTTGATCGGAGAAGGTGCCAGCCCGCTTTCCCAACGGAAGGGAAAGCTCCAAAGTCATGGGCAGTATCAGCATCGGGAAGCAATAAGGAGCAACGTTTACCTTGTGATTTACATGGTGTCGGTGGAGACTCCGCTCATCGATGAGCTTGTTTACTGATGGAGAAGAGGACGGTGTTACACAATACCGGTCTCTCGGCAGTGCTGCACGATTCAGGAAGGGAAAGCAAGCCCGGGACCTCCCCAGGGTGGACCTCAGGAAGACTTCAGTCGTTACTTACTCTTTCCATGAACAAATATCTATTTGGCATATACTGGGACCAGGGCTATATATGACGCTGGAAGACACTGGGGAGCACCACAGACACGCTCCTTGTCCCTTTGGAGCTCTACTGTCCTTAGATTTTATAGTCTTTGGGGGTAAAAATGCCTTAAAGCTGAAACAACGAGGAGACGAGAGGTAAAAATGTTCCAGAAACTTCAAAGGACCTGGACCGAGACGAAGAGCAGCATGAAAGCGTTTGTAAGACATTATAATATTTCCAGGAGTGAGGAGGGGCTGCCAGTGTTGAGGTTTGGGTTTGCAACTTGGCAGCTGTCCCTGTGAGCTGGATAGAAGGAGACATGTGATGCCAGATCGGGTAATTCGTGACTTAAAACAATGTGCGCGCCTTTGAGGCTGGGTCTTTGTCTTCACCTCTGGAGGGTGACTGTGTTTCCCGAGGCTCCCTGGACAACCTCTGTGGCCTGAGGAGCCAGGGACCATGTTCCCCACATTCCGCTGGCTGTTGCTGCCGCGGCTGGGCTGCCCTTGCTGCCTGCCAGTGTTTTTGCATTCACTTTCCTTCGAGACAGAAATAGCAGAGAGCGCTTATGTTAATCAGGGCTCTGCAGAGAAACAACCAAGAGGGTGTAGGTGTGTGTGTATATCTATGGAGAGATTTACTTGAAGGAATTGGCTTACACGATTGTGGGGGCTGGCGAGTCTAAAATCTGCAGGGCAGGCTGGTGGGCTGGAGACCATGGGAGGAACTAATATTGCAGCTCAAATCCGAGGGCAGAGTTCCTTCTTCCTAGGGACCCTCTGTCTTTCTCTTAAGGCTTTCAACTGTTTGGATGAGGTCTTACCCTCATTGTGGAAGGTGATCTGCTTTACTCAAGGTCAACTGATTGAAATATTAATTACATCTTAAAAAAACCACTGTTCACAGCACTATCTAGATTGATGCTGGCCAATCATCTGGGCCTCGTAGTGTAGCCAGGTTGGCATTATAAACATTAACCATCACAGAACCCAAGAACGTTTCCTCAGTAATGTGCCCCGTGGTAGGGACATGATCTCTGCAGACAGGCCTGGGGGGCTCGGGAGGGGCCGTGAAAGAACGCTGACCCAGAAGGCGGTAGGAGCCCGGAGTCCTTGTCCTGCTGTCTGCCAAGAGCGGGCTGAGGGCGTTGGGCATGTGTCTTCATTTCTCTTACAGTTTCTTGGCAGTGGTGGGGTGGGGGAGGTGCTTCATACCCTGTCAATGACTCCCTGGCCCCTCTTCTGGATTTGGAGTTCTCTGAGGTCAGGGAATATGTGTTTTTCCTGATTACCTCCACCCCCTCATCTAGTCCTGGTGCCTCTGAGCATAGTAGGCCTTTGATCCAAGTCTGCTGGCTGGATGGATGTAAAGTGGGAGGATGGAATGGTGGCATTTTGCTCCGGGTCTGCCACCACCTAGCTGTGCCGCTCTGAACCAATCCCATAGCAGGAACTTGCATTTGGGTCTGTCTGGCCCACCGCCGTGCTCTATCCAGGCCCCACACCCCGCTGCCCTGGGTCTGACTGATGTCTCTTCATCCAGCCTGCCAGTGTTCAGTCCTTGGCTCCTACCAGACGCCCTGCAACCCGGTGACGGGACAGTGTGACTGCTTTCCGGGGATTACAGGACAGCGGTGTGACAGGTGTCTCTCAGGAGCCTATGATTTCCCTCACTGCCAAGGTAGGGAAGACAACAGAATGCCAGAGGGCGGGTTCCTCTCTGAAATGTGTGCAGCCAGACTCCCAGACAAGCCCAGGGACCCACCACTGGTGACCCTCATCTGCCTGATTCCCCCCTAGTTCGAGTCTGTTGAAAATGCATGTATCAGATAATGTGTCCTCAAAGGAAATCAGAAATGATTTATTCCTAAAATTTTTAAAAATTCCCATGTATTATAAATTCATATTTCTTGATTTGCATGTCAATTCCTGTGCATAACAGTGTGGCAAAGGTGACCCCTTTGAGCTATACCAAGTGTTCCTTGACCCCTTCCCAAGGCGTCCTGGCTTCTCTCTGATTCCAGGCTCGCAGCACTGATGCTGGCTGTTCCGTGATCCCCTGAGGGGGGGCTCGAGCAAATCCCCTTGCTAGTGGGCAGAGCAGGACCTTTGCTGTGTTTCCGCCCCTCTGTCCTCGCTGCCCCCGGCCTCCTGGGGCATTGTCCTCACACAGCACAGGTGCAAGGGGAGGGGGGTGACCTAGGGTCCGTTTGGTTTGGAAAGTGTGAGCCAAGGGGGAAACACTGTCACTGTCTTGGGCCGTCCTCACTACTTACCGCCCCGCCCCAGGAGACCTTGAGAGGCTGCTGTGCTCTGTGGCAGAGGGCACAGAAATAAGGTGCCCATGGAATCTCCCTGTGCTCTCGGGGGCCGGCAGCCTCCAGAGGCAAGGAGCTCCTGCAGCTGCTTTAGAGGCCCCTTTCCCCGTTGAGAAGAGGTGTTTGAGGAAGGCTGCACCAGACTTTCCACTTGGAGATGAGGGCTTTCTCTGACTCCTTCCTGCTCCTGGTAGCGCTTTGAGCTCCGCATTCAGAGCTGTCTGAAGACAGGGCCATAGCGCCAGCTGGATTCCCCAGAACCCCACTCACCAGAATCCTCAAGAGATTGGGTTTTCCTGCCCGTAGAAATTATAGCCAGTAGTCAGAGGGGGCAGTTTGCTTTCGAGAAGGCCCGAAGGTCCCCAGAGTACAGGGCTGTCCTGGGTGTGTCTGCTCACCTCCAGGGGGTGGGGAGTGGAAGGAAGCGCTGTGGCTGCTGGGCAGAGGGGCGGGGCAGCCACAATAATTCCTCCAGAGCCAGGTGGCAGCAGTGGTCAGCCGGGGCAGGAGCCGAAGCCTGGGCATGACCAGGTTGAAAAAACAGCAAAGAGCGGGAAGGAAGTGTTCACTCTTACTGAAGAAGGAATGTGAGGGAACATCCAAACAGAAAAAGAGAAACACGTGCCATCATCAAGGGACAAGCTGGAGGAAACAGACAAAAGAGGAGACAGAGGAAAAATGTCTAAGGAACAACTTACGAGAAAAGATCATTTTATGAGGTTATGTAAATTATTGGAAAAACCAGCCTAGGGCAGGCTTACCCAAAGCCTCTCCCTTTCTAATAGTCGTACTGCTGTATAGTAGTAATGCTGAGACATTGTTAGATCCCACATTATTAAAGAGAAATTTTATTGGGCTTGTGATACCATATTGACTAAGGCGGGAAAACAAACTAATTATTTTTAGAAATAAGTTTAATACAGGTGGGGAACAAGGGGATTGTGATAATTAAAGAATTAAGTCTTGGTTGACTAAAATATGTACGTACAAAGCTACAAATCCTGTAGCTTCTATTTAGTGGCCAATTAAAAAGTCTCGGTACAATATCGCCCTCTTCTGGACAATCCCAAAGACGTTCAAAATTCTGAAATCTTTCCCTATCTCCATCATCAGTCAGACGTGAACTTTAAGTAGTAGGCAGGGAATGGAGTTAAGTGGCAAAAGGGGTGATCTGGGGACCAAGGACCCTAAAGGTTATTCAAGATATGCCTTTTCTGAATTACACGCAAAGTCCTTGCCACCCATCTATCAAGAAGTACAAATATAGATGCATTGCTTTTAAAAACAAATAAAACTTTGAAAGCTTGAAACATCAAAACAAACCAAAAGACAGACATAAAAACAGCAGGCATTTAAAAATCTTTCTAAATCACGTGCAGGCTCGAGCAGTGCCTGTGATCCAGCCGGTACCCTGGACTCCAGTTTGGTAAGTCGAGGGTTATAAAAGGGTTACAATTCTAACTGATGTATTTGGATACATATTACAGACTAACTTGGGGAGCTTCCCGAAATTGAAAGTAAATTAAAATAAGACCCGAAGCTGAACTGCTACAGAGGTCATTGTTCTTGTTCCAAGTGCATCTGTGATAAAGTGAATCCCATGGTCTTCCGATGAGGTTTCTAAGCGCTTTAGAAACAATCTGTCTTTGCAGCTTCAAAGCCTGGAGATGGTGGGCCTCCAGGCATTCGAGGGACAGAGAAAGAGAGATTCTGCGTTCTTACAGGGAGACGGTGGCCCTGGCATATTACAAAAGTACTTTCAGATAAACATCATTCTCTACTGATCCTCAACATGTTAAATATTCAGATACTTTTCCATTTAAAGGAGTAGTTCACGCTGTCCCAGAATCAACAGATGAGGACAATGTCAGCAATAGAAGTGATTTTTAAATGTTTCTTTTAATGTATTTTCCAGTTTTGTCTTAACCACAAATATGGATTATGTGTAGAAAAAAATGAAGAATAAAGCAAAAGCCATGAGCAGTCTGTTGAAATCAACACAGTACTTTTTCCCCCTCTGGTTACAGTTAACTTACTTTTCATGACCAAAATATAATTCTGTGACAAGCTTTGTTCAGAACGTATGTTTGAGAACAAACATGTCTTAATTTTGCGATGTCAAGTGTTAGTTTGATTTTCTTTCAAAGGGATATTGCCAGTGCAAGGCTCATGTTGAAAGTCCTTCTTGTAGCATCTGCAAACCACTATATTGGAATCTGGCCAAAGAAAACCCTAGTGGATGTTCAGGTATGGTTTTTACACATCATAATTTACTATGTTGCTAATTCCTCTTAATTTTCTCTACTTTAGTGACTAAACCCACAAAAGAGCTATTTATTTAATAAGTTCAATTTGTCTGAAATTTCATGTAAATGTTTTGATGTTTTTCCCCCTGCTTTTGGCAGAACTTCTGTCATTTCGAAAATCTCAGCAAGGGATTTATATCCCGTTTCCATATGTATTTTGTTGTTTGCAAAGGCAGCTACTTGATAAATGGTTTATAGTGCCTTGATTTTTTATAACCCCTCTTTTGGGTTTGATTTGATTTTCATTTTGTGCTTAGATTGAAGCCAGGACAGGAACTTAAAAACACCAAGCTAAAGGTGGTTAAGTGGAGTGGATATGTCCTTAAATAGAGTACGTTTTCTTTTTCTTTAAAAAGATTTCATTTATTTATTTGAAAGCGAGAGAGTGCGAGTGCACAAGCAGAGGGGAGAGGCAGAGGGAGAAGCAGACTCCCTGCTGAGCTGGGAGCCCGATGTGGGATGTGGGACTCGATCCCCCAGGACCTGGGGATCGTGACCTGAGCCGAAGACAGACGCTTCACTGACTGAGCCACCCAGGCGCCCCTAGAGTATGTTTTCATGTAAGCATATTAGTAATGGCCTTGACATTAGAATCACTTAAAAATCCCATGATGTTGCAGCCTTTGTCTTAGAGAGGTCACGAACTAGCCATTACTCCTTGTAGGTGGATGGCATTGATCTGGTGGTTCTGCTGACCCCAGAAAGCAGTCCCGTTTTAGGCTTCAATGGAGCGAACTGGAATTCTGCTGAGGTGTGCCTGACAGTGACCACACATGTCGCACAGCTGCTGTGTCACGTTTCCAGAGCCAAGGGCTGTCCTTTGTGCAGCCTTAGTCCAGGGACGCTCTCTTATCTTCACAGAGTGCCAGTGCCACGTGGCGGGAACAGTGAGCGGGATCGGAGAGTGTGGGCAGGTAACGTGGGCCGATTGTCCATAAAGCAGTGCGGTGTTAGAGCAGTTGATGTTGGGGTGTCTGTGGGAGGGGATTAGTGCCTCTGCGGTTGTACGGGGCGTGCTGATCTCTCTGGACATTTTCAGATCCTTGCTAACTGCTTCGTGTTACACAGCGAGTCAGTTTTAAATCTTGAAGATTAGCGAATTGTGCGATCTTACCAAATTTTGTCATCCGGCTTATTCTGCAGCGAGATGGGGACTGTCACTGCAAGTCCCACGTCAGTGGCGATTCCTGTGACACGTGTGAAGATGGATATTTTGCTTTGGAAAAGAGCAATTACTTTGGGTGTCAAGGTAAATATTTCAGTGGGTCCTGAGGGAAGCCAGTGTTGATGGGCAAAACTGTGGGGATAATCTCTCTTCCGAGTTCTGTCATTTTCATGCAGTCTTTCTGATGGGATGGGACTCAAAAATTCTGTTCCAGGGAATTTGGCCAAATACTCAGTCGAGATGAGTAATAAATTGCAAGTGTGGCTGTTTCTAATTCTCGTCTACCAGCACATTGTTGGTTTAATGACAGAAAACATCTTTGGGATGGAGGGGGTGGCATCTGTTAATTTCGTAAATAACATCAAGACAATTTGGAAGATATATTTTGTATTATCGGAACAGCTCACACCAGACTTTAGAGGTAATACTATGTTAAATAAGACACCTGCAGGCGTGTGGCCCCAAAAGGCTACTGTAGGATCTCTCCCACAGACTCTCAGTCGCAGACGTTGTTTACAAGACACCGTGCTGCTCAATTAATTGTGTTTAGCTGCGGGGCTCCTGGCCCCTTTTGCTGGACAGCAGTGTTGGGGCTGACCTCCAGCATACTTCCAGCCTACAAGTGGGCTTTGGGGGGCACCTCCCATCTCCCTACGTATTTCTAACGGGATGTGGCAGGGCTAAGAAGCAGCCCTGTCCTTGCTGGTGTCCGCTTCTCAGAGAAGGAGGGAAAGCTTCAGCGTGGAGATGCCTTGCGGGGTCACTGCTGTTTCCTGACTTTCAGGGTGTCAGTGTGACATTGGTGGAGCGATCACCCCCCTGTGCAGCGGGCCCTCGGGAGGATGCCGTTGCCGAGAGCACGTGGTGGGGAAGGCTTGCCAGCGGTGAGTGTCCAGGTTTCCTCCTGTACTGACGTGGTGGAAGGTTCTCAGGGAGTCCTGTCTGTGCCGACAGCTCGGGGAGGAGACAAGCTGTCCTAAGGAGACAGGGCACATGGAGCTCTACTGTCCCTTGAAATCCGGACACTTGTCAGGGGGCCCAATTAAAGCAGGAGGTAAGGTTGCCCTAAAGACGTCCACCTTGTAGGTCACAGAGCCGCCTCACTGGAAAGTTCCCGCAGGTACAAAAAGTGAGGTGGGTTCCCGTGGCCGAAACTCCAGGTGAAAGTCACAGCTTGGAGGGGCCCAGCAAAGGGGCAGGCTCCTGGGACAAGGAGATTCAGGTCCAGCTTCTCCCTGGGGACCCATGGCTGAAGGCGTGGAGAGGCCGGGTGCGTTACACTGGGTGCGGCGGGAGGGAAAGGGAAGAAAACTCTAGAAGTGGGTTAACTCCCTCATCTCATGCAGAAGCTAATTAAAATGAAATATAGGAGCAAGGGAGCGAGTGGAGGCTGAGCTCCCAGAGGGGCTGTCACGGGTACGGCAGCACCCTGTCTCCGTGTCCTGTCATATTTAACACTTTCTAGGTCTAAAAAAATGTTTTCATTCCTGTATAATTAACATACAATGTTATATGAGTTTCAGATGTAAAATATAGTGATTCAGCACTTTTCTACATTACTCTGCTCAGCATCAGTGTACTCTTAATCCTTCACCTGTTTCACCTACGCCCCCCCCCCCCCGCCCATCTCCCCTCTGGTAACCGCCAGTTTCTTCTCTGTAGTTAAGAGTCTGATTTTTTGGGGTTTTTCAATTTTTCTCTTTTTCCTTTGTTTATTTGTTTTGTTTCTTAAATTCCACACATGTGTAAAATCATACAGTGTTTTTCTGACTGATTTATTTCACTTAATGTTTTATCTTATCCTCTAGCTCTATCCATGTTGTTGCAAATGGCAAGATTTCATCCTTTTTATGGCTGAGTAATAGTCCACTATATTATCTATTCCTCTATTGAGGGATACTTGGGCTGCTTCCATAATTTGGCTATTGTAAGTGATGTTGCTATAAACATAGGGGTGCATGTGTCTCGTCAAGTTAATGTTTTCCTATTTTTTTGGTAAGTAGCCAGAAGTGGAATGACTGGATTATATGGTAATTCTATTTTTAATTTTTTGAGGAACCTCCATACTGTTTTCCACAGTGGCTGCTCCTGTCTGCATTCCCACCAACAGTGCACGAGGGATCCTTTTTCTCCACATCCTGGCCAACACCTGTTGTTTCTTGCGTTGTTGATTCTAGCCATTCTGACAGGTGTGAGTCTCATTGCGGTTTTGATTTGCATTTTTCTGATGATGAGTGATGTTGAGCACCTTTTCATGTGTCTGTTGGCTGTCTGCAGGTCTTCTTTGGAGAAATGTCTGTTCATGTCTTCTTCCTATTTTTAAATTGGATTATGTGTTTTTTTGGTGTTGAGTTGTATAAGTTATTTATAAATTTTGGGTACTATCCATTGATCAGATATGTCATTTTCAAGTATCTTCTCCCATTCCACAGGTTGTATTTTAGTTTTGTTGATTGCTTCCTCTGCTGCACAGAAGCTTTTATTTTGATGTAGTCCTAGTAGTTTATTTTTGCTTTTGTTTCCCTTGCCTCAGGCGACATGTAGACCATTTGCTATGACTGAGGTCAGAGAAATAACTCCCTGTGCTCTATTCAAGGATTTGGATGGTTTCAGGTCTCACATTTAGGTCCTTAATCCATTTTGAGTTTATTTTTGTATATGGTGTAAGAAAGTGGTCCAGTTTCATTCTTTTGCATGTAGGTGTCCAGTTTTCCCAACACCATTTGTTAGAGACTGTTTTTTTCCTATTGCACATTCTTGCCTCCTTTGTTGAAGATTAATTAACCATATAATTGTGGGTTATTTCTGGACTCTCTATTATGTTCTATTGGTCTATGTGTCTATTTTTGTGCAGGTACCACAGTGTTTTTGATTACTACAGCTTTGTAGCGTATGTTGAAATCTGGGATTGTGACACCTCCAGTTTTGTTCCTTTTCGAGATTGCCTTGGCTGTTTGGGGTCTTTTGTGGTTCCGCACACATTTTAGGATGATTTGTTTTAGTTTTGTGAAAAATGCTGTTGGTATTCTGGTAGGGATTGCATTAAATGTGTAGAGTGCTTTGGGTAATATGGACATTTTAACAATATTTGTTTTTTCAATCCATGGGCATGGAATGTCTTTCCATTTCTTTGTGTCCTCTTCAAATTCTTTCAACAGTGTTTTATAGTTTTCAGAGCACGTGTCTTTATCTCTTTGGTTAAGATTATTCCTATGTATTTTATTATTTTTGGTGTATTTGTAAATGGGACTCTTTTCTTAATTGCTATTTCTGCTACTTCATTATTATGTACAGAAATGCAATGCAACTTCACTGATTTCATTTTAGTTCTAATAGTTTTTTGGTGGAATTTTTGGGGGTTTCTATGTATAGTATCATGTCATCTGCAAATAGTGAAAGTTTTTACCTCTTCCTTACCAATTTGGATGCCTTTTAGTCCATTTTTGTTGTCTGATTTCTGAGGCTAGGGTTTCCAGTACCATGTTGAATGAAAGTGGTGAGAGCAGACAACCTTGTCTTGTTCCTGACCTTAGTGGGAAAGCGTTTTTCCCCATTGAGTATGATGTTTGCTGTGGGTTTTTCATATGAGGCCTTTATTATGTTGAGACATGTTCCCTGTAAACCTACGTTGTTAAAGGTTTTTATCATGAACGGATGTTGTACTTTGTCATATGCTTTTTCTGCATCTGTTGAAATGATCATATGGTTTTTATCCTTTTTCTTATTGATGCAATGTATCCCATTGATCGATTTGCAAATATTGAATCACCCTTGTATCCCAGGAGTGAATCCCACTTGACTGTGCTGAATGGCTATTTTAATGTACTGTTGGATTCTATTTGCTAATATCTTATTGAGGATTTTTGCATCTATGTTCATCAGAGATACTGGCTTTCAGTTTTGTGTATGTGTGTGTGTGTGTGTGTGTGTGTGTGTGTGTGTGTGGTTTCTTTACCTGGTTTTGGTATCAGGGTAATGCTGGCTTCATAGAATGAATTTGGAAACTTTCTCTTTCAGTTTTTGGAATGGTTTGAGAAGAACAGTTATTAACTCTTCTTTAAATGTTTGTTAGACTTCATCTGTGAGTCTATCTGGTCCTGGACTTTTGTTTGTTGGGAGTTTATTTTGATTATTACTGATTCAGTTTCGTTGCTGGTTGTCAGTCTGTTCAAATTTTTCTGTTTCTTCCTGATTCTAAGAGCTTATATGTTTCTAGGAATTTATCCAATTCTTCTAGGTTGTCCAATTTCTTGGCATATAATTTTTCACAATATTCTCATATAACCCTTTGTATTTCAATGGTGTTGGTGGTATTTTCTCCTCTTTCATTTCTGATTTTGTTTATTTGACTCCCCTCCCCCCCCCCATGATTCTGGCTAAAGGTTTATCAATTTCGTTGATCTTTTCAAATAACCGGCTCCTGGTTTCATTGGTCTGTTCTACTGGTTTTTTTGTTTGTTTGTTTTGTTTTTTTGGGTTTTTTTTTAAGTTTCGATTTCATTTATTTCTGTGCTGATCTTTATTATTTCCTTCCTTTTGCTGGGTTTGGGTTTTGTTTGTTCTTTTTTTTAGCTTCTTTAGGTGTAATGTTAGGTTGTTTATTTGAGATTTTTCTTGTTTCTTGAGGTAGGTCTGTGTTGCTATAAACTTCCTTCTTACAACGGCTTTTACTGTATCTCAAAGATTTTGGACCTTTGTTTTCATTTTCCTTTGTCTCCATGCATTATTTTATTTCTTCTTTTATTTCTTGAGTGACCCATTCATTGTTTAGTAGCATATTATTTAACCTCCATGTATTTGTGTTCGTTCCAGATTTTTTCTTGTGGTTGATTTCTAGTTTCATAGCACTGTGGTCAGAAAAGATGCATGGTATGAGTTCAATCTTTTTGAATTTTTTGAGGCTTGTGTTGTGGCCTAATATGTGATCTATTCTGGAGACTGTTCTGTGTGCACTCAAAAAAATGTGTATTCCACTGTTTTAGGGTGGAATGTTCTGAATATATCTGTTAAATCAATATAGTTTTTTTTTTTTTTGGAAACTGTGATCCATCCATAATTTTCTCTCAGTGGAGGGAAGAAAAAACTAATTTTTAATATTCTGGCTTTTAATCATGAGCTGGAAACTGTGAATTGCAGTGTCTAAATTGCAAGTATCTTCACTACTTCTGCATTCTCAACAGATTCATAAAGAAATCTTTAGTGTAGTTAAAGTAAATTGTCTATATTTAGGTAGTATGGCGCTTCTCCCCTTTCCTTTGATGTTTTCAGCACTGAATTCTAAAAGTCAGAACAACCCAGCTGAGCTTTCTTCAGTCATTTCTAAATGGCAGTCACTGCTGGGTCACTTAATAAAGGGTCTGTGCAGGAGGACACATCTGTGCGAATGTTTTGCTGCAGACCAACGAGGTATATGATGGACCAGAGGAATTTTGTAAATAGGTTTAGAAACATTTTCCACCTACATTTAATCTTCCCACCTTCCTGTTGATAAAGTGAGCTTCCCCCACTTCACCAGGGTAAGTTTTTTTTTCCTCCCACATCTGTGGGCAATTAGCTATTTTTCATGTAGAAATAATACAAGTGAATAGGATTGAAATTACCCACCCTGAGGCAAAAATACTGATTTTTTACATTACAGCCAACACATACATATGAAATTTAGAACACGTCCTTTGATTTAGCGGTAAATTGTAACTAGGGTACAAGGAGAGCAAACCAGCATCGAAGATGCCATGCTGCCTTTTCTCCGGGTTGGTAAATCTTTCGTCTTTTTGTATTAAATTCCTGCCTAATGTTTGTTTATGATATTACCTGAGCATTGTTCATTTTTCTTATAAGTTTAGAAAACATTCACTTTCACTTTGTTTTCTAAATAATTTTTGTGATAATAAATGTAATATATGTGCATTGTAAAGTTTTAATAAGTATGTAAAAGTAAGAGGAAAAAAAGACCTATTCCACCACCCAGAGATAACCCCTTTTAATATTTTTTGTATATTTTTTCTAGGTTTTTTCTATGAATACAAATTAGTATTATATTTTCTTCATAAAATTTGTATCGATTTCTTCATAGGATATTGCAGACCTTTTTCATTATCATTAGTCTTCAGAAATATTAATGGTTACACACTATTTCATAATTTTTAAATTATTTCATATTGTACATTTACATTGTTTCTAAGTTTTCACTATTATAAACATTCTTTTATGTTAATTCTTTGACACTATATATAAAATTGTTCTTTAGAATATATTCCTCGAAGTAGAATTACTGGGTCAATGGGTACAAACACTTTTAAGGAACTTTGTATATCGCTTCCTGAGAAATTGTGAGCATTTGTAATTCTGCTTGCAATATAGGGCCATGACCTTTTATTTCCTTTGACTAAATGATCTTTATGGCTTTAAACCCACTAACTGCTGTTAGTTTGTGACTGGGTTGTCAAATGTGTCATTTTGAAGAACTTCAAATTGTTTGACTATGAAATGTCCCCCAAGCAATGTAGTATTTTTGATCCTCCTCTGTGATCGCCACTATTGGACTCTTGAATCTGTCTATACACTTACAGTTTAAGAAAATACAAGGCATTAAAAAATCAATCTAATGATTAAAAATATATATTATAGAGAATAATGTATCTAACTTGTAAACTTAGCATATGAAATATATTATGTCACATTCACTGTTGTGTGTATGGTACTTAGCAATAGTGCCTGGCACGTATGTATTGATATTTGTATGAGTGAATATGAGTACATGAATGAATGAATGAATGAATGGTTGGATGGATTTACAGTAAGTAACCTAATTTGATTTTGCTAAGTTGTTGGCAACCATTTAGAACATATTTTTTTTTTTTTTAAAGATTTTATTTATTTATGTGACAGAGAGACAGCCAGCGAGAGAGGGAACACAGCAGGGGGAGTGGGAGAGGAAGTAGCAGGCTCCCAGGAGGAGCCCGATGTGGGACTCGATCCCGGTACACCGGGATCACGCCCTGAGCCGAAGGCAGACGCTTTAACGACTGCGCTACCCAGGCGCCCCGCCATTTAGAACATATTAAAGGATGTTACTGCTATGGGTTGTGCTAAGTGATTTTCTCATTTTGTTGCTTAGACTGATAGGTGTTGGGTGTGTTTTATGTGAATGTTTACATAAATGAAAGCAATAATTTAAAGAAAAAGCAGGAGGGTGGCTCTTTCATTTCTTCTTTTTTGTATTCTGTTGATTTGGTGGCAGCTCTGTTAGCAGTAGCTATTGAGATTAAAGAATGTTTGGATTATCATTGAACCTAACTTGCTGTCTCCATGTTTACTTTTTACTTACCAAAGACCTGAAAACAACTACTATTTCCCGGATTTGCATCATATGAAGTATGAGATTGAAGATGGCACCACACCTAATGGAAGAGAACTTCGATTTGGATTTGATCCCCTGGAGTTCCCTGAGTTTAGCTGGAGAGGATATGCTCAGATGACCTCGGTACAGGTATGTAGCCTGCAGAAATTGCTTCCTGGCAGGGTGGGGCATATACTTACCCATGACACTCTCAGTGAGTCCCCCCAAAAGGTGAGCTGTCCCCAAAACTGACTCCAGGATTCTTTTTCTCCAGACTATGGATGGGGCTTGGGGTAGGATTGGATTTTAACTGATAGTATATGTATCAGTTTCACAGTTTATCGTCAATTTAATTTGGTCACCAAATCAGACAAAGAAGGGGTTAAAGAAAACTAGTGTTTATCTCTAGAGACTTTTTAAAAGAAGTTGTTTCCCAAGTTGGATTAGTCTATATGTTAACACAAGAGACACTTTTCTTTAAAGACATTTGTAGAGAATAAAAATGAGTTGAATTAAATAATTCCAATAATGTGTGTGTTGTTGATATTTGACCAGCACTGGTTTTTTGTTTTTGTTTTTGTTTTTGTTTTGCCTTTTTAAACCCTGAATTACTCTATAAATAGAAACTAAGATAAAAGAGGAATTTTAGTGGTATTTTATTTTTCTTTCCTGTGTTTCTCCTTTCCTTCATTCTTCTCTACTGTATCCATCTCCCTTGGCTTTGTGTTGGAATGGTTATGGAATTTACACATTTTCTCGTTACCTTTAGAACTTATGCAGTATTTACAGCCAACAATTTCTGTATAGTCATTGAGAAGTTTTGTTCTCAGGATTTCTCTTTGAGGTTGGTCTCTTCAAACTGTGTTTCTCAGTGGAGAAATTCAGAACAAAAGAGGTAACTTGATGACCCTGATAACCCAATATTTGTCCTTAGCAGACTAATACTTGCTATGTTTACATAAGTCACCACTTAGAGAAACAGGGACAGGGCCACTGCTCTCTTAGAGCCGTCATTGGTTCTAATGTTGCTTCGTGCCTGACCAGGGTCCCTCATCACGCTGCTTTCTCAAACAGTACCTAGGACCCCCCTTTTTTTTTTTTTTAAGATTTACTTATTTATTTGAGAGAGAGAGAGAGAGGATATGCATGAGCAAGGGGAGGAGCAGAGGGAGAAGATCTCAAGCAGATTGCGGGGCTCAGTCTCAGGACCCTAAGATCAAGCCCTGAGCTAAAACCAGGAGTTGGGTGCTTAACCGACTGAGCCACCCAGTCGCCCCAACAGTACCTAGGATCTTAAGACCTCACTGCTTTCTCCTTCTCCCCAATAAAAAATTCAGTTTCTTTAGCATTCTGTTCTTCATGATTCAGAAAAAAGCAGTGGAGTCATTAAGTCATTAAGTCATAATAGGATGTGAATGACAGAGTCCAGTCAAGGTGGATACCTTCTCACAAGTGTTTACAATTTGAAAGAATGACTAGTTAACACAAAGGAATTTCTTCTTTTAAAAATATTTTATTTATTTATTTGACAGAGAATGAGTGGTAGGGAGGGGCAGAGGAAGAGGGGAGAAGCAGGATCCCGCTGAGCTGGGGCTTGATCCCAGGACCTTGAGATCGTGACCTGAGCCAGAGGCAGACACTCAACCGACTGAGCCACCCAGGCTCCCTGCAAAGGAAATGAATTTCAAATGATGGAGTTTCTCTTAGTATTTTTCTTTTTTAAAGATTTTATTTATTTATTTGACAGATACAGAGACAGCCAGCGAGAGAGGGAACACAAGCAGGGGGAGTGGGAGAGGAAGAAGCAGGCTCCCAGCAGAGGAGCCTGATGTGGGGCTCGATTCCACAACGCCAGGATCACGCCCTGAGCCGAAGGCAGACGCCCAACCGCTGTGCCACCCAGGCGCCCCCTCTCTTAGTATTTTTCAACAGCAGACCTTGGTGGTATCTGTCAAATCACCCCTAACTTTGTTCCTTATACATTTTTGCATTTTTATTTTCCAATTCTGTCAAGTTAGAAAGCCCACACTGAGTGGAGTCTTTAGCTTTTTCTGTATATGGTATCATGTCATTTGCAAATAGTAGAGTTTTACTTCTTTCTTGCCAGTTTAGATACCTTTTATTTCTTTTTGTTGTCTGATTGCCGTGGCTAGGACTTCCAGTGCTACGTTGAATAAAAGTGGTGAGAGTAGACATCCTTGTCTTATTCTGACCTTAAGGGAAAAGCTTTCAGCTTTTCACCACTGAATATGATGTTAACTGTTTGTTTTTCATATAAGGCCTTTATTATGTTGAGGTATGTTCCCTCTAGACCTACCTTGCAGAGGACTTCTATCATGAATGGATGTTGTACTTTGTCAAATGCTTTTTCTGCATCCATTGAAATGATCATATGGTGTTTATCCTTTCTCTTAATTGATGGGACATACCACAGTGATTGATTTGCAAATATTGAACCACCCTTGTATCCCAGGAATAAATCCTACTTGATCATGCTGAATGATTTTTTTTAATGTATTGTTGGATTCTGCTTGGTAATACTTTATTGAGGATTTTTGCATCTATGTTCATCAGATATATTGGCCTGTAATTCTCTGTTTTTGTAGCGTTTTATCTGGTTTTGGTATCAGGGTGATACCGGCCTCATAGGATGAATTTGGAAGTTTTCCTTCCTCTTCTATTTTTTGGAATAGTTTGAGAAGAATAAGTACTAACTGTCCTTGAGATGTTTGATAGAATTTGCCTGTGAGCCGTCTGGTCCTAGACTCTTTTGGGGGGGAGTTTTTAAATTACCGATTCAGTTTTATTGCTGGTAATTTGTTCAAAATTTCCATTCCTGCTTTCATTTTGATAGGTTATATGTTTCTAAGAATTTATCCATTTCTTCTAAGCTGTTCAGTTTGTTGGCATACAGCTCCTTATAATATTCTGTTACAACTGTTTGCATTTCTGTGGTGCTTGTTGTTTCTTCTCTTTCATTAGTGATTTTGTTTATTGGGTCCTCTCTCTCTCTCTCTCTCACTCATTTTTTGATGAGTCTGGCTAGAGAGTTAATTTTGTGGATCTTTTCAAAAAATCAGCTCCTGGTTTCATTGATCTGTTCTATTGTTTTTTTTATTTTTGTTTGTTTAGTTTCTGTATCGTTCATTTCTGCTGTGATCTCTGCTGTGATTGTCCACTTATTATTTCCTTCCTTTTGCTGGGTTTGGGTTTTGTTTGTTCTTATTTTAGCATCCTGAAGTGTAAGGTTAGGTTGTTCAAGATTTTTCTTGCTTCCTGAGATAGGCCTGTGTTGCTATAAATGTCCTTCTTAGAACTGCTTTTGCTGTATCCCAAAGATTTTGGACCTTTGTATTTTCATTTTCCTTTGTCTCCACACAATATTTTATTTCTTCTTAGATTTCTTGAGTGACCCATTCATTGTTTAGTAGCATGTTATTTAACCTCCATGTATTTGTGTTCGTTCCAGATTTTTTCTTGTGGTTGATTTCTAGTTTCATAGTGTCAGAAAAGATGCATGGTATGAGTTCAGTCTTTTTGAATTTATTGAGGCTTGTGTTGTGGCCTAATCTGTGATCTATTCTGGAGACTGTTCTGTGTGCACTTGAAAAAAATGTGTATTCTGCTGTTTTAGGATGGAATGTTCTAAATATGTCTATTAAATCCATCCAGTCCAGTGTCTCATTCAAAGCCACTGTTTCCTTGTTGATTTTCTGTTTGGATGATCTGTCCATCAGTGTAAGTGAGGTATTAAAGTCCCCTATTACTGTATTACTATTGATTATTTCCTTTATGCTTGTTAATAACTGTTTTATTTATTTGGGTGCTCCCATGTTGGGTGCATAAATACTTACAATTGTTATATCCTCTTGTTGGATTGTCCATTTTATTATTGGAATGGAATATTATTCAGCCATATAAAAGAATGAAATCTTGCCATTTGTTACAACATGGATGGATCTAGAGAGTATAATGCTAGGCAAAATCAGACAGAGAATGACAAATACCATATGATTTCACTTATATGTGGAATTTAAGAAACAAAACAAGCAAGCAAAGGGAAAAAAAAGAGAGAGACAAACCAAGAAACAGACTCTTAACTATAGAGAACAGACTGGTGGTTGCCAGAGGGGAGGTGGGTGTGGGGCATGGGTGAAATAGGGGATGGGGTTGAAAGAGTAAACTTACCACAATGAAAAAAATAAAATAATTTTTTAAAAAGCCCACATTCTCGGGGCACCTGGGTGGCTCAGTTGTTAAGCATCTGCCTTCGGCTCTGGTCATGATCCCAGGGTCCTGGGATCGAGCCCCACATTGGGCTCCCTGCTCCGCTGGGAGCCTTCTTCTCCCTCTCCCACTCCCCCTGCTTGTGTTCCCTCTCTCGCTGTCTCTCTGTCAAATAAATAAATAAAATCTTAAAAAAAAAAAAAGGCCCATGTTCTCTTTGAATAGAGATTGAGATCAATTGCATATGACTTAGGCATATTTTAGTTACATCCAGGTTTTATCACTAATGTGTTTGGGGTATTTTAAGCTTTGCTTAGCCAACATAAGTTTCTGTGACCATTTAGAATTTTAGGTATGTGAACAGAACCCTGGAATGGTTTCTCTGTGGAGGTGGGGGTGTCCAATAACACTGTCCTTTCCTTCTCTTCTGCCTTTGCATTTCTCCCAGCCCATGGTGGTTACCCCTGTCACTGTGGCTTTCCTTAAACTAGTCCAGCTAATATTCACTCTGTCTGCCTGATTCCAGAAGGGTGCAAAGAGGATCTCAGTTGCTAAGCGAACAGGTTTTCACTGTAACTTTAATTGTAAGTGTTTTTAATTTATTGTGAGGCCTGCTTATGTCCATCCTCCACGGAATTAGTTATTTGGTGCTTGCTGAGTGTGAGTGAGTGAGTGAGGGAGGGAGAGAGAGAGGGAGAGAGAGGGAGTGTGTGTGCACATTACAAGTCCACTAGTGAGACCTGAATGGAGTATAGTCACTGTTTGGCTAGCATTTCTTTTAGCCGGGTGTCTCTTCTATACTGTATGGCTTTTTGGTATTTTTCAGAATGAAGTGAGGATCCTGCTGAATGTGGGGAAGTCCAGTCAGTCTTTGTTTCGTGTTATTCTGAAATACATCAACCCTGGAACTGAAGCCGTATCCGGTCGCGTGACTATTTATCCATCCTGGGCTGAGGCAGGTAGGCAAAGGTTCAAGCCTCTTTTGGATTAGGAAATGATTAATTAGTGAAATATTTTTTCCAATTTTCACAAAGTTACCTCCTGAGAAAAGCTGAAGTCTGATGCGTAGTCTGACGAGGGTGCCCTGTCCTTTGCTACCTTTTCAATCTCTAAACGTTCCGCTTATTCAAATTTTGCTGTCAAGTTTATCATTAACTGTCTTTGAGAAAAATTGACATAACAACCTGTGTATCTTGGCTGAACCCAGGGGTTATGATATCACCACAGAGTAAAGCTAATGTATCACTCACTCGCGGGAGTGTGGCTGTCACCTCTGGGGGGTATGGAGGGAGCTTGGCCTACAGCCCTAAATTTTCCCATTGTTTCAGGCACACCAAATAGGCCAAGGAGAAATGGGTGAGGAGAGGAATGTTTAAGGTGGATGCTGTAAAGCGTGAAGCCCACGAGAGCTCCAGAGAGGAGCGTGCAAACCTCAGGGCTGAGGGCTTCCTGAGGGCCGAGGGGAAGCCTGTCAGAGGGCGGGTCTCATCAGAGCTGAGGCCTGGAAGTCTGTTCTGCAAGAATTAGGGCTTCTACCTTTCTTGGCCACAGATTCCAGGAAGCACTGGGAATCCCACATGGACACAAAATGGTGCCCATAGAAATCTAATTTAAGATCGAAATGCAAGCGTCTTTGTTCAGCATCCGTGGGAAGTCGTCGGGGCAGCGACGCTGCGGCTGAGCCGTGTCAGCCAGGTCGTGAGGCTGGCTGATGACGAACGACAGGAGAACTCGCCAGCTCGCTCTAGCATACACAGAGCACTTTGGCATTGGTGTCCTTGCAAGATAAGCTTGTGAACTGATGAGGGCTGAAGAGGAAGCAGAGCCGAGAGGCTTAGTGAATCGCCTGAGGGCGCAGCTGGTCCTTGCAGACAAGTTGGAATCTTCTGACCCCAAACTCTTTCTCATAGACACCAGTGCCTCCTAGCTGACATTTCGTCCGCAGTTGGCTGTCTGTTAGCTCAAACAGGTGGAGCACATTGTGGTTTGTTTTCCCGACCCCCGGGACATCTTTCCTAAACCCCCACATCTGAGTCAGGAGCCTTGGTTGTGTATTCCCGTGGTAACCTGTGCTTCCTCCCGAATGTGACTGTTCACGCTGTGCTGAATTCTCCTGTTTTCTGGCCCATAATCCCTCACGTTTCCCGTCCCACCACTGGGGAGCAAAGGCCATGCTGGCTGTGTGCACCGCCTCGTGTCCCGGACCTAGATCTAGTGGACGTTTGTAGAGGAAATGCAAGGATTTGGACCAAATGTTTCTTCTGAAGAAAAAGGCTCAGGTGGGCTCAGATACAGCAGTTTGGTTTGTTTCTGAACCTTCTAGAGGAGGTCCTCTATTTGTTTCACGCAGAAGAAAACCTTTGCATCTGGAAAACAAACAAACAGAAAACCAGACCTTTTTCTTATTTCAGAACGAACACGTGTTCTTCAATAGAAATTAAAAGAATAAAATAATTTAATATCAAATGTAATGAATTAAAGACTTACTATGTGCAATGAACTTCTCTAAGCAGTTTAAATGGATTAATATACTTAATCACTTAACGAATTTAAAAAGTACTCACAATCCTAGGGTACATAATCACTGCTCACGTCAATATCTTTCTAATCTGTTTTATGCATAGGCGATGCAAGCATACAATTAAAAAAATAAAATCAGTAAATATGATGAGTAACCACCTTTGACTTTTTCAGATGGAAATTGAATGTTTAAAACTGAATATCCAAAATCCTAACAGTGACAGCTAGACAAGCGCCTTTGGCGGTTCTTTTTATTTCCGACAGGCGCTGCTCAAAGCAAAGAAGTCATCTTCCCGCCCAGTAAGGAGCCAGCCTTTGTCACCGTCCCCGGAAATGGTTTGGCAGACCCATTTTCACTTGCACCAGGGACATGGATTGCTTGTATCAAATCAGAGGGAGTCCTCCTGGTAAGAGACCTGCATGGAGAGTTCTGTGGGATTCTTTCCCCCCTTAGCATGGTCCGTCCACAGTGACCCACAGCGACCATAAGACCACAGGCAGCTCCCTTTTAGACACAGGAAACTGTGGTGACATTTGCCCTCAAATGACACAGAAGCCAACTTAAAATATCTTTTTTTAAAATATTTATTTGAGAGAGTGAGAAAGAGCATGAGGGGGTGGGAGAGGGAGAAGCAGGCTCTGCATCAAGCAGGGAGCCCGAGGCAGGGCTCGATCCCAGGACCCTGAGACCATGACCTGAGCCGAAGGCAGACGCTTCACCACCTGAGTCACCCAGGCCCCCCTAAAATATCTTCTATATTCTTCAGCCAGCTCCTTTCAGACAAAAAAACCAAACCAACTGTAACTCATAATGACTCAAAGTTATCAGAATAAAAACAAAACCTGAATGGGCATATGTCCCCGCCCTTCAAAAGCTTCTTTGGGATTTTTCATTGTGAATCAGAAGGACATCTTAGAAAATCAGCCTCTCTGGGAATTGTGCGGAATGAATCAGAAGAAGCTACAAGAAGAACAGATCCTAATATCAGTGAAGTTGTTGGTGGCGGAAAGAGAAGGGAGAGCCCATGCTTCTCTGACATTCCCTGCCTTCTTCTACGTCAAACGTAGGCGATAGTCTCACCACACAGATGGCCTTAGACAAAGAACCCAGCGTCAAGGGCACAGCTCTGTCCTTGCACACTAATACAATAGCTGGAGAAGCCACGGGGAATTAAGGGATGAAAACTGCTATCTGAGAAATTGGTATCTTATAAAAAGTCTTCTGAAAATGACGTCTTTGGCAAACACTTGGTTTTGGGCAGTTAGAGTGGAAAATAGCAAGCTTTTCCTTCTGGCACAAAACTTTTGATCGGCTACGTTAGCAAATCTTAAGCAAGTTCTTTAACTCCAAGCCTGCCTCAGTTGCCTCTTCCCTGTGATAGGGACAGTGTTTACGTAGATAGGTCCTTTCCAAATCTGGGATCTTATGAGGATAATGTGACAGTTTATGCTATTCATTCGCTCCCTATTTTTCTTGCATCTTCTTGGTAGAAAGCTTTGTTGCTTTATAAAAGTTGTAGCATTTTTCATAGCCATTAGACATGAGGACAGGGAAAATCCCATAGGTGCCAATGATGGGTACGAAGTTGGATCAATGGAAAGAAAGGAGGTCATTATGTTACTCCACGGGCCTGGAAAATGCTTCATGACGTTCAGTCAGTGCTGTTGTATGGCGACTCCTATATATGCTTCCATGTTATGATCCTGTTTTCTCCAGAGATATTTTATTGAACACCTACTATCAACCTTTACTGTTCTAGGATCTATGGGACCATAAAGCAATGAGGAGCTACAGTCCCCACCTAAGGAAACTCAGTAAGAGAACAATAACCACTGTTACATTAAAGCCCACTGGGGTAGTGAGCCCCCGGTGGTAGACCACGGAGCCCCCTAGGCCACCATCTGCTACTTTTCCTCTCCATGCATTTCTCTTCTTCTCCATTATAGACACGATAAGGGCCCTGAAGAGAGGAAAAGCCTGATGGTCGGTGTATGAGTCTCTTCAGAGTTGTGGCAGACATCCCCCTTCCTTGCCTCTGCACACAGGCGGTGATGCCAGCATTGCTCTTAAGCTGTCAAACCATCAGCGTCTCAGAAACCTGGAGGTCTGCTCTTTCCTGAAGAGCTGTTTAGCTGCATTTACGCCGTGGGCTTCCTTTGGCACACTCCGTGGCACACGTTCTTCCTCTCATCTCCTAGGACAGGCGGTCAGCCAGTTTCAGCCTGTGATTCACCAGGATCACAAAACATCATGTTTTATACCACGCCAGGCAAGCGTTGCTTTGCTGTGGGAATAAAAAGCCATAATACACGACCGGCAATTCAGCGTTCCGATGTGTGGTGATGAAAGCAACCGGGACTTCAAAGGACCAGATTATCAGTTGATAGTTTATTATCTTTGTTTAGTTTTGAATTTATACACAATCCAGAAGCGAGGGTAAAATTTCCCCAAGTTTTTTTTTAAATCAAGATTTTATTTATTTATTTGAGAGAGAGAGAGAGAGAGCGCGCACAAGCGGGGGTAGGGGGAGCTGCCGGCAGAGGGAGACGCATGTTCCCCGCTGAACAGGGAGCCCCATGGGGGACTCGATCCCAGGACCCTGGGATCATGACCGGAGCCTAAGGCAGACGCTTCACCGACTGAGCCACCCAGGCATTTCCCCCCAGCCCCCGAGTTTGGAATACAAAAACGTTCAGCCTGAGACGCTTGTCTCCGATGCTTGAAGCACGTGCTGCGAGGCGCTCTGTGCGTTTTGGGGAGTCAGGGCGCAGAACCAAGCAGCTGCTGTGGAGAGTGTGACTTAGCGAGCTTCACCCGGTTATTACTAACCTCGCTGGCATGCTTGCCGGCTTGATCACTCAAGAAGGGCCACCGTCATATGAGTAATTGTCCTCTTGGTCTTCGTTCGCTAGGACTACCTGGTGCTGCTTCCCAGGGACTACTATGAGGCGTCCTCCCTGCAGCTGCCGGTCACCCAGCCGTGCGCCCACTCGGGACCCCCGCGGGAGAAGTTAGTACGGGCAGCGGGGCGCCATCGGGCTCCTCTGAATTGGGAAGCTGTGGCGCAGGGATTTGAGAGAGGCCTCAGCCTCACGACCACGGCAAGATGCGTTGGATAATTATTTAACTGTGGTTTTTCTCTGAGGCCGTCAACTGTCTTAGGTACAAGAATCACAAAGCACTTTGCACCCGGTGGCCGGCCTTTAGAGAGACGCCCACCCTCTAGGCTGTGGAAATGCGGCCGCTTGACCAAGTAATGCCCTCAGAGTCGTGCCTCTGCTGAGGGGAGGGCTTAACATAGAACCCGGGTTTATGGACCTTTCCTTTTTTTATTCTTCACGCAGATGACCATTTACCACCCGATTCCTACTGCAGGCCCGTGGTAGGAATTTGTTGAGGGAGCGATGAGTGCATGGAATGGAAAGAGTCCTTTGGGGATGCACTTTGATGCTGTGTTTTGTTCTCGGTTGTAACTGTTGTGTTTTGTTGTTGTTGTTGAAGTTGCTTGCTTTACCAGCATTTGCCAGTGACCCGATTCCCCTGTGCCCTGGCTTGTGAGGCCAGACACTTCCTGCTTGACGGGGAGCCAAGACCCTTGGCAGTGAGGCAGCCCACCCCCGCGCACCCAGTCATGGCGGACCTCAGTGGGACAGAGGTGGGGCAGCCTTTTATTTACTGTCAAAGCTATTACTACCTCCCGTCTGTGTCTGCTGAAAACCCTTGGCCGCAGTTGCCTCTCAAATTCAGGGGAACCTGGAAGAATTTCTCAGCGGTGTTAATTATAGGTATACTGAGTTCTCTGATCCAGGTTGTGGCTGGGCGGTAGGCCACACGGAGCATAGGAGGGTTCGTCTTCGGGCACTTTCTAGACAGGGCAGGGAACGTGGGCAATCACAGAAGCCTCTCCTTTTTATTCCCTAGACTTAAAAGGGTGTGTCCTGCTCTACCTGATTCAGGGCAAGATCTTTCTAGAAGGCCTCCAGATACTACACAGCTTACCCTAAATGGATGCAATGCTCACTGACTGTTCAGCCCCTCAGGCTAAGCAGTTTGTAAGGGCTGATTTCTTTGAGCTCAGAATCTGGAACTGCTTCATCCCAAGGCACCTCCCTCATGGCTTAGAGGACAGGTTACTACAGGTTTGGGCATCGCTTTTCTTTCCTGAGTTTTGTAAGCCTCAAAACAATTCAAGACTCTACTGATTTAAGACTTGGGTTAGAAGTCCTGTGTATCAACACTAGGAACACACAAAGCAACACCTCACAATAAAGACACTGAGGAAAAATTTCCCTTTACTGTATTTCCGTTCCTGACTTTCTACAGCATTCTCTGTTTTGTACCTTTGAGGCAAAAGTTCGTGCTTCAATGTGTATACTGATAACATATATGGTATTAATTCTCACTGAATGTTTAGATGTGTACCTTTTTGTAAACGATATTGCTAACATTTCCAGGGTAGCTATTATAGGATTTTAAGGATATTTCTTTAGTCTTCATTTCATTTTATTTTATTAGAGTTTTTGTTTTGCAAAAAAAAATGTATGGATACTTGTTGTAACAAGTAAAGCAATATAGAGATGCATAGAGAAAAACTAAGGGTTTCATTTCCACTCCATTCTAGCAGTCTGCTCTATCCCTCCCAACCCATGCTGGGCACACACACACATGCATATACGTACATAAATGGGCACACACACAGCTGTGTGCGTGTGTTCCCCAGACAGCAGGCAGGTGCTGTTGAGAAGGGCCAGTCTCCAGGAAATGACGCTGATGACTCATCAGGAAGTGTCCTTCTGATTTAGCCCCGAGCCATAGCACTGAGGTGTTGGGCAGAGCCATATTTGCATGATGCATTAAACTAAGCGCTGGGCTGTCCAGTTTTATTTAACAGTGTGTTTTACCATTTTATCTAAATGCTTATAGACTTGTGTTGTCTAGTCCAGCAGTGACTAGCCCATGTGCCTATATAAATTAAAATTAATTAAAGCTAAGTAGAGCTAAGCATCCAGTTCCTCAACTGCACTAGCCACATTTCAAGTGCTCAAGAATCACATATGTCTAGTGGCCACCTTATTGGAAAACACAGATCATAGGGTATTTTTGCTATCACAGAACGTTCTATTGGACAGTGCTGTGCTAGATCATTGTGCTAAAATTCAAAGACTAATGGCTTTAGAAGAGGTCTTAGAAATCATTTGATTCCCCTTCCTGTGAAGGAATCCTTTCTAAATTATCCTTATTAAACATTCATTTAGCCTCTGTTGAATACTTAAATCAGTGCAGGAGTCACTTCTAGAGGTAGGCTAACTTTTGGTGGTCGTTAGCCACCTGGAGCAATGCAGAGTAATCCCTGCTCTGGAAACCATGTGGAGTGTGATGGTCAAGATGGTTCTGGAGTGGAACTGCCTGCCTTCATGTCTTGGGTCATCAGTGACTAGCTGTAAAATCTCTCTAGTATTTACTACTATACAAAATGGGGATAACAATAGTAGCTGCCTCATGGATACTATTAAATAAATAATCCATGAGGGGCTCTTGTAATATATATATATATACACACACACACACACACCACATCTCTATCCATTCATCCATTGATGGACATCTGGGCTCTTTCCATATTTAGGCTGTTGTGGACATTGCTGTTATAAACATTGGGGCGCATGTGCCCCCTTCGAATCACTATGTTTGTATCCTTTGGATAAATATCTAGCAGTGCAATTGTCAGTTTGTAGAGTAGCTCTGCTTTTAACTTCTTGAGGAGACTCCACACTGTTTTCCAGAGCGGCTGTACCTGTTAACTAGATTTCAATTTACCTTCTTAAAAATAATTTTCCTACTTCTGTTTTTTTTTTTTTTAAGTAAGCTCTAGACCCAACATGGGTCTCAAACTCATGACCCTGAGATCAAGAGTAGTGTGCCCTACTGCCTGAGCCAGCCAGGCGCCCCCTACTTCTGTTTGACTGAGACAGTTTTCTCTATCTTTCTGTTTGTTTGATAGGTACAGATTGTTTTCTGATATTTTAGTGGTTACCCTTAATATTTTAACATATGTTCTTAAGTGTATATTTTCCAACAAAGTCTAAAATTATTTAGTAATTCTGATCTCTTCTTTTACACGACACAGACTTATTTACCCATTGTAAACCAATCTCCAACTTGTGTTGTCTAGAAATTTTATTTTTACCCTTTCCCCAGACTTTCAGATAGATTGTAAGTTTCATCTTAATTCAAATACACCACATACCATCCCTCCCTCTCTTCTCCTTTCCTTTCTTCCTTTCTCTCTTCTCCATTTCTTCTTGGAGGTATCGCTCCTGGAATCTTTCATGGCTCTTCTTCACCCTGGAATATAGTCTCTGAGCCTGAAGCACAGCCATTTCCTGAGATTTTTCATCACCACACCCACCATCCTAGGTATTCTCTTCTTTATCTTCGTTGTTTTGAATCTTCTTTTTTCTGACTATTGGAACTTCCTTTATCTATCTATCTATCTATCTATCTATCTATTATCTATCTATTTATTTAGCTTCCTCATTTTGGTAGATTATATCCTCCAGAGGCTTCCTGGGGAAGGCCACATAGGAACTACTTTTTTGTTGTTGAGAACTTGCATGTCTAAAACTATCTTTATTCTACTCTCAATCTTGATTTTTTACTTTGCTTAGATGTAGGATTTTAGATTAGAAATTGTTTCTCCCCAGAATTTGATAATGTTTCCTCATCGACTTCTAGCTCTAAGTCCTGTTCTTGAGAAGTTACATTGTGGTTCCCAGTGCTTTGATTGCAATCAGGTTTTCCTTTCTTAACGCTTTGAGGTCATTTCTTTATTTCTTGTGTTCTGAAATTTCATAACAATGTGCCTTGATATAGGTAACGTTTCAGCCAGTGTGCTGGGTTCTCAGCCTTTTAGCCTGGAAACTTCTATCCATCATTCTGGGAAACTTTCTTGAGTTATTTCTTTGATAATTTATTTCTTTATGTTTAATTGAAATTTACAATCTCTTGATCTTGGTTTATGCTTTGGGAGATTTCTTCAATCTTTTCTTCCAACCCTCACCCCAGCCCTGCACACACACAGACACTTAGGTTTCAGCTTTCTCTGGTCTAATTAGTTGACATTCATCTGCTTTCCAGCTTCCAAAATTTTGTTGCTTTCTCTGGTCTGTTGGGTTTTTATTCCTCTTTCCCACTCTCTTTTTCTTTGTGGGTTTAAGATTTAAAAAAAAACCTGACTCTAGTTTTGGTGGAGTTCTGAGAGGGAAGATCAATAAATACAAGTGTTTAATCCATTACGTTTAACCAGAAATCCTAGGATGGACTTTTATTTGTGACATTCTAAAGTTTCATTATGGTGTGTTTAGGTGTAGATTTATTTTTATTTATCTATGTAGTCCTCAGGTGCACATTCAGAATGAATGTGCGCATCTTTCGTCCTGGGAAATTCTCATATGTTATCACTTCAGGTATATTTTTGCTTCCATTCCTTACATTTTTCTTTTCTGGAAATTAGACCGGGTGAGTCTTGGAGCCTCCAAATGGCTCTTTCATATTTTTGTATATCTTTGGCTCTTTGTGCTGCTTTGTGGGTAAATTCCTCAAGACTTCCTTAGAACACATGAATGTTTCTTTATCTCCAGTCTGTATTTTATCTAGCCTATTAATTCAGTTTAATTTATACTGTTAATCTCAAAGATTTCTAATTGGCTCTTACTTATATTTACTTTTCCTTGGTTTATTTCTGCCAATTCAGTTTCATAACTTTATTTACTTTTTAAAGAGATTCCTCTTCCATTTATATTTTTGAGTATCTTACTGCCCTTGGAGGCAGGTATGTTTCAGAATTCTGAATTTTTAAGATTCTGTGCACACACACACACACACACACACACACACACACACACACACATCATCTCCAGGGGGTCCTGGCCAATACCCTGTAACCAAACATGTTAATATTTCTCCAGTGAAAAGCATGAATAGGCGCTCCAAGAGAAATACACGAAGACTGCCTACATAGACTTAGTTCAAGTCAGATTTTGCCACCAAGTGATGATTGGTTAGATGAGATTAGGTTTTGCCACCAAACAAGATCCAAAAAAAAAAATTCCTTTTCCAAGTTTGAAGATTTCAGATTAAGGATCAGGATATTCATTTTAAAGTCTTTATCAGACTCTCCCCTAAAATTCATTGCATCTGAACTGAACTCATCTTCTGATCAATAATATTGTTGCCTGTTTCTAACATTAGATTTCTTTATGGGTTTTGGAGGCTTATCTTTTTTCAGGCTTATTGGCTTATTTTGAACGGAAGGTTTTTATCCTCTCCCTTTTTCTTTATACCCATTTCAGCCTCACAGTTTTGCAACGTCTTCCCAGTCCTCCTTACCATTAGCTCAGAGGCTAGCATGACAATGTGCTGCTTCTATTGCTGTGATACTAGGTTAGCACTGATTCAGACGCCAAGTCAGTGGGTGGCTTAACTCAGTTCTTGGTTATGAGGCTGCATCTTTGATATTTGATTCCCAAATTCTACAGCTTCTTGTAATGCTGAAACCCAAGTGGCAGATTGTCAGCAACTTTTTCAGCTTTTCATGATTTGAGGGAACTCTCATCTTTGTCTTCAAAAAATGAGCCTGGATCTGACATGAGCCTCTTTAGTTTTCTAAAGCATGAGGCAACTTTAGTTTTCTTTACTCCGCATGAGCTGAGCTGCCGACCAAAACAGTGTGCTTCCAGACCTGGAGGACAACAGGCCCCTGACTTCAGACCCAGTGCATTTTGAGTTTTTCTTTTACTTATGTTCCACCACTTTTAATCTCAAGCATATCTTTTTGTTTTCCTTTTAAAACATTTTATCCGTAGTTGCTGTCTCTTGGAGAGAAGGGGTGCAGAAAATGGGAACTCACTGTGCCATCTGAACTGGAAGTCCCCAGCATGTTTTAAAAATGCTAACTTCTATCCTCTTTTTAATTAAAACCCTCCTTTCCCTTCCCATAGTCTCTCAGCCATAATTCTTCCCTCCTTCACAACCAAACTTCTGCAAAGAATTAGACAATTCTACACTGTTTCTTTTTTATATATATATAATAATATTTTTTTATTATATTATACACTGTTTCTAATTCTTTCACTTCCATTCACACTTCAACCCACAGCAGTCTGGCTGGCGTGCTTTCTTCCTTTCCTCATTCCTTCATCCCATCTCTTGCCTTCCCTTCCTTTCCATTCCCTTTTCTTCCTTCCTTCCACTTACCTTTTCTTTCTTTCCCAGGGTTTCCAGTGATGTTCTTGTCACTAAATCCAGTGGATATTTTTCATTCCTCATCTGTGCTTCTCAGCAGCTTTCAATACTTGTTGAATACCCCTTACATGTTAATACGCTCTCTTAGCTTGTTTTCCATAATTTAAGAGTATTCTGGATCTCTTCCTACCTCTCTGGCTGCTTTCTCAGAATATAATTTACAAGCTCAACCTCTGTCTAGCCATTAAAGGTAGAATTTGTTCAGGGTCAGTCTTAGCCTTTGTCTTTTTACTTTATGTTCTCTGCCTAAGCAGCCTCCTCCATGCCTGTTGGGTTAGATACCAACTCTACACAGGTAACTACCAGATTGGTACGTCTTGTCCTACCTGTCCTTTTAGATGTAGAACAGCATAGCCAACTTCCTTCCTGACATTACTTCTTAGGTGTCTCAGAGGGATCTCAAATTACATTTTAGTGTCCCTACCTAAATAAATGGTACCACCATCCATCTAATTGTATAAATCAGAATCCTTCAGGTCATCCATGACTTCTTCCATTCTCTCTCTCACCAAAGACAACCCATCTCTGAGTCTACATCCCAAAGTTTTCTTACGTCTCTACTTCTCTCCATGTATCTTTCTTGCCCCATATACAATCATCTTTCATAAGGATCTCTGCAGTAACCTCCTAATTGGCTCATTCACCCTGGCTCTTGCCCATTGCATCTCCCAATCTTGACTCCATATGATTGTCAGCATACTCATGTTGATAGAAATATCTAATCATCACTGACCCTCTCACCCCATCCTCATCCATACACAGTTGGAAAATTGCAATAACATCTTATTGCTTTTAGAATAGAGACAAAAGATTTTAATGGTCTCTAAGGCTATCCCCCTTACCTTCCAGTTTTATCATAGCTTTTCTTGCTCTCTGTTCATCGCCACTGTGGCCTGCCTTCAGTCTCTCAGACTTACATCTCTGCTACCCCACAGCACTGTATGTCATAGGTCAACCTCCTACTGCAGGGTGTTTCCTCTGCCTGAATGCTCCTCCCTCCTGTTGGGCCTGTCTATCTGTTCCTTTTCCTCCAGCACTCAGCTAAGTTGTTGCTTCTTCAGGAAGTCTCCCCCCTTCCCTAGTCTTCCTGACCAGCTCAGGTAGCCCCCTGAGCACCTAGTCAGAACACTTGTCCTAAATATAATTTCACATTGTGTAGGTCTTATTATCTAAGTATTTGATTAAAGTCTGTCTGAGGATAAAGACCAGATCTGTCTTGTTTCCCATTGTATGCCCATCAGGCGAGCTGGCATAGAGGAGGTGTTTAATAAGTATATGTTGACTAAATCATTTTGAAGACTCATTTTGACATCAGATATGTTAATCATCCCTCTTAGTTTTGTGTAAGCATCAGATATGAGATTTGATATGCCCACCTTTAATGTCTTAATCTTGAAACACTCATAACTAGGTGAGGGCAGTTCTGTGCCATAAAACCAGAAGGATCCTTCCAGTTTGACACTGGTTCTGTTAAAGTTCCCTTTTACTAAGATAAATAACTGATAACAAACAGCAAATAGTAAAATTTCTATTTGCCATCATTTGTCTTTTATCTGAGTTTCTCCAAACCTACTTTTACCAACAGATGTATGCCGAAGCCTTCCTACAAGTCTTCCAAAAAATCAGTCTATAGGACTCAGAGTGGAAAGAACAATAGAAATTTATAATAGAGTACTGTGATAAAACTGGCAGCCAGTAATAACTTCTGGGAGAGAAGTGAATACATCATTGGCCTGTGTGTGTTTTATGGTGGGTGAAGACAGACAGACCCTTGTTGGAGATGCCCAGGGGAGAAATGCTGGTAATAACCTCTGCACATGGACCCATATTTCACTCTGTAACAGAGTGGAAAAGTGGTGTGGATAATCCACTTTTTTTTCCCCCCTGAGGGAAGTCTTTCTATTATATAAGTGATAGAAAAATCACTGTGGAAAATATTAGTTGTGTGGCTCAGGGCTGTGCAGAGAGAACAGTAAATGTGAATTTCCTGAAGGCAAGGGGCAGGAGGATTTTAATTAGTGTGGTAAAGTTTGGCTGGGCCTGAGCTTACAGAATGAAGGGGTTAAACTGCTACAGAATGTAGTTCTAATATTGGCTCAGACATTCAATATGCACAAATACTTTGGGTTTTTTTTATTATTATGTTCAGGTAGCCACTATATAGTACATCATTAGTTTTGATGCAGTGTTCAGTGATTCATTAGTTGCATGTAATACCCAGTGCTCATCACAACACATGCCCTCCCTAATACCCATCACCCAGCTACCCTCTTCCCCCACCCCCCTGCCCTCTGAAACCCTCAGTTTGTTTCCTGGAGTCCATAGTCTCTCACGGTTCATCTCCCTCTCTGATTTCTCCCCCTTCAGTTTTCCCTCCCTTCCCCTATGGTCCTCTGTGCTATTCCTTATGTTCCACATATGAGTGAAACCATTGGCTTTCTCTGCTTGACTTATTTCACATAGCATAATCCCCTTTAGTTCCATCCATCCTGATGCAAATGGTGGGTATTCATCCTTTCTGATGGCTGAGTAATATTCCATTGTATGTATGAACCACATCTTCTTTATCCATTTGTCTATTGAAGGGCATCTTGGCTCCTTCCGCAGTTTGGTCTTTGTGGACATTGCTGCTGTGAACATCGGACTGCATGTATACTTTGACCCAGCAATTCTACTTCTAGGAGTCTTACAGAAATACTAGCCTGAGGATATGCATCCATCTCTATATATAGATGCATATATAGATGGATCATCATATAGCTTTATATGTTATAGGGAAAATTAGAGACAACCTAAGTGTCCATCAATTGGGGATTAGTTAAATAAATCATTTTATGCTCATACTTTATGGAATGGTAGGAAACCATTGGGAAAATGAAGCTTATCTGCATGTACTGTGATAAACAGAGAAAATATTGTTAAGTAAAAAAAGCAAGTCATGGCAAAAGATTATAATCACAATTATAATCATCAGTGTTTATGTAGTGTTTGTGACATGCCAAACACATTTCTTTTTAAGATTTTAATTATTTATTAGACAGAGATAGAGATAGCCAGCGAGAGAGGGAACACAAGCAGGGGGAGTGGGAGAGGAAGAAGCAGGCTCCCAGCGGAGGAGCCTGATGCGGGTCTCGATCCCAGAACGCCGGGATCACGCCCTGAGCCGAAGGCAGACGCTCAACGACTGAGCCACCCAGGCGCCCCGCCAAACACATTTCTAAGAGTTCTTCATATATTAATTCATTTAATCCTCATAATAATTTTAAGAAGTGGATATTATTGTTATCTTCATTTGTACACTGGAGAATACTGAGGCATATAGACATTTAGTAACTTGCTCAAAGTCACACAGCTAGAGGCAGTATGATTCCAGACTCCAAGCTCCTAACCAGATGTGGGCGGGTTTTTTTGGGGGGGGGGAATAAAAGACCAGATAGTAAATATTTTTGGCTTTGAGAGTCGTATGGACACTGTGAGAGCTGCTCAGTTCTGCCGTGATGGTACAAAAGCATCCATGATTGCCTACTATGAGCAGTTTTTCTTAAAAAAGAGGTACATACGTGTGCATTTTCAGACACGGACAATGGTTTGGAAGTATGAAACCAAACTATCATTAGTTATTGTGCCAGGAATGGGGTGCATGTATCACTTCCCATTATCTGCATCCACAAAATTTTAAGCTCATTTTTTAAATTGAAGAACAGCAAAAGAGCCTCAAGGCATACTTCTATTCTTCTTATCACCCATTGGAGATTCCTTTTTACTCAAGTTTTAGAGTGTCTTTTGCCTTGAGAAACAAGGCAAATATATGGGTGAAAGGAGTAGAAGCCCCTTGAAGTAGGGTTGCCAGATTTAGAAAATAAAACTATGAATGTTCCGTTAAATTTAAATTGCAGGTAAACAGTAGTTATGTGTGTTGTTTATCTGCATTTCAAATTTAATGGTGCATCCTGTATTTTTTTCTGGCATTCCTACTTAGAGGACTATGTTTCTTACTATGATGACATAGAAAACTATTTCCAGGTGTCTGCTCAGCCCTGGTTTCACTGTTGCCCATGTAACTGCATCCAGTACATTTCACGTCCATGTGCTCGGGCTCTCTGACAGGTGGAGCTGCATCTGCGGCTGCGGGTCCCCCAGGTGGGCAACTACGTGGTCGTGGTAGAGTATGCCACGGAAGTAGACCAGCTGTCTGTGGTTGATGTGCACATGGAGAGCCCTGGGTCTGTCCTGGAAGGCCAGGTGAACATCTACAGCTGCAAGTACAGGTAACCAGTCCTGTCCTAGGGGATTCCTTTGTTCTGGAATGATCAAGAGGTCAGCCTTGGGAACTTTGGCTTTTATCTGGATTGGGAAGTTGTTTCCTTTTTGAGGCTGATCTTGAAAACAAGCAGGAAACTGTGCTTTCTGGTGTTCCCCCCAGTGTAGTATTGGGAGGCTTCTCTGTTGCATTTTCTTGAAAAGCTGTGTGTTCCACTCACCACTTTGGCTCAGATTCCCATGAAGCAACCACAACCCTGGGTAGTGCAGGGAACTCCGTGCTCACACCTCAAATGCTGGGCAGAGCCCATGGGCACATGGAAAAAGAGAAAAGACTCTGCCAAAACTGCCTTCACAACACGCCCTTCTGAGACTGGAATAATTAATGTTTGAGATGAAAAATAATTAACCAAAGATTTAAAAATTCACCCTGATTCAGTTACTGTCTTCCAAGAACTTTGACAAAGATTTATTAAACATTGTTTTCTTTGCATACTGTTTCAAGATCTATGCAAATGTCCAGAATATGTTTGAATTAAAGAATCAGTGCAAGGGGTGTTTTCAACACGAAATTAATTGTATAATAAATGGCACTGGGAGTCCGTCTTTTCAGACAGCAGGTGGAGAACTGTGGTGAACCCACACAGTTCTTGGCCAAGGCCTTAAACATTTTGTTTCCACGACTTACCTATGGCTTTTTGTCAAACTCCAAATGACCTGAAGTAGTTGGATATTTTCCCTGTTTTATGAATAAAAGAACTTATGAAAAGTGTTACTTTTTGGAGCTCAGAATGGAAACTTTTATGAGACTTAATGAAATGGTTACTGAATTAACATCATGCTCTCAGCGACCCTAAAAGGAAATTGTGAGGACTTCTTTTAAGAATCTTTAAAAAAATCTAATCAGCCCTTTTTTCTGGGGTGATGACAAAAACAAACAAAGACTATACTTGCATTTGGAGTTTTAATAGGAGCACCAGATGGGGCAAAAAAAAAATTCCCCAGAATGTTCTGTCATTACCTGAAAATGGTAGTTTCATCTGTGGATGACATCAGCAACCACTGGAATGTACACTCCCAGGCGGGTGGGTCACCTCACCACCCGAGTCCTGGAGACTGTTGGCCACAGGGCTGGGACAGGGCTTCTCCAGACCCTGGCCACCCTCTGGTTCAGCCCTCTGACTCCTTCCACCTTCCACCGTCCAGATTACTTCGCTTGATTCCTGCTCCACAGGATACAAGTGGTGATGGCTAAGGGCCCGGGAGGAAACACTCCTGGTGTCCCTGATGACTCTCTGACCCATCTCAGAAGAGATGAGAACATCTAGGCCAAGCAGAGGGGTGGTTTCAAAGCTAATAAAGAAAGGGCACCCTTCCAGGATTCCATAAGCCACGAGCCTGGTTTCATGACGTCTTTCTGAATGGCATTTGGGGCAGACAACCGTGCGGTAGTCTGTAGACCACTTTGGCTCTGGACATGACAGCACCAAGTTCTTCTTTATCAGGGACATCAGAATTCCAAGATAGTGTTGTATTAGACTAGGACCCCCTTTTATTGTATTTAACCATTTCTAGGAACGTCCCGTGGTAAGGTTTCACTAGTCTAAAATATTTGTCTCTCATGTGGACAAGTAAAAATGAACAGGCTTTAAGTACTGGAGTCCAGAAACATGGTGCAATTGGGAAAATATTTGACCCATAAAAGTCTATTACAAATGACAGGCCCTTACAACATTGCAGCTTCTCCTGCTGAGGGTTGAACCTTTCCCAGCATTTCTCGAGTGAGTTCTAATGGTGTTATTTTAAAAAATATCCCAACAGAAAAGTAGTGGTGCTAATTAAAATACCACTTTTCCAAACAGTGTTGTGATAAATCTGATCGCCCTTCTGTATGAGAGGTTCACTTATGATTAAATCAATCCAGTTATTATCATTAGTCTATTTTTAGTAAGAATTTTAAAAGGATATGGATAAAACTAAATATAAGTGAGTCACCTCATATATTTACTCCCAGGATTATGCCTGAACCAAAAGGAATGCATTTTAATTTCATACACACACACACACACACACACACACACACACACACACGCATACACGTGTTCAAAAGGGAAAAGAAAACAGCTGTTCTTTGAGTTTGTAACTGTGGCACTTTATACGCCATCTCATTTTAATCCTTACCAAAAAGTCATTGCATAAATTATTTCAAATATTTCCCAGAGATGGTCATTTCTTTTAGTTTGTTTCCAAACTAGTTTCCAGATTGTATTTACAGACAGAAAAGTTGCTACAGGATATGAAATCAGAAACATTCCTCCAAAAATACTTCCTTAATGGGTTTTACCATTAGAGTGTATTCTTTGGTTCCAAACCATGACCTTTTAAATGTTCCTGAACTCCGTATTTCACCTGATGGAGTGGAAGGAAGGAGCGCGGCTGGTACAACGGGGAGCAGACTGAGCTTCCAGTGGCAAACTCTGGTTACTCATGACTGGAGTAAGGCCAGGCCCAGTGCTGACGTGGTGTGGGATATCACTGATCTTTGTGAGGCCAATAGGCAACTTTAGTCACTGATGGTACCAAGAATATTGGTAAATTTCTAAGAAGGTTGTATCTTGGAGATCAGACATGATTGACCCTGAGGCTTTTTCTCCCAATGACTAGACCAAGTATTGCATAGAGCCGGGTGGAAAAAGTGAACAAGGCCGTTAGCCCTGAGATGTGCCGCAATCAGAAGGTTCTTTTTCTTGTATTGATTGTGGACTGCATCCGTCTTAAACTCATTGTGCCAGAAATTCACGGTCAGTGACCTAGTTATAAACAGGAGAAACAGAAGAGCAATCAGCTATCCCGCGGGGAGGCATGAAGTTAGGGAGACCAGAGGAGTCAGGCTAAGAACACTCTTTCCTCCCGCAGCGTCCTGTGCCGGAGTGTTGTGACTGATGGCCGGAGTCGCCTCGCTGTGTACGAGCTGTTAGCAGATGCAGGCATTCGGCTCAAGGCGCATAGCGCCCGATTCCTTCTGGTACGCTTCTGTTTTGCTCTTTGAATTTTAGAAGCCGTTTGGTGATATCTCTCTATTTTAAAACTTATAAAAATTTCGGCTGGGTTTATATTCCATCTATAAAACGAACCTGCACAGAATTGCCAGTGTAATGATGTGTTTTCTTCCCATCTAGAACTCTGTCTTACCCTTCGCTTGTTTGAGCCTTTTTTTATCGCACCCGGTAAAGTTTGCGTATCAAGTTTGAGCACATCTCACACAACTGTTTCATTAAGTTGATCGTTGTTACTATTATAAATGAAATATCTTCTGTCATTATAGTTCCTAGTTTATTTTTATGCTGGTGTATAGAAATGCCATTAGTTACTGTTTATTTTCTTGCCCATTTTACTATTTTATAATGTCTGTTAGCTTCTTGGCAAATTCCTTCAGAATTTTCAAGGTTGCAGTCAGCTGGTATTTCTTTTCCAGACTATTGTTACTCTATCTCAAAAAGTATATTATTTGGTTAGTTAAATATATACAATTAAGAGTTAAAAATACCAAGTTTGTCGGATTAAATACCCTAATGCCTCCCTTTTAATAGCACAACTTAAATATTGAGAATTATGATAAACAGGCAGTGGGACTGGCCTAGGAAAGGGAGGCCAGATTTATAATAAATGTCTCAGAGAACAGAAGATTATCTGAGTACGAAGCAACTTCCTGTCAACTGTGAATATTAAGCATGTATCACACTCTGGAAATGCTAGGCCAGCTTGTTCTAATGTGTTTTAAATATTCGTGCTTGACAGTAGTAAACACTGTGAGCCTTCTTTTAGGAATTATCTGGAATTGAGTTTTTAAAAGTTATTACATAAATTATATAATAGCTTCAGACTTTCTTTTTAAAATTGTGACTCTCTTTTTAAATATAACAATCCGAGCGAATCTAACCTCTTCATCTTTGGGAATTTTAACAGGGTGGAGTCTTCATCTTTTAAGCATAAGTTTGCCCTTTTTGAAACAGTCTAATGTCATTCAGATGTCTAACTAGAATGTAAGCTCCATCCTGGTCTTGGAGGATCCTTTAGTCTCGGTGCCTGGCATATAGTAGGTGTTCAATAAAAAGTTTTGTTGTTACTCAATAGGTTTGTGATCAAGCTGGTAATACGGTTTTGATTAAAATAAAATGTACTGAGAAGTTAATACTGAGTTTCTCATGTGACTCAGAAACTAGATCTGGAGACACTTCCTTCAGTGAAGTCCAAAGGTGCCTGAGATTCAGGTCATCCTCTATTAAGAAAGATTATTTGTAGCAGGAGCTACAGACGACAGGCTCCAAACAGGCTGCCCAGCTGCCGACCACATCCCCCCTCTCCTTGCCCAGGGGTCTGAAGAGCCAGCATCAGCTCAGGGAAGGAGAGAAAACAGGAAAAGTCACTGACGAAGAGTTGTTTTTGAACTTCATAATTTTATTTATGCATGTGACTATTCTAAGAACATTCAGGCAGTGATCCTGTAAAACAGTAAAAAGGGTTCATTGCACATAATGATGCCACAGGGAGTGCCATTCTGCAGTTTTTTCCACTTTAAAATAACAATTATAATGTCTTTACTTACCAGCTTTTTTAAGAGTATGTTTGACCATACCACTGGCTTTGCCGATAACTGTGATGTTACCTTTTTGCATTGTATTTGCTCAACAGCATCAAATTTGTATCATACCCATCGAAGAATTCTCAACTGAATATCTGAAACCTCAAGTCAAATGCATCGCCAGTTACGGGGGTTATATTAATCAAAGGTAATGGATTTCCTTCCTTTCTCCCTTATTTGTGCTCTGAGAGGTACTATAATGCTTGTAAGGCTGTGTCTTTATGCTTAACTTCAGAAGGGATCATAGGCCAAGGTACTAAAGGCTGATGATGGGTTAAAAAAAAAAATCAGCTAAATCATTTCCCCTTGCAGTCTTTCCAGGATTCCATAATATCAGGAAGCTGACACAGTAGCAAATGGGGGGAATGGTTAAGCTTTGCCCTCAAGGGCAGTTACGGAGTGTTCTGAGCCCTCGCGAAGACTCTCTTTATTCCAATCCTTTAATCTCTGTGTCTGAGGCTCCTCATTTAAAAAACTGTGAAAATAATGACCCATCTCACCGCTGTGTTATGAGGATTAGCTAACCAGTGATTATCGGGGTTTCAGGATGGTTATTTTGTTGTAGCTTCAAAAATAATTTATAGACACAGTCATGAAATCTTAGGCATATGGTTAGGACTATAGAAGCCACCAAGACAGTGAAGTCGGGCTGTGCCTAAAAGAAATGATGAGCGTTTGTGTTCTGTGTTTTTATATGATTTAACGTCGACATTTATGTTTAGAGGTGAACAATGATGTTTCATTGCACTGACCCCATTTAACATGAATTTTAGTTCTAGAAGGGAAAAAGTTTCTATCAGTTTCTGTCTGGTTACTATTTTTCAAAATTAAGATTTTCTTTCTGTTTTAGCTCATTGTATCGAGCAGGCTTGCTGGAATCACTTAGCCAACTGACTACACCGAGTGTCTTTGTCCAAAGATCCCTCCACAATCCTGTGGTTCTCTCTGGACTAGATCCTTTTGATGTCACATAGTGTTATGCTCACAGTCGCTATCTTCACCAATGGATGGTTCTTCCATTTTTGGTTGTTTTTTAATATTCTTTTTTTTCAGGGCCTCTTGTGTCTCCCTGGTCCCTGAAACCCCTCCAACAGCATTAATTTTGGAAGTCCCACGTGGTGAGTCTTCCCCTTTCCTGCCCCAGGATCCTTTGCCTTCTGCCGAAGTTGTTACTGGAGTCACCTTGAAGGCGCCACAGGTGGGACTCCCCTCAAGTGTGTTGTTTCTAGATCATAGTTGTCAAAGCATGGCCCTTACCAGAAGCATCTGCATCACCTGGGAACTTGTTAGAAATGCATCTTTAGGGGCGCCTGGGTGGCGCAGTCGTTAAGCGTCTACCTTCGGCTCAGAGTGTAATCCCAGCGTTCTGGGATCGAGCCCCACATCAGGCTTTTCCGCTGGGAGCCCGCTTCTTCCTCTCCCACTCCCCCTGCTTGTGTTCCCTCTCTCGCTGGCTATCTCTGTCAAATAAATAAATAAAATCTTAAAAAAAAAAAAAAGAAATGCATCTTTACAAGCCCACCCCAGAACCACTGAATCAGAAACTCTGGAGGTGGGGCCCAGGAGTCTGTGCTTTAATAAGCCCTCCGAGGGGTTTGGGCTTGGATGCACAAGCCAATAAGAAGGACCAGATGCACATCCTTGGCACAGGCAGGAAGTTCAAGCCACACTAATTCCAGCCCATGGGAAGGGAGTCCTCACCTTGTGCTCCTCCACCTTCCCCTCACCCCTGGGAGGTGGATGCCCCTGAAGTTTGGGGACCTTTACTCTCAACTGTGGAGAATCCCGGATGTGAGCCATCTGGCTAATCCTGTCGATGACCACCCCGTCCCGAAGTTCTCTTTTCTTTTTGTATCTCTATCTACACAATCTTTTGGCAGTTTTTCATGGCCATTTTGTGATACATCATATTTTCATGGGCTACTGCTATGTAACATTGTTGAGATGATCATTTGTCTTCCCAAGGTGAATATAAGTACTTGCGGAAGATGCTCTGGCTAATAGATTTTTTGCATCCCCAACTATACCGGCAAAATGCTTTGCAGGCAGGAAATTCTCAATAAACATTTATTGATTAATAATCTATAGCATGAGGATGGAATATAGTAAGGGACTCTATTTTTTTCACTGTAAACTATGAAATTGCGGGACTTACTATTTACCCTAATGATATGATATCCTTTTAATCCTAGAGATGGCTCATGTCCATTCACATTGCATCAAGTTAGAAAACTAACAGGATCTGAGAGAGAAAATTTAATAAGAGCCTGTATGGGGAAGTCCACCCAGAATCATAGGGGGGAGAGGAATTGAAATCATGACAAGGGAGTTCTAGTCCTGGTTTTGCTCTTAAATTAGAATATGACATTTATTAAATTACTTGCCTTCTTCAAGGCATGGTTCTCATCTGAAAGATGAAGATAATCTTATATGGTTGCTGTTTTTCTTGTTTTTTTGAGGGTTTGAAAAGACATATCTCACAGAATGAGGTTTTCTGTGAGCAGGGCTCACCGTCTAGCTTGAACAAAAGTGGGGGCATGACTCTGGTTTTCACTGTGTTTGAGCAGGGGTGAGGGGAAGATAGAGGAGCACAAGGTGAGGACTCCCTTCCCATGGGCTAGAATTAGTGTGGCTTGAACTTCCTGCCTGTGCCAAGGATGTGCATCTGGGCCTTCTTATTGGCTTGTGCAGGTGTGGGGCAAAAGACTAAAGGTGAGCGAAGGGGCTTGACACCTGTCAGTCAAACATCCAAAATGGAGTCTGCCTCTTTCTTACTCGGTTATTCCAAGTGGTATGTGAATGCTGGGAACATCCTCACACAGCCGTATGGCACACATGCATTTCTGTTGGGTATGTACCTAAGAGTGCAATTGCTCAGTGATGTGTTTGACTTTGGTAAAAGCTGCCAGAGAGTTTTCCGAAGTAATTGTACCAAATGACACTCCATCTGACATCAGGTATGGCTGCAGCACACGGTGGGTTCATCCATTCTGCGTTGCAGGTGGTTTGGTTTGGTTCGTGTATTTCTGATGACAAATAGTGCTGCTGTAAACATTCAAGTGAAAGTTTGGTGTGATAGGTTTCCGTTTCACTTGGGTAAATACCTAGATAGTTTTGGTCTTTAAACTCTAAATGTTCATAGCTCTGCAACTTGACAAGTTTGTTTGTTTTTTTTAATCTTATTTTTTCTACCTAGAACCAAGTAACCCTGCGAGGACTCGTACCACGCCTAGGCCGATATGTCATTGTCATCCATTTTTATCAACCAGCACACCCAACATTTCCCACACAGGTCTTCGTGGACGGAGGGCGGCTGTGGCCAGGTGAGCGTCAGGGAGCAGGTGCTATGGCTACACGCCTGGCTGGGCCTTTCAGGACTGTGACAGGCACTCCTCTCTTGCTCTGCCTCCAGGTGTCTTCCGTGCCTCTTTTTGTCCCCACACGCTTGGCTGCCGGGACCAAGTCATTGCTGAAGATCAAGTTGAGTTTGACATCTCAAAGCCAGAGGTGGCTGTGACTGTGAAGGTTCCAGAAGGAAAGTCCTTAGTATTGGTACGGTCTGCTTCTCCCTCAGCTTGCTCTTCATGTGCTTTCCTTGGTCCTCCATTCTCTGTGCCTGTTTGGCTTGTGACAATAATTCCTCTAAGGAATTGAAGTCATATAGAAAAATGTTTAAATTTTATAGCTACCTTTTGAAAAAAAAAAAAAAGCAGGTGACAATTAAAGTCAAGGGAAATTGGAACAATGGGTAAGTGAATAGGAAGAAAAGACTCCCTGGCGGGAAGCTCTGGTGATAAGGGTCTCACTCTGCATCAGCCCCTCCTCACTCTTCACCTGACTGGTCTCTTTCTGAAGCATTTAATCTTCCTTTGTTCTTGAAACTTTCTTTTTTGGGCTTCCGTTGCTGCTTTCTCTCATTTTGTTCCCACTTTCTGTAGTGCTCCTTCAGGGATTTATCTTTTCTTTTGTCCACATATGGTGGCGTTCCCTTGGGTGTGATACTGAGAGCTCTTGTTCTGTCATTTCTCTTTGGATAACATCACCTGTACCCGTTGATTCTGTTCTCTCTTGTGGGGGAATGACATCACATCTCTGAATTCATCTCTGATATTTTCTGAGCTCCAGGCCCAGTGTGGGACCATCTACTGTGAATCTGCATAGCTGGGGACCTCATGAGTTCCTCAGACTTAAGCCTATTACCCGCACAACCCCAGGCATCCCCTACCCTGTTTGTTACCTTGGTTGATGGACTCATCCCTTCCAGGGAGCAAGGTAGCATTGTCCAGGCCCTGCTGTGTGACCCTCTAGTTTCTTGCTCATGCCTCCTTCTCTCTCTGAGGAGGCCATCTTCCTAGGGGACCGGGGCCTGACTTTATGCATTGTGTATCCCCTATGCCTAGGATACCACCCGGCACACGGTGCTTGGCAAATGGTTACTGACTGAATAGCATGCGAGCAGTGGGCTCTCTGTGAGTTATAAGTTGGTGACCAGTTGACAAAGACATCTGAAATTTCCTATAGCATTTGTTACTGGAGTAGTCTGATTGAAACAGGCACAGAGAGCCGAGCAGTGCTTTTAAAGACCAGGGCTACAGTTATTCATAACAGCGTATCCGACGTGATGTAAGCTTCAGGGCAAGCCATGGTATGCGTTTCCCCCATTGGTCCTGCCATTTTAGTTTGTTCATCTTTAAAAATACAAAATGTGACCTTCGGCGATCCAGGGTCATCCCAGGCATAGATCACATGGGGCCCTGGCCCTCCTAACTGGTCCCTGATGACCCCTTAGCTGTCCTGTCCCCACCGAGCACTTGAGGCTGCTGCTTCTCTGAGCAGGTGTCCGAGGGGTCTGCCCAGCACATGCTACTTCTTACATAGGAACGTGGGTTGAACCTCTAACACTGGCTTCGGGTAGTTCTTGTGATTCTTTTTTCATAAACGCTGTTTCATGTGGTGTTGGGCTTCACAATAAAGCATATTGATCTTAGTGAAGAGAAAGTATAATGAAGAGCTGTAGGTGTGCCCTGCTGTTGGAAATCCAAAGCCATGCTGACAGGTTTCCTTTAGGTCCGTGTTCTAGTGGTGCCTGCGGAGAATTACGACTACCAAATACTTCACAAAAAATCAGTGGACAAGTCATTTGAGTTTATCACCAATTGTGGAGGAAACAGTTTTTATATTGAGTAAGTATCACTTTGAGGGGCTTCTTCAGGCTCTCCCACATCTGTGCTCAGAGCAAGGCCCAGGGTGGGGCTGGCCCTCGGGTCTGTCTTCTTCCTCCTCGGGCCCACGGGAGTGGCAGTGCGTCCTGGGTCCAGGGAGGGAGATGCTTTTCCTCTGCGCACACCATCCTGCACCAGACCTTGTGCTGCCTATTTGGGCAAGAGTATTGTCCTCAACTTCCATCCTGCCAGATGTTCACCCTCCGAGCTAGAATTCACAGGCTGCTCAGGAGTTTCTTGGCCTCTTTGCTGCATCCTGTTGTCCAACTCAGATTCCTAAAAGAGACCATGGGGTGCCCTCCACCGGGAAGCACATCAGCCTGGATTCGCCCTCTCCTTTGCCATCTGATTGTGTGGGAAGTGTCACAGAGAGGCGAACCTCCCTGTCCCCTCTCCCTGGATCCTTGAATTCCAAGAGCCTAGGACAGCCTTGAGTTTGGGCTCCTGCTCTTCTCTTCTGCAGACCCACCTGCCCCCTTGCAGGTTTCTGGAGGGACCCAGGAGCTCCAGGGGGCCCTGGTGGTCAGAAGTCTCCTGTATAGAAAATATTAAGAGTAAAGGCTCTGAATCCGACAGCTAGGGGTTTGAATGTCTGCTTGGCCAATCTGTAGCTCTGTGGCCTCGGACGTGTTGCTTAACTTCTAAAAGCCTCAGTTGCCTTATCTCTGAAATGAGGCTTAGGCCTAACTGGTTGGATGATTGTGAGGTTCAGTGAGATGAAGGCAAAACTTCTAACACACAACATTCAATAGAAGTAGGCACTTTGCCACCTCCCCCTCCCATTGTTATTGTTATTGGTGCATATACATCAAGGTATGATTTTTTTGTAACTGGTTTATTAAGATTAATTCACATACCATAGAATTCATCCTATAGGTAAATTTTCACCCTTTTATTTCAGCTCCCAAAAGTTCCCACCCACCAGTCCTGGCATGTGTTCTGGAGTGGATGGGTGGAAGGAAAGCTGGCTGTCACTGGCTGTGAATCCAGGGGTGGTGTATTCCCTCATTTCTTGCCAGACTCCACAGCCAGAGTCCCTCCCCCAAAACACCAGTTGGTGGAGCAAATGGGAAGGAGAAGATTGGGACTTTTACTGTGGGGCACGCCTCCCGGGATAATGCCATGAATTATTTTTGTCTTCACAGTCCCCAGACGGCCTCTGGATTCTGTAAGAACTCTGCCAGGTCCCTGGTGGCCCTTTACCACAAGGGAGCACTGCCCTGTGAGTGCCACCCCACCGGGGCCATTGGCCGTCACTGCAGCGCAGATGGCGGGCAGTGCCCGTGCCGGCCCAGTGTCATTGGGCGGCAGTGTACCCGCTGTCGAACGGGCTACTACGGATTCCCACACTGCAAGCGTAAGTGCATGTTCGGGGCGTCCAGGGCTATCTCTGGTCCCAGGTGGGTGCCACTCACCTAGGGCGGGCCTTCTTGGATCTCACTGTGCTGGAGACTCACCTGGGGATCTTGTGAAAATGCAGATTCTGATTCAGGAGGCCTGTGCTGGGGCCCAAGAGTCTGCATTTCTTTTAATCACTCAGATAATGCCCATGCCAGTGGTCCATGGACCACAGTCTGAATAGGTTGGTTCTAGAAGATAAACATTTGTGTTTCTTGTGCTATGTGACCCATGCACTTGGCAAAACAGATGAGTTTAAAGAGCCTTAAGCATGAAACTATTGGACAGCTCCATCCCTCTTCCTCGTGGAAGCCCCTTCAATCTTTGCAGCCTAACTAAACTCAACTGAACTAGGAGGAGAGCCAAGGTCACGGGAGCATCGTTCTTTCTGAGTGGGAAGCCTGGGGGCTTTTATCGAAGAACCATCCTGTGGCCTGAGACGGAGGGTCAGCACAGGCCACGGGGCGGCAGTGAGCGGTGCACGCGTGGTGCAAGCAGACTCTTCACCTGGAGACCAGCGTTTGCCTACCGAGGGTGCTGCTGCTGCGTTATGCCCTGACCTTGAGCCCCGCTGCGCTGAGGTCACGTGGAGCCCCTTCAGGGAGGCTGTAAGGAGAGGCCCCTCTGACAGATGAGAGGCATCTTGTTAGAATGGCATGGGACTACAGCTGGGTGGGTTCTTTTGAGTTCCTGTCTGGACACCAGTGGGTCCAGCTGTGCCTCAGTCAGTGTTCATACACTGTGTCTGCTGTGAGCACTTGGTATAGTTGGTCTGGACCCCAAGAAACGTACCTTTCAGATTAGTCACACTCAATAATGCCATAATGTAGAAAAAGCAAGATGTTTCTCCCAGGCCCTTTGGAAGCTTCTGGAAATACTGACAGTTGGTGAAGTGCTCCTGGAGGCTGGGTGGCATCTCTCCCTTACACCGTGTCTCTTTATTCCCTGGCCAGCATGCAGCTGTGGCCCACGCCTTTGTGAAGAGGTGACGGGGAAATGCCTCTGCCCTCCCCACACAGTCAGGCCCCAGTGTGACGTGTGTGACACCCATTCCTTCAGCTTCCACCCCCTGGCTGGCTGCGAAGGCTGCAACTGTTCCAGGAGGGGCACCGTTGGGGCTGTCACCCCGGAGTGCAACAGGGACCACGGGCAGTGCAGGTGAGGTCCGATTAGGGGAAGGGAGGATGTCCTCTACACATACCAGTCACCATTTCTTCCCGTGTCTCACAGGACGGCACTGTGCTCACCTCAGGGTGGAGCTCCCCAGCTTGGATGGGCTGTGGTGTGTGGAGAAACTAGGCCCCTCAGGCTTAGGGTAGAGTCCGGGCAGGTGGACGGCCAGGCGCCTGAAGTCATAAACAGCCTTGCCCATGCACTGCAGCGTTGTTCTCGGGTGTCCCATCTGTATGCATAATTAAGTTATCTTTTCTTCTACTGTGTCACCGTGTGGTGAGCACCTATCCATTGGTATTTAGGTTTGGGCTCCCAGTCTTCATTCTCTGGTAAGCTGGTGTATTTGTTGAGGACAGTACGTGACAAAGTCTGAGGGTCTCAGGCCTGCTGTCCTCAGACAGGCAAGCTCGAAGGGGTGCTGGGGCCTCCATGGTGGGCCTTGGCTGGGGGGTGGGCAGGTAAGGGACGAAGGTATATGCTGGGGAGCCTGACCTGAGAGCAGGGCTGCCATCATGACTGACCGAGAGGCCCAGTGCACAACTGGTAAGGGACAGTGGCACACGTCGGCTCCCACAGATGCCGTGTTGCTAGGAGGTTCGGCTCCGTGGGTTGAGCTGTGCGTGGGGAACTAGAGGCCAATGTCACACGATAGCAGGTGATCAGCCTGATGTCAGTAGGACTGGGGAATGGCCTCAGAGGATACAGAATGAATCCAGTCTTCTAGGAGAAGAGGCTAGAAAGGGTCAGAGAGGGGGTTATGTGGGGGGAAACAGCCAGAGCTTCCGCATGGCCTGTATGGCAGTGTGCAGGAGCGAGGGTAAGGCTCACCACCTGCCCCACACTCCCCCCACCTATGGGGAGGAGATGTCTTGGGGTCTGTGTGGGTGATCTGGGTGTGACAGCCGGGGTGGGGGAGGCCATTGCTGCTGGTGGCAGGCGTCCATGACTCCGGCTGAAAGGCAGCTGTATTCATTTCCTGTGGCTGCCGTAACAACTTACCACAAACAGGATGACTTAAAGCAACAGACATTTCTTTTCTCATAGTCCTAACGGCTAAAGCCTGAAATCAAGGTGTCGACAGTGCTATGCCCTTTCTAAAGTCTCTAGAAGACTGTTCCATGCTTTCCTCTTACCTCTTACTGTTGCCAGCAATCCTCGGGGTTGCTTGGCTTGTAGGCGCGTCCCTCCAAGCTCTGCGCCACCATCCCATGGCTCCTCCTGGTGTGTCTCTGTCCTTACATGGTGTTCTCTGTGTGTGTCTCCTCTTATAAGGACACCAGTCATATTGGATTAGGGCCCACCTTACTCCAGCATGACCTCATCTTAACTTGATTATATCTGCAAACACTCTCTTTCCAAATAAGATCACCTTCTCAGGTACTGCAGATTAGGACTTGAACACGTCTTTTTGGGGACAAAATTCTACTCTCTATTGCAGCAACGTGCACTTTTCCTAAGGAAGGGCCCTTCACCACACCTGTAATTGTTGCCTGGGGGCCTCATAGCCCCTTTGTGCTACAGGAAAGGAAGCTGAGTGACAACTTGAGTCATGAAACATTCCAAGTCTTTAAAAGCACAGGTGTGAGTCCGCCCTGACTCAGCTTGGTTGCTCATCCTTCTCAACCTGTGGGTCTACACTGAAGGCGATTTGCATAAGGATTTCGAGGGACATCCAGAGTTGTTTCATCCCATTAGTTAACAGATGTTAGGTTCTGTTCCGTCCAGTGCTTAAGCTGTTCTCCGGACGGAAGTTAGGCTCTTAGCTCATTACCAAAGATGCTACACTGGGTCTCGAATTCACCCCTAGGCCCATGAAAACGTCTAGCTTATTTCCAGTTAGTAACTGATGGAGGAAGACAGTGGCACTTGGGCTAAGGGCACAGAGCTGCAGGAATGCTTAAGACCGGAGATGCCCCGTGCCCAGGAGATGCCTGCAGGCTCATGGCTGCAGAGGGTGGAGGAGTGGGCCGCCAAGAGAGCCTGTCTGTGCCCATCATGACGCAGTCCACTGTAGAGGAGGGAGAGAGAAAGACAAGATGTGTGATCCTGTGACTTTGTTACGGACCTGGATTTGCCTCCCCAGGGAAAATGGCCTCCATTCCCTCTCTGTGAGCCCTCGGTCCAAAACAGTAGCTGGACAAATGCCAGAATCTCGTAGATTTGGTCTATCGTGCAGCCACGCTGCCTCATTTCAGCTGGGCTGTTTGGTAGTCCTCTCGACGTCTCCTCTCCTTACCTCTTCATTTCGCAGAGCTGTCTTTCTTTTCCTTCTGTTCTTCCATGGATGGGTATCACTTTCCATCTGGAGGCTCTCGGCCCCACTATGCTTTTCATCTTGTTCTTTTCTATCTGTACCAGAGCCTTCCTCCCTCAAGTAGCAACAGTGCACCAGTATTTCCCGTCACTTCCTTACCACTGACCTCTCCCTTTTCATGTTCCCAGGGGTGCCAATCTCCCTTTCTTGAAAATCAAAGCCCTCTTAGAGACCGCAAGCTGATAGCCATTATAAACATTTGATACCAGAGCTCCAGAGTATTTGTAAATAAAATACGTGGCTCTCAATGGAAACATCCACGAGGATAAGGAGGATGGACTATTTCTTTTCAGGAAGCCAAGAGAGCTGCAGCAGCAAGGTCTGCCATCATGGGTGTGAAAAGGTGGTCACGGGAGAGTTAGAGCAACAGTTGAAAGACACTCAGCCAAGCCGGTCTGTTGCTGTTGAACCATGTCAGCAGCACCTCTGTCCAAAACACACACAAACATGGGGCGCCTGCGTGGCTCAGTTAAGTGTCTGACTCCTGATTTCAGCTCAGGTCATGGTCTCAGGGTCGTGAGACCGAGCCCCTCATTGGGCTCCACGCTGGATGTGGAGCCTGCTTAAGATTCTCTTAAGATTCTCTTTCTCCCTCTCCCCTTGCCCCTCCCCCCTAAATAAAAATAAATACAACACACACAAACATCCTGAGAGCTCCCCCAGGACATCTAGCAGACCAAAGGAAACCATAGAATTAGAACTGGCTTCAGAAAAGGAAATCCAGGATGTTATAAAAAAGGCAAACAGATTGAATTAGGAATAAATGTTTTCATTTTAATATATTTGAAGAACAAATCAGAGGAAATAATTCAGTGTCTTTATGTGGAATTGGTTTGTGTGAACCCTTCAGCATAAAGAATAATCTGACAAAGATGCAAGATGAACAGAAGGGGTCTTACCACTAACATCCTCTGCTCATTCAAGAGGTATAATAGCAGGAATCTGGGTATAAAAAGGCTGAAAGAGGGGTGCCTGGGTGGCTCAGTCAGTTAAGTGTCTGCCTTTGGCTCAGGTCATGATCTCAGGGTCCTGGGATGGAGCCCCCGTACTAGCATCAGGTCCCTGCTCAGTGGGGCGTCTGCTTCTCCCTCTCTTTCTGCCTCACCCCCCCCACCCCGCTTGTGTGCAAGCTCTCTCTCAAATAAATAAATAAAATCTTAAAAAAAAAAAGCCAAAAGAAGAGGTTCCATTTGAACATTAGAATAAGCATTGCATAACCTGGAGGATGAAAAACTCAAGATGACCAGGAGAGGAAGATCAGTGAGCCTGCGTGGGATGGTTGGGCGGGGGGCGGGGGGGGGAAGCTGGCAGAGGACGGAACCCGGGATTCTGTAGTGACCTCAATCACTTCTGCATGAAGAAACTGAAAGCCCTAAACACTGAAAACATTGCAGTATTCCCATATATAATTAAAATAAAAACAAAGCCACAAAAATAAGTGGAAGGCAGACCAGCAGAGTGCTGTTTTTCCATAATGACTACTTCGGTTTTTCTTTTGAAAGCAGAACATACACGTGAGGAGCTTGGGGCTGGGATGGAAGTTTGGGAGGAGGTTAGAGTAATGAGGACCCTGAGGAGCCGGCGTGGACACACAGGAGGAAGCGGCAGGTGTGGGTTCTGCGGGGGTACTTTTGTTTAACTGTAGGAGGCAAAGGAACCAAGGAGAGTTTTCAGGCGGGAGACAGAGAGGAATTCTCTGTCTGAGAAATAATGGGAGAATTGTAAGAGGGAGTAACTGGTCAACAGAATACATTGCTGCAAACACCACCTCACACACAGTTTCCGAAGACTGCTGCCGCAGATGAAGGAAATCAGGAATGCATTAAGAATTGTAAAAATGCATTGAGGTGCCCTCTGTGATAGATCATAGATTTGCTACAGTCTCTTAGGTGGATTATAAGGGGCGTTTAACAAACTTTCACTAGCCAATGACAATTTGTTTTTCATTTAAATTCAATTAGCCGACATATAGTGCATCGTTAGTTTTTTGTGTAGTGTTCAATAATTCATTAGTTGCGCATAACAATGACAATTCAGTAGACTGGAAAAGTCCTAACTCAGGACCAAGGCATGCTGTCTAGTTTTGCCCAAACCCAAAGAAACATCAACAGGAACGGAATCTCATTGGCCCGTATCACACCTAAACCAAGAGGTGAAATTGTTTATCTTGACATTACCAAAGAGACTGTAATAACCTGAGGGGGTGACTTATCTCTCCGTGATCAAAGCAGATTTGTCATGAAAGGGCCCCTAGCAGATAATGTGAGAAAAACTTTCAGTTTATTGTGACTCTAAATTACACAAATTGCTTGGGGTAATTACACTGTTGATGCGGAAAAAGCTTTTGATTACCCAAACAGTGATTTCTTTAGAAAATATTAGAAGAAAGAATGTTCTTCCCCCACCCCCAAATGAAATTTCCTAATGAAAGTGAAGAATGTGTTTAGAGGAGCCTAAAGTTCGTGTGAAAGAAATGATCAAAGATACCTGGAGCTTGCAACAACAAAAAAAACCACATTCTTTCTCAGGGATACAGCAGACTCTCCTGCAGTTGGACAGATTGTCACAGATCACAAAACCTAAAAATTGGAATTTTCAAATTTTATTTCACTGTTTATAGGTGTTCAAGTTTATCATACTAAAAGAAAATGAAACTGTTATAAATATTAATCTGCTTTAAAATAAGTTACAAAAATAATTGTAGTAATCCACAATATTCAGTCTCTACCTGGTTAAAACTGGTGTTATTTTAGAGGCAATTGGGAATAAGTTTAGTTGGAGGCATAAAACTGAGTCCTCGACTCACCTTTGTCATAAACTAGCTAGAAGACTGGGCAAATTACTCTGCCTTCCTAGGTCTCAGTTTCCTAAGTCATTAAATGTTTGGTAAAACTATCTCTACCTTCCCACCTAAATTTAAAATTCTGTTCTATTTCCTCTTCCATCTCTGATTGTAACACACAAAATATTGCAAAATTATATTGTACAAATGCCAAAAAGTCCATTATTTTGGCTAACGCTCGATTGAGGTCCTAAAGATGCTTATATTGATCAAGATTCTGCTTTTAATAGCAACGCTAATTCAATCTGATAGAAAGCCAATGAAAAAAGTACCTTTGCCTTGCTTTTAATAATGGAAGATTATGTCATCGGGTCCTGTGAACAAACAAAAGGGCTAGAATGTCCTGAAGATTTTATCAGTCGTTGACAGATACAAGAAGCCGGGAATCACTGCTTTAAAAAACGAGCACGATGCCGACCACTTTCAGGCTGTTTTGAGATCCACTAAAGGAGATGGCGATCCACCCGGATTTTCAGCGAGGCCACGTGTACAAATGGGCCTTTTCAGAAGAGCAGTAGCAAAAGGAACGCCTTTTGAGGGGACGTCGATCTCTGAGAATCCTCACGGATTTACTCAATGTTTGTGTTAGATGGAAAAATAAAATGCCGGAAAAGGTCATAGACTTGGCATTCTTGGGACAAAGTGCTTCCAGCTGTGGGCATAGTTCCATCAGCCCTGCCGACTTGGAGAAGCAATTCTTTTGATGCACTTCCTCAATTAATAGGACTGGTAAATTCCAGACAGTGTCAGGGGGACACTGGACCACAGTGGTGAGCCGGGTGGATGGGGCTCCTGCCACGGGGACGGAGCTCAGAGTTCTTAACTACATTTTCTGTCTTTCTTCACCTTCCGTAACGCCAGTGTCTTTCTCCATGTCTCTCTGAGCGATCACTCTGTGGCTATGTCCCTGGTTCAGTCTCCTGCAGACTGAGAGCATGTGTGGTGTGAGTTGGCACGAGGTTGCATGTGTCATGGCCGCTCACTGTCTGGGTGACCTGAGTACGGTTCTTCGCTCTATGCCTTCTTTCTTCATCTATAAAATAGAGATACCGGAGGCACCTATCTCATCAAGTTCTTCAGAAGGTTAACCACGCTGTGCAGGAGACCTTAGAACAGTACCCGACACACACTAGCACCCAGTAAGTATTAGCTATTATTACTATTCACTAAGTATTTGGCTGTCTGCCTTCTTCCCTCTATACTTTGTCCCCCTGAAACCCCAACCATTCTCCTGGCTTCAACCACCCCCACTCCTGGATGATTCCAGATGCAGAGCTCTGGTCCTGACCCTTGATGACTAGCTTATCCCACCTTCATTGCAAATCAATTCAACTTGGGTTCTTTTATTGGCTTCACTTAGGGGACCTTCGACAAGTCCCCTAACCTCTTTGAGCACCTGTCCCTCACATGTATAATGAACTATTAGATGACCTTGAAGGGCCCTTACAACTCCAAAATTCTTCCAACTCTGATTGCATAGCTGAAACCCATGTCATTGTCTTGCCTTTCAAACCATTTCTCTCTTTGAATTTTTCGTTAAAATTCTACTTACTGATGACAGTTTTTTCCTGGGCCCCAAAGCCTGAAATCCTAGTACCATCTTAGAATCAACCCCTTTTCCCGACAGTTGATCAGGTGTCAGATTCTGGCAGGGTATGCATTATCCCCTTTCTTTCCATGTCTCTGCTCTCTGCTGCCACCTTGGTCAAGTTCTTTGACCCCCCTCATCTTTGAATGATATTGGTGGTCTCCTAATTGACCTTCCTTTTCCTGCTTTACTCATGCACTCATTCATTCATTCATTCCTTCTTTTTTTTTTTTTTTTGGCCCCTTAATTGAAAAGGAATATGCCAAGTGTAATTGTGTAATTGTGTAATTATCCTGGGATTTAAAAATATCTTTTCCCCATAGTCTTGGCACTAATACACAGAACTGTTAATCTAGTCTACAGGACTTGAGGCAATGTTGATAAATGCATATAGACTTATGATTTTATCTTTTTGTTTTTTTTTTAACTAAGATGAAACATTTTTCTCAGTTGCTGTGATTTTTAATTTTTACTTTAAATTCTATTTTGTCGGATACCAGTATGTTGTATTGCTCCTACTCTGTCTAGCACCTGCTCCAGTTTGGGTTGTGCCTCATGCATCAGAGGTCACGGTCTGGCAGGGGAAGCTGTGCTACCCACTAATGGCAATGTGGCATGGCGAGCGCCATGTTGTGTGTGGGCTGCCGTGGGGGCACCCAGGTCTGTCAGGTGCCACTTCCATCACATCACTCTGCACAAGAACCTGTCTCAACTCCCTGACAGGATAAAGACAGGCTGTCATGGTAATATGGCTCCACCTACCCTAACTTAAGCCTTTATTCAGCTTTCTTCTCTGGCTTGGTTTTCTTACTTTCTCTAAATACTTTACATATGTCCAGTTCTCCAGGTATCAGTTCTCTTCCCCGTCTTCTGTTACCCCCAAATTCTGCATATCCTTCAAGGATTATGTGTGGAAAGTACAAACTCCAAGAAGGACGAAGGCTTCTGTGCGTTCACAGGGACATCCTCCTCATCCCAGTGCCTCAAGCTCGTCCCATTTCTCACACGATTACCTCACTTTCTGCATCTCCGTGTCCTGTGTTCTCAGTGACAATGTGCCAGGGTCAAGACCGACTTACTCTACTTTGTCCCCTCCTTGCTGCATCCCCTAACACAGGGATGTGTGTATAGGAAGCACTCAATGATTATGGAATGAATCGATGAATGCAGAAGGTAGACTTTGGATTCTAGATTACGACCGGAGTTGATGGGAGTGTGATATTAAGAGACCCACTGTACTTAATGAGCAAAGGGTAGAGTTCACTCTGACACCCGATTTTCTAGTTGTCTGTGCCACATGGAGAGCACCCACGCATGCGCAGATGTCATTACATAAGGCTTGGCCATGAGCCCATTGCCTTGGAGATGAATCCGCTTGACCTGCACCCCCAGCGCTGCCGCTCTGCACCTGCAGGCAGCTTCTGCTGGAAACTCCTTGCCTTTGCAGCGAGGGCAGCTCCCTGGACGGCAGAGCATCTCTCTGGAGAAATGTGTCAAGGTCAGGGTGACTTCAGGTAGTTTCTAAGAGACGTTCAGCCAGACTTTACAGAAGAAGTTTCCTTTTTATTCCCTGTTGTCATGGCACCACCAAAAAGTCCTTTGGTTGCTTGTTTTTGCCCAGGATTCATATGCTCAGGGCTCGGGAACCCTGTTGTTATACTCTCCGTGCTTTGGTTAACCCTTCCCCGTCAGTCCCACCTGGGGTCCTCAAGGTCAGCTCACAGGTCCCTGCTCTCCACGCTCTGCTTGGCTTTTTGCTTTTTCTCAACCACTCAGTTGCTACTTGCGTGCTGAGGCCCAGAGATTTACCTTACGTCACTGACGTGGCCACACGCCCTCAGCCCACCTGTCCTCGCCACCACCATCTCACAGCATTCTGAAATAAAGAGGCGAGGAATATTTTGCTTCCCTTTCTCCTTGTCTCAACAAGCAGCTTCCGCAGCTGCCCTACCTGCAAAAACACTCCAGCCCCTTTCTTTTCCACTCAAGTGAAAATACTAAAAATAGGCTCCTGTCTGCGTATCCTCGTCCTGGAGGCCTGGGTCCAGGTCCTTTGCTCCAGGGGCCCCTCTCGGCCTCGTCCAGCCATGGCATTCAGTATGTGGGTGGCTTCTTTGGCACCAGCATTCAATTAAGGCACCTGTAAACCAGAAGCCATGAGTGTTTGCTAGAAGAAACATGGACTTTGGTTCGACAAACTGCCCAGTTGGCAGTTTGCGACAATAGCACCGTCTCTGCGCAGTGTCCTTTCCTCCCGGCCGGGTGAGAGGAGTGGAGCCCGCACAGTAGAAGTCAGGCCATCTCCAAGCTCCTCTCCTGATCGAAGGTTCCTCTTTCTGACAAGTTTGGTTGAGCGGGGCTCTCTGTACTCTCTTCTTTTCCGTCTCTAGACCACCAGAGTCTTGTGCTCAGCCCTTGCTGCTGCCTCCAGAAATAGGCATCTGGCAACAGTCATTTGTTGTTGTTGTTGGACAGTGTGATTGCATTTAGCCTGAGATGCACAAGAAGAGAGCAGGTATTATCAGTCAGAGCCTAGGAACCCTCAGAGTGAATGGAAATTTGTGTGTGTTGGAGAGAAAGAAAGAATGAATGAATGAGTAAATGAATGAAATCTGTGAGTGGCCCCTAGTTTATCCAGCTTCCCCAAAGAGTCTCTCACCCCCTTCCAAAGTTTCCATCCACCACACTGCAGTGATCCCTTCAAGCAGAATGTTGACACTTTCTATCTACTTTTCCATACGTGTGATTTGGAGACTATTTACTTCCTTACAAAAAGAATTTCTGCAGGTGTCAGGTGGGGAGGAAGACAAAGGGGATGGGGCTGGAACCGAAATGATGTTTGACCTGCCAGCAGGCCTTGCAGGTAAAACTGATTGTGTCTTTTTTAGGTGTGCGGAGAGGGATAAAGGGAGTCCCATTGCTCCTCTTAGCCAATGCCATTGCAAGAGTAATAATAGCGAATTCTTATATGTGTGCGTGGCCCTGCTCTAAGGCTTTTCCATATATTATTTTGTTTAATTTTCACAATACTCCTACAAAGTCGATATTATGATCTCCATGTTTACGGATAAGTAAACTCAGCTGTAAAGAGGTTCATTTGCTCAAAGTTCTAGATCCAGTAAGTAGCAAAGCTGGGATTCAAAGGTAGGTTGCCTGGTCTCGAGTGTGTGTTCTTAATCAAACATAAAATTCTGTACCAGGGTATAAGCAAATATTTGCCAAAGACAAATTTAGTGGGAAATCAAGTTAGATTTTTCTTTTTCAGGATGGTTCCTTGGGTAAGATATTTTAACAGGTATTGGTAGCAAGTTAATGATAAAATTTTTCATATCAGACTATACTCCCAATGTTCTGAGAAGAAGCACATTTCCTAGTACTTTCTTTAGACCCACAAAGAAAAGATCAGCGCGTGGGTCCCACCAGACGTCAGCCGTGGAGCTCCATGATTGAGTTACGGGAGGCTGGCACCCACTTCCTCTTTCTCTCCTCACCCCGTGGGGTGCTGGGTTTCTCTGTTCTGCTGGAAGCCGGCTGCTCTCCCTCGGTCAGCTTCTGTGCTTTCCCCTCCACTCTGTGGTTCAAGTGCACAGACACGTGGATGGCTCGCCGCTCCCCACAGAGCCTTCCTTGGAGCCCAGGAACAGACTCCCTGCCAGCCCTGCCCACTCCAGCATCTGCTCTGGTGCTCAGGCTGGATGACCGAGAGTCTTCCTTGTCTTCCCCTCTTCTGTCTCCTCATCCAGAACATTACAAGCCCCAGCAACCTCACCCCAAAATAGCTTGGAACCCATCCCTCCTCTCCATCTCAAATGTCTTTGCCCTAATTCAGCCCCTTCTCCCTCTTGACTCCAACCACACTCTTTCCTACTTAAAACTTTGCAAGATGGCGATTCCTTGTCCGAGAGCTTGCCATGTGCCAGCCACAGCCTCATCTGTCTCCACAGGGGGCCTGGGAGGCAGCAGCTAGCAATTTCCCCCTTCCACAGATGAGAATATGAGGCTTTAGCAAGTTATTAAGATACCATATCTGTTGTGTGCCAGAGCTGATCAGTACTCGGGCCAGGGGGCCTTCAGTGCCCAGGGCTCAGCCACCTCACTCCATTGTCACTGGACAGTGTCACAACAGCCAGCATCTCCATCCATCCCCATAAGCTACCTCCTGCCTCCCTTCAGTTCATGGGTCAGCTTTCTCCGCTCATACATGTGCTTCCTGCACACACCAGGCGGTTGCCCTCTGTTCCTTCTGTCTGGAACATCCCACCCCACGACACTCAGGCATCAGCTCCCCCAGGGACGCAGGGTCAGAGGTGCTCTGCTACAGTGCAGGTGGACTTCAGAACTGTGTGGGAAAGGTGATGAAAGCTTTTGCCTCCTTTGCTTTGAACATAGGTGCAAGCCCAGAGTCACAGGGCGGCAGTGTGACCGGTGTGCTTCCGGGTTTTACCACTTCCCCGAGTGCCTTCCCTGCCATTGCAACAGGGATGGAACCGAGCCAGGAGTCTGTGACCCAGGGACTGGAGCTTGCCTCTGCAAGGTAAGACAGAACGTGCAATGCCAGGGACGTCAGCCACTGGTCAGTGAGGAAGTTCTTGGTGTTGAGTCAACATATAAAATTATATGGGGAGTGGAAATGACCTGTAATAGATTTCCACAATGCATGTAGCATTTAATAGTTATTAGCTCATTTGATAGACACAGTTAGAAGGGAAGACCCCTCTTATCCTTTGGAGAATCACAAGACGGGTACAGACCCTTTCCAGAAAAGTTGATATACACCTTAGTCTACAATTTCAAGAGGTTCATAGGTTCCCTGGAATCTTATTCCCAGGTCATAGACCCCAGGTTAATAATCTGCTCCAGGGTGTTCTGTCAGGTGGTAGGTGAGCTTCTAAATCTCAGCAGATGTTTTGAGGTGGTAGTAAGTGGGGTGAACCAGGACCCCCATATTGTGAATCCTCATGCTGCTATTTCTCTACTTTAACGATGCCAAGGGGCATCTCGTGAGGTCTAGAAAAGTCTCTCTTTCACTTGAGTGTGGCAGAAGAGTTTAAACAATTAATGTGATAGAATAGCTTAACAATTACGTAACTTTCCATGGTTTGTTAGCATCCGTGTTCTAACATCTTACATTGGCATTTAGTTTGTGGAAGTAGCTAATGGCAATCAGGGAAGCTTTAGAGGAAGTGATCTCTTGTTTCATGTTTTGTTTCAATAGGAGAATGTGGAGGGTACAGAATGTAATGTGTGTCGAGAAGGATCGTTCTACTTGGACCCAGCGAATCCCAAGGGTTGTACCAGCTGCTTCTGTTTTGGAATAAATAATCATTGTCACAGTTCACATAAAAGAAGAACTAAGGTATGCAAGGGATTCGAAGTTTCGGTGTGTGTTAGTACTTCCGAATGGGGAGGAAGTGGATTGTCACGAAGCATGAAGGGCTAGTGGAGATTTTATCTCTTACCTTGTTAAGTGTTCAGCTTCGCCCTCGCCATTCCTCAGCGTGCCCTGTTCTTCCCACAGATGTTCTTGTGCCCAGTGCCTCAGTTTGTCAGGTGGGTTCAAGTGTCCCCGGCTCAGAGGGGCCTTCCGTCACCACCCCCTATGAAGTAGTTCACCCTCGTCACTCTCTACCTCACCCTTCTTAGTGCATTCTGTAGCATTCTCCCTGACACACGATACATTTAGTTTTGTTTTTTTTAAGATTTTATTTATTCATTTGAAAGAGAGAGAGACAGCCAGCGAGAGAGGGAACACAAGCAGGGGGAGTGGGAGAGGAAGAAGCAGGCTCCCAGCGGAGCAGGGAGCCTGATGCGGGGCTCGATCCCAGGACCGTAGGATCACACTCTGAGCCAAAGGCGGACGCTTAATGACAGCCACCCAGGCGCCCCCTATACATTTAGTTGTAAAATTTGTTTATTATGTATCTTCCTCCAACACTAGCATGTGAGCTCCTACGACATCCCAGGTGCCTACAGCAGGATCCAGAACATAGTATGTGCTCAATCAACACTCATCAGCTGAATGGAGCTGGTTGTTCTTCCCCTCGCTGCTTCTTATTGCCTTATGTTTTACTTTCTGTCTCACCTACTTTACATGAATATCCAAGTTAAAGTTTTCAGTTATTTATGTGCGTTTTTAAATGAACTCCACGAAACGAAAACTTTTGTTGCCTTCGTTATTCCAGAACCAGCAGTCTCGTGCTTGCTTTCTTTGTATGAGTAACGTCTTATGCCCAATAGATATTCAAGGAAAGGTTATTTCATGTATTTCATTCCCAAAAGGAATGTAGGCTTGTAGTTGAGGAAAAAAATTAGTTTGTACATCCACAGAAGTCTTCTACTCTCAGGGGAACCGAGAAGCATTATTCCTAATCAATGTCTTGTCAATTCCTTTTTCCACCCCCTCGTCATTTAACTCTTGGCTTCCTTAATGATCAGGGAAATATTTAGTTATGAGGATTTATTTCGAGGAAAGTAATGATAGCAGGCCACCGTATCGCACCTCACATTTGCTAAGGAGCTCACCATTACAATGTGCCCACAGGCCTCGTTATCATTCCCACACTTATTTATATATTGTTCGGACATTTATTGAGCACCTACTAAATGTCAAGAACCAGGATGTGTGCTGAGATACAAAGATAAGTCCCCCATATATATATGGTCACCACTATCTGAGAACTCCTCTTCGTCACAGGTCAGCGGGAGGCTGTGCTGGGTGAGGGTTCTGTGTAAGCTCAAGAGGAGGCATATAAAGGAAGCCTCTGGAACAAGATGGCTACCCCATGTTCTTCTATTCTGTGTAATTCAGCCATCACCAGAGAAGCTGCAGGCCCACGTGTCCATCCTGTGCTCTTGTGTTCTAGTTTGCGGATATGATGGGCTGGTGCCTGGAGACAGCGGACGGAGCAGACATCCCCGTCTCGTTCAACCCGGGCAGCAGCAGTGTGGTTGCAGACCTCCAGGAGCTGCCCTCCACCGTCCACAGTGCATCCTGGGTTGCACCTCTTTCCTACCTGGGAGACAAGGTAAGGCCCCCGACCGGGCCTTCTCCATCACTGCGTGAGCATCATTTCCTGTCTGGAAGGAAGCGTCAGGAAGTTCAGGTTACTACAACCGAAGAAGTTAGATTAGCTACAAATGCGGAAAAAATGCTGCCCTCCCCTGGGAGGGGCTGAGCCTATATGAGCCTCACGTACCGACACGTGTTAGCTCCCCAGCAAAGGAAATCATGCACCATGTTTTTCTCCATTTTTACTTAACCAGTTAAATAATATCTGTTGCAAATGGAACCCGTGTGCCCTTAAATGCCAATGCTAAGATTTCTTTGTTTTAAAGCAGAAGAAAGGCTCCTTGTCAGGAAAACAAAAGCTGAAAAGTGACTCATGAGCTTATTAAAAGAAGTACAGGCTCCGGTGGCAGCTTGGCTGTCATTAGTGGAATCACATGCGGTTAGAGACACTCCTCGGGGAGCTTATATACGAGTTGCTCTTCCTTTGCTGCATAAATTAGCCTGGCCCCCTGTGCTCATGTTGGAGGACAGAAGTGTGGGCTTCCTGTAGAAACATCACCAGGTAACATATGCACCTGGTAGCAGACGGTAGTAGAGTGTTCTCGAAGGTATAGATTTCACAGGGCCCAGCTCAGGAGGCACCCTAGTCTCTTAGAATCACTAAATATTAGGGCCTTGTTGGCCTGAGGTCTCTAATGCTATCTTCTAGTTGAACGACTTTGGGTTTTGACCTTTGACCTTTGGGTGTGGGCAGTGTTTCTCCTCTCATATAACCCCTCTCCTCCCTCACTTAATGCCCAGCTTCATGTCCACATGGTGAGCCCACATAGAGCTCACCTGTGACTATGCAAACAATTACCCCAAAACTGTGCAGCTTAAAGCAACAGTCATTTTGCCCAGTGTCTGTGGATCAGGAATTCAGGAATGGATGGCTCAGGCTCTCTCAGAGGGTTGTGGGCAAGATGTCAGCCAGGGCTGGAGTCACCAGAACTGGAGGGTCCACTTCCAAGCTCAGTCATGTGGTTGTCATAGGCCTCTGTTCCTCGCTGGGTGCCGAGTGGTGGTCTCAGGGCCTCACCACACGAGGCCCCCAGATGCTGCCTGAGGGTCCTTTTGATAGGGCACCTGACTTCCCTTAAAATAACCAATAGAAAGAGAGATGGAGAGAGAGAGATGGAGAGAGAGAGAGGAGAAACTCAAAATAGAAACCACAATCTTTTTATGACCTAATTTCAGAAATAACATACCCTCACTTCCGCCATATTCTAGTTGTTAGAAGCCAGTCACTAAGTTGAGTCCATACTCGAGGAGGAGGTCTAAGCTCCACTCTTGAAGACAAGAGTATCAAAGAATTTGTGGACATATTTTAAAAAACCAACCCTAGCCCATCAGAAAGGCAATATTTAATCTCCGTTAAGACGTTACCCTGGAATACTTCAGACTCTAAGATCATAACTCTGTGTTGAGGATTCTAGGAAACCTCAGTGAATCGGGGTCCCAGAAATGCTATTCCCTCTCCCCTGCTGCACATTGTATGTGTTTTTCAAGAAAGGCATTCTGTCCTGCCCCACTCTGAGGTGATATTGCCTCTTGCTTTCATGTCTCAATTACTCCTTTCTTGACTGGTCTTTACCTTAAGGGTGAGAAGTGTCAGGACTGGAGGTGAAGCAGCCGTCACTATGACCTTATGCCTCCACCATGATCACCCTATGAAGGTAGCATTGAGAAAGGGTCCCTATACCTACTGGAGCAGGTGGACATGGCTTACATATGATCACGTAGGAAATACTCACCATCTGCTCTCAGGGGAAGTTTTTTAAAAAATTTGTCTGGATCCCAGTGTCTGGGAAACAAACTGAGGGCTTCAGAGGGGAGGGGGATGGAGACTGGGTTAGGCCAGTGATGGGTATTAAGGAGGGCACATATTGCATGGTACACTGGGTGTTATATGCAAATAATGAATCATGGAACACTACATCAAAAACTAAGGATATACTGTATGGTGACTAACGTAACATTATAAAAATTATTTAAAAAAAAAATAAATAAATAATAAAAATTTATGTCTGGAGGTTCATTTTGTAACTGATAGATATTAACCAATTCTCTCAGTGAAATAAGATGCCGATGGCCTAGATTTCTTAGGGTGGCTATAGAGTAGATAAACATTGGTTCAGTAGTCACCGAGAATAGAAGGATCTTACTTCTTTCTGTGTGACTAGTATTTTTCTAGTCACTAGATGCTTTCTAGATACCTTCTAAATCTTTTATAAAAAAACAATCATGTTCATGCTAAACATTTTCAATAATATAAAATGGTACAAAGTAGAAAGTTAAAATATCATCTTCAATTCTTCACTCTCAAGGTGACCACTAACAGGTTAACGGTATCTTTCCAGATCTTATGTGTCTTTGTGCTTTTTATGTGGGTTAATGTTGCCACAGCCAACTTCTAATGCTTGTGCTGTTGATCCTATAATTTCAATTTTAGATTTCTTCATATGGTGGCTACCTCACCTACCAAATCAAGTCCTTTGGCCTGCCTGGTGACATGGTTCTTCTGGAAAAGAAGCCGGATGTGCAGCTTACTGTAGGTATCAGAACAGAGCCCAAGTGGCTGAAAGTGGTAGTTGTAATCAGTTGCTGATCCAACTTTAGGATGTCTTGATAAATGGCCTGTAAAAAGATTGGATTAAGTCATTTCCAATATTTTGTGGAAATTGAAAGGGACGTTGAGAGCAGGTGATCCCCTCCTCAGGATCCTGCTTCCCCTGCCCATCCAGCCCCCACGGTTTCTCTTGTCTCCTCTTCCCAAAGAACATAACTGTTATCTCATGCTTGCTTCTCCTAAGTTACTGCTTCATGTTCAGTTTTTTAAAAATGTCTCTTTCAATTTAGTCTCATCAGTGTTTTTGGGACCTTCCCGTTGGCAAGGCCACGTTGTTGGGCTCATAAAGGACTAAAGTGTGATCTAAGAGGGGAGATGGAAGAAATATGCATGTAGCTACAATCCACTGAACGAAACATATTTGAGGAGCAGTTCAAAGAAGACTCTGTGGGAGCTGGGGTCTGAGTGGGGGCTTCTGTAGTTGAGAAACCCTCAGAAGGCTTCATGAAAAGGCTTACTTTTGAGCCAGACCTTTAAGCATGGGCATGACAGGTGAAGAGCCCTTCCAGGGGCAAAGAAGAAGATAAATCAAAACAGAGGGGCAGTGCCCAAGGGGTGACCTGTCCAACTTGGCTGTGTTATTCCCAAGTCATAGAAAAAAAGCCTGGAAGGGTAGGAAAGAGGGTGTCTAATGCTATGCTAAGGAATTTGAGTTCATGTTGATGGTAGGGAGCCTCTTTGGCTTTTTGAGAAGAGAAGTGACATCTAGACACTATGTACCAGCCCCATAATCTAGAACTGCAATCTAGAAAATTCCTAGGGGGCAGGGTCCATGGCACATTCTGCTTCAAATCTCTGACAGCCCAGGGCCCAGGGTCTTGGACATAGGTTGAGGTGCCTGAGCCTGAACTTGATTCTGTTTCTGGTTTAAGAGCTGCGGTGAATGCAGTGCAATCACAGCTTCCCGAAGGTTTCTGTTGGTGTGTCATTCACCGTGAGATAGGGACTAGCAAGTCTCACACATCTTGTCACAGCCGAGAGCCTTGCACTCTGGTGGATTTTTGTGTTTGGGGCCTGCTATGTTGTGTTTTGTTTTTACTGGCACCCAAATTTGTTGAACTGTGGTTTTAAAAACTACAAGGAACCTTTGTAGAACATCTTGAAAATGAAGCACCAAAGATTTTAAAGGAAAAATAACTCTACCATAAAAATGCCATCCTGGCAGTGCTGTATTTCAGTTTCCTACTTTTTTTTCAGAATACCTCAAGCTCGGGCCATTAGTATACTGGTATTTATTGCCAAAGAGTTTATTGCGCAAACAGTTGGAATTCACGGACAAGCGATGACCAGAATTTCTCCTTAATTTGATCTCTGAACATGCGAAATAATTTAGGCTCATGAAACCTTCCCTCTGCTGCTTTGTTCCAAACCACTGTAATTAAAAGCCTATAGGGCATGTTCCTTAAATGAAGGTTTTCAGTGATCTGTGACGGCAGAAAATGGTCTTCTTTCTGAAACACCAGCGCTAGTGTGTGGAACCCTTTTGGGCTTGGGGCTACAACGGAAAGCTGGAGCTTTTGTGTGCGGGTTCAAGGTGGAGGTGATGATGGTGGCTTGACCTTCCCATTATGCCTGGTAGGAGTCCCTCAAGAGCCTCTGCCATGGAGAGGGGGTGGTTCAGAGGCTGAGAGTAAGCAAGGCTGGATCCCACAGGGGGTGGGCTGCAGGGCTCTTCCTCCTGCATGAGGCGGCTCTGTGGCTCCCTGTCTACGCAGCCTGCACTGCCCTGCCAGCCCTTCCTCGTGCCCCGCCCTCCTCACGAATTCACCTGCCGAAGCAGTTTCTGCGACCAAAGTCTGGTCCTGTCGGCATTAATAGAAATGCACCTGATACGCTGACTGCAAAGCATGGTTTTTGTAAAAAAATAAAATTAAAAAAATCCATTTTTAAAGCCACTTTCAGTCAAGAGGATTTTCCTGGTTTCCTATTTGTGAACATGCACTGTATTAGGTATTATTTTTCTGTTTCCATTCACTAATCCTTTTGCCAGTCTGTTCGTGTCACTATTTAGTAGAATCAGGCATTCCATATAATGCAGATCCATAGAAATGTGTTCTTATCAGTTATAAACCTCAGACTATCTCAACCATGGCATTGATGTTTTTCTTTACACAGGGTCAGCACATGTCCATCATCTATGAGGAACCAAGTAACCCACGACCAGACCGGCTGCATCACGTGCGCGTGCAGGTGGTGGAGGTAAAGGAAAAACGTACACAAAATTGTTCTTGATGGTCCTCTTCTGTTCTATGCCTTAGTTCTTTCAAGCAATTATGATTTTTTATTTTATGAATTTAAAATGTTAATTATATTTATATACATGTAATTCATATATATATAAATTGAAAATATAAATTATATAAAATATACCGAGTTTCATCCTCACAGGGCTTTGCTTATACCATCTGTATGGCACTTAGCACAGTCTCTCTTGTTCTAGAGGTAATTATCCTTGTCTTATAAACCCGGCGAGCTTGGAAATAAATAGTATGATGTAGCTCCCTCTCATCCTCATGCCTTCCTCAGTGGCCAACAAACGCTTGGGATGAATAATAGAAAAGCACAAAAACGCCTAACACCAAAAGAAATAAGATTAATAAAGATAAATAAAGGAAAGCTTATCAAATCATGAAACATTACATTATATTTAGTTAGTTATGACAACTTCTTTAAAATAGTGCTCCATTTGTATTATTAAATATGTCCAATACCTCAAGGTGATACTTTTCAAGTACTTTGAACTTGTAGACCTATTTTAACATTTCTGTACAGGCCCATCCATACAGTGGAATACTATTTGGCAATAAATGAAACAAAGTATTGGTACCCGGGACCACATGGATGAACCTCAAAAGCAATATACTAAGTGAAAGAAGCAAGACACAGACCACACAGTGTGTGATTCTATTTATATGAGAGGGGCCATGCCAGCAAAAATGGTGGGGTAGGAACCTCCAGAAATTCTCTCCTTCATTAAAGCAATGAGAAAACTGGCAAGATGGTCAGAATCAACTATTTAGTAGTCTGGAAATTGACCATAGGCTTTCAGCAATCTGAAAAGTGTTTAATCAGGAAAACTGGCTGAATCTTGGTAAGAACCTCAGGCTCTGTGACAGTCAGCTTGCTCGGTTCCCATCCCCCCACCCATCCCTCCAGAGTAGCCTTGAAAAGCAATAGCCCACCAGCAAGGTGAAAACCAGTAGCCCAGCAGCCACCAAGGGAGACGGAGTGTCATTGGAGCTTATGCAGAGCCTCACTCCCAGAGAACTGTCATGATTTGACCTGTCTGGAGGTTTTCTGGAAGATGCTACTTCCAAGGCTGTCTTTGTTTGACCTGACTTGGAGCTTTCCTAAAATGAAAAGCCTCTTCCCTAGGGGTGTCACTGAAAACCTTTACAGGTAATTGCTTAACATCATAGCTGGCTAAGGTGATGGATAGTAGTTGGGGCTAATAATAGGCTAATCACAAAGCTTAAAATAAAAAGCTGGGAATGAGGTATACATAGGGACTTTGAAAAGCTCTGACACAATCTTGGAAAGGTAGAAGGCCGCACATACTCAGGGCTGTGAGCATGTTCAGGAAAGGCTCTAAGCCCTCACCTCTGGCTCACCTGACAAGACCTAAGCCCTCACTTCTGATTCACCTTGAGGCTCTGAGCAAGCAGGACATGAAGGCTAAAGCAGAGTTGTTAGCCGCCTGAGTGTTGAGGGGTTCCTCAACATACCCACAGAATGCTTTTGCAATGACTAGGAGACTTTGGTTTTAGGCATTTAAAGAAATCTGTCTGATCACTAGCTGACCACTAAGCTAACCAAGCAGAGACTTTAGCAACCATACATGACAAAGAATACAGACTTTACAGAATTAGTTCAGAAAAGTCATTAAGCAAAGACACAAACAACAACAGTAAACAGCAACAGCAACAAATTCTGGGATGGGGAAGAAATATGATTTCCTGAGTTGCCACATTACCTTATGTTAAATGTCCAGTTGTTAGAAAAAAAAATTTCAAGACATGAAAAAGAAACAGGAAAGCGTGGTCCATATACAGGGGGAAAGGCAATAAATATAAATTGTCCTAAGGAAGCCCAGACATTGGACTTACTACACAAAGACTTCAAATCAACATACATCAAAGAACTAAAGAACACCATGTCTAAAGAACTAAAGGAAAATATGAGAACAGTTTCTCACCAAATAGAAAATACCAATAATGAAATAGAAATTATTAAAAAGAACCAAATAGTAATTCTAGAGTTGAAAATTACAATAACTGAAATGAAGAATTCACTAGAAGGGCTGCTATGGACTGAATTGTGTCCTCTCCAAATTTATGTGTTGAAGCCCTGATCTCTAGTTTGAGTGTATTTGGAACAAAGAGGTAATTAAGGTTAAATAAGATCTTAAGGTTAGAGCTGTGAGCTGATAGAATTAATGTCCTTTTAGGAGGAGACCCCAGAAAACTCACTCCCTCCGTCTACCAAGTAAGGTCACATTGAGAAGGCAACCATCTGTAAGCTGTAAGAGAGTTCTCACCAGGGGCTGGACTGGCTGGCATCTTGATCTGGGACTTCTAGCCTCCAGAACTGTGCAAAAATAGCTTTCTGTTGTTTAAGCCATTGAGTCTATAGTATTGCCCTATGGCAGCCAGAGCTAAGATAAGGGCTCAACAACAGAGGTGAGCAGGCAAAAGAAAGGAGCAGCAAACTTGAAGGTCCACTGAGATGATCCAATCTGAAGAACAGAAAGTACAAAGAATGAGGAAAAACAAAGACCCTCCAAGACATGTGAGATGCAATCAAATGTATAACCTATGCATAATTGGAGTACCAGAGGACAGAGAGAGAGAAAGAGAGAGAAACAGTATTTAAAGAAATAATGGCTGAAAACTTCTCAGATTTGACGAAAATCATTACACATCCAAGCTCAACAATCTCCAAGTAGGATAAATGCAAGAGATCCACACACAGAAACATCATAGTAAGGATTCTGAAAGACAAAGACAAAGAATCTTCAAAGCACTGAGAGAGATGCACTTCACTTACAAGGGTTCTCAATAAGGTTGACATCTGACTAGTCACCAGAAACCATGGAAGTCAGAAGACAATGGCATGGTGTTCAATGTAACACCATGAAAGAAACACACTGTCAACAAAGAATTACAAATCCAGCAAAATGTCCAAAAATGGAGGAGAAAGGAAGACATTACATTATAAACAAAACCAGGAGAATTCAGTGCTAATCAACCCTCCTTGTAAGAAATACTACTGGGAATCTTTAGACTAAAATGAAAGGACACTAGGGACAATGGCTTCAATCCATACTAGAAATGAAGAGCTCTAGTAAAGGTAACTACATAGGTAAATATAAAAGGCAGTAAAAATATATCTTTTGTTTGTAACTTTTTTTTCTTCTATCTGATTTAAAAGACAACTGCTTAAAGCAATAATCATAGTTCTGTGTGGATCGGTAGACAATTTATAAAGATGTAATGTATATGACAATAATAGCACAGTAGAGCAGGGAGGAAATGAAATGAATAGAAGCAAAGTTTTTGTGGACTATTGAAATCCAGTTCATATTTATATAAATGGTCCAGCATATGCAAATCAGTAGAGGCAGAATATAGATTAGTGCTTGCCTGGGGCTCCAGGTGGGAACAGTTAGTAACTACAAATGGGCACAAAGCTTCCTTTTCTTGGGGATGAAAATGTAAAACTACATTGCGGTTGGTCATGGTTGTACACTTCTGTAAATTTACTAAAAATTGTATACTTAAAATAAGGGACTATTATTGTACGTAAATCATACCTCAAGCTGTTAAAAAAACTAAACTCATATTAGTATTATATCTATATGTAAATAACAGTAGTTAACATTTATTGAATGTCAACTACATGCTAGGCACTGGGCTGAACACTTTATGTACATTATATTATTTAATTTTCTTTAATCTTCATCATAGTCCTGAGAGATTAGGTATTACTATGCCCATTTAAGAGATGTGGAAACCAAGTTTAAAGGAGGCAGCAGAATATAAAGGCTAAAAGTGCAGGCTTTTATATGAAAAGATGCTCAACGTCACTAATCATTAGAGAAATGCAAATCAAAACCACAATGAGATACCACCTCCCAGTCATTGAAATGGCTACTATTAAACAAAAAAACAGAGAATAACAAGTGTTGGGGAGGATGTGCAGAAATTGGAGCACCTGTGCACTGTGGGTGAGACTATAAGACAGTGTGACTACCGTGGAAAACAGGATAGAGGTTCCTCAAAAATTTAAAGATAGAATGACCATATGGTCCAGCAATCCCACTTCTGGGTATATATCCAAAAGAATTGAAAACAGGATTTTGAAGAGCTATTTGCACACCCATGTTCATGGCAACAGTATTCGCAGTAGATCGGAGGTGGAAGTAACCGAAATGTCTATTGACAGATGAATGAATAAAGCAAATATGATATATACATATATCAGAATATCATATAATCCAGCCGCATGCTAGAATACGATAGTTCTAGCTAGCTAGATGCTAGAGCATAGTGTGATGACATTATGCTAAGTGAAATGAACCAGTCACAAAAAGACAAATACTGCATGATCCCACTTATATGAGGTATTTAAAGTAGTCAAATACATAAAATCAGAAAGTAGAATGGTGGTTGCCAGGAAGGGGGGGAAGGAGGAAATGGGAGTTATTGCTTAATAGGTACTGAGTTTCCATTTTGCCAGGTGATAAAGTTCTAGAGATCTGTTGCACAACGATGTGAATATAATTAACACTATTTTACTGTACACTTAAAAATGGCTGAGATGGTAAATTTTATGTTATGTATTTTTTACCATCATAAAAGTAAAATAAGATAATATAAATGTGTGTGTACAAGAAGAGACTGTGCTTTCTGTCCCAATTATGTGCACTTAATGAATGATCTAGCTGCATGACCCCGTGGCTTTCCATGTGCCTCTCTCCTATATCGTCCTCACTCAGTGTGTGCTTGCATACACAAAAGTGCATTTTAAAATAAGTATAACACTGGGAAATCTCATTGCATTTTATTGTTCCTCATTTCCTGCCTTCATTTTTCCCCTTTCATGTGGTGCTCTCTTCTTGGGAATAACCCAGGACACCTGACTTCTGAAAACAAATCCGCTATCTTCTACTTACTTTATTTTATTTTGTTTTGTTTTGTTTTGTTTTGTTTTGTTTTATTTTATTTTATTTTATTTTATTTTATTTTATTTTATTTTATTCTATTCTATTCTATTCTATTCTATTCTATTCTATTCT
>NW_024424230.1:45572435-45855111 GCF_017311325.1 Ursus maritimus | reverse complement strand
TATTCTATTCTATTCTATTCTATTCTATTCTATTCTATTCTATTCTCCCATATGCATTATAAATGTCTTTCCTTTGACTTGTGCTGGATGTCTGCCTTTCTGAAAGCCCCGGAAGTGAGCTTGCGGGAGGGAAACCTTGCCTCTCTGTTTTCACGTGTAGGGAAACTTCAGACACGCCAGCGGTGGTGGCCCTGTGTCCCGGGAAGAGCTGATGATGGTACTTTCTAGACTGGAAGCTGTGCGCCTCCGAGGCCTCTACTTCACTGAGACACAGCGGCTCTCTCTGAGCGGGGTGGGGCTGGAAGAGGCCTCTGACACAGGAAGTGGACGCAGAGCACATCACGTGGAGATGTGTGCCTGCCCCCCTGACTACATGGGTGACTCATGCCAGGTAGGAAGTTCTCCTCCACCGTAAAACTCCCCCTGGGACTCCTGTGGCTGGCCCTCCTGTCTGCCACCTGGCACTGCTGGGGGGTCTGCGGCACTCTGCCCATCGGACAGGTATCTACTGGGCTCTGGCTTCTATCTTCCCTGGACCACCTCCAGGTATTAGATAGGAAAAAGAAATTACAAACATCTCAAATTCACCAGGAAAGCCACAGGCACTCGATCGATCCTGGGGGTTGTTGAAGTCAGGACTTTCTGGGAAGTAGGAAGGAGCCCGCCAGGAGCCCAGGATTTGAGCCCCTGCCTTCCCGTTAGGTGACCTGGGGTTCTCAGGCTGTTCTCTAACGGAAGGCCCCTCCGACACCTGCTGCTGATAGACTCAGAGCCCAGAGAATGTCCTGATTCTTCCAGGGGAAGTTGAAGCCCAATTTCCTAGCTCCCAGCAGACCTTCATATGAGGCCCAGCCAGCCTGACTTGTCCTCAGATGATTAAAATGTGCCGTAAAATGAAACTGTTTCATATCTCAAGCTGAAAGTATGTTCTCTTCCTAATGGGAGGGAAAGAAAGCACAATGTTCAGTGTAGTTATTAGGAAATAGCAAACATTGTCACTTGGCCTATNNNCTACACCCGGCGTGTATACATTTAACAATATCTTTCCCTTTCTGTCCTCGCCCTCGATAGCAGGAAGCCCCCGGGGGGTCTGCACACACGTTCCTTTTTTGACCTGCAAATAGCCTACCTGTCCTGGTTTTCTGGAGATTTCTGTCTTGTAACATTTAGTCCACAGGTGCCTACCTTCTTCTCCCCCCCTTCCTTCCATCTCTTTTCTAGCCCGCCTAAATAAAATCATAGCCCCAGGGAAGGAGTGGAACCTCTCGATTACCAGCCTCCTGCCCAGGGCGTGTTCTTTGCACATGACTCAGCCTGTGATTTACAGCTGCTCTAATCGGCTAGTGCCGTCTGCGGGGTAAGGTGGGTAGAAGGTGATGCCGGCCCCACCTCGCAGGAATTACAGAGCGGCGTGCTTCCCTGTGGGACTGTTATGTGTTCTCTCTCACCGGCTGACTCATGGGTGAAGTTTCCAGGTGGGGCCTCCTGCCGCAGACAGCCTGCCTTACCTGAGTCAGGCGGGCCTGGGCGCCGAGCAGGAAGGGCGGGTATAAGAGGGAGAGGCAGGGGTTTGTGCACAGGCAGCAGGACGCGCGGGGACCAGGATGCCCCCAGCAGTGAGGTGGTCAGCCAGCAGCGCCGGATGGCTGTGGATCTTTGGGGCAGCCCTGGGGCAGTGTCTGGGATATAACTCACAGCAGCAGAGGGTGGCGTTTCCTCAGCCTCCCGGTCAAAGCCATCTGCAAGCAAGTTATGTGGACTTTAAACCCAGCCAGGTAACATCCCTTTTACGTTCTGGTTTGGGATGGGAAAGGGTTCCTAGCTTGGTGACATTTTAAGGTAAGGGGATGAATGAGGTATGGGTGGGCTAGGGGAGGGGCGCAGAGCCTCCCTGTCCCGTTGACTGGCAGGGTTTATTACGGTGCCTGACAGATTGCTCCCCTGAGCTGTTAACCACAAACCCTATAAACATCAGCCCACCTGGAAATGCCCGGACAGCTCAGAGTTTGAATGCTTGTGGGATGTTAGTGCAGTATGAAACTTTCTGCCCTTTCGAGAGTAACCCAAGCCCCAAGACAAAAGAGTCCAATGCCTGTAGACCTCCAAATTCCGCTTGGAAGAAAATTTACCAATAAAGTAACCCACGAGAATCCGTGAAATCCATGTTTAAGAAAAGTGATGAGATCAAATTTGTAGAATACTTAACAAGACAGCTTCAATTTGCCAGGCATTAAACACTCATAAATTCTGTGCACTCTCTCTCTCTCTGTCTCTCTCTCAACTTTCTGGATATTTACATGTATGCTCAGAGAAATAGATCCTATGTCTACTGAAATAGCTCTAAGAACCTGATAGGGACATAATTTTCTCATTTGTACTACAAAAGTTCATTGGAAAAGTTATCCTGAAAAGTTGTCATGTAAATAAGTGGTTAGTTGCTAAAATGCTTTACTGAAATAGTATATTAGGATATGTTCATTTTCACGTAGGGTAAGTCTTCAATACAACCTGTGTGCTTTACAGAGAGAATGATTATATTTCAGTAACTGACAAACGGTCTACCTAAGAGTCACGTGATAGGTATAGAACTCTTGCAGTGTACTTTTTCTGTTTCTAATCAAAAGCAGATTAGGGTGGGTGGTTTAATTTTAATCGGGATGGACTACCTTCCTTCCAAAGCATGTTTAATTAAGGCTTTTTACTCAGGCATGTTGTCATAAATGAACCTTATATATTTATTTATTTGGATAATTTGTTCTTTACCAAATATGATTGTTTCATAAGCATATAACATGATATATGGTGGTAATTAAGAGATACTTAGTAGTACCTCTTAGTAGTAGAGAGTATTTGCTTATAGATATGATCACACTACCAGTGGCTGAATTTTGTTCGAACGTATCTCTCAGTCGTGTTTTCAATTAAAGAACATTCCTTTCATGCTTCGGTTCTCCTGTAGACAAGCCTATTCATATAACGCATAAAGCAATCTCATTTTTTTGCAATAGCTTCTTTTGCCTAAACATGGTTTCTAATAGCTGAAGGGAAAAATATATTGGAAATTATTATCGTGTTATTGCGTACAATGTGTAGTAATTGGTAATTTGGCGAGAAGTTTCAATCAGAAACTGGGATATGGTGCTCTGGGGAGTACATGGGGCTTCTTTCAGCAGCCCCATCAGGTTGGCTTCTTCCTCTTGCCCACCTGACCAGGTAGAGCCTTTGAATAAATGAGAATGAACGTGGACGGTTCATTTTAAAATTTCCCTTGATTGTAGCCTTAGAGTCTTACAGACATAGTGCTGTTGAAAGAGGATTAGATAAAAGATGATGTTTTTTCTTGAAATATTATTTTTTCTGGTTATTTTAGATGGGGCATCTGAGGGGGTCAGTTAAAGAAACTGGGGGCAACATTTGGTTTTAATCAGTGTACTGATTCACTCTGCCAAAACAAGCAACATGTCGATGATTCTCTTTAAAGACAGAAATCTAAATAATTTTTAATGGCTGGTGTTGGAAGAATTGTTTCTTTTTCTATTGGGGGCATTCTTAACTAGAATCTTTTTTATATATATATATCAGTTCATCAAAAGAAAACTGTAATTCATTTTATCTGTATGAAAAATAATGACTCGTACTAGAAAGACACAATGTGTAGAGATAGAAATAATCAAAGCAGTACTGAACTAGAGAAGAAGACCCCACCCAACAAGATTCCCTCCAGCCGGGTCTGTGTGTGTCCCATGAGAAGCGAGCACCCCTGCAGGGTTCTGTAGAGAATGCAAGCATGCTCCCCTCCCCGGGGTTCCCTGTTGTCCACAGACCAGTGAGTGGCATGACATGATTCCTCTGCTTCTGCCATTATTGTCTCGATCGCAATGAAGACTTCAGTCCCCCTTCTTCCCCTACTGCCCCCCCCCACCAGTCCAAACCCATTCTTGGAGAGGGAATGCCTATCCAAAGAGAACTTGAACTTGACGGCATTTGCTTAGAGACCCTCCTCGCTAAAGACTGATATCCTGACCCTCTTTACCCCCCTCACCCCTCCACCCCCCCACTCGCCCTAAATCGGTTGAAGGAGAGGAAGCCATTTCCACATTCTCCCCCTTTCTCTGATGTCCCCCCACACGGCTCCTGCTCCAGCACAAGCACACACTCCCACCGTGGTATGGAGACAAGGTAGAACGGACAGAAAGAGCCAGTGGACCAGCTAGCGTGTGAAAGTAGAAACCCACACACCAATTAAGGAAGAAAAGACTGAACAAGCGAATGCTGGACAGTCAGAATTGTCACATGCTTTGGATAATAATTCTTTCCTTATATTGACTAAATGCTTTGTTTGAAAAATAGGGTTGTAGCCCTGGATACTATAGGGATAACAAAGGCCCCTATACCGGACGATGTGTTCCCTGCGATTGCAATGGACATTCCAGTCGATGTCAGGATGGCTCGGGAATATGTATCGTGAGTAAATTGACACTCTGGTGCTACTGACAGGCAATCTGTCTCTCTGTCCCCTCCCCCGCCCACCCCCACCCCCCTGGACCCTGACACATCAAATTTCACATTTCCAACCAAACCCTAAATAGAGGTTGCTGCGTAAACATAGGAGGCTCCAGCGTTATCGGGCTGAATTATTTTACACTCTGCTTTTTCCTCCACTTTAACACATGCCATCGGAGAAGTCCTGTCTGTGAACAGTGAAATTACACATTAGCTTCTAAATCTCTGCTTCGTTGAATGTGGTTAATGGGTGCATCCTGGGACTTAATTCTTGCTGGAAGATAGTAAATCAGAGCCACCACTTTGGGCCCCCGTTTGGTTGCAGTGGGAAGAAGTTGCAGAAGGGGAGCCTTGTAACTTGTTCAGTGAGCCTTAGACTCAAGCAAGTAATCGGGGAGGAGATGCTACGAAAGACTTAAGGGGCGCCCTCAGTCACTCAAACACCAGCCTTCCACAGCGCCGAGACAAAGTGGGCTTATGCAGGAGGACAGGTGACGTGAGTCCTTGCTGTCTATGGCATATCCCCTGGAAAACAATCTTCTTTGAGAATATTTAAAAAAATATTTCCCATAGGAAATTAGAGTCTCAGGAAATTTTTCTTCTGTATCCTTTTTGGACATTTTTTATTCTGCCTTCCTCTCTTTCATCCCTGGGAGCCAGAGCCTCCCTACCTTGAAGGAGAATGGACAGTGACAGAGAGAGGAGAGAGCATCTGTACCCCTAGAAACACAAGCCCCTACTTCTGGGGTGCTATCTGGAAACACATTCTTCTGGCGCTGATTTCCTTTGCGTTGTGAAATGCATCGAGAGTGTGTTTCAGCTCTTCGAGTTCCTAGACTGTATTAAGCCAAGTTCAGCGTGTCCCAGGGAACTGTTTCCTCTGCACGATGGGACAGGCTGGGACAGGACCTTATTGTAAAGAGCCTGATAGAATATTCTGTAGGACTTTAACCTTGTAAGTTCAAAAGGAATAAAAGACATTGGGAAAGATGATTTTTCAGCTCCTAAGTATTTTTATATAATAGTTTATGCTTCTCATACTGTATGTTGTGTGTAACACAGGTAGATGTTTTAATTAAAAATAAATATTTACCTTGTCACCAAACCATTGCTAGATGTCAAGTCCACTTTATAAAAGCTGCCAAAGAACAAAGTAGGCATTCTCTGCAGTCCGTTCACCCAGTGAAAGGATCACTAGTGAGTCATAATTCATCTGTTTTAATCAAACAGGAAGATTTTCTTTCCCATTTCCTTTCTTTGTAGCTCTGTCTTCACTTGTCCCTAATGGCCATATGGCCTCTAGGAAGAATTCATTCAGGAAACCCTTACTGAGCATTTGCTATTGTGGGAGGTACTGAGCTAAATGCTGTGGTTAAAACCATTCGACACAATCCCCAATCTCACTAAGCCTGCTGTCCGGTGGGGAATGTGCCAGTGCGCGTGCGTGCGTGCACACCACACACCCCCCCCCAACACACACACAGAGGCACGGAGCCCCGCCTGCACTCACTTGACTGCTCAGTGGCAGGGACTGAGCGCTGCCATTGCTCTCAGGGTGGGGGGGTGCGGTGCCCATTGCAGGGGGGGCCAAGGGTGCAGCCCTTATTCTTAAAGAACAGTAATGACAAGACCAAGTACTTGTCACCATCAAATGGGCTGATTCCTCTGCAAACTGGCCTTCACCGCTCAACATCCAAAGTCAATTTCTGAAATCTGGGACCTTCACCCATGCACAGATCTCCATGTTGTTTCAAGAACAAACTTTGAAGTCTGAAAAGAAAGTCACCCAGGTCCTTGCCGGCAAAGCCTTGTGCATCCAGGAGCAGCAGGCCATGCGTTGCGTGGGTGTCATCAGCCTGAAGGACTTGCAGTGAGAGGCCCCTTCTCTTCACCGAGGCCCTGCCTCTCCCTCTTCTCTTTGCCAGCTTTCTCCCCATATCTCCACCTCTCCTGCACTCCCCTGGCCTTCCACTGTCTCCATCACCCCTCATCTACTCTGTTCCCACGTCCCTTCCTTTGCTTTGGTTTTCCTTCATTGTTTACGCCCTGCCACTTGAGCCCTCAGCCTGACTCATCTGAAGCTCACAGACGACACGGGGCTTCCCTGAGGCTCATGGCCGGATGTCCACACTCCTGGGTGTGTGCTGCATCCAGCTGCATCCCAACCCACTTTGCCCTTCGCCCTCCAGGATACCAATTGCTTCATGTTGCCTACATAGACACTGCTGGGCTCCTGTAAGACAGCTTCTGTGCACACCGTTCCCCGTGCCTGCTGGGCCCTCCCTTCCCTTCTCTACCCAGCAATTCCTCTCCTTTTCTCCTCCACGCAGGAGGCATCATCACCTCCAGAAGCTCTTCTCAGAGGTTCCTCTTGCTCTTAGGAGATGCCGGCAAACGTTGGCCGTCATCTTTTCCACATTGTATTGAATGTGTCCACTCACAGGGTTCTATCTGCTCCCTGGTCAGGGTGCTGATCCATCTTTGCCTCCCTGGTACTTAGCATGGGTGGACACATAGTAAATGCCCAATGGATGTTGGTGTCAGGTGGAGCTAGGAGAACACATGCTGTGGGAATGGATGTAGACTCTTTCATTCATTCATCCATCCATTCATTCATTTGCAGTAAACCACAAGGAAACTTGATAGGTGGATGTCTCAGATTGGCACGATTGAGAAAGACAGCTTCTAGGGTAGATGCTCTCAACTGCGGGTGGAGGTATTTCAGACATTCTTATGGGAACTTATCAAGCAATGCAGGTTCTCACCCCTTTTTACAATGCTCTCCCCACTCCTGAGGAGGACCAGAGTTCAGGGCGTTTTCGGTAGGTCACAGATGGCCACATCGCAATTCTTGTTTCTCCACGTCCTTGCTTCCCAGTGTTTTCAGCTCAGAACTAAATAGGTATAGGATTAACATATATCTATTCAGCAGCTGTAGTCTTCATTAAGATTGCCATTTAGAGTTTAAAAAGAAAGGAAAGTAAAGTGGAGACGTAACTAATTCGTTCAAAAGAATGCCTGTTTTGTGAGCGAGGCAGGACAGCGGAGTGAGGTAAAGGGAAAAGAGAGACCCCTCCGTGGACCCGATAGCCTGCAGCGTGGATTTGTTTCGAGCCCCTCCACGCCCACAGGAGAAACCTCCACGGTGGGGACATTTGGGGAAAGAGGGATTCAGGGCAGGGATGAGCTTTCCGGTGATGATCCCGTGTCAATGTGTGAACAGCATCTCTTGTGTGTAGCATGATTTCATATCTGGAAAAGATATGAAAAGGTGTCTGAACATCTTAGTGGCTTGTGTAATTGGCCGTTATTCAAAGGTTTGGGAAGGCTGGATCCGTTTAAGCTAAAGAAACTGATGACATGATGAGGAAGGGAGGGAACATCTCACATTCTGAGCCAGGCCACGCCCACTTAGGATATACGCGTGGGTTGTTTTTTGCAACCAGGCTTCAGATGTTATTGCAAACTCACATCCATTAAAGTTTCCTACCAAGCCCCATCTCTGCATACAGAAGGAAGGTATATGAGCAATTTTTAAAATATTATCCTTATTCTAGGCCATATGATTAACACAGAGTATCTCTGAATTGTCAAATGCCCACAGTAAGGGGAGTTTTTCTGGCTAGTTTTGTTCATTTAGGTATTTATTACTAAAGTAAAACCAACAAATGTCACACGGGGCTAAAAATTCCACAAAATAAACAAATTTGACACATTTCGCTAGGATTTGTCTCACCGGACTGTTCAGTTGGAAAGTCGTCTCATCTCAATGCTTTATTGAAGAACAACTTTCAATAGACATTAGCTCTGACGTGAAAATAATTGGATTTATGTAAACATGTAGGTAAACTTAACATCTTGTTTATTTGAGACACTGGAATTAAATTGAGGGCTTTCTTTCGATACGGTGCAGCTTTTCATTGTTTTAACAAATCCCACGTGTTAAAAACTTACTGCAACGATATTCCTCTTTAGTATATTACCATTAAGTGAATTACAAAGCCATATCAAGTTAACTTTCATAGAAGCTGTTCTTAGGGGTAGAGGGAGGGAGTTTGCATTTTGCTGAGGCTCTAATATACTTTTTAAAATCCTCCCAGCAACCTTGGAAAGTGGGTATTATTTCAACTAAACATCCTAAGAGAATTAGAATTGTGTGTAAATCATACATCAATAAAACTGATTTGTAAAAAAAACACTGAGTCTCAAGAGAGGTGAAGATTCTTGCCCAAGACAGCCCAGCTGTGAAACATTGGAGTGAGTCTGGATCCAGCTGGTCTTTCTCCATTTCATCCTCCCAATGCAAGCACCAAATAGCCAATGGGAGGGCACTTACATTTTTTTTTAGCACCAACAATAATTGGATAGACAGGAAAAATATAGCATTCGTGGACTGATATCGCCATACAGAGTCAGAGGACTTGAGTTATAATTGTGTGAGTAATGAAGGTGAAAATGATCTTAATAATAATAAATGTAATCGGCCACTATTAATTAATTGTATGTTCATCTGTCCCAAGAACTGCCAGCACAACACCGCTGGAGACCACTGTGAGCGCTGCAAAGAGGGTCACTACGGGAATGCCATCCAGGGAACCTGTAGCGTCTGCCTGTGTCCTCATTCAAACAGGTACTGGGGGAGCTTGAAAATAACCTATGGAGACAGGAAGTAGTTTGGTGGTTGCCTGGGACTGGGGATGGGGAGTGGGGAGTGGGGGGGATAGGAAGTGACTGCTAAGGATGTGGGATTTCTTTTTGGGGTGGTGAAAATGTTCTAAAATCAATCATGCCAATAGTTTGCACAACTCTGTGAATCTACTAAACGCCGTTGAATTGTACACTTGAAATGGACGAGTGGTATGGTATGTGAATTATAGCTCAATAAAGCAGTTATATTTTAAAAAGAACACACAAAAATGCAAAACAAAAGCAAAACAAACAAGAACAGTTTTTCCCAAGTATACACTTGTGCGTTTTTCCTTTTCCGCTTTCCTTTCACTCTTCATTCAATGGCTAAACATTATTTGCTGAGCGCCCAATATGGGGCTAGGAGTTAGCCTTCTCTGGGTGCTGGGGCAGCTAAAGTAAAGAAGACTGGCAAAGACTTCCATCTCATGAGGCTTCACCTGGAGAACGTGGGCGGGGACAGTTGTCACACTCGGGAAATAAATGCACAAATAAATAAGTGTAATTTCAGATAGAGATGGGCTATGCGGTTGATAACAGGCTTATGTGATTGGTAGCGAGCGAGCAGACTTTTTACAGAGAGTAGGAGGGTTTTCTGAGCAGGGGCCAGGGGACAATGAAATGGAGCAAACGGGGCAATATCTCAGCAATGAGGATCTGAGGCAAGGAAAAGACAAGAGACAACCCCTGTGATGACGTGTTCGTGGAGTAAGGAGGTGGCTGGAGCGCAGCGTGGGAGAGGGCCAGGAGGCGAGGTGGGTGGGGCACCCAGGGTTCGGACCCCATAGGACTTTGCAGGCTCTATTAAGGCGCTGGATTTATCCTTAGTGTGATGGAAGCCACAGGCCAGTCCTGAGCCACGGAGTGATGTGACCTGAGTTGTCATTCAGACTCCAGCACATAGGTCGCAACCTGCCACTTATAGTTCATGATAACGCAAATTCTATTTGGGCTTGGTACCTCGTCCTGTTCTTGCACATCATGACACGTTCGCGGTGGGTCCAAGCAAAATCTAACATGTAACTAAACGAAGCAAAAGTCGATTTGAAAATCAGGAAGATACCGCTAAAAGTATAAGCAGCACATAGTTCAAAAAACAAGTGCAGACCACAAGGCTGATTAGTGTCAGGCCTGTATCTGAGAAACTGGCCACGTTATCAGAAGTCGCTGCCCAGATGTGGCTTTTCTGAAGATGCGTGTTTGAAATGTGCACCCTGTTTTGCTCTCTGTGTATTTGATACTTCTTAAACCTGCTCAGTCTTGCGGCTTTATTTGCAAAAGGATTTATCACTTGATACTTGCCTAGACTTGTTGGAACAGAAGCCAGAGGGAGGAGAAACAAGCTTTTCACAGGGTGCTCGGGGAAAACTTTTCATCTTTGGTTGCAAAGTGTATTATTATCACGAAGGCCAGCTCCTGGCTTTCATGCAGTTGAAGTAACGCACAGTTCCTCAGATTTATCAATGAAACACTATTTTTATCTAATTCTCCCCCCAGCAATATTTGTACTGTGGACGAATTTCTAACTTCTAACTTTAGAAGTATATATACTTTAGAAATATAACTCTATCCGTCTATTAGGCCAAGAGTAGCTTCCTGGATAAGAATTCTCTTATCAGCAAATGGTAAGTGGAGTTATTTTCCCTTAGATTTACTCAGTGTAATGTTCACAGACATTTCTCAAGGCAACAGAGTTTCTTCATGATCTGTTCACTTAATTTTTTTAAAAAAGCGGCTTCCCAAATATGCACTAGTTTAGGATGAAAAGAAAGAGAATCGAAATACCACAACTGATTTGAAAAATGTAAAAATCACCAATGATTGTGCCCACAGAAATACGTAGACGGGCAAGCCCACTCTGTGCCTTGGTCCCTCTGGCCCGGCCCCTTTTCTTCCTGGGAGATAATGTGCCCAATATGAAAGAACTAGAGTAAACAAGGAGGAAAATTTTTTGAGGAATCAGAACTGTCTGTTCTTTTTTTCTGCCTAGACTTGTTTTATTCCTTCCTTGTTATTCCTGGAAAAATGCTGTTGTAATCATCTCTTCCAAAGTGAGTTACTTTGCTCTGTCTCAAGTGCAGGAATGTATTTCTCTAAGCCAAAAATAAAACCAAATAAATCCCTTTAGTCCTTATTTACCAAGATATGCCCAGTGTGAGCTGAAATAGTACATCATTATCTCTACAAGTCTTAATGGACACATTTTTCTTCATATAAAAAGCAACCAGACTCTTGGTGTCTGTTTCCACTTAATGAAAGTCAGTGCTTTGTGGCCAAAAAATAATGAGCATGAAGCCTATCGATTTATGTTTTTACTGAGGCTTTTTTCTGTCTTCCTTCAAGTTTTGCCAATGGCTGTGTTGTGAGCGGGGGAAACATGAGGTGCTTCTGCAAACCCGGATACACAGGCACACAGTGCGAAAGGTGGGTGCTGCCCCTCTCCCCATTCCCACCCTTCCCCCACTGCCACCCTTCCCGTCCCTCAGCCCCCGCCAGCCCACGGGGAGGGTGGGCTCGGCAGTCAGTCCGGCTGCAGCGGGCAGGGGCTGTGGGTGGGGCTGCGCTGGGGCGTGGCTCGGAGCTGGGAGGGGCTGTTGGTTTCACGGAGGCTGGAAAAAGGTCCCTAGGGAAAAATACAAGACTGCTCACTTAATAAATTATTAACGTCCTTCTCTTTCTTGTTTTTTACGTGTGTTAGAAATTTGAGAATGAGTCCCAACATATCATAGCCTATATACCTCCAACACACACCCCTACATACTCCTATCCCCCTTCACACTCCCTGGTACCCCTCCCTCTCCACATCGCTACAGACTTATACCCCCTACTTGTCCTTACTTAGTCCTACCTCCATATAAATTCTTCCTTACCTACTCCTACCCCACGTATACACATCCTTACACATCCCCACCCACCGTACACGTGTCCTTATATAACCCTTCCTGGCACACATATCCCTACCTAGCCCTAGCTCCGAATAAACTCATCCCTACATACTCCTGGCCCTACGGATGCATCCCTATGTACCCCTACCCCACATACATCTCTACATACTCCTGTATGCACACACACGTATCCACAGCCCTAAATATTCCTACACACACACACGCTATCCCCTCTCTATCCCCACCCACTACGAACACCTGCAGGACAGTCTGTGTCATTCATTTCTGAATCACGACTGCCTACCGTGGTACTGTTCTTGTAATAGGTGTTCAGTAATAAAACAAAAGAATAAATGTTGCAAAATGGAAACTATAAACTTAATTACGAAGGGCCACAGAGCCAAGCTTTAGTTATTCAGGAACAAATTTTCATGATTAGCTACCATACATAAGGCACTGCCAAGCATTACAAGGGCTATAAAAGGTATTCACAGTCTACCTGGGAAAATAGCACATACGTATTTGAAAAAGTAACAGTATAGCATATGAATCATATGGACAACGTATTTTTAAATTTAAAATAATTTTACCATAAAATCAATACATACTTGTAAAAATAATGTAATACAGGTGAGCAAAGAACCAACAAGGCCCACTACACCTGTCTGTAGCCCTATATGCTTGTGCATGCTCACATATAATCCTACTTATAATCATTTTATTTACAGAAAACCCCATTTAAAACTTGTATATTCTTACAGATCATTCTGTGTGCACATGTTTTCTTAAAAACAGGAGTAGATTGTCGTTTCACTTTCTGTTTCGACTTGTTTTCTCATCTAGTGGGAGGTTAGCATGATCTTTCCGTATTAGTAAGTATTCACTGATAACACTGTGTCAGACCCGAGAAGTTCTGGAATCTACTGCTGGTCTTTGAGATCGTTTTACTGCTTTCCATTCAAAGCAGCGGTAAGAGTAGATCCTTGCAGCTAATTATTTGTGTGCATAAATCCACAAGATATAATTAATAGAAGTGGGTCCCTTGGATCAAAGGACAGGTGCATTTTTCTGGTTTTTGATATATTTTGCCAGATTACCCTCCAGAAAAGTCATCCTTGTTTCTGTTCTTACCAGTAGCAAAAGAGCAAGTTCTGTGGCCAGCGATACTAGAAATGATCAATTTTTAAAATATTTGCCAGTTTGATAGGGGGCAAATGTATATCATCTTAATTTGCATTTCTTTGTTTAATAATTAGATTGGATTTTTTTCATGTGCTTATTGACCATTTGTAGATCTTATTTTTTGCATTGCTTTCTGGGTCTTTTACTCATTTTTTTCTAGTAGAATGTTCTTTCATTTTTTTAAATTGGTTTGTACAAATTCCTTGGAAGGGAATGAACCCTTCGTACTATATGTTGCAGATATTTTTCTCAGTTTGTTTTTTGTTTGTATGGTTTTTTTGGCTTTGTGTTTTGTTATATGTATCTATTCTTGTATTCTTCAGGCGGTTGGTCATTGGGGTCATGCTTAGGGAGGTTATAAAAATGTTTATGCATTCTTTTAGTACTTTTATAGTTTTATTTCTTCATGTTGGTGAAAATTTAGAAGCTAGCCTTTTGGTGGTGTCATGGCATCTTACATGACAGGTGGATTTAGGGTCAACATGTGCAGCCAGAATTGGCCAGAGTCCAGGTAACTCTGACTATCCCAGGAACCCATCACCATGACCCAGGGCCCATGCTGCATGAAATGCACATAGTAACTGACTGCATCCCAGAGCCGCGAGCAGCAGGGTGAGATGTTCACACTAGGGGAGGCACAAGGAAAGTAGGCCAATTAGGGGTCTGGCAGATTCCAATCCCTCATGTCACATTCACTGCGGGAAGCGTGCTCATGGAGTGAATGGGGACAGACACTCCACTGCTTTTCCCTCTCTTCCTCTCATGCTGTCACACTCTTGTTCTCTCCCCCACCTCTCTTTCTTTTGTCAAGTACGTGTAGTTGAATTCGCTAAAGGTCAATGTGCACTTACACAATTTCTACATAAACTAGACTCGTCTCTGTACATTTAATTTGGTCTTTGTGCCCTTATCATTTCTGTGTCATTTCTGAAAGTATAAAATGCCTTTCGATATTTGGTTGAGCAAGGCTTAGCTCATAATCCTTATTTAAAATGTTTTCCTTGGCCATTCTGGCATGTTATTTTCCTGGATAAACTTTAGAAGAGTTTTACCTAATTTCAAAAAACCAGAAAATGTGTTCAGCTGGATTTCATAGGAAGAAGGCAGGGCCACTCTAGACTGGAGTTATCTGAGACATTTGATGGACAAGGTGGGACCTCGGTAGATGTAAGGGATGACAAGAGCCCGGTGGGGCTGGAAGGTGGCTCAAGTCAGGGAAGTAATGCAAAAAAACCCAAGGGCCTCAAGGATATTTGCCATGAGAGGAAGGTGCAGACTGCCTTATTATGGGGATCCCTGAGCAGCAGCTAAGGGGCTGGGCACTGTCCTGTGGTAAAAAGAAGCAATTTCAAGGTTCTTCTCTTTTCCATTTCCAGAGGAGGAACATTGCCCACAATTGCCTCACATCTATTATTCATTCTTTCTTTCAATGAAAAACGTATGGAGATCCTAGTACATGCCTGGCACTGGGCTAAGCACTAGAGACACGTTAGCAGCTGGAGCACAGACTCTGCCCTCAGGGTTTTACAGTCTAGTGGTGGGCACATACAAACCAGCAGCTGAAGCAGGGACCGAGAACATAACCAGGCTGGGTCGGGCTGCCTGGGCTGCTGTGGGAGGGGCCTCCAACCAGCCTCCAGGGGTGAGGGACCGAAGGGGCCGCCATACTGAGGCAGGAAGGGTGGTGGGTGGAATGGGCATTGGGAAGTTTCTTCCAGGCTCTGTGGCTGAAAAGCTGTGAGACTCCCCACCTGGGAGAGGCATCCTGGTGAAATCCTCCTCAGGGTTCTTGACAAACAATGAAGCAGAAAACAGCAACAGACTGGCTGAGACATTCATTTGGCAGGCTGCAGATTTGAAAAGAGAAATTCTTAATTAACAGTTCTCACAGCTTCTGTTTGTTACATTTGCTGTCTCAGGAAAGCAAATGAGTGTTTCTTAAATTTTTTTTTAAACTTTTCCACAGGTAAATGCCATGTTAATGTCAAATTTTTTCATTTGTTAAGCATTTATTGAGGACCCACTCTGTGCCAGGCATCATTCCGGCACTAGTCATTAGCCATGCTGTGGTGGCTACAAGGACAGGATAGGGTGAAAAGGAAAAATAAAAGCAGGAGCCGGCCGGGCAGAGGAGGGAGCAGCTAATCTGAGTACTGGGGTAGGAAAGGCTTCCGGCGCATACTGTGCTCTGGGGCACATTTCTCCCTCGGGCCACTTAGAGCCACAGATGACAAATATGTTCTCTGCTCTTTATTTGGTGTCCCAATGCCATCTACGAAATCGGGAAGTTTTACTTCAGTCCGTTGTGTTTGGACACTACCTTAAAATGAGAATAAGGGACCCAGTTATTTCTGTAATCGGTAATTAACGCTTTTTGCAAGAGTGAGGAGGAAGTGGAATCAAACTTCCCGAATAGTTACGTGACTTTAATGTGAACTATTTTGTAATTACATATCTTTTACGTGGAAAGTTTAGATATAGGGGAGCCATCTAAAAATAAAGTATTTAAAACATAGATCTTTGGGTGCCTGGGTGGCACGGTCAGTTAAGCGTCGGCCTTTGGCTCAGGTCATGATCCCAGGGTCAGCTCCCTGCTCAGCGGGGAGTCTGCTTCTCCCTCCCAGCCCCCACTCATGCCATCTCTACAGCTCTCACTCCTTCTCTTTCTCAAATAAATAAATAAAATCTTGAAAACATAGATCTTTTGCATAGCATGGTTTGTGAAGTAGAATTCAGGGCCTGTCACATAAAGTGAAGCATTATGCCGGCTTGCTCAGTAGACTTAGAGAAACCACCTCTGAGTAGTTACCTGCTTGGTAATTAGGGACTACGTGGGTTTTCTGCTTCCTGTCTGCTTTCTGAAATGTAGTAATTCCCAATGATACCAATTATCCGTAGATGCACATATACATGAGTATTTCATCATGTCTTGAAATGGTAGCTACTTTTTATTGAGTGTCTATTACGTGCAGGCATTGTATTAGATTCTTCACTACACTTTTATCTCATATTCATCCATCAAAACAGGTATTGTTAGTGCAATTATTCCCTTCTTCCTTCTGCATATACTTATGTGGCACCTGATATGGGCCCAGGCACTGTCCCAGGTGCTAGCGATAAACCCTGTGGCGTTTACATTTTCATGACGGGAGTAGATGAAGGAACCGAAGCTTGAAGGGTTAAGATAGCAGCCCACGTTACACAGCACATGGTGGAGGCAAAGATCCAGCCCGTTCTTCCTGACTGAAAGCCCATGTCCTTTGCACTGTATCACCAGTGTAGCCATTGGTGAAGCCTATATAAATTACCTAACAGTTCTTTGATGCAAAGCTTAAATTTAGGGAAAAGAGTCACATACTACATTCTCTTGATTCTATCAATTCCATTGATGATGAGAAACCGTATACACATCGAGTGAATGATAGTTTGGGGGGCATAGAGTGGATGTGGAACTTTGCTAAATTTTAGTTCCATCCCAATTCCAGAAACATGTTACATTACATTAACATGTGTCTATTTTGTTTCTTAAGATTTTATTTATTTATGAGAGAGAGAGAGAGAGAGTGCACAAGCAGGGGGAGGGGCAGAGGGAGAGGGAGAGGGAGAAGGAGCCCCCCCCCCCCCACTGAGCAGGGAGCCTGACCTAGGGCTCGATTCCAGGACCCTGAGATCATGACCTGAGCCAAAGGCAGACGCTTAACCGACCAAGCCACCCAGCACCCCTGTTTGTTTGTTTTTTAATAGAAACTCAGAATCAAGGAAATGTCTTTTAACTTTAATAAGGAACTGAGTTCTCATCACTAAATTATCTAGAATAATAAAGGCTCCAAGCCAAGAGTAGTCACTGTAACTGCTCTCAGTTGTTTAAGCTCGTTAAATACAGCGCTGCAGCAATTAGTGCAAATATGAATTATGCAGGCTTGAAATAGTGCAATAGGAAGTATTAATAAAATGTCCATTTTGAACACATTTTGAAATTATATGAATTTTACTTTAAATTTTTCCTTGAGGAAATTAGCCATAAAGTAAGCAATATTTCATTGTGTGATATCTTCAGGAACATAACTCTTGCATAAAATTCGTCCACCCCTGATTTCCATATTGGTCAAACCACTGGATCCTGTGTGCACTTTGTTTATCTGCCCTTCAACTCTAGCAGTCATTAAGGATTTTGTTGCCCTGGTATCAAGGAGGAGGGACCAAGCTCTGCCCGCCTTCCACTTTCTCTGTTCTCATTCAAGTCATAAATATCTCTGTATTGAGACACGTTCATTCCTGCAAATCCGTGTCAGGCTTCCTGTCATAGGGTCACAATGTCCCAAACAGGGAGTTAGAAGGTGAAGAAAATTGGATGGAACACATGATGAGTTCTTTGGGTGTTTCTCCTCTTCTTCTTTATTTTGGGTAGGTGTGCACCAGGATATTTTGGGGATCCCCAGAAGCTTGGAGGTAGCTGCCGACCATGCAATTGTAACAGCAATGGCCAGTTGGGCAGTTGTCACCCCCTGACTGGAGGTAAGGTGGACTCACACCTTTGTTAACCTGCGTTTATCAATCTGGTCAAAAATAGCAGACAAAGAACCCTGGCAAATATTTTCAGGAAGCATAATACACGGGTCCAGTGAACAAATTGTCTCCTTGTTTTGACAACCTTGGGAATGCTTAGGTAGTATTTACAGTTTGGTAAATAAATGATTTCACGTCAGCTTTTTTAAAAAAAGATAACTTGTTTTAAAACTCAACTAACCAGAGCCAAACTAACCTCAGCTCAGATTTTGCTGAGATCTCCCTTGGCATTATAAGGTTATCATCACATCAGTCTTCTTCATGTGTGTAACTGAAGAAGTCAACACATTCTTTCTCGAATAGCAATAAATGTCTGGGATGTGGGTGGTAGAGCTGGGATGGATTTCACATACCAAGGAAAAGACAATTACTAGGAGTTAGTATGGGTTCATTAGGAACAACTTGGAAGAAAAAGGAAGCCTGTTTTCTTCTTTCTTTGATGGAGAATATTAACATGATTTACCAAGAAAATATCACGGATATAGCGTAGTGCCAAACCTTAGATAAAATCTCTTATTTTATAGTTATGGACGAGATGAAGAATGTGTGGATTTGATCTGGTCAAGTGACTGTTCCCAAAGGAATGTAGAGTAAATGGATTCTAATCAGTCTAGAACGAGGTATCTAGTGACATGCACTGGGGCTTAATCCTTGGCTCCATCTTGTTCAACACTGTTGACCTGAATGGAAATATAAAAGGCATGCCCACCCAGTTATCAGATGACACAAAGTTGGGAGAGACAGAAAATGCCTCCTATGGCATATTTAGAATACTTACGGGACTCAGCAGCCTGGAACAATGGACCAATGCTAACAAGACAATATTATGTTGGGGATAAGCATGTGGTCCTATAGTTGAATGGCATAAAAATAAGCGTGTGATAAGGGAGTTGTGGCTCAGTAGCAACACGTGAAAAAGACTGAGGTCTTAGCAGCAAGTTCAATATGGCTCAGGAGAGTAATGTGGCCCCTAGGGCACCTCGTATGATCTTTAGTGAGTTTTAGAGTCTAAAACCAGGTGGTCTGTCGTTCCTGGTATGCTGCCCATGTAAGTCCTCATGTGACGCTTATGTCTCTAGAAGACAATAGACGAGCTACAGTTTGTTCAGAAAGAGGTAAGACTTTGAGAAAACTTGGAACCATGTCACGTGAAGGACTGACAAACCAGGACCATGAGAAGAAGACTTGGAAAGGACATATTTAAAAGGCTGATGTGTGGGAGAAGTGTGGTTTTGTTCTATGTGTCATAAAAGGTAGCACCCAAGGAGTGGAAGCTAGAGGGAGATCTACTTTAAGTCATCCCAAGGAAGACATGTCAAGGGTTTAAAGATGAAAAGGACTATTTCAGAAAAAAATGAGTTTCTACTGTGACTGTAGGTATTCAAAGAGAAGCTTCAGCACCACACACAGCATATTCATGAAATTAATATGTTTTCAACCCTCTTTGTCTCCTACTCTAACAACAACAACAACAACAACAAAGCAACCTGAAATAAGGATGGTAACTATGTGTTCCCCAAATGAAACAAAATGCTCACACATGAGACTTTTTGTTCCTGTGAGCTTTTTTCTTTTTCATTCTTTTTTTTTTCTTTTAGTTAATAACCTATTAATTCCTTGGTGGTCAAAACTCAAACTTGTTGAGAAAATTGCACTGATAAATCAATCATCCACATGAGCCAGTCCCCCCTAGACTATTTGAGATGCTGTAGGAGATTGTGCAGAAAATAAAACCATGTTTCCTGGCCCTAGGGCATTCATAGTCTAGTTGAGAAAATGAAAGTGACATAACAATACATACACATAAGAATGAGTTAAAAAAAAGGATGAGTAAGAAAAACCTATGATTATATGATAATAAATTAAAATGTCTACAAATATAGAAAGGAGACATTGTCTTTGACAGGTGGGATCAAGGGTGATGTCTTTATATTATTTTTCTGACTTTCCCAAATTTTCCATGGTGAACTTGCATTATTTATATCACAATTAAAAGTAAATGTGGTTTAAAAAATATACACACAAAACGTGGAATATTGCCTGCTGCCGAGAAGATAAAACATGAAAGCCTCCTTGTAGGATGTCTAGAAAAATTTTGAGCTTTGAGATTTCCTGTGGTGAAGTTAGATTATTTTTCTAGAGGAAAGGGAGAGGACATTTCATTGTAACAAGGCATGGTATGGGGGAAAGAGTAAAGAATGTCCAAGGATGACCAGTAGGCTTTCCTGACTATAGTTCAGAATCTCAAAATCTAGCTTATATCTATGGTAATTAGCAGTGGGTCCTACTAACATTGTGTGCATATCTCTCTCTCAGCATCTGTCACACTGTTGTGTAATTTTTCTGCCTCTCCCATGGGACCAGGGAACTACAGGACAGCAGGAATTTTTGTCTTAGTAGCTTTGTATTTCCTATATGTGGCACAATGCCATGGCACACCATGCACGCCCAAAGGTGCTCCATCAATGTTTATTGAATGTTCTTGAATGACACTGGAAAAGATGTCAACAGTTCTATAGGAAGCTATCAAATGAAGACAGCCTTAAGACTAACAATTAGGGGTTTTAATTGGATAAGAATATCATGACCCTTTATAGAGAAGAAACTGAATATACAGTCAGGGAGGTCATGAGAGAAGTTCTTGCAGCAAGACTAGTGGGAGATGGGAAAGCTCCCGGAAGAATGGAATGCGTAAAGGAGCGAAAAGAGAAGAGCCAGTGATGCTGGATAGTTGGGTGACTAAAATCTTCCCGAACTAGCTTTTCCGAAAGCCAAGTTAAAAAACAGATGAAGAGGAAGTTTAATCACAATATCTTCTTTGGTTATCCTTCTTTTCAGACTGCATAAACCAAGAGCCCAAAGACGGCGGCCCTGGAGAAGAATGTGATGGTGAGAAAAGAAAGCCCCCCTCCTTTCTGACTTGTAGGGTTTAGTTTAAGATATGTGAGCCTCGTGCTGGGACGTGCACTTTCCAGGCTGGGAAAGCAATGGTGGGAGGAAGTGGGGGGAGGACTTCTTGGGGTCAAGTCCAGCCTCTGTCAACTCATAGCTGTATGATCTTGGGCAAAAAACCTGATTTCTCCAAACCTCAGTTTCATCATTTGTAAAATAGACATAACAACTATACGTACCTCGCAGATTTACTGAGAAAATGCTAATAAATCTCTTATTGTAGTGCCTGATAAATACAAGCTCTTGATAAATAAAAGCTATTTACTATTATTTTCCCACATACAAAATAAGTAACATATTGCATAGAATCACCATGTTTCTCAGTTTTATTGAGATATAACTGACATGCAACATCATGTTAAAGTGTGCCACGTAATGATTTGATATCTGTATATATTGTGAAATGATTATCACAATAAGTTTAGTTAACAGCCTCACATAGTTACAATTTTTTTCTAGTGATGAGGACTTTTAAGACAGACTGTTGTAGCAACTTCCAAATATACAATACAGTGTTGGTAATTATAGTCACCACGTTGTACATTATTACATCCCCAGGACTTATTTATCTTATGACTGGAAGTTTGTACCTTTTGACTCCCTTCACCCATTTCCCCCACTCTACCACTTCTTTTTAAAATCCTTCCTGTCTAGAGATCTCTCTTTTGCAGAATCTGCATCCTTCCCAAGAAGTCCAGGATTGTGATTTTTGCCAGTGATGTCCTATGTACATATTAACTGGGCTGTACAGCCCTTGTATTCTGTTTACACACCTGTGGCTCCAGCCCACAGCACATTTGCTTTTGATTGTGGCCCCTACAGATTGTGACAGCTGTGTGATGACACTCCTGAATGACCTGGCCACCATGGGCGATGAGCTCCACCTGGTCAAGTCTCAGCTGCATGGCCTGAGTGCCAGCACTAGCTCTCTGGAGCAGATGAAGCACTTGGAGACCCAGATCAAGGACCTGAGGGTAAGTACCCCGTGCACCCAGCACAATGCCAGGCCCAGAATAGCTCTTTGGTGGATAGATGCTGCATGCATAAGTACCCCTCAAGCAGGAGATGGGGAGATGTTGACTCTGTTTAAGGCTCAGGGGTCTTTCCTTTCTCTGATCCAAATGGAGACTAGGTTTTTACTGCTGGAAAGTACTAGTGAACACACAAAACTGATACTTCGAAGTGAACATTCTTTACTTACTGCATGTTTCTGGGCTGATTTTTCTTCTAGAGCCCTTAGCTAAGTATTTTGCTTTCAGAAGAATCAAAAAGCTTTGTATTATGTTGGTATTAATTCTTTAAATGTTTGATGGAATTTTCCAATGAAGCCATGTGGGCCTGGGATTTTCTTTGTTGGAAGATTTTTTTGTTTTTGTTGTTGTTGTTGTTGTTTAATAAACCATAAGTTCAATCTTTAAACAATAGATATGGGACTATTGGGGTTATCTATTTCTTCTTGAGTGATATTTGGTAATTTGTGCCTTTCAAATAATTTTTTCATTTCATCTAAATTATCAAATGTACTGATGTAAAATTTTCATAGTTTTTCCATTTTATCCTTTTAATATCTGCAAAATCTATAGTAATACTCTCTTATGCATTCCTAATATTGATAATTTATGTCTTAGCTCTTTTCCTTGATTATTCTGGCTAGAGGTTTATCAATTTTAATGATCTTCTTATTTCATTGATTTTCACCATTGTGTTTCTGTTTTCAATTTCATTGATTTCTGCTATTATTCATATTTTTTTCTTCCTTCTGCTTGCTTTGGGTTTAATTGGCTATTCATTTTCTAGTTTCTTAAGATGAAAGCTTATCTTACTAATTCAAAATTTGTTTCTAATATAAGCATTTAATGCTATGAATTTCCCCCAAAGCACTACTTCAGCTGTATTCCACACATTTTGAAATGTTGTATTTTCATTTTTGTTTAATTCAAAAGATTTTCTAATTTCCTTATGACATGTCTTTGACCCATGAATTATTTGGAAATGTGTTGTTTAATTTCCAAACTGGGAATTTTCCAGGTAACTTCTTGTTATTGGTTTCTAATTTAATTCTGTTGTGGTCAAGGAGCATACTTTATATGATTCCAGTTTTTAAAAATGTGTCGAGGTTTGTTTCATAGCCCAGGATATGGTTCATCTGAGACACTATTCTATGTGCACTTGGAAAGAAGGTGGCCCAGAGGATAGCCAAGAAGAGAAGTAATGGGGCCTAAAGTCCCCCACAGAGCCAGAATCAGGCTCCCTGGGGGAAACTGAGGGCACTTCTGCCTATGAATGAAACCTTAAAAAAACCCTTGGAACTGCCCAGTGTTCATTGTTGAGCAATGAGTATATGAGAAACTAGAAAAGCTGTAGACCTGGACATGATTCACAAACCAGAGTCTGTACTGGAATGTGACATCCTCAACATCACCATAGGGAACAAGTCCTCAGCTGCCAATGTAAGACCTGGTTCTGCCCTCGGGGATCTAGGGTGGGCGTGGTAATGGCCATAAGATCACTGGTCAGGGCACAGAAAGCAGAGAGAGAGGGAGACAATATTTACCTGCGGACATTGGAATAGACAAATATCAACACAAAAGACATCCAACAGGAGCAACCATTAATCGATGAGTTCCCTCTAGAGAAAATGAAAATCCTAAGACAATCTGAAAATTACTTTGAAGAGTAATAATTCAATTGAAAGAACAAGAAATTAGAAAATTGTTAAAAACACTAGAAACCAAACAAGAGGGGTAGATATGAAAAGATCCAGTTAAAAATCATGGAAATGAAAAAAAATTTACTTATTGAAGTAAAAGAATTCAATAGAGGAGAAAACCCCTAAACTAGACATAGTGAAAGAGACTTGGGGGAATGTTGAATAAGTGTACTTGAAATGAGGACCAATTCTAAACCCATTAGTGCTTGCAACTGAGTATACAGTTGGCCCTTGAACAACGTGGGAGTTAGGGGCACTGATGCCCTGCAGAGCTGAAAATCTGCATTTAACTTCTGACTCCTCAAAAACTTTACTAGTAGGCCACTGTTGACCAGAAGCCTTACCAACAGCAAAAATAATTAACACATATTTTGTATATGCATTACATACTGTATTCTTACAATAATACCTAACTTTTTCTAATTTTCTTTTCGGTATTTTAGGCTACATGGTTCATCTGTGAGTTTTTTCAAATTGTTACAATTCTCTAAAACATTTTCTGATATATTTATTGAAAAAATTTGATGTATAAGTGGACATATGCAGTTCAAACCTATGTTTTTCAAGGGTGACCTTTATATAGCAAAAAATCATGCTAGAAAAATGGCTCTTTTCCATCCCATCAGGGTAAATTTTAGTCCATGATTTATAGACTTAATGTAGAGAGGAAAAAGGCCATTATGTTTGAGAGAAAAAGTAGCCACTGGAGTCACTTTGACGTCATCAATATGACCTGCACCTTTTCAAGGAAGGGCAGGGAACCGGAATTTTAGTACCAGTCTTATGAGCCAGACTCTGTGATAAGTGCTTTATTTAATTCTCACAATGTCCTATGAGGAAAATAGTGTTATCTTCATTTACCACGCATGTTAAAGCTAAGTAACTTGCCCGCCATCACACAGCTAGTACGAGGTGGTTCTAGAATTCAAACCAAGATCAAATTCCAAAGACCACACTTTACCCACTCTACTTATCCAGGTATTCTACTAACATTCTATAGAATGAAATGCCTCAGCCTTCCCATAGCAAAATTAAAACAGCACTATCTTCTTGCTAGATCATACATACACTGTGAAAATTCACAAGGAATAAGCGTGAGAAGGGGAATAACACTTTTGAATGTTCGTGTGTTCGTGACACTTCATAACATCATCGAAACAACCCCACAGCTTAATATTATAATCCCCCATTTACTGATGAAGGAGATAAAACTCGGTGAGGCTTATCTACAAAGTGGCAGATCTTGGGTTTGAACCTGAGCTGTAAAGCCTGTGTTTTCCCCCCCAGCACTGGCTCTCTCACATGCAAGTGGAGGTAATAGTATTGCTTTTTCCTGTACATTTCTTCAAGGTCTTAACAAGTTTTTTTCCCCCCAAAATGAAAATAATCACTACTCAAGATATCATGTGCAGCAATGTCACCTTCTAAAAGTAATGAGGCAGTTTAGTACCCAGAATGACAGGGAACCTGGATTCTGGTCCCTAAGCAATCACTGATCAGCTCTACAGCTGTGGCATGGACAAGTCACCCATTTTCTTCCATTTTTCTCTTTTGTAATGTGAGAGCGTTGGATTAAATGAGCTCTCAGTTCCCTTCCTGCCTTTAGATGCTTCGAATCCAACGGTTCCTTCACTAAAGTAGCCTTAGGCACTGCGTTGAGTATTATAACGTTAAATATGGGTTAAAAGCAACGAAAGGTATTATAGAGTCTGGAAAGTAATGCATCAAGTAAGTGGTACCACCCTCATTTCTTTAAGGTTAGGTCACTAACTCAAGTAAAGTATCTCCTGTCTCTTCATGTTTTTAAGTTTATTTTAGAGTCTTGTCACAACTTGCATCATAAAGTAGATTCTTGGGGCACCTGGTTGACTCAGTCCGTTGGGGGTCTGACTCTTGATTTTGGCTCAGGCATGATCTCAGGGTCGTGAAACTGAGCTCCCTATCGGCCTCTGCACTCAGCGCCAATTCTGCTTAAGATTCTCTCTCTCCCTCTCCCTTTGCCCCTCCCCCCACTATCTCTAAATAAATAAACACATAAATTAAATATTAAAAAATAAAAAGAAAGTAGATTCTTCAAGTAGCCGATTTCAAAGAACCCAGTCTTTTCCTGTGGACCAGCGTTGGGCTTGCTAAATGAATTTTTCTGTATCATTACCAGGATTACCAAGTTGATAGGACTTACTCCACGTTTCTGCTCTAATGCGAGAATGACTTTGCGTTTTACTTTCAGAATCAGTTACTCACCTACCGCTCTGCCATTTCAAATAACGGATTAAAAATGGATGGTCTAGAAAACGAATTGGGTAGTTTGAATCATGAATTTGAAACTTTGCAAGAAAAGGTAATGTGTTAAGTCAATAATGTTAACTGTTTATTGTTGTTGTCCCCAAAATATTGTTAGCTTCCCCCCATCAACAGTTTTGCTAATCAACTTATTTCTCATATAGGTTCAAGTAAATTCCAGAAAAGCACAAGCATTACATAACAATGTTGATCGGATCACCCAAAGCGTGAAAGAGTTGGACACAAAAATTAAAAATGTCATCCAGAATGTGCACAGTAAGAAGTTACTCAGTCCAATTAAATATGTTTTTTTATTGCATAGCCTATTCTGTGCCATGAAAGAATTTCTCCTTAAGAGTTCAACATTATGAAAAAGATCCTGTAGTGACACTAAAAAACTAATATGAACCCTCCATAAAAATCTCTGCGGTTTTTTGTTTTTTAGTAGTTGACTGGAGTCCAGAATTCCCAGTTTAATAAACTCCTTGATGTTTTCTAGTTCTCTTGAAGCAGATCTCTGGGACAAATGGGGAAGGAAACAACCTGCCTTCAGGGGATTTTTCCAGAGAGAGGGCTGAAGCCGAGCGCATGATGAGGGAGCTACGGAACCGCAACTTTGGAAAGCAACTGACAGAAGCGGAAGCTGAAAAAACAGAGGCTCGGCTCTGTAAGGACATTCCCAACTCCTTGCATGCAGTCCATTCTCATGGGCTTGAAATAGAGCATGTGAAGTACAATGTCAGGTCCCCGGTTACAGGTGGAGAGGCTCGTCATTTCACCATACATGACTTTTTTTTTTTTAAGATTTATTTATTTATTTTAGGGGTGGGGAGGGGCAGAGAGAGAGGGAGAGAGAATCTCAAGCAGACTCAGTGCTGAGCGCATAACCTGCTGTGGGGTTCCATCTCACAACCCTGAGATCATGACCTGAGCCAAAATCAAGAGTCAGACGCTCAGCTGACTGAGCCACCCCGGGGCCCCAGCATACACGACTTTTAGAGCATCGTGTGAGAATGGGTAGCCCTTCTAAGCACCAAGAGGTGGTAAGAATATAACATCTTACCATCATGCAAGAAAAAAAAATAGATTCTTCTCCTAAGACATTAGACACGGAGACCTCCTTTTCCTTTTTAATTCCATTTTTTTCTTTCCTTCTTTCCATTTTTATTCTTCCTTCATTCAGCTCCACCCAACTTTCTCATGGTATCATTTGTTAATGGTCACCTCACCACCATCAGGGTTTGGAATCACAAATTGATATTAGCACTACTATTGCTGAAACCAAAATCTGGGAGTAGATACTGAATGTATCGAAAGGTTCTGCTTAGGGAAAATGTTTCATTAGTTCAAAACTGTGAGAAATAGAAGTCTGGTGCATGGTTTTTCAAATACTGATCTTCTCTAGTAAAATGATATGTCAATGGTTGATATACAGATGGCAACAGTTTTCTTTTAGCATTTGTAGTGTTCCAATTCAATATTAGTCTTTGCTTTTGACTGAGGAGACAGTGTGAGTCGGCAGTTAGTAATAGTAGCGTGTTAGTTGGTAGTGTTCGTAGTCGTGTTCGGAGCACGTGCTTTATACTCTGCAGGGCTTGTTCAAGTGCCAAGGCTGACCGTTCGTGCAACTTGGGGTCAGTGCCCTGGTTTCTCAGGCTGTCCTTCTCCACATCTGAAACACGAGACCGACGTTACTGTTCTGTGTGCTTAGGTGGGCACACAGCCGGCGCCGCGCCAGTGTTAGTTTCTTTTCCTGTTCACTTGTAAGTTCAAGGAAAACCATGAAACGAGCGGAAACTCGACTGTTCTTCTGTAGTCTTTATAGTTTAGCTTCAAGGTACTCACCTCTCAAGTGCAAAAACATGATGTATTCCAGTGCTGATGCGGATAAAGGGCTGGCTGGAAGAGCACCAAGGGGAGAACGGTGCGCTGGTTAAGAGCATGCGGGAATCCTTACATGACTATGAAGCCAAACTCGGTGACCTCCGTGCCGCGCTCCAGGAGGCAGCTGCCCAAGCAAAGCAGGCCACTGGCCTCAACCGAGAAAACGAGAAGTCTTTGGAATCCATCAAGGTGGGTCCACGGTCAGCATCAGCACACTTTCATTAATGACAAGGCTGAGGAAGCAGTGGTCTTTACCATTGACAAAGTGGCCTGGCCAGTCTCCGTTTGTACATCTGGTCTGTATGCGCCTGTCTGTCCAGCAGATGCTTCTCAAACAGGAATCAGGAATTCAATGCAAAACCAAAGTCATTCCTACTCCTCAGTCACCAGAAAAGATTGTGAACTTAAACCACAGAGAAAACGGAGCAAATTGCTTTACCCCTGCCCCGGGCTGATGGAGTACTGGAGGAATAATGCTGCCAAGTAGATGAGAAATGAATCCAATATTGCTATAATTAAATCCAAGTACATAATATATGTTCTAAATAACTGACTTTGTGTCAGCTGGGCAAACATCATTATCATAATCACCGGCAAAGGCATTTTAAGCCATTATCTGTGTTACAGGAAATAGATTAAAATACAGGCCTCATGCAGGAGCTGCAGAGACAGGGTTTGGAGCTCAAGATTTCATAGTATATATATTTTTTCAGTGGTGCTCATTGTATGCTGAGCCAGCAACATGAGCGTGAGGCATTATAAAATGACAGGTCAGAGTGAAATGACACAGGACTGACCCCCAACAAGAAAAATTTGGTAAAAGAAAATAAATAGTATCTTAGTAGATGGCAATACGCTTAACTCCTGAAGCCTCTTTAGACGGCAACTCCACTGTTGAAAGTCACTGACGTTGCCAGTGTCACAGCTGATGATGGAGCGTGATCCAATTTTGTGGGTCTCGGAGCTGTGGTAGCTCCTTGCCTGGCCTTCCCAGGTCCTGTGTGCTCTCTTGTTAGGGACGTAGAAGGCCTCTACATCCTCAGGGGGCCTGGCACGTAGAGCATGGTGATGGCTGGTGCTGGTTTGTTTAGTGAAACTCCCTCGTTCTGCTGCACAAACCAGAGCTGACTCACCTCATCCGCCAGCTTCTTCCACAGTGCTAACCGTTGCTTCCCTGGCATAGAGTTTGAGGAAACCATGACAACACACCCACACAGCAAAGTGAACTGATTTCCCCTCACTCTGTAGCTGCCTAGCTGATCTTTAAGTTCAAGAGAACGTTCTGGTAACATCTCATGTAGTTCAAGCAGATACTCTTTTTGTTCTCTCCAGACACAAGTTCAGGAAATGAATTCCCTGCGGAGTGATTTCTCCAAGTACCTAGCCGCCGCGGACTCGGCCTTACTACAGACCAACGTGCTCTTGCAGCGGATGGAGAACAGCCAGCAGGTGCAGACGAAACTGCTTCTCCAGAAAATTGAAAAAACATTCAGATCATATGCGAGGAAACTAGGAGATGGGCTAACCTGTGTTTGTTCTTCAATATATGTCTTTTAGATGGAAGGAAATAAACCAAAATGTTTACCGTGGTGCCCCCTCGGGCTGCGGAATGATGTGTCCTCCCGATGTCTATTCGTATCACCTAATTAGCCCACAGTGACCAAATGTTGCTTTTGTGATAACAAAACAAAATTGGAATTCTGTTTTTAAAATATCAAGCCTACTTTTATTAGCGGGACCTATTTAGGCCTGATCAAAGATTGACCACATTAGCAGCCCCAACGAGTATTTGGAAAATATCTTTTATAATCGCTAGTTTTAAATCAGAAAAGAGAAAGTGTTTTGGTTTAGTACAACTTTACACTAATGATAACAGTGTACTTTTATAAAATTTATCAAAGGGGGTACCCACCATAAGAAAAATCTTCAAATGGTGGAAAAACTTAGAAAAATATTATCAGCACCACTACTGAAGTAATGCATCCCGGGAGCCTGAAGTTTATGACAGTTCAAGAAAACGGCAGATACATTCTTTGCTTGAATTGACACTGTCTCTGTTTACCTGAAAACATAGGAATATGAAAAGTTAGCTGCCACTTTAAATGAAGAAAGACATGCGCTAAATGGCAAAGTGAGAGAACTTTCCCAGTCCACCGGCAAAGCGTCCCTGGTGGCGGAGGCAGAAGCGCATGCGCAGTCTTTGCAAGCGCTGGCAAAGCAGCTGGAGGAGTGAGTGAGCCCCCGAGGTCTAACGGAACGCGTGGCTGGAGCCTAGTGCGAAAGCCTTCCTCACAGCTGGGTCTCCAGAACAGGGTGGAGGGTGGGACCCAGGGCCCAGGGCCCAACCCAACCTAACCTGCAACGGGGGTTTGATTCCCAAATACGTCCTCGCCACTCCTGGTCTCCCATTTGCCCAATGAATCAGGGAGACTGAGGGGGGGCCTCAGCTGCAAGCCGTGGGGGCTGCTGCAGCCCTTCACCCGCTCTCTCTTCCAGGATCAAGAGGAACACCAGTGGGAACGAGCTGGTGCGCTGTGCGGTGGATGCCGCCACCGCCTATGAAAACATCCTCAATGCCATCAAAGCGGCTGAGGATGCCGCCAACAAGGCCACCAGCGCGTCCGAGTCTGCTCTGCAGGTGGGCCCCTGCACTGGCACCCTTTCTTCTTGTATGCACGGAGGAATATAAACAAGCGTAATTTTAAATCAGAATTTGTTGTATAGAATAGACGTGAACTTGCTCTAGATGTGGGCCTTTTCTGTATTCACGTAACCATTTTGATATATGTAGCACAGCTGAAAAAACCATTTGTAAAACCAAATGGAAATTACTGATTATCAATGTTGAACCAAGATGAGTAGTATATCCTGCCCCTGTCTAGGAATGATTTAGGCTGTGATTAAGTATTGACATTTCCCAAAGAAGAGAGAGATTTTATACACAGTTTGGTAATCATTCATTTCCTGTCATTTGTCTTTAACACCTAGGCATGTCTTGGTGTCCTATGGGATCTTCTCATATAATGTTCCCATACCTAAAAATAAAAAACAAAATATTAAACATCAAAGAATTAGGGGGCAAGCCTTCTTGGAAAGTTAAAGACATTTATCTCCTAGATATTGAAAACCTAAAAGCAATTCAGTTCTGTCTTCAGTTATTGAAGATGGTATTGTGCAAACAACAGGGAGAAAATGAGACAGGTGTCGTATAATTTGTCAGTCACCAGGGAAGAGTCCACCTCCCAAGCCCTGAGTATCTACCTACATACAGCTCTAACTCTTATCTTTTAAGAAACAGTCTTTTTAAACCTCACCCCCCCACCTTTGAACCTCATCTTTTTAAGACTGAAGATAAGGATTTTCAGAGTAGGATGAAAATCTCACTCCACATTCCTAAGGTAAGCCACATGCTCATAAATGCTTTGCTTTCAGACAGTGATAAAGGAAGATCTTCCAAGAAAAGCAAAAACCCTGAGTTCGGACAGTGATAAACTCTTAAAGCAAGCCAAGATAACACAGAAGCAGCTCCGGCAAGGTATTAGGGTTGGTGGGTAGGGGGTGGCTGGGATAGCCAAGGGCTTGAAAATGACCTAGAAGCAAATGTTCATCTTGAATCTCAGCGTCACTGCAGACGATGCTTTGTAAATTCATGGTCTATTTTATAAATGTGATGTTTCCACCCAACATTCTCACATGTACTAAATTAACTAGAACCTCCTGAGTATACATAAATCTTGAAGGTGACGGGCCTGTTTGGGCCTGGACTTGGGGGCCTATTGCATTTAATCCACACGTGGCCATGGCATTGGAGACCCACACAGCCTGGAGGTGTGTGCAGGGCTGGCTTCTCACTGAAGGCCCAGATAATAGTTCCAGGTCACTGGGGCTTCAAAAGTCCTAGAATCTTAGTAAGTAAAAGTACCAAAATTACTACCACTGTGAAGCATGAGACTTTTTGAATCATAAATTTTACCTTTGAAAATTTCCCATTTATTTTTTACCAAACAATTAAGCCATCTCAATCTCACCAAATTCCAGTGTTCTGAAAATTCTGTCTCTTAATTTTTCTCTGGTCTCTCGTGTTCCTTCATGGCGAAGAGGTCATCTTAGCCCCTTTAGTGATTAGATGCCTCTGACAGTAAATAAATGTATTTATCTTTTTTTCATTTTTAAAAATTCAATACATGAAAACTTACATTTGAAAAAACGTGTAGTGACATAGAATGATTTGCTTAGCAAATTGCAGGAATTAAAATTTCCTGGTATGACATCTGTTCCCTTTATAGAATCTGAGCTAAGAGGTGAGGATTGATGTTTTAAATAGGGTTAGGATGCTAACTACATTGGTATTTTTTTCTTTTGTTTTCTACCAGCTTGCTTGTTTGCTTCTTTTTACCTTTTGATCCCCTTCACCCATTTTTTCCACCCCCACCCCTGGGTTCAGGCAACCACTAATATGTCCCCTATATCTATGAGCTTGTTGTTTTCATTTTGGGAGTGTTTCTAGAAATCGAATTCCATATATAAGAGAGATCATATGGTATTTGTCTATATTGTTATTTAAATCAGTCCTGGAATCATAATTTAAGCCATATAACCTCACTTGGGTCTTAAAGCCTTCACTGGTCATTTTCCATGACCCCAAAGTGGAAATGTTATCAGCTAGGAATGTCTGCGACCTCCCTCCCTTTCACTGAATCCCCTTAAATGTGTCAGTGTGGAAATGAACAGAAACAAAGAGAAACAACAGAAACAAAGCCTCCTTTGTGTGTCTATTTACTTGAATAAGGCTCTCTCAACAGCACTTCTTTATTATATTCTGACTGAAGAGGCATCCTTTCTGCATTATTCATTCATTCATTCATTCATTCATTCACTCATTCACTCACTAAGTATGTACTAATACTAAGCCCAGACTAGTGCCAGACAACACACTGTGACGCAGCATTCACAGCATGTGAATAAGACAGTCACCTCCCTTTCCTTCACTAAGCAGAGACATTTGCCCTGAGCAGAGTGGAAGTTAACCCTCCCCTAAATGATTAAGCCTCTCCCTTTCTTCATGGGCATTTCTGAGGAGCCTGGTACCACAGGCTTGGGAATGCTCCTGGCCTCTGTAACCAGAGTACCCTGGAGCTGTGGGTCTAGGCGCGTATGGTGGACATCGCTGAGATGCAGGTCTGCTCAATGCTCTGCGGTTGCTGGCTACTAGAGGGGCCACCAATACCAATCAAAGATCAAAATCCATGGGTAATTGCCGCACACTGCTTTATTTTATTGTAGAGATTAGCCCGGCTCTCAACAACCTACAGCAGACTCTGAAAGTTCTGACAGCTCAGAAGGGGTTGATTGACACCAATATCACTGCCATCCGCGATGACCTTCGTGGGATACAGAGAGGTCAGCATCTCCCTACCCACCGTACTTGGCTTCTTTGGTCGAGCATTTCAGATACTTAGACTGCTCTCTTTGTGTGTGCATTAGATGACATCAGTGGTATGATCCGTAGTGCGAAGAGCATGATCAGAAATGCCGACGACATCACGAATGAGGTGCTAGATGGGCTCGGCCCCATTCAGACAGATGTGACAAGAATTAAGGACACCTATAGGAGCACACAGAGTGAAGACTTCAACAAGGCTCTCACTGACGCGGATAACTCAGGTATCAGGTGCCCTTCGGCGAGGACATCTTACCCAGTTTCTGCATTGATATGTGCTTTGGTCAATTTGTTTAAATTCCTCCCTGGTAAAGCCCAAAATTAGAAATTAAAATATTAGAGAGCAGCTTTACGTAATACGTTAAAAAAATATGGGCATTCTATTAATTAGAAAAACTAGGTAGGATTTTTTTAATCCATTAACACTGCTATTGATTTTCCCTTTTATAGAGTGGAGATACAGATCCCTTAATCATGAGGTATTAAATTATAATTGATATTAAAGATCAAAAAACAAACATTTATTTTCTTCTGAAGGGCCAAGAAAGATGATTTGATAACCAGGCTGTAGGCTAAAATCCATGATGTATTTAGGAAAGGTATTACCTGACTCTGAGTCATCCTATCCAATATTTTGGAACCAAACATAACACTTGACAAATATTGTCAATGAGAAAATCTGTATTTAACCTTTTCTCAACTCACAATTATAAATTTGTTTTGTAATCTCACCAACAGTAAAGAAATTAACCAACAAACTGCCTGATCTTTTGAGCAAGATTGAAAGTATCAACCAACAGCTGTTGCCACTGGGCAACATCTCTGATAATGTGGACCGGATCCGGGAGCTAATTCAGCAGGCTAGAGACGCTGCAAATAAGGTAGGTGTGTCCCCACATTGCCAGGCACTAAGGCTCCGTCTTTGAGAAGTCACCACATTCATCAAGAAAGGGAAGGCATTTGTTTACATATGAACTGGTTGTCTTTCTTGCTCTAATTCTTTGGTTGTTTGGAATGTGAAAGTTGACTTCCTCCTGGCAACCTTCAAAAATGCACATTACCTTCATGCCCTAAATGATCTGGTATGTCGGAGACCTGAAACAGTTTCCTCCCCATTGAGTTTATGTAGGCAGGAAGAAGGGTTCTCCTCCAGACGGCAGTTGGTGAAGTGTTATTGGAAGTTCAAGTAAGGGTTCTATCATCAGAATGTGCTGATGTGATACTGCACAGGCCCTAGTTTCTTTTTTTTTTTTTTAAGATTTTATTTATTTATTTGACAGAGATAGAGATAGCCAGCGAGAGAAGGAACACAGGCAGGGGGAGTGGGAGAGGAGGAAGCAGGCTCATAGCAGAGGAGCCTGATGTGGGGCTCGATCCCATAACGCCAGGATCACGCCCTGAGCCGAAGGCAGACGCTTAACCGCTGTGCCACCCAGGCGCCCCGGCCCTAGTTTCTTATTAGAACTTGAAAGTTATAGAATCTACCTTTATTGAGGACAGAGGATTAAAGCAGATTTTCTTCATTGGAACACAAATTCATCAGCCTTTCTTGTTTTAACCTTGACAGTATTTACTTGAATTCCTAACACTTCTTTCTCAGATTTTGTTTTGTCCTAAAATAATATTCATGAAACATCTTGCAGTTTTCATCCACGCCCCTGTGAGATATTTGGAGACAGAGGGTTAGGACAAGTCAGAGTATCACTGCCCTAAGGACACTGTGGTTGGTTCCAAGGCTCACTATTACTTCTTTTGAGCCCTTACATCTGGGAAAGAGAAGTACTCCCAACATAAAACCTTTAGCAGGGGGTGCCTGGGTGGCTTAGTCGGTTAAGCATCTGTCTTCAGCTCAGGTCATGATCCCGGGGTCCCGGGATCGAGCCCCACACTGGGCTCTGCACTCTGCAGGGACCCTACTTCTCCCTCTTCCTCTGCCTGCCACTTCTGCTTGTGCTTTCTCTCTCTCTCTGTCAAATAAATAAATAAATAAATAAATAAAATCTTAAAAAAAAAAACCCAAAACCATTAACAGGAAAACAAAGAGCATAAGGCACAGTTGGAAGACACTACCTTTTCACACCCATTCGTGCTTTGTAAAAACCAAATGAAAACTACTATGTTTCTAGCTTTTGCTTTGCTATGTTCATTCACTAATTTATCCAACAAAATTTAAAGTGTATAATAACACCATGGTTAAGAGCTTGTTAACCAAACCACGTTGCGTTGGTTTTGATCCTAGCTCTGTCACTTATGGGCCAGTTATTTTACCTCTCTGTGCCTCACTTTGTGCATCTGTAGAGAAGGCAGGGCACATAATAAGATGGATCCCATGAGATTTTTAGGATTTACTAGGTAATGTAAAATAGTTCCTGGATTATACCATGTAAGTGGAAAATAATAAAATACAACCTAAAAATAAGCCAGCACTTTTGAGCGCCTGGGTTGTGTGGCACTCTTATGGGTGCCCAAGACAAAGAGATTAGTAAGCCATAGTCCTGGTAGCAGACTACTCTAAGAAAGCTGGATAAAGCTGTGTTAAGCAGGTCTTGACAACACTCATTTCTGTCTGGAGAGGCTCAGAATGGTCCTAAAGGACACATAGAAGAATGTTCAATGTGACACAGCTTGTCATCAGAAAAAATAATTGGAAAAAAGCCAAATGTCCATCAATAGGAGATGGATAAAATTGTGATAAATGTATACGGTGAAAGACCATACCACAATAAACGTTAATGAGCTGGAGCCAGCAGGTGTGTCAACACAGGTACATCTACAAACAGAGTGAGGCCAAGAAAGCTAGTTGTAGATGGACGTGTAGAGATACCATTTATATTAAAATATTTAAAACATGAGAAATAAGAATAATTACAGTTTATAGAGAGATGCATTTTAGTAAAAGTATTGCAACATGCATGGACTGTACATGGGAATCTAAATCTGGGGTAGTGGTGGCCCCTGAGACAGGAGAGGGGAATGGGGACAAGGTGAGATATGCAAGGAGCTTCAATTATACCACTCATGTTTACTTTCTTAAGAATGTAATGAATACACAGGTATGTTCTCCATTCTCTTTATGTATACAAAAGATGGTTTCTTAATGTAAAAAAATTGAAAAGACTGAGAGTTTTCCAGGTGACTAAGGGCATGCCAGGAAAGACTCAGGATGTGGTTGGGTAGACTGGAGGGCAGAGGGGAGTAGAGTCATAAAATGAGCCTGTAAAATGGGTGAGGGGTGCTCGGTCACAAGCACGTTCGAGAAATGACAGCCCACACAACCGCTAAGTACCCCACTCCAACATAATACCTTGCATAAACTAGGTTTTCCATAAATAGTTAAATGCTTGATGGGTAAAATATAGTTGGTGTAAGTATCATTCCAGGAGTGTTATTCTTTAGATTATTAGGGAATATTTATCTTCTGTGTTTGAATGTCGTCTACCCAAGCTGGTCCACAGACCAGCACTAGTCAGAGAAATTTTGTTACTGGTCCATTATATATAAATATAAAGTCAAAAGTATAGGTCTAAAAACTTTTAGTAATTTGAACTGCCTCAAAATTCAAGCATGAAATAGTAGAGATGTATTTTGCATACCTTCTTTATTTCATTTTTCTAGTAATTTAATTTTTAATATATTTACAAAAGTATTGGTCTAGGGAAGATTAGAGAGGGAAAAAAAATGGTCCTTCACCCACTGAGTTTGAGAAGCACTGTTTTCGAGAGCCCTGATGCACTCATTTTTAAGGACCGAATGCCTATAATAAATGCATCCATAACATATAATATATTAATGGGGAATGATTCCTTAAAGAATTTATTTAAAAAATAGTTTTGATGTATTATATATCTACAGCACGCCAGGCACCATGCTAGGTGCTTCCATACATGTTAGGTCATCTGTACAAGAACCTCCTAGGGTTGCAACTAGGATTATAATAATGATTATCATTTCTGACACCGAGAATTAGATGCACTTCTCAAAGACCCCTGGCTGGTAAACAGGAAGAACATGAATGCTTTATTACCCAGCTCCTGAAACAGCTTCATGAGTTTATAACCCAGATCTAGGAGACATGCACTCTCCTTTGCTCTTTATCATAACAACTGGGAAATGCTGATATAGAGCTGAAAGGAGTCATGGCAGAGTCCCAGGCTGTTTCTCTGAGCAGAACCCCTCTCCTCACAGAAGAATCTTTAATGACGTAGATCTTTTCCCTTAAAGGTCGCTGTCCCCATGAGGTTCAATGGTAAATCTGGAGTTGAAGTCCGGCTGCCAAATGACCTAGAAGATTTGAAAGGATACACATCTCTTTCTTTGTTTCTCCAAAGACCTGAATCAAGAGAATATGCGAGGACTGAGAATATGTTTGTGATGTACCTCGGAAATAAAGATGTAGGTATCGCTTCGACATTTCTCTTGTTTTTAAAACAATATGGTTTCGGGATTTTTTTTTTTTTGAATATTAGTTATATATTTGCTGCATGACCACCAAACTTAGTGGCCCAAAACAACAGTAAACATTCATTATTTCACACTGTTTCTATGATGCAGTGTTCAAGAGTGGCTTAGCCAGATGGCTCTGATTCAGGGCTCTCATGAGGTGTCTGTCAAGATGTTGGCTAGGGCTGCAGTCATCTGAAGGCTCAACTGGGGCTGGAGATTTGCTTTCAGTTTGGGTCATTCATGTGCCTTGTAAGTTAGTGCTGGTTATTGGTGGGAGGCATTTTTCATGCCACATGGTCCTCTCTATAGACTGTTAAGTGTCCTCATGACACAGCATTAGGCTTCCCCTGGAATGTTGTTGGGGTGATTGTGCCGCCATCACCTTGGGGAATGCCACTATTTGTGGGTTGAATTGTGGCCCAAAACAATAGAGGTTTTGAGACACATGTCACAAGTGTGTCATTGCCATTGGCACAGCAGGAAGAAATCCCCCCAATATGTCAGCAGACTCCACCATGTCTGATGGTGTCACAAGGGGCCGCCCATCAATTGCAGATTGTTATCTCTTGGCCTTATCTGATAGAGAGGCCTTACCCAACGTACTCAGCACATGACACGTGTGTGTACATGTGAGCACATGCACACCAGGGGTTAAAGATAGGCACCCCTCCCCATACAACCAGGACAGCAATAGCAAGTCTTCATGGAAATCAGCAGTGGTTCTTCCTCACAAAATCGTGAACCTGTCCTCCTCAGAATGCCCAGCTGCTGACCCTTCCTCAAGTTTGCAGTGGTGGGACCATCTGTGGATGAGGACTGAAGTGAAATGAAGCTTCTCCCACCTAATTCATAAGACATGCAGTTGCCCCATCTCTTTCTAATTCTAAATTCTTTAAACCACTACTGTTACAGGCATTTTGACCAGTTCATTTTCTTTTTTTCTCTTTTTTTTCTTTTTTCTTTTCTTTCTTTCTTTCTTTCTTCCTTCCTTTCTTTCTTTCTTTCTTCCTTTCTTTCTTTCTTTTTTTTTTTTTGAAAGAGAGAGAGTGAGCATGCAGTGGGATGGGGCAGAGGGATAAGGAGAGAAAGAATCATAGGCAGGTTCCACGTCCAGCACAGAGCCTGACACAGGGCTTGATCTCACGACCCTGAGATCATGACCTGAGCTGAAACCAAGAGTCAGATCTTAACCAACTGAGCCACCCAGGTTCCCCTTGAACAGTTCATTTTAGCTTTTAGTCCCTTCCCTTAAAATACATTTTTTCAACTTAGTGTCAGAGGAAACGGTAATTGCTGGCTAGGTTAGGATACAACGGCTGGGGGACAAAAATGTCTGAAACATGGTTCTGGAAAATTCTGGCCAATTAGGAAGTGGTTGGCTGTCATTAGTGTATGTGGTGTTTAAAGATTCCTAAAATTGACACTATTATTAACTACTCCTTAATGCTTTAAAGTGTTGGTACTTTACTTGTAGCCTTCTTGTGGCATGACTTTCTGCTTTGTATTGTAACAAAATGCACTTTACTTTAATCAACAAATTTATACCATCTACCTACAAGGCACCAACCCTGTATTTATGACAGACAAAAATTTGTGTCTTGAATGTAAATTTCATGTTATGTGTATTTTACCATAATTTTAAAACTTCATATATACCTTCAGGTGCTTGTATTCTAACAAAGAAGAAAGATATATATGTAGCTGACTGTGATAATGGAGGGTTCTAGGTGTTATAACAGAGGCATGCACAAAACGTTAAGAGATCATTGTATGGTACAGAGAGAACAAAAGTGGCTTATTTCCGGACTGAAATCTAACGGAGACCTGAGTCTATATCTGGTTCATCTTTATAGCAAGTGCTTGGCAAATATTTGCAAATTGAGCGAATGGGGGAGTGAATCCGTGAGTGCAATGACCCAGGAGCAAAGACAGTGCAGACATTATTAATTAAGTGTTCTGTCTGTATTATTCTGTACAAGGAGGTACCTCATTTATTCTGTCTGCCCAAGGTGTATTGTGTAAAACCCGTTAGTTATTTGAAATGCACTCTCTTGGGATGGGAAGTTGGGAAGAACAGTGTGCATGTGAAGTGCTCTGACATGGCCTTGATGTCTCCAGGCCTCCGGGGATTATGTCGGCATGGCAGTTGTAGACGGCAAGCTCACGTGTGTCTACAACCTGGGAGAACAGGAGTCTGAACTCCAAGTGGACCAGAGCGTGACCAAGAGCGAAACTCAGGAGGCAGTTATGGACCGGGTGAAATTTCAGAGGTACAAGTCCCATTGGCCACTGCTCTTTGTTAATCTGACCCACACTCACCAAACTCCCAGTGTACATGCTGTGAAACCCCATTTTCAGTATCTTGACTTTGACTTCTTCAGTGTTTGTACAGTTTTTAAATAGAACTTTAATTTATTTTTAAACAGAATTTATCAGTTTGCAAGTCTAAATTACACCAAAAAAGCCACATCCACTAAACCCGAAATACCCCAATTGCACGAAATGGATGGTGGAAACAGCTACACGCTCCTCAATCTGGATCCTGAAAATGTTGTATTTTATGTTGGAGGTTACCCATCTGACTTTAGAGTAAGTGTAAATGTTATTTCACCGAGTGAAAATATTTACATTTTAATTTGGTATAATGACTTCAGGTCTCTATTTCAATTTTCCATTATATATAAAACGGATTTAATGATACATTCTCAAAGCGTATCCAGTGATAAAAGCTAACAGTTATTGAGTACTTCCTATGTGCAGTGATCTAGATTTAAGTATATGAATTGAAGTAGGCATCATTACCATTCCCATTTCATGGATGAAGAAACTGAGACAGAGCAGTTTCATAACTTGTCCAAAGTCAGACAGTTGGTAAATAGCAAAGCCAAGATCTCTGGCTCCAGGGTCCACATTCTTAATCCCTATGCTACAGTGACAGTTCAAAGTGATGGATTCATACTATTCTTGCCCAGCCTGATCATTGTCCTTTGTTGAATTAGATTTCTTTGTTTCATTTTTTTCAGCTTCCTGCTAGACTGAGGTTCCCTCCATACAAAGGTTGTATCGAATTAGATGACCTCAATGAAAATGTTCTGAGCTTGTACAACTTCAAAAAAACGTTCAATCTCAACACAACTGAAGTAGAGCCTTGTAGAAGGTAAAACAAACAAACAAACAAAAACAACCAGGAACTAGTGTCTCTGTAACTGTGATTTTTGGTAACTTGCAGTTATATTACATATAATAAAGGGATGAGACGATGAGGTGCTTTTGGTGTCACTGATAGCTTTGGGCCAGTAGATCTTAAATTATGATTGCATACAATACTGCTAGGCCGCCCCTAAAATTTCCTCATTTCTATAAAATATTAGATTGATAGAGTTGTCTCAATTTTGAAAAAAATAAATCCTTCTCAAGTTTTTGGTGCTTCTTACCACAAAATATTTAATATTAGATGGTACCTGATTCAGGCACAAAATTACATATTTACTGTAAGTTTCCAAAAAAAAATATTAATCCACGTACTGCACCATGACTTTCTAGGTACTCTGACACCTGAACCTATTAGGAAATTGCTGTATTAAGCTCCTGACGTTCCCTGTAGTTAAAAGGATTTGGGCAAACCATTACTGAGAATAAAATTATATTTCAAGTTAACAATTTTGTACATTTCGAGGTCTGCAGCTGCTAGGCCACATCTTCCTAAGTAGATATTTTCAAAGGGGAATCTTAACTATTATCTTCTTTGAGCGAGGGTTTGATTATCATGGAGCGTAAGAGCACTTCCAGGAGAAATAGTTGGCTATTTTAACGTTCTAAAGATGTTTCCTCTTCTTGAACAAAATCATGACGACTACACTGCATGGGCTTTGCTCTGTTTTTCAGATAGCAGCGTCTTGTGTTTATAAGCACACTTGAGTGCTGTGTTCTAACGTATGATCATTGATGTTGACAGGAGAAAGGAAGAGTCAGACAAAAATTATTTTGAAGGTACAGGCTATGCTCGAGTTCCGACTCAACCAAAAGCTCCCATCCCAAACTTTGCACAGATGATTCAGACCACTGTGGACAGAGGACTGCTGTTCTTTGCAGAAAACAAGGTACTCTATAACAAACATCCAAATAGTAGCAAATATGTCCACTTGAGTAAGCAACTTTGGGGTAACTGGGTTTTATAAACAACTAACTAGATCTGAAAAAGTGTACAAATGTTACCTGCATCTTTTCTCTTGGCCCAATTCTGCTTTCTTTGGCTATGGGAGTGTGTGTTTAATTGCGGCAAGTAATAGGGAATTTGAGAACACACGATTGTCAGTTGTATTCTTTGAAAACGACGGTTTGCCTAATAATCTACTTATTCTGCCTAAAATCACGTGACAACCTCCCGGGGTCTCTGAGAGTCAGACTGTTTGACTTTCTGCTGTTTACATCTTAGTCCAACTCTTGCCAGGCTCTGTAGAATTGTCTTTTCAGCCTGATCCTTGGGTTTCCAAGACCTGGAAGCATCTCTGTTTTCAAGCCGCTGAAGTTTCTGGAGGCCATTCTTAAGTCTAGTTTGGAGAAATCCAAAGAGACTGCACAAGTGATGGTCAGCACCATCTGCTGGGAGATGGGCCTGGCGTGACTGCTCCTTGGAGCAGGGCCTCCTGTGGTTGCTGTACAGGTAGAATTTCTGGAGAAATGTGGATCGGCCCATGGGATCTCTGTCTGAGAACATGGGATTGATACGGAGCTTGGGATTTGACCACCCCTTCTACCTGCAGGGTGGGGACACAGACCTGCTCCAACTCTCCTCTCTGGGGCTGGTCTTGACCCTCTGGGAGATTCCAAGGCTGAACCGGTTCTGAGGTTTTGTGAAGGTCCTGACCTGCCGATAGAATGCGAGGAGCTGAGAAGTCACACAGCATCTTCAGGGCAAGGGGGTTGTTTCCAATACAGGGTCTTCTTTGTACTACATTTTGAAGTTCTTGAAGACCAAGAACCAGAAGCACTACTCATATTAGAAGAAAATTTATGGAACGCCATTAGTAACCAGATAAGAGAAAATGATTCTGAGCACTGCTCTTAAGCAGAGTGGCTCATTACTCAGCTGATGTGACGGCTGTTGTCGAGTGTGATGAACCCTAACTGGCTCCCAAGGACAAGATTTAGGATCCAGATCAGGACTGATGTTACTTTTAAGTAAGGACTCTGTCTGTAGACGACAAAGAGAGGCCTTCTTGTCATTAGGGAACTGTGGAAGAATAAACCTTTAAGCCCTCCATCAGAAATTCCTCAGCATGTCTTTCTAGTAAGAAAAGGGCTGCTTCAAGCATGTGCTTTACACAGGGATAAGGATGCAGTTACAACCAAGACAGACACAATTGCTGCCCTCAAGGACCTTCTATTCTAGAGGGAAAGACAACTGTTTAACAAAATTATACTCATTAATTGGTTCATTAATTGGTCACAGTGGCCATAGGTGGTATAGAGGAAAGGTTGTGGTGAATGAAGATGCATAAAAGACTTGAACAATGGATGGGTACTTGAGACCTGGAGGGAAGTAAAAGACAGCATTTGGAGGGGGCAGGGCAGAAGGGTGATCCCTGCAGGGAGACTGGCATAAAGAAGGCCTGGAGGTGGAAAGGGCAGGGAGCGCTCAGGGACAAAATGGTGGCCTGTGTGGCTGGAGCAAGGAGAGGCAGAAGGTTGATCAGAGCCCCACAACATGTGCTGGGGAGTCGGGGCTTCCCACTGAGAGCAAAGGAGGGTAAGGTAATGTGCTTGCACTGGCATTTTCCACAGAGCACTCTGGCTGCAGAGCAGCAGGGGGGTTCAGGAAGGGGCAGAGCGACGTGGGGAGGACGGGACATTATGCTGTGCAGTCTGGCTACACAAGTGTGGCTTGAAACGAAGAGAGTTGAGAAATGGGGGAACTGGCAAGAACTGATTGGAAGGGAGAGGGGGGACTGTTTAAGAGTGACTGGTAGTAGGTTTGTGGCTGGCTCAGCAAGGTGCTTATGGGTGAGAGAGAGAAAGGAGGAGAGAGAGCGGTGGGAAGGGCGGAGAGACAGGCTTGGCAGCCGAGAGGCACGTAGATCACAAGCCCTGCTTGCGGTATTCAAATTTGAGGGATCCGTGAGTCACGCTCTCAGTAACAATAAAGTAACCAGATGTGTGGACCTGGCCCTGAGAAGACAAGTCTAGGCTGGAGAGAAGCATCTGGGCTTCATGGGCACACACCTGCATTAGGGCTGCAGAAGTGACTGTGACTTTGAGGCAAAGAGAGGGTGGGAGGGAAGAAGAGGTCCTCTGCAGGCCCTCGAGGAACCCTCCACATTTGAATGGAAGGAGCAGGGCTGGAGGGGTGACGAGCCAGCAAGTGAGGCTGAGAGAGCAAGCAGTCAGCGAGCAGAGGGGGGCAAATGTCGGGGGTTTCACTGAGACCATACCACTCTCCGAAAATTAGCGGCCAACTTTTCAAATGGTATTAATAACCTGCATCTTCCCCTTCCCATTTGTGCATGCTGGTTATGGATTGGATGAAACCAAATCGTGGTAATAGCTGCATTTATTGCATCTTTCCTGTGTGCCAGGCACTGAGCACGGTGCTGAACACGACTTAGAATATTTACCCATCGTGCGCATCCTGACAGTTGGGTATCACAGCACTGTTGTCCCTGTGAACTGAGGAGAGGGGCTGCTGCTGAGAGCGGTTTGTGACCTGAGAGTAACTTGAGTTCCAGACCTCCAGGTCTTCTTCAGTGGAATCTTCTGGTAAATCGACATTGTTTCTGTGCCCTAGGATCACTTCATATCTCTAAATATAGAAGATGGCAAGCTCCTGGTGCGATACAAACTGAATTCAGAGCCACCGAAAGAAAAAGAAGTTACACAGGTTGTCAACAACGGAAAAGACCATTCGGTACATCCTTTAAGTCTGTTTACGTGAATTGTTAAATGTCCTCAGTCCTTTAAAATTAAGTCAGTGCCCAGAACATTTTTCTATTACCAGAGTAACTTACAGTTATTAAAGGAGGAGGGACACGTCCTTTCAAAATCTGAGTACCTGAGCCTGAAGTATGTATATGGCATATAGAAAACATGATTAATTTCAAATGCAAACATTTCTGTTAAAATGTTTTAATATTATATTTTTATCCCGAAGTGTGGATCAGATCTTCCTACCACGTATGTAATCAAGCTAAAACATAATAGCCCTGACCCAGGCTGAATAGGATTCTTTAATTCCCCATTGCTTGCTGACTCAGCTCTCATTTATTTTAGATACAGATCCAAATCGGAAAAACCCGAAAACGTATGAGGATAAATGTGGATTCGGCTAACAGCATAATTGACGGTGACATATTTGATTTCAGCACATATTATCTGGGTGGAATTCCAATTTCAATCAGGGAAAGGTAAGATGATGTTTTGGAAAAAAAAAAAACAGCAACAAAGAAGCAGATTACCTCTCTGAGTGGTTATGGTTATGATTGCTACTGATTAGTTTACCTTTTTAAAATCCAGCAAGAAACAAGCACAAAGAGTTTAACTTTCCAGTATTCACAGCGTTAGCCAACAGAGTCAAACAGGTTGTAAACCCTGGATTATGGGACTGGCCACTGAAAGAAGGAGAGTGAGGGAACCGTGAGTCACCCCTGAGTGTCATTCTGGGGAAGAGAGAAACGATAGGGAATATAGTTAGTGTTGACAATGCTGCCGATAAGAATGGAGGCTGTGGCCCTGGGGTCCCTAATGGTAACATAGGAGAGAGTGGGCAGTGCTGTGGCCTGAGAAGCAGCACTGGACACTGCACGTTGGGGTTGCTGCCTTGAGGAAGTATGTCTAGAATGTAAGGCGTGTCTGTATTACCTGCCCCCTATGTGTTATCAAGTACAGAACAGGTGCATAACTGCTTCTTGGATAATGAATACGTGGATGAATTAAGTTAATTAGAAAGGAAGTGAAGCTTAATCTGAATGAGGAAAAAAACGCACCACCACTTCGAGAATGCACTTAAAAATAACTTTTACATTTAAATGTGTTTGTATCCTCCAAAAAGGCTTTTAAACGGCTGTTGGTGGTGTGTGGAAAGATTTCCTGGAAGGGTTAGTGTAGACTCATGAGTGAGTGAAGAGCACACCCACGTTGTTTGATTGTGATTATTCTTACATGACATCTGAGGCTAGTTAACTTTTTTCCTAATTTATAAATCAGTTGGAAGGAGTACTAGATGTGATTTATAAGGTGTTATGCAAAGGTAGTCTGTCTTCAAGAATCCTTATATATTTGGGCATCTGTCCATCTATAGCAAAGACGAACTAATACTTGTTCTAAAGTTCTTAAGGTTGCCCTCAAAGACAAAAATACAGGTGAGAAAGCGCAGCACTTCAATAGAGTTTGGGAGTGAATTCCTTAGATTCTTTGAGCTGGAAAGGACCTTGCATGGGATGTAACCTCCGAATCTGATAGATACAGAAATTGAGAACCAAAGAGGTGCTATTCATATTTAGTACCAACAACATCATATCAATTCAACCATGAATTGCTGTTACGAATGAGCAAGAGTCTTGATTTCATTCAATTAAATGTGATGAAATAGATTAACTTCAGGAAGTCAGCACTACTGTGCCCATCTGAGGTTCCTGTTGATTTACTTAGTACGCAAATACTCACTGAGCGTCTAGTGACATCAGGCAGCGTGGCAGGAGTGGGGAAGGTGATGACGAACAGGCCAGAACCTCAAGCACAGCAGGAGGGAGACCATAGAGTGTGGCAGGTGCCACAAGAGGGGAAGCTCAGGGTCCTGTGGGGCCCAGGGAGGGAATTTAATCCAGCTGGGACATCGGGAAGGTGGCCTCTGGCTCGGACCTGGAAGACAGGAGCAATCAACATCTGGGAAGCACCAAGAGCTGGAGAAAGTGTGACCTTCCAAGAAACTGCAGGACACCGGTGAAGCTGGCCGGGGCTGCCACATGGGGCTGGCGTGGGAAGCGGGGGCCCTTGAAAGTCACAGTAAGGCGTCACTGGGGGGACACCAGCAGAGAAGGGACATTATCAGATTCAACTGGTGCAGGACAGAGATTGGATTCGAGAGAGAAAAGGCAGAGGCAGGTAGAGTGGTGGGAAGATGAGTGTCTTCACAGAGGCAAGAGGTGAAGGCAGCCGCGGGGAAAGGACTTTGCAAGAAAGGCCAAGGGAGCGGATTCTCAGTATATTTAGGACAGTGGTTGGGTACTACTGAGTGATTCCTTGGGTTTGGGGAGGAAAGGACAAAGTGCTCAAGGATAACACCTGGGGTTTGCTCCCACGCTTGGGCAGGTGGACAGGACCAGCAGAGGGGCAGGCGGACGGGTTCAGGCCGAGACAGGCTGATTCCCGGAACCCGAGAGATAGCAGGTGGAGATGCGGGAAAGCGGGGAGACGAAAGGCCTGGCCCTCTGCAGAGAAGCCTGGGCTGGAGAAAGGGTGAATGCAACTCAGGTACAGGTGCTTGTCAAGGCTCTAGGGCAGGTGGGCTCACTCAGACCGCTGAGGAATTCCCGGAGGCAACAAGGAAGCCACTGGCCGGCGGTTTGCACTTGCGCAGTGTGAGCACAAGACCCCCAGCTAGACATGCGGGGGCCCGTCAGCCAGGGTTTCCTAGCAAAGGGTCACGGGTGAGAACCAGAAGAGTCATTCTAGTTTTGGCTCAACCACCAAGGAGTGATGTGAACTTGAGTTAAGTCAGCACTCAGCCTTTCTTTCCGTTATCATCGCTATCCATTTAAGAAATACATGGGACTAGTTATGCATATACAGGTAGATGTACGTACAGAATTTTCCCAGTAATCTGTCCCAGAGTCTTCCAAACAAGGCATTACTCCTTTTTCTGGGGAAGTTTATACCTTGATTTTTTTGTTTGTTTGTTTGTTAAAATCACAAGAACATGGAAAATGTAGGAGGTAGAAGCCAGTCAGAAGATTTCACTGGCTTTTAGTCCCTTGCGAATAAAATGCAAGCAACACTGGCTGTCTCTGGCCCAGCTTCACCCCTCTGGTGACATCTTTGATCGTCCAGAGAGTTCTGAAACTCCCTCTGATGTGGGTCACCAGGGGGTGGGTGGGCAGAGAGGAGTCCTACTGACCAATCATAACCAAGCTCTGAGGGGCAAGCAGGTGTTCTGAGCCCGGCATGAGTGGAAGGCCCTTCCAGACAGTAACATTTAAGCCTAGTCTGGAGCAAGAGCAAGCCAGTAATCATCTCTAAAGCAGCTCTGACCAAGAGATTTTGTGGATGCCCTGTTTTCTCCCCTTCCGCTATCCTGTGTCTTCTGGGAACGGGGGGCCCAGATCTGGGAATGACTTTTTCGGGATTCCAGTCAGAAATCACCATCTGTTAATCCTATCTGCTTCCCATGAGAAGAGACAGTCACCCCTGAAAATGCCAGAGGCTCTCAAGCCAACAGGAACTCTTTCCTGAGGACGTACACCATCGTGTCAGTGTAACAACAAACCATTGAAATGAAAATCATTCGAAAAGTAAAAATCAGTCAAGGATCTTTTGGACATTGGCTCAGTTTAGGATGACATTTGGCTCCTACGGCTCTGAGATCTGCCTACCGCAGGCTTGGGCCGGTTAGGCCTTTGTGAATGGCCTGGCCCCCCGTGCGCAGACATACCCCAGTGTGCTAACCCTTCCGTAAGCAGCCTGCACCCCTACACGGTCACATGCCTCTAGCAAGTGTGTTCAGCCCTCGCATCCTGGAGCAAACGTGGAAGTCTAGGCTCTCCGATGGGCCAGAGTAACAAGAACACCCCAAAGAAGAGTAGAAAGAAATCTTCCGTCTTAACATGTCTGCTGGAGATAACTGATCTGTAGGGGAAAGTCCTCATTCTTCCGGGTGCTATGGGTACACAGACTGGGTAAGTGTCAAGAGCAGGGACTTCGAGTCACACCAGTTCATGGGACACACTGACCAGTCAGATCCCAGAGCTGCCACTTCCTCGCCACATGACCTTAGTTGGACAAGTTGTTTAACCTCCCCACGCCTCCCCATGCGGCCTCTGGAATATGGTCAGAGTAGCTGCCCATCTCTCAGGGTGGTGTGAGGATTCAGAGTGAGTCAAGGAGTTAGCACAGCGCCAGGCACGCGGTCAGAGCTCGGTGAACATTCCAGAGGAAAATGCCTCCCTCGAAAGGTCACGGTGAGGCTAGCCTAACAGTGCCTTACACAGAATAGGGGCACCGTATCTGCCAGCTGCCTCCCACCCCCCCTTTTCTTCTTTCTTTGACCTGTACTGCATGGAAACAAGGACATCAGGGGATGGCGATGGGTCCGAACCACACGGAAACCCAAGAGAGAATGGATTTTGAAATACGTGTAAAGAGACAAGTGCCAGGAATTAATACGAACTTTCCTTCTTCTCTGAGGCAAAAAGCCGTCTTTATAAAATAATTAAGCTCAAGCCGCAATGCCAGTGAGGATTCACTTCTTCCTTTTCCTTCTGATGAAATTTAATTTTTGCGCATTACCTGTAGCTCGACTATTTACAATGATTTGAATAAAAATGAACGCAGATACTTTCCATTTGGAAAGGTGAGCCGCCTTAGGGATTTATGAGGAAATCAGCTTTGCGTTTTCCTGCCTTCACTTGTTTAAGAAACACAAATATTTGCCTGGACTCTGGTCAGTTCACCTGTGTTAATGTTTTATGTGAAGTCAGCTCCAGACAGATCCAAAAGTCAAATCAAAGGGGCAACGCCAAAAAAAAAAAAAAAAAGGTGAGGGGCAGAATGCCAAGCAGCCACAGAGCTGCTGTAGAAACTGCTCTCATTAGAAGGACTGTCCTCATAATGGGAGAGTTCCTAACCCCACCATCTCACAGGGAGTCCTTACTCTGTACCAGACACCGTTGGAGTATGTCACACATAGGTGCTCATTTAAATTCATGACAACCCCATGAAACGGATTAGCACATCCCGTTGTAGAAATGAGGAAACAGAGTCACAGAATAGTTACGTCGTCTGCTCAAGCAGCAGGGATGGGGCTTGAACCCAGGCAGTGTGGGGGCAGAACCCTCAGCCCTAGGACAGCTCTGTCTCACCTCGCAGAAACAGCTCCTGAGCGGTCACAACTGCAGGCCGCACAGGGTACCATGTAATTCCTGTGCGTTAACTCGTTGAATCCTCACCGTGCTTTCCACTGTTCGGCCTGGCCCTGACAAAGGGCCGAGCCACACTCTTCCTCACTGACCAGAACCAAAATGTAATCGTTGTTTCTACTGAGCTAACAGTAACTAACTTAAAAGTGGACAGGAAAAAAAACCGTTTTCTAGACCATTCTTGGCTCTAATAAATAATGTACTTATTAATATGTATTTATATAATATTTATGGTATATTAATTTGTTAATACACTTCCTATTCCCCAACTATTACCGTGGAAGGAAGGTGGGGAGCAACTCTAGATATCGTACATTGTCTGTCCCTGTACGTTTTGAGGACACTGGCCATTCTTCTGTCAACACTATTATGTTCATTTCTAAAGCTGAGAATGCTGAATCACGGAGAAAGGAAGTCAATTTTCTCAGCTTCACAAAATAAGTAGTGTTATAGAAATCCCATGAGAGCAGATACCCATAAAATACACACTCGTTTATGGGTGAGAAGCAGCTGACGGTGCAGAGAGTTTCAGCTCCAGCTCTCAGACAAGCCTGGTCTGGTACATCTCTTCCTTTTTTGTACCCCAAATCAGGTTTAACATTTCTACACCTGCTTTCCGAGGCTGCATGAAAAATCTGAAGAAAACCAGCGGTGTTGTTAGATTGAATGACACTGTGGGAGTCACAAAAAAATGCTCAGAAGACTGGAAGGTAAGAATTCAAAACCTTGCAGCAAGTGCTACTCCCCAGCCAAGAGTGTTTCTGGTAGCGCACAGTGTTATGGGGAACTGGTTCATTTCTACTTCCCACAAATTTGCAAGGCACAGAACCCTTTCGGGTTTGCATATTACATTTGTAGGAAAAAAAGGAGTACTGACTCAACACAGAAAAACTTAGCTGACTGGTAAATTATCATGCAGAAAAGCAAACTGTGTTTCTTCCTGAGGCCACAGAAACCACATTCGTCAGCTCAGGTGAAGTGATACCGGATAAGATCCTGGATTCCAGCCATCACATCATTGCAGTGCCAGTAATTTATTCCATGTTTGCATTTCAGCTCGTGCGCTCTGCCTCATTCTCCAGGGGTGGACAATTGAGGTTCACCAATTTGGACCTCCCTTTGCCCAACGAATTCCAGGCCTCCTTGGGGTTTCAGACCTTTCAACCCAGTGGCATATTATTTAATCTCCAGGCACAGGTATGAAATCTTGCATGAATACTGAACGAGACTTAAACCTGACTCAAAGTTTGATGTCAAAAACAATAGAGAGATTTTGAAGGTAAACCAGTCAGGCATTTTCTCCATCATCACACGGTAAATGGCATTGTCTATTTCAACCATGGAGGTTATTCTTTATCCTGGGGCAAGTCCTAAAAGAGTTTACAAAGTTGAATTCATATGTATTCATGGACTCGCTTTCATTCTTCTTGGGTTTATTTCAGGAGTCAAGGTAAATCATAACTGCAGCCTAAAGTTTTAGATCTAAGAAAAAAAAAATCCACATGTATCCCCACTATTCCTTTTTGATTCCACAAAAGATAGCTCTTCAGATTCCTTTTTTGCAGCAGTAGCTGGTTGGACAATTTTTATTCTCGGAATGAGAGAAAATAAAGTCCTTGGCTCTTTGTTCAGGTACAACAGAGTGACAAGAAGGTACGCTCTGTAGCTTCATAGGGTTTCACTTGTGTGGTTACGTAGGTGTAGAGGTCAACTAATATTTAGAAATCCCCTTGTGGAATGAGGGGGATTTTAAACTAGAAGTGGAAGTAGGATACTGACATTCTTGGATTTGTTTCTTCAGGATTGCCCGCCCAACAGATATTTGGTATTTGTTGAGAGAAAGAATGGTAGCCGACTCCGTGGCAATGTCATATTAGAAGGCCCTGTCTCTCTTGATATATATTTGCTCATCAGCCTTTAGAGATCTTAAAACAAACAAACAAAAAAACTACCCCCTGAAGAAGCACGTGCCAGCATTTTGACTGCAAGAGTACCCTTTCAATCAAAGTAGGATGTTTCCACTCGACTCTTTTGACCTAGTGCTTGCTTCCCCTGCCAAGGGTGGGGACATGGAGTACACAACATATAAAATGGTCAAAAGCTGGCAGAAGAGTTGACTTAGCAAAAGAGGGGATCACTCCTAGACAATGGAGGGATCCTAGAAATATCCCAGAAACACTGTCGTCAACTTCATAATGGCTTAGCTAAGACATACACATAAATTGGCATTCCTTTATCCAATTCATAATGAATATTGCCAACTGAAAGAAATCAAAATAACTGACAGGGGCTACAACCACACTACTGTAAAAATTGTTTTATTTATTTTTAAAAAGGTTTATTATTTGAGAGAAAGGGAACGTGAGCAGGGGAGGGTCTGCAGAGGGAGAAGAAGAGAGAGAGAATCCCCATGCAGACTCCCTGCTGAGTGCAGAACGAGATGCGGGGCTCGCTCCCAAGACCCTGAGATCATGACCTGAGCTGAAATCAAGAGTTAACCTCTTAACCGACTGAGCCACCCAGGTGCCCCTATAAAAATTGTTTTAGACTAGAAGTTCACTGAATGATCACATCTTGTTGAAAATAGCAAAAATTGTACTTGGTAGAAAAAAATCAACAAAATTAAAATGACAGTTGCAAAAACTACACATATTGTTTTTATTAAGAATTGACAGACTCGAGGGGCGCCTGGGTGGCGCAGTCGTTAAGCGTCTGCCTTCGGCTCAGGGCGTGATCACAGCGTTCTGGGATCGAGCCCCACATCAGGCTCCTCCGCTAGGAGCCTGCTTCTTCCTCTCCCACTCCCCCTGCTTGTGTTCCCTCTCTCGCTGGCTGTCTCTATCCTGTCGAATAAATAAATAAAATCTTTAAAAAAAAAAAAAAGAATTGACAGACTCAAATCATCATGCCAAAATTTACATCTGCAGAGTTTGACATTAGAAAATTGAACTTCCTAGGAATTATGACCAGAAAATAAAAAATTCATAATGACTAAAGAGAAGATATCATTGCTATAATCATATATTTTTAAAAAGGGATGAATTAAGTCTTCATTACACAATTGATTCAGAAAAGAATTGATCCTGATGAAAATAACTTCAGCAGACTGGTTTAACAGTTTTGTATAATTGACGGAGAAGTTAAATTGGTTTATGGAAAAAAAGAAAAAAGAAAAAAGAAGGGGGCGCCTGGGTGGCTCAGTCGGTTAAGTGCCTGCCTTTGGCTCAGGTCACGATCTAAGGACCCTGGGATTGAGCCCTGTGTTGGGCTCTCTGCTCAGTGGGGAGTCTGCTCTCCCTCTGCCTCTGCCCACTGCTCTGCCTGCTTGTGCTTTCTCTCTCTCTGTCAAATAAATAAAATCTTTTTTAAAAAATTGGTTTATGGAATAGGTCCGTAAGATGCTTTCGACAGATTCATCAGTGTTGAAATAATTTGTGTAAGACTTTTATATTCATAAACACAGAGTCAGAATATTAAAAAATAATCTTTAGATTGAAATAGTGGTGTCAAAACATTCGGGTCAAAACATCCTGACTGTCTTATCCCTGGTGTTGACCATAACTTCAGCATTGATACCTTCATAATCTTTCAGTGGAAATTAATGACATTGATGGGTATGTTCTGTGATGGTTGCAGACACGGAACCTGCAGGTCACCCTGGAAGATGGTCACATTGAACTGAACACCAGGGATAGCAACAGCCCGATTTTTAGATCTACGCAGACGTACGTGGATGGTTCCCTGCATTATGTATCTGTAATAAGTGACAACTCTGGGTGAGTGTGATGGCACTTTCGCCAGAGCTCTAAAACTTTTATTTAGCTTAATGGAATTTTCTGGTATCTTTTTGGAGAAGTAGGTGTCCTTGATGCTAACACTATTTTACTAGTAAGTCTTAGCCTTCTTCCTGGTTCTGTATCAATGTCCTTGTTAAAAAAAAAAAAAATCAATCAGCCTAAAGGAGGTTGGGTAAACAAACTGTGGTCTATTCAAAATGTGGGAATGAGACCACAGTAATGAGCACAGGTCTACATTAAAGGCCTACAACTGTATAGAACGACGTGGATGAACCTCGCAGCGTCCTGCCGAGTGAAAGAGGTCACACATAAAAGAATTTATCTCCATGATTTCATTTATATAAAATTCAAAAAGAGGCAAAATTAATTTATTTTATCCGAGTTCAGGATTCGGGGGTTATATCCTCAGACGGGGAGAAGGGAGCACAAGGCAGGGTTCCTGGGTGCTGATCGGTTCTCCTTCTTTGGCTGGGTGCTGATGTCGGTGTGTTCACACTGCAAAAAATTCACTGAGCACACAGGATATGTGCACTTTCTGTACATATAGGATACTTTAATAAAAATATAATAAAAAAGAAATACGTGGGAAAAATTTTTAAATGCTCTTTAAAAATAAATCTAGTTTAACAAGTTACTTTAGGTTAAAGATAAGGAGTCTGAATTGAAGAGCCTAAGTTGGCCACATGGTGAGAAACTTTTCTTCCCTGCCATTCTCTTGTTTTGCCTTCCTCCTCTTCCAGATTCCGGCTGCTCATTGACGACCAGACTCTGAAAATTAACCAAAGGCTACAAGACTTGTCGGGTTCCCAGCATCCCCTGTATCTGGGCGGGAGTCACTTCGAGGGTTGTATCAGCAACGTTTTCATCCGGAGGTGCGTGCCCTTTTCTGGGTGTGTGGCTGATGAGCGTGGCCTGCCTCCGGGGAGGGCATCTCCTTGCTCTGGTGGTGGAGCTGGATTTGTCACCACTTGCTGCACGAGGCTGTCATTCCTCTAACCTCCAAATGCCTTCTTAGACAAGATACACACATTAGAAACAAACCACCTCCCACACACACACGCCTGGGCCCAGCCTCCCTTTGTAGGAACGGGTGTGGCACATAACCTTGGGAAAGGTCTAGTGAAAGTGAACTTTCCGATTACGGCCCTGAAGGGTTCCCATACTGAAATTATACATCAGTTTAATCAAGGTCGTGCGGTTTGATTTCTTGCAGCAAGATCAACCCTTCTGCAAACTCACCCCTAAGGTTTCCTGATGTTCACCATCATCCTAGGTCGCCGGCGCCCACTCCTCTCCTCTCTGCATAGTTCATCTTCACATTTCTAAATGACACCTGTTCCGAAGAAAGCACCCTCTTACTCTGGCTTTGCCCCAGCCCTAACCATTCAAGTCAATGAAATTTCTCAAGCCTTTCTGCCGGCAAGGCACAGTGCTGGGTATTTTAGGGGATGCAGAAGTGGGTCACAGCACATCCCCCTCGTCTCTGAGCCCCGTGTCTCCTCTAGACATAATGTGCTGGTGGGAGATGAAAGTTCACCTAAAGCGTGACAGCAACGATGTGTAGTTTCGAAGCAAGCTCTCTCTGCCAGTGCATCTTCCTTGAGATTTCAGAGCTGGACAGTGGTTTTCTTTTCCGCTCTCATTCCAGTCAATCAGAGAGTCCTGCAGTCCTGGACTTGGCCAGTAAAACTTTCAAGAGAGACGTGTCCCTGGGAGGCTGCAGTCTAAACCCACCACCTTTCCTCCTGTTGCTTAGAGGTTCTATGAAGTTTAACAAATCCTACACTTTCAATATCAACCAGGTAAGTGTAGCCAACACTGGCTTTTGCTTCTCCCCCGGGGATTCTCAGAAGTGAATCCTACCTCGTGTGAGATGTTGGGCAAGGGGTGGGAATGGAGGGAGGGGTGTAGATCACCTGATCCTTCAGTCGTGGGCGCCTCCAGGAAGTGGGATTGATGGGTCAGCAACAGTTGAATCATACCAAAATGTGGAAAAGGGTTCCTCTCGTTTACTTTGCATCTCGGTGAAAATACGGCAGTTTTTGCAGACAGAACAAATTGAATCTTGGGTTTCTCGAGTCCCATAGATGATGTCTTGCTCTTTTGACACTTCTGTTGTGTCTCCAACAGGTACGATGAGTTTCTCTAGAATACAGGAGTCAGGCCCCTTCCCCTCCCCACAGATACCCCTCCACCCTGCCTCTCATGACACATGTGTGCGCGCACCCAGGCCTTGCCAAGACCAGTGTGGTTTGACCTTGACCGCACATTAGAAACAGCTGGGGAGCTTTTAAAATCCTAATGCTCCGGTTGCATCCCACCCAATTAGGTCAGATGCTCTTGAGGCGGGTCCAAGCGGCAGGAGTTTGTAAAGCTTCCAGGGGATTCTAATGTGCAGCATTAAGAAAGCCTGAAAAAAAAAAAAAAAAAAAAGAAAGCCTGAAAGAAAGTCCCATTTCTGATTTGGAGGAGCGGAAGCATCATAATGAATTGGACACAGGGTTAGGACTTAAAGAATTCCTTGCTGTGCCCAAGGTCAACAGCCTGACCTCCCCGTGTCTGGAGGTTACAATTAAAAGGATTAATGGATAACACTGAGCACCTCATCTGTGCCAGCCATCGCGCTAAGCTCTTTAAGTGGCTTTTCTTCCTAAATCTGCAAGTAACCTTGTGTGGGAAGTCTTATTATTATCCTTCTGCACTTCCATATCACCATACTAGAGTGATAGTACCAAGCGAGTGTATGACTAGCCACGTGCTACAGGACGCGATGCTGCAGTGTAGAAAGGTAAGCAATTTGCCCAAGCTCCCGCACAGAGAAGGTGGAGTTGGAATTCAAAACCAGACAGCCCCCTCCCATAGCCTGTGCCCCCTTTAAGGAAATGCCCTTCTGTTCAACACACTTTTCACTCACTGTCAACCCCATGCCACTTGCCTGCCAGTATTTCCCTGCAGCACAGTGATTCAGAGGAGTTGAAGAGGTAGCACATGATCGGAAACGTCCCATGCTATTGAGAAGGAATATAGTTCATGGAGGGTAGTCATTTTTCTGTTATGAGAAGAATATCTTTAGGACGGCTCCATCAGGAATGGAATCACGTCTTCACTTTTTTCATTGGAAGGCTGAAAGTTATGGAGAGACTAAATTAACACAGCGATGGTAGAGATGGAGAGAAGGAAATGGATTCAAAGCTATTTAGAAGATAGAACGTACAGGACCCAGATAATAACTGAATGTGGGTGGCAAGGGAGAGGCAGGAGTTAATATAATTCCAAGGCATCCAGCCCAGGTTATTGGATGGACGGAGGTGCCGTTGATGGAGCTAGGAGAAGGACGGGTATTTGGAGGAAGAGACTGAGTGGAGTGTGTTTTCTATTGAGTGACAGGTGCCCGCAGGACATCTACAGGGAGAAAGCTGGCAGAGGACCGCCAGGGGTCTCTGAGTGGGCCTTAGCCGATGGTGGGGGTGGGGGCTGGAGCTATCGATGTGGGAGCCGCCAGTGAACACACTGTATTTAATTGTGCCCCTGTTCTGTGCAAGCCCCCAGATTAGGTGGAGTAAGACATTAATTCTGCCCCCAAAAGCTCACTGACAAAAAGAAAACAGCAATGCTCTGTGGTTAAGGACTAGACTTTGGGGTCAGACTTACTGGGTTTGCGTCAGGCTTGATTACTTACTAGGTTTGTGAGCTTGAGTGATTATATAACCTCTCTGTGGGTCTATTCCCTGCAACATAATGAGGATATATAAAGAAATATCTCACAGTGGTGTTGTGAGAGTCAAATGAGGTAATAAACACAAAACATGTAGCAAAGTGCCTGGCACACGGTAAGCATCAGCTGTGATCATTATACACACTAATAACCTAAGGGAAAGGTACAAAACATGCAACAGGCCTAGCGTAGCAGGAATTTTCCTGCCCCAGAGATCAGGAGGTGACACACAAGCTGGGTCTGGAGGATGGGTTGGGTTTAGACAAGTGAATGTCGCTGCTGCGTGAGCAGAAGCCCGAAGCCCAGAGGCAGGTTGTGGGCACGACGCAGGTACAAGACCCTTCCCATACATTCTCTCTGATGTTCGCTAGTCTCTTTCAGTTCTCACCACACCCCTCTGAGAGCAGAATAAACTACCAACTCTATAGGTCAGGGAACTGAGTCTCAGAGAGGTTAAAAACAAAAACACAAACACAGCAACTTGCCCAAGAGCACCTGGGCAGTAAATAGTAGACCCAGAGTTCAAACTTAGGGCTATAGATCTCAAAGAGTATTCTCTTCACACCACATCCTGTAGCCTCTATAGGCTTGGAGAGCTTGGTGAACAGGGGAAATTGGGTGGAGAAAGGAGAGTGATGGAGGTAAGCTCAGAATTCCAAGTTTTAGGGGCGCCTGGGTGGCTCAGGTCATGATCCCAGCATTCTGGGATCGGGCTCCCTGCTCAGCAGGAAGCCTGCTTCTCCCTGCCCCACTCCCCCTGCTTATGTTCCCTCTCTCCCTGCCTCTCTATCTGTCAAATAAATAAATAAAATCTTAAAAAAAAAAAAAAAGTATTCCACATTTGAGCCACATCAGGCGTAGGATGGCCTGACGTAGTTTTGACGTTTTCCTATAGTCAGCAAGAAACAATTGCAAGCACTGCTTTAAGCCATGTTTAAATAAACTGGCAGGAGCCTGTGACGTGGTTTGGTGAGGGAGTTCTAGAGACAAGGAGTCAGACTGCCAAAGTACTGCAACGGTCCAGGCAAGAGAGTCAGGAGCCCGACTTGCAGGGCAGAGGGACTAGGACTGAAAAGGAAGGAGTGGCAGTTGTGTCACAGAGCTGAAGTAGGACATGGAAGCTAAACTCAGGGAAGAGGCGAGGGAAGTGGGTGTCCACGATGGCCAGGATGTAGGGCCTGAATGCCTTGAAGAGGTGGGGGCCTCTATGAGAAGGAAGAGCTGGTGACAAAAGGTATTTATGAAAACTGTTCATCTTGATGTTACTGCTCTTGATACACAAAGAAGAATCTTTCTGGAAGGGAGTGAGGCCCCACTGCTGAGAACCCCAGGCAAGAAGCTCCACTAGGATCCACGTTTGGCTGGATTTGAAGTGGTTTTAAGCAATTCATTTAACTTTCTGGCGGGCATGATTGCGCTTCTCCACTCAGCAATGTGTAAGCACAGAACGTTTTAAATAACTGGTATCAGGTTTCCATTCTGAGTACTCTGTCCAGGAATCGGTCGGGCAGGAAAACCTGATCTTGAAGGAATTTAAATTTGTTGGGAAGCCCTTAGCTATTAGCTCCAAGTGTAAAAAGGCTTAAACAATAAGAGGATCTATAAAGTCACATAATGGACAGTTCGGGGACAGGTAGGCTTAAGGCCTGGCCCGTCTCAGCTCAGCTCGGCTCCACCCTGCGTGGTTCGGGGCTTCACATACTCACGGGATAATGCCCAGCACCAAATCCACAGACCAGCTCGGCTTTATTAGTAAAGAAATATGCCTCAGAGGCCCCGCCCCCTATATCCCCCCAGACTCATTGGCCAAGAGCGAGGTCACATGTTCATCCCTCAACCAATCCCCGGCACAGCGAATCCTTGCCCTTCCCTTCGACAAATAGAAATCCCAGCAGAGCTCTGAGTCTTGCACGAGTCGGGGACACAGGAGCAAAATCTGGGTTCTGCCTAGGCGAGCAAAAGGGAGGAACGGCTGGAGAGTCTCGGTTTCTACCAATTTTTCTAGTCCCGCTTGACATTTATTACCGTTGTTTTTCAGCATTAAAATTTTGTTCTGTTCAAAAGCTCAATGTCTGTGTATGGATCAATTCTGATTAAAGTGGAGACAGGCCGTAGTCCCCCGCAAACACACACACACCCGCCCTGCCATACACACACCTTCCGGTTCCTGGTCTCTGTTTTTGCAATGCCCCGCTGCAGAAACCCAAGTGAATGGCTCCAGCAGAGGGGCGGCCTGGCAGCCAGCCTGGCAACTCTGCGTCCCGCTGACCGGCTGTGCAGGCCTCGTGCTGCTGGCCCAACGCTGGCTCTCTCGAGGGACACTACGATTATTCCACAGCTCCACGGTGGGGAGGGGCTCTGGGTACCCACTGGCCCCAGGTGTGGCAGCTGTCGGGAAAGAGACCAGACTTGTGTCGAGGATGGGAAGAAAGTGCATCCTCCCCAAGGATGAATTCATCTCTACTGAAGTAATTTCCTAGGATCAAAGTAAAAACGGAGCAAGGCGCTTAGCAAGATAAGTATTCTTTACTCTTTCCCCTGATAATGAGCCGTCCTAAGTTTTTGCTTCTCTGCCTTCCAGCCATTGCAGGACACACCAGTGGCCTCCCCACGGAGCATGGAGATGTGGCGAGAGGCCCAGTCCTGCCTACCACCTCCCCGGGCCCAGGCCAGTCACGGAGCCCTCAGGTTTGGGGACAGGCCCACCAGCTACCTGCTATTCACGATTCCCCAGGAGCTGGTGAAACCCAGGTATTTTGACTATTCCTGCCTCCACACCAACTCAGAACCCGACTCTGCAGTTGTACCCCAGAGCCGGCCAGCTGGCAGGACACCACGCGCCTGTCACTAATGAAGGGGCAGCAGTACTTCTGTGGAAGGAGGTGCTGGCCTGCACAGGACACAGCACCTGACAGCCCAAGCGTGCTCCATCCCGCAGCTGGAAGGCCGCTCAGGGGCTGGAACAATCTGCTTGGCTCTGGGGTAGAATTGACGGTGTTCTAAAAATACGACTGATATTTCCTTTCAAAGCTGCTATTTATTTCTACGATAAATCACCTTTCTTCTCTACATTCTATAGTCAGAGAAAAATAATTCTTGTAAGTAGACTCAGTGCCAGATAGATCATTTTTAGAGAGCGCTTTTGGACTTCTTGTGCTAACAAGTTGCATCTCTTCTGGGGAGGAGGAGTGAACAGAGATATTAATTATGTCAGGAAAAAAAGTAGGAAAACAAGGCTTGTCATTTTCATATGATTTGGAGACATAAATAACAAGGTGCCAAAATGCCTTTATGATTTATGTACAGAAGCAGAATTTCCCAGGGGTCAAAATGGTCTGGCTTTAAGACCGAGCTTTCAGTCCCCACTCTGCCACTTGCTGGCTGTGTGACCTCAGGCCATTTGCCAGTTGGGTCTTCTGGGATGCAGATGTCAAGATGGCATTAGATGTTGCAAGAGATGTATTGTTCCTGTGGGAGATAAAGGTGGAGGGAGCAGGGGCTGGTGGGAGGAGCCTTCTGCTGAGACAGGGACCCAACACCTGTGAACGATGGCGCCGCAGCCAGCAAAGGTCACCCCTTCGAAGAGTCTGGTGTCGGGCATAAATGGCCTGCCTCTAGTTTTGCTGTTGAGCTCAGTCCTTGGGTGGGGGTCACCCATTTGCCGCCACAGATCTGAGGGCATGGGGGCTGGGGGCTGCCACCCACGGTGCCCCTGCAGCCAGTTCATTCCAAGGGGGTTTGGAGGAGCAAGTCGATGGACACTATAGGCTGTTGCTCAACTTTTCTAAACCTCACCTTTTCTCCATGAACTTGGCATCATCAGTGTTTTCACAAGTTGCTACATCTCTTTGAACCTCAGTTTTCTCATCAGTGAAATGGAGCTGAGAATGCTTTCCTTGCAGGAAGGGGATGTAGTAGCTTGCAAGGAGCTGGCCCTTGGAGGCCCACTCAATAAGCCAAGTGCATGATTCACAGGCAGATGTGAAGGCTGGAAAAGGGAAGGGTGGAGTTCGGAAGGAGAACCCTAGGGCAGCAGCTCCCCATCTCCGTTTGCACCACGGAAAGGCTGGGGATCCCTGATTTGCCAACTGAGACTGAGAAGTGAGGTCCCACTCCGTTATTAACCCTTCCCGGGGCTACCTCTCGGGAGGAAGGTCCACTCCCCATCACTGTGCTCTTGGTCAAGCTGACCTTAGGGACAGCAGTGTCTGTGTAGAGGCTGCCCGGCCTCCCCGCCCTCCTGCCCTCCCCCTCCCTGCAAAGCCCCTTCCTGTCTCGCATCTTGTCTCAGAGCACACTCAGTGTGGCGAGTTCTCTGGCTTCTTCTGATGATTAAACCCCAGCACCTTCCCTTGTAACCGGAAGTATATGTAATAAATGGGAAAAGGAACATTTTAACGGGGAAGTGGTAAAACGTAGTCATTAGTAGATATAATTTTTAAATTTTTGAAGTCTCAAATATTGTAGCCATCGGAGTGTATTTTCAGGATAACGCAAGTCCAGAATATGGGCTATTCCATTGTTCTCATTCTAATTTCTTTTTTTTTTTTTAATGATTTTTTATTATATTATGTTAGTCACCATACAGTACATCCCCGGTTTCCGATGTAAGGCTCGATGATTCATTAGTTGCGTATAACACCCAGTGCGCCATGCAATACGTGCCCTCCTTACTACCCATCACCAGTCTATCCCATTCCCCCACCCCCCTCCCCTCTGAAGTCTCATTCTAATTTCTATTCTAGCAATTCGTTGCCTCTCCTTTAAAATGCTGCACCACTATTTTATCCTCTTGATGAATGTATAAAAATGCCACTTCGTTCTCTGCCTTAGTGCCCTCTCCACCAGCAATGAAGAGTCAGAGCTGCGGTATCATATGCTGGGATTTGAACCTACTGGTGTCTTTTTTGGGTGTTAGTCAGTTAGCCTTTTATGAAAGAAAGCTGCTGTAAGAAGTAACTCTGGAAAGCAAATGTCAAGCCTGATAACCAAGCCCACATATGTAAAGTACTTTAATTCTGTAGCAAGTTCGAATATCCTCCTTAAATTGGCTAACCCTCATTCTGCAAACCTCCGCACACAGCTACACCAAGGGAAATATTGAGCGGTGTCACCATCTGGTTGGTTTAATTCAACAAATATAGATTTGCCTTTCGTTTTGAAGAACATCACCCTCAAGGAAACTCCCTAATCTAAAAAATTCAAGTACCTCAGCGTTTGCTCAGGCTCACGGTATGAAAAAGCAAGGAGAAGTAACGGTGTCATTTTCTCTTCCACTTCCTGATTCCGCCTCCAAGTTTTTCATTTACCATTTAATTCAACTATTCAATTAACTGTTTCATTCAACTCGACTATTTGTCGAGTGCCTGCTGTGTGTGAGGCACCCACTGGGGCTACAGCTTTAAGCAGGAGAGACCTAGGTTCTGCCTTCCGTCACCCAAGGAGTGGGGATGACAGCCTACTGAAACCTGGATTCCCCATCAGCTTTGCGCGCTGCCCTTTCAGGCACCCGTCAGTGCGCCTGTGCGCTGGACACAGCTCAAGCGTGAAACGTCCATCGCTGCATTCCCAGGGCTCACCGCAGTGCCTTACACATGCTACACACTCATTAAATATTTGTTGGATGCATGGTGGGCGGGTCAATGAGTGAATGTAAGTTCTCGGGCAAAGTAAATCTGGCTTAGCCAGATGTGCATACGATATGTAACCACCATGCAAAGGAGTATTAACTTCTATTTTCTTCTTTTGCTGTGTGATGCTTGCTTAATTCCTGTGCCATCGTAGGTGGGTTCTAACGGTCCCAGAAACATAAAAGTGGGTGGGAGAGGGTGGATCTGTACTTTTCTGCCTCTGGGTTAAATATGTCTTACAGAAAAAGATGCTTATCTGATGTGTAAATCAAATCCTTGTTATTCCAGTTGCCCCCCCCATACACACACACACACACACACACACACACACACACACACTTCCCCTTACAACTCTCCTCTCCTTGCACGTACCACAAAATCGAATGCTTCTTCACTGGGTTAAAAAGGCACAGGCCCCTAGGTGAAATGAGCCAGGAGTCACAGACAGGTGAGTACTATTTAATTCCATTTATATGAGGGACCTAGAGTAATCGAATTCAGAGAGACAGGAAGGAGAATGGCGGTCCCCAGGGGCTCGGGGCACAGGGAATGCAGAGATGGTGTTCGATGCGTACGGAGTTTCCATTTTGCAAGGTGCAGAGTTCTGGAGACTGGATGCCCAGCAATGTGAGTGTACTTAACCCCACTGTACACTTGAAGAAGGTTGAAATGGCAAATTTTATGTTTTGTATATACTTTGCCATGATTTTTTTAAAATGTAGATCCTTCTAAAACAGTGAGGCACCTTCTTTCGTGCCGTGTGCTGCGACTTACAGCAGCAGCTAGGCCTGACAGAGCTTCCTCATTATCCCCCCAGTAGTGTAAGAAAATCATATGCAGGGGCGCCTGGGTAGCACAGTCGTTAAAGCGTCTGCCTTCGGCTCAGGGCGTGATCCCGGCATTCCGGGATCGAGTCCCACATCAGGCTCCTCTGCTGGGAGCCTGCTTCTTCCTCTCCCACTCCCCTGCTTGTGTTTCCTCTCTCGCTGGCTGTCTCTGTCAAATAAATAAATAAAATCTTAAAAAAAAAAAAAAAAAGAAAATCATATGCAAAACTTTTAATAGCTGGACTCTAACAGCTTTTAAAAATTCCCAAAGAGATAGGTCATTTAATCAGCACATGCCTTAGCTGATTCATCTGAATAATGGGGGTTGAGTGTTTGCACCTCACCCTCTCTTCCGGCTTCAGGGACTCAGACAAACACTAAAAACACTAAAACCCTCTATTTTCCTTCTTGGCCTGTTGCTTTTTCCTGACAGGTTACGGTTTGCTGCGGACATGCAGATGGCTTCCTCCAGAGGGCTTGTGTTCTACACGGGCACGAAGAACTCCTATATGGCTCTTTATGTCTCAAAGGGACGGCTGGTCTTCACCCTGGGGGCAGATGGGAAGAAGCTGAAACTCAAAAGCAAGGAGAAGTACAGTGATGGGCAGTGGCACACGGTAAGAGCCGGGCTGCGGGAAGCTCCCACGGCCGCAGAATTCCCTGCCGAGTAGCCTAGAGAGGCGTCTCGGCGTCCTGCCAGCCCCTGAGCTCAGCACTGACAGAGCCTGTGTGCTCAGAGGCCCCGAGCACCCTAGCACCTGGGCAGTGGAGACTGCTACGCACACTGTGCAAGGATGTTGTGCGTCCCTGCCTCAGTGCCAAGCTGGGCTCTAGTCACGGCTTCTTCAGTCCCCGCCATGCCTCCCTGAGCTCTGTCCCCTCCCCCTCCCACCCCTGCTTCCTGGACCATTTCTCTCTGTCAAGACGATGTCCAGGTCTCCGCGGGGAGGGCCCCTCTCTGAGCCCAGAATGCCTTCTGCCTAACACAAGCTTAAGGATCCACACCCCTCGCTTTCCAGATCTTCCCTGAGGGCATCCCAGATTTCAAGAGATGACAGGATAAGAAAGGATAAGAGCTGGGATTCAAAGGAGAGGCAGGGCCCAGATCATACAAGCGTTGAAGGCCAAGGTGAGGACTCGGATTTTATTCTGAGTGTCTCTGATGCTTCTGAAGAATCTTCAACTAAATAAGGAGCATTGCGCGAACAGATGGATATTTTCAAAGCTGTCTGTAGTTGAAGAGATGAAATGGGGAAAGAGTGGCCAGATGGACACCACCGCCTTTGCTTCAAGAAGACTCGGGGAGCATGGACAGAAGTACACTGTCAGACATGTGCTCCCCAGACCGAGAGGGCTTGCTGAGGGATCGCATGGAGAGCATGAGAGAAAGAGAAGTCCATATCAAGTCCTGTGATTTGGGGCCAGCAATTAGGAGGATAGAGGGGCTGCTACTGAGATGCAGAAAATGGGGAGGAGGGGTGTGTGGCCAAGGAAGGGGCAGTTTAGAGCCAGCAAAGAGTCAGGGTTCTACTGTGAGCATCCTAGGGTTGAGTTGCCTCTCAGACATTCAAGCCCACCATTCTAGATAGTAAAGGCCAGAGGTCGCAGCTGGGAGTACAAGTTGGGGAGTCATTAGTGAACAGTCTCATAGCCGTGAGATGGCCGAGTTCACCCAAGAGCCCAGGGATCTTGACTTTTAGCAAAGAGTTGAAAATGTGTGCTCCCTTGTTAGGAAAGAAGTAGCCACTGGCCACTTGCTCCAGGAGCCCTGCCGAAGGACTTTTATTTTTATTTTTTTTAACATTTTATCCATTTATATGAGAGAGAACGTGAGGGGGGTGAGAAGAAGAGGGGCAGGGAGAGGGGGAGCCTAAAGTGGGGCTCGATCCCAGGACCCTGAGATCATGACCTGAGCTGAAACCCAGAGTCCAGCACTCAACCAACGGAGGCACCCAGGCGCACCAAGGAATCCTTCTTTCAAAGCTCACTTTTCTAGCTTACTCTACTCAATATCTAACATAATCTCTCAAAATGGTGATGATGATGACAATACTAGGGAGAGAAATTTCTGATTTTTCTAAAGCTCCTTGAAGAAACAGAAAAACATTGTTTTAAAAAATGTCCTATGACCAGTAATAAAATGCATCACCAATTATCAAAGGTAAAAAATGGTTAACATATTTTCTTTACTCTTAAGGTGGTGTTTGGGCAAGATGGAGAGAAGGGACACTTGATTGTGGACGGTCTGAGGGTCCGGGAGGGAAGTTTGCCTGGAAATTCTACCATCAACCTCAGAGCACCAGTTTACCTGGGATCGTCTCCCTCAGGGAAGCCAAAGGTAAATAGTTACGCTTCACCAACACACGAAAAGATGTTCCGCATCACTAATCATGAGGGAAATGCAAATCAAAAGCGCAATGAGATATCACCTCACCCCTGTCAGAATGGCTGTTATCAAAAGGACAGGAAATAATGGAGTGTTGGCGAAGATGTGGGGAAAAGGGAACCATTGTGCCCTGCTGGTGGGAATGTAAATTGGTGCAACTACTTTGGAAAACAGTATGGAGGTTCCTCAGAAAAAATAAGAGTAAGAATTCCATACAATCCGGTAATTCCACTGCTGAGTATTTACCCAAAGAAAGTGAGGAAAGACACTAATTTCAGAAGATATATACACCCCTGTGTTTATTGTAGAACTATTCACAATAGCCAAGATATGGAAGCAACCCAAGTGTCCACTGATAGATGAATGGATAAAGAAGATATGATACACACACACACACACACACACACACACACACACACACACAGAGGAATATTACTCAGCCATACAAAAGAATGAAATCTTGCCATTCATGACAACAGAGCTCGACCTAGAGGATATTTTGTCAAATGAAATAAGTCAGACAAATATGATTTCACTTCCATGTAGAATCTAAAAAGCAAAACATATGAACAAACAAGCAAAAAAGAAATTGACTCATAAATGCAGAGAACAAAGTGGTGGTTGGCAGAAGGGGAGGTGGGGGATGGGTCAAAAAGGGTAAAGGGATTAAAAGATACAAACTTCCAGTTGTAAAATAAATAAGTTATGGGGATGAAAAGTACAGCATCAGGTACATGGTCAATAATATTGTAACAACTCGGTAGGGTGATGGATGGTAACTACACTTGGCATGGTGAGCATTTGGTGCAAAAAAAATAGTTACGCTTTAGGGGCGCCTGGGTGGCACAGCGGTTAAGCGTCTGCCTTCGGCTCAGGGCGTGATCCTGGTGTTCTGGGATCGAGCCCCACATCGGGCTCTTCTGCTGGGAGCCTGCTTCTTCCTCTCCCACTCCCCCTGCTTGTGTTCCTTCTCTCGCTGGCTGTCTCTATCTCTGTCGAATAAATAAATAAAATCTTTAAAAAAAAAAAATAGTTACGCTTTAGAACCGTATGTAAAAATAATTCACCTTATAATATAATAACGAAGGTGGTCAACAGGTACAAACTTCCAGTTATAAAATAATTAAGTCCTGGGGATAACATGGTGACCATAGTTAATAATACTGTATTATATATTTGAAAGTTGCTAAGAAAGTAAATCATAAAAGTTCTCATCACAAGGAGAAAAAGGTTTGTAACTATGTGTACTGATGGATGTTAACTAGACTTGTTGTGGTAATCATACCACTATATACATATATATGTCATATATATATAGAGAGAGAGAGAATCACTATGCTGTACATCTGAAAATGTTATATTTCAATTATATCTCAATCAAAAACATTTTAATATATAATCCTTATATATAATTATATAAGATATAAGATATTCAAGAATCTCAAAATAAATAATTTTTTAAATACCTAATTAAAGTCCTGAAGCCCAAAGAAAATATTCCCCATTCCCAACCCTTCACTTTTAAGGTTCAGCTTGACACGCAGGCCTGAAGGAGTGAGTCTAGGGCTTCTCCATGGCTTTATAGACATGAATCTGTTGGATTCTCTTCCAGGGAATGCAGGGACGTAGGTTTTAGGTTGTAAATGGAGTTGTTTTTTTTTTTTTTTTTTTTAATATAGAGACAGCCAGCAAGAGAGGGAACACAAGCAGGGGGAGTGGGAGAGGAAGAAGCAGGCTCATAGCGGAGGAGCCTGATGTGGGGCTCGATCCCACAACGCTGGGATCACACCCTGAGCCGAAGGCAGACGCTTAACCGCTGTGCCACCCAGGTGCCCTGGAGATTTTTGATTAAGATAATATTTTCCAAACTTTAGCAACTTGTGTTCCCTTCAGCATCTTTCCCAAACGCAGGTAAAAAAATTACTTAATAGCTTGCTCTTGGTCAACTCACTGCTTAAGGTTTTCTGTTTTGATTTGGTTTGTTTTTCTGCATGCAGTTGTGAGGGGAGGGGCAGAGAGAGGATCTTCGGCTGGCCCCACACTCAGCACAGAGCCAGAGGCAGGGCTCGATCTCACAAACCTGAGATCATGACCTGAGCCAAAATTAAGAGTGGGACACTTAATCAACTGAGCTGTCCAGGAGCCCCAAATCTAAGTTTATTTTTAAAAGATGTGTTTGTCTCCCCATACATGGAAACCCAGTATTTTTTACCATAAAGAGTAGGTAACCAGAAATATAAATGTATGGAAACAAAATAGTGTTATTAAAGTCTGGGCAGATAGTGTGGCTTTCCTCCCTTCATTAGGAGAAAAAAAGAGTTTGACAAGTGATCGATGTATCTTACATAATTATAAGTGGCATTTAAGAAATATTAACCAAAACTACAATGTGTTCCTTGTCTTAATCAGAAAGTTAGGGAAGTGAGAAAGGACTAACTTTACTAAGTGAATATGTGTTTCGATGTTATTTGGTGTCTGAAATAAAATTGTCTCAAGAACCAAACTTAGGAAAACTTTGGGCTAAGGGAAAGTGACAAGTCCATCTGTCCCCAAAAGGCAGGGATGTGTGCTGCGTTTGTCAAGTGCAAAGGTTTTGGTATGGCCATGGCTCCGAGGCTGAGCTCCGAGAGGGCCCTGTCCCTCCTCTCTCCTCCGACGCCAGCAGAGCCCCCATCACACCTGCACTACTTGGGGCACCAACACAGCTGTCTCTCTTCTCCCTGATCTGCCTTTTGCTCCCACACAGTGAAGTAAGATGGGCTTGTTGACAGTCACCTGAATGTGCTGCCCCACACTCAGCCACTCTTGCTGCTTTCCTCGGGGCTGCTGGCCCATTCTGCTGTGATGTTTGCTTGCAGTGTGGGAGGAAGGGCCAAGACTCAAATCTGGGCCTGGAAATGGACATAATTAGAAGAGGAAATTTCAGCCAACTTGGATTCTAGGCGGTCAGGCTGACCTAGCCTCGGCCACCGTGTCTCAGCCTAGGCATAGGCTCAGCCTGGCCCACTTGAGTTTTGCACTGGGGTTTGGGCCAAAGCCCCAGCAAGTCATAAAGTATTGTTTTGCTTTATTTTATATTATACATATAATATACATATATATTTATAATATATACTATCGTTATATATCATCAGTATATATTAATACTGCACACAATAATATCTATGTATTATACATAATGAATATTATATAATATTGTGTAATACATATATAATAGATAACATTAATTGCCAAGGAGAATCCTCAATGTTAGTGTCTGCTTTTCTGTAACCTCTGTACGTATTTCCCTCTCAGAGAAAATCACAGGATGGGGTAGCTATTCAAGAGCACAATATGGGAATTCTTTTGACCTGGATAAGTCACACTCGGCATCCTAGTATACGGGACAACCCGCAGATACTCCATCTCACCCTTAGCAGACCAAGTTTCTTTCTGCAGCATTCCTCCCACTTGAGGGTGCAGACCACGGGCTACTCTCCTCCAGATCCTTTCAGAAGGCAGGCAACATCCAATCCACGTCCGCCTCTGAATTCCGAAATCTGCAGTCGGCCGTTAGGGATCCCGTGTTAGGGGATGACCTTCCCTGGAGAGTCTGAGCCTGGTTTCAGATATAGGCTCCTTATTGTGTTAGACGGTAAATCTTAAGAAACTAAAAATGTCGTCGCAGGTCCAGTTGGAAGATTATCGTTGATACTGACACCAGATGCGTGCCTAATATCACCACGTCTTGAAATGATCCCATGCTGCATCTGTTGTGTAGGGTTCCAGGGTCCTAAGAGCATTTATCCTGGAAGGGAGTTTAAGGATTTTATTCAGTGATTCTTCCTTTTTTCTTAACGAAAATTTCTTAAAAGTTACAGTCTTTCTCCCCAGAAAAATGCACATACAGAGAACATCCGGTATATAATTTAAGGGATCTCAGAATCCCCAGAGGTGCTTCCTTGGGCCCCAAGTGAGGAGCCCTTATGCCAGGCCCCCTTTAGGGGCTCTACGCATGCCCCCGGGGCTGTGCATCTTGTCTTAGTTTAACTCCACAGCGTTCGTGATGTGTTTTTGCTGCACTGAGCCCAACAATGTAGGAAGCTTTTTTACACTTTATTATTTTTGGAGTGTTTTGGCCTCTTTTTCAGTCAGCTGCCCTGCATTAAGCAATCACATCGGCTCATGAAACCTTAGAAGTGGTGTGTACCTGCAAAGAGACGGTGAGATGGGTACACCGTAAGGTGGAAATTTCCCCTGTTGCAGCCCCGTCTGTGCGGACCAGGGTCGGGTCACTGACCAGCACTGGCCAGCAGCCCCCACTGCCCCTGCCCCCTGCACACACACCACTTGGTTTGGTGGCCCCCTCCAACCTCAGCCACCCACCAGACATCTGGTATACAGGTTTTTCTTGGCAGTGTGGGCAGGGAGCCAAATGCAACCGTCAGGCGCACCTGACTCAGGCAGGATGATAAAGCTCCCCACCTGCCCCCTTCTGCAGACAATTGCCCTGCCCTCGACCTTGGCTGCCCCTGTGTGTCTGGGAGGTGTGGCTTAAGGAAGCTTGCTTTCTCTTCTGCTTGGTTGCAGAGCCTCCCCCAAAACAGCTTCGTGGGATGCCTGAGGAACTTTCAGTTGGATCGGAAACCCCTGGACACCCCTTCTGTGAGCGTTGGTGTGTCCCCCTGCTTGGGTGGCTCTTTGGAGAAAGGCATTTATTTCTCCCAGGAAGGAGGTCATGTCATCCTAGGTAAGGGGCAGTTTGGAAGAGTTTATGTCTTTGAGTCTGAAGAACCCCATCATTTTTCTTGAATTATGATCTCTTAACTATTTTTTTTTTCTTTTGAAAGCTAACTCTGTGCTGTTGGGGCCCGAATTTAAGCTGGTCTTCAGCATTCGCCCAAGAAGCCTCACTGGCGTCCTAATACACATCGGGAGCCAGCCGGGGAGACATTTAAGTGTTTACATGGAGGCCGGAAAGGTGCGTACGGTTTGATGACAGGACCTGTGGATTTCCGTTAGAGCCATCCGCATTTCCGGAGACCACAGTAGGAGGCGTTGTGAGGGAGTGGGATCCCATCTTGTTTTAAGAGACCTGATTTCAGGGCTAACTTAGTGTTTCCCTTTAGCAAGTCAGTTGGTCATCGTGTTTCCTGTTCGTCATATTTAAAATTGGGAAAATTCAAACAAGCTGGGCTGAATTCCACCTGTACCACTTAGTTATATGGCCCTAGGGAAGCTACTTAACTTACTTCACACTCACGTTCTTTATCTTTAAAATGTGGATAATAATGCTTATATCTTAGGGCTTTTGTCAAGAGAATAGAAACTGTCATATCCTCAACAAATGTTCATTTTTCTCTCCTCCCCTTCACCCTCATCACATCTGTACTTTTATTCATAAGGGCAGCACCAAGAGTCATGGCACAGATGTTCTCAACAGCTGTCTACACCATGTTGTGCCCAGGGCCATGGCCTGGTGTCCACTGAGTCACTTTCAGGTTTCCCTTATGGTCCCTAGACCACCCACCAGCGTCTCCGGCCCCTTCAGCCAGGCTGGCCCCCCAGTCTGCCCCCCAGGCTTCCTCTGGCTTGCCATGGAAGCGTCTTTCAGTGTAGGCTTCTGCTGCTGCATCCTGCCCATCCCTCATGGGCCTGGTCAATACCCTATGCTCACCACCAGGTTCTGTCTCTTTCCTTTCAAGAACTCTTCTGAAAACCAAATCCTTCCAGGAAGGCCTCAAGGCAAAGAGCCAATCATGATAATGTTAAAGAGCAAAAATTCAACCGAGTGAATTTGAAGATCTCGCTGAGGTTATTAATCGAGTCATGAATCAGGCAGCATCCCGTCTAGCAAGTAGAGAAGAGCTCTGAGGAGTTGTACAAAATGGAGGGTTTTTATAGGAACGAGGGTGGGGCAAGGAAGTCATTAGCAAAGGACAAGAAAGGATTCTTCCAGGCAAGGTCACCTTCCATTAGGGGAAGGGCAAGGGGTCTTAGTAGGTGGATTACCTCACCTAACTTTCAGGGAGGGATGGCGAGGGGGTGGGGATAGAGAAGGCCCATGTGACAGATTACAACGTCGTGGGTGCTGTTCAGAAAATTCCTCACTGATTATTACTATGATGACGTTTCTGGGGGAGGCTGAAATGTCACTTAGGTTAGGTATTCGGCACTGGTTTGGTGACTTGGCTTAAGTGGCTCCATTTTGGGCCTGTGTTTTTCTGTTTAGCCATAATATGCCGTTTTCCTTCACCTCTACCCTTCCACAGCTTATTAACTGTGAGGGGAAAACTCCCAGAAGAAGGTAAAATAGCCCAAATTCCTAAAACACTTTGTATCTGAGATGCAGCCTTGAAGTCTGAGCAAGGCTTCAGATAGGCCAGGGGCACAAGCCCTTGCTGGCCCTGAGAGAAGGCTGGCTTTTCAGGGGAGGGGGAGGAGCTCCAGGAGGGCTTCTGGAGAGGAAATAATCACACACACACAAATCGGGACCTGATGACCTTCATAACGGCAGTGACACTGTTTAGCTGGAAAATGGCCTGAGAATCCGCCGCACTGTCTAGCTACATGCAAATTAAATGCAAATTAGTTACCAACTCGCTTATTTTCGTCCTCGCATTCATTCACCTTGCTTCAGCCCTTGGCCCTGGCCCAGAGAGTGGGAACGCGGGACTCTACACGCTAGCACGAGTGCCTGACCCCTGACGCGAGCCCAGTACAAATGCAGTCAGTGAGCGTGCTGAATTCCCTGAGCAAGAGCCGTGTGTAAGGCGTGCATCCATGGACTTATTATAATTGTCCGGGCCTTGCAGCAGGGGGTACGCCTTCCAGATTTCACATCCTTCTAAACAGAGCCACTGTCACATTTTAATAGCTGAGGAGGCTGTTCGGTGCTCATCAGTGCCCTTCGAGTAGAGCCGGACAGAGGAGGGGTTTGGGTTGGGAGGGCCCTGGGTTTGCAGCTGGCTTGCCTGCCTGGGAGGGAGGCAGCGGAGAGATTCTTGCAAAGCGCTGCCCCTGTGTCATCACCTGGTGTGGGAGGGGCTTACGTCTACAGGGCTTTGGGGCTGGCAGGCGGCAGGGGCTGCGAAGGGAAGAAGCCAGGGAAGTGGGCTCCCCCAGCCCTTCTTCTTTTTTTTTTTTATAATAATTTTTTGTATTATGTTAGTCACCGTACAGTACATCCCCGGCTTCTGATGTAAAGGTCGATGATTCATTACTTGCGTGTAACACCCAGTGCACCATGCAATACGTGCCCTCCTTACTACCCATCACCAGCCCATCCCTTCTGAAGGCAATAGGAAAATGCATGTGTGTTCCAGGTCACGGCCTCTGTGGACAGTGAGGCGGGGGGGATCTTGACATCGGTCACACCAAAGCGGTCTCTGTGTGATGGACGGTGGCACTCAGTGACAGGTATGATGTTTGGCGGCCTATTGTTCACACGCTGAAACGGTCTCCCTTTCCATCTGGACTTGAATGTCCCAAAGGCAGCCTCAGCTCCTCAATCCAATAGTGCCTGACCAGGCTCAGCGCCCCACCCCCAGGGTAACAATGGTGAGAACGCGCCCATCGTCAACCCCAGCTGCATTGATGTCCTCCATCGCCTACAGAGAATTTCTTTTCCTTTTTTTTCTTTCTTTTTCTTTCTTTCTTTCTTTCTTTCTTTCTTTCTTTCTTTCTTTCTTTCTTTCTTTCTTCCTTTTAGCTCAGAAAACTGATAAGCTCTGTTTGTTTTCAAGGCAGTATAACAGTATGATTTAAATTTTGGCTCTGAAATCAAAAAGAACAAAGATCAAATCTCAGTTCCAGCCCCTACCTAACTGACCTTGGGCAAGCCACTTAATTGCTCTTTATCTTACGTTTCCTCCTCTGCACAATGCAGGGAAAAGTAGGTCCCCCTCCCAGGGTGAAAGTCAAATGGGATAATGTATATAAATTGCACAACAGGGTCCACTATGTAGTAAGTGCCCAGTAAGTATTTGCTCTTTCTGTTGTTCAAGTTCATTATTGGGCTGTTTTTTTCAGCCACCGTTTAGTACCACGGCGATCGGTGTAGACACACCGCTGGGTGGAGAACAGGCACAGCCTCCCCAAACCGAGTCTGCTGTTTTATGAATAACCTGTGTGCAGTACTTTGGAAATCCATTACCCATATTGGCTAAAATACCTTTTGTGAAAAAGCTAGTCTCTTCCTGTCTAATTGGAATGCTAACGCTATGGTAATTAGTTATGATTGTTAACATTGGAGGAATTTTATTTGGAGGGTCAAAAGTGACTCAGTTTTCAGAAGTCAGTGTCTCCCTGGAAAGAAGCTAAGATCTCATGAAATAAACATGGCCTCTAGAGACGGGGGTCGGAATCCCAACTCGTTCAACTTATAACCAAGCCGTATTGTCAGGCTCCTCAATGCTTCAGAGTCAGGGTCTCTTCTCTGGGGAGGAAGAGTGATCATATCTTCCTCACAGATTCATTTTAAGGATTAAATCCTGTGATGTATGTGGAACGCCTAAATACCACTTGGCGTTGAGAAATTAGCTGAATTTGAGTGTAGGTTGGCTGAATTCCTACCAACCGCGCTCCCACGGGAATGAGCTGACCAGAAGCCCATGGTGGCATGGTCACATGGACATTAAACATCGGGCAGGGCTCTCCTTGGGTGATTGACCTGACCAGCTTCCTTTGCCCCCAGTCACCATGAAACAACACATCCTGCACCTGGAACTGGACGCCGAGAATAGCTACACAGCTGGACAGCTCCCCTTCCCACCGGCCAGCACTCACGAGCCACTACACATTGGAGGTACCCCAGGTAACTCTCGTCTTGGCTCCGTGGGTTATTAGCTGGGCTGCGGTTGGCTGGATGGTGGAGACAGTGAGGCCCTTTGCTCCAACACATGGGAAAACCCAACTGCTAGCAACGGGCACATTGTATAGCCCAGGCCACATTACTGCTGCTGCTTCTGTCCCAAGCCTATCGTGTGTAAGCCCCTCTTATGGGGCTGCATTACCCTACAAGCCCGATAGCAACAAGGAATCAGGAAAGGGGCTGAGAAACGGGTCTCTCCTCTCCAGGCGTTTAGCTTCACTGGTGAGTTATTAAGCTTTGGGGGGCCAGAATGGGAGGATCAAGCAGGTTCTGGAATTTTGCCTGGAAGGAGCCTTGTCATTCTTCCTTGTTTTATGTTCCTCCAAATAGTTTGTTAATCTTATGGCTCTTCCATGACCCATAAAAAGGACTCGAGTTTGGAGTTAATATCTATTGATTTGGGCTGTGGAATCGGCTTCTTCGAAGAACTTGAAGAGTAGCCTTGTTACTGATTCATCACGGCAGGCAGGGGTGTTGGGTGCCAGCTCAAAGGAGGCGGCCATTGGGTGGCCCGAGACCCTCGGTCGCTTGAGGTCTAAGAAGACTGTTTTTTAAATTGGGTACATTCACCTGACAGTATGAATTACCCACTGAATGCCTCTCCTTTTCTCTCGAAGCCGGTTTGAAGATGCTGAGGCTCCCTGTGTGGGAATCATTTTTTGGCTGTCTGAAGGACATTCAAGTCAACCACGATCCTATCCCTGTCACTGAAGCCGCGGACATCCAGGGCACTGTCAGTCTGAATGGCTGTCCTGACCACTAACTCAGACCCAACACACGACAAGGGAAGCCCCCTCCAAAAGCACGGTGACCCAACACACCTCCCTCTCTCCCCGCAAGGTCATTCTTGACTGAAGACACCATCTAGCTGGGGTTAATAGCAATCTCATTTTGAATTCTGACCACACAGACTCATCATTTTGGCACTCAGAGCTACGTGTGTATTTTATATAAAAATCCCATTTCTTGAAGATGAACAAATTGTTACACGCTTTTGGTAGTCTCCTTTTCCACTAAAAATGAAATCTTTTAAAGAACATTATTTTCCACCTGTTAAAAAATAAATATCTTTTAAAGCACTTTAAAAACACAAAAGTTGTACACGTGTTAAGGGGTGATAACGTACGCAGTTAAATAAAGGCAGTGTACTCTTTAAATGATGATGTTTTATTAGCGTTACACCAGCGGCTTGATGGGCATTGTTAATCGTACTAATTCTTCAGCACGTGGTCGGAGCGCACCGACAACGCAGTTTTCTGCAGATAATCATTAAGCATATACCGGCGAGGTCCTGCGTGTGCGTGATGTTGGACATGCAATCAGGCATAAGAAAATTCCTGCCCTGAAGGAATATGCAGTCCAACTGGGGAGACACACAATATTCATAATAGTAAATAACTAACCGAATTAATGAACCTATATTTCCCTTTGGTTTCCCACGTAGAGTCTGCTACCAACCAAGTCTTGATTGTGATTATCGATTCCTTGAGGGCAAAGATCGTCTAGGAGGGGAGCTGAGGTGGGTATAGATCCTATAATTAAAGCTTTGCGTGGCAAGCTAACAGAAGTTGACAGGAAGGAGGAATTGCTTCTGGTTTTATCTACAAAATAATGAGCCATGTACTAGACCAGTGTTATTACCCAGCACCACCCTTCCTCACGAAGAAGACTATGTACTTTTGTCTTCTACATGGTATTCGTCCCTCGGAAGAAAAATAACAAATAATCCTGAAATTTGGACATAGTAATCCTACATGGTATCCTCATTGCTCCCTGGCCTCCCCCTCTGAGATGGAGCCACACTGCCTTCAACCCAGTGCGCTTTTATGACCCTCACCCTGCAGGCCTGTGGGCATGCTTTCTAACAACTGTATCTATGCGACCATGGAATATTCTGGAGAGGTAAGGAGGGGCAAGTTCCCCATCACAGAGGGCATTCAACAGACGCTGGCCGGTGGGCATTAGGGATGCTATGCTGACTCAGACATTGAATTGCACGACCTTAAGTTAGGTGTTTTCTGCAAACATTTGATCTGCCGGTGAAAGCTTCATCAGGCCATTACCACTCACGCACTGAGCCCGCATGAAGAGCCTCCATTTTACCTGTCTTGGCACCAGCGACACTAAATGGGCGCTTCTCTCTTCTGGCTTCCTGGTGTTCGTCTAACTGAAAGGGATTTATTAGTGCCGAATATTCCTTAGCACTTCCTAGAGCCATTACAAAGGGACCACAAATTCCCCGACACCACCGCTTTCCTTCCGTCTGGTAGTAGCTTGAAGGACAGCGGTCGCTCTTCCTTAGCCACCATCCCAGCCACCAGGAGGCAGCTGAGAGTGTCACAGACGGAATTACGGTTAAGAAAACAGCCCTCGCGCCTCTTCTCACACTGGACGTGCCCGTTCTCTGAAAGGAATGTTTACTGCTCCTCAACTGAACCATCGTGGAAATTATTTGTCAACTGTAGAGTGCCTTACAAATATTATCACTGGTGTCTTTTCCTGGCTCCAAGTCTCTCACGGATTGGGCCGCCCTTGGGCTGGGAGGCTCAGGGGGGACAGCAGGCTCGCCAGGGGTTGGCTGTGACCAGTTCGTGACAGGTCCACAGTTGGGTTCATTCTGGTCCAGGAGGGTGGGGGAGGGTGAGAAAACCGGACTGTGAGAAAACCAACAGCCCAACACAACAATCTGGACGACAGTCACTGCAGGGCCATCAAGTGACTGTGAAGCAGTCATGTGCCTTCATGGGCTGCTTCCTTTAGCGCCTCCCGGGGCACCTCCTGACCTCATTTCTCAGTGCAAGGGGGGTCGAACTTTTGTCACCCTCGCGATCACCCCCTGGCAGGGGACAATGGCCTTAGGCAGGACATGCTGACATTTCCTTCCTCCCACTTGGGAAGTGGTCTCACTTCCCCACAGAGAACTTTGACACAGTTCCGTTCTGCCCGCCCCCCGGCGATGCCGCCCTGCAAAATCCCCAGGCCCAGCTTCTGCCCTCCCAACCGCATTGACTCCTGCCTCTCTCCCAGCTGCCTCGTCTCCGACCTCGGGCGGGTCGTGCCAGCGCAGAGAGGCCAGATTCTTTCTTAGGAACGACGGCATAAAGCCGGCGGAGGAGTAGAACCATTTCTAACTAGCATGATCGTAATTGAATACGACTGGTATCTATGTTCACTATAGAAAAATCAGAATATGCAGAAAAGCATATCACCCGTAGTTCATCACTCAGAAATCTGTAGGTCTTTAGTACTATGTCTGTATTCTTTTTAAATGCACATGTATTTCCTTACAAAATTGCAATACCGTATATATATTTTCATACGATTTAAAAAACTACATGGTGAGTTTTCCCAGGTCCTTGACTGTAGAACATGCCATCGAATGAATTTATCAGAATTGTACTTAACCAACCGCCAACCACTTGACAACTGGGTTGTTTCAACTTTTTGTGATTATAAGCAACACTCGCATGACTATGTCATGGAAGATAAACTCGTTTGTTTTCTTATTCTTAGAAGTAAAACTACCGGGTCAAAGGGTAGGAACATTTTTATGTTGGTGGCTAACCATGGCCATATCGTTTCCTCAACGTTATATATCCGCTTACATTCAAATCTTTTTTAACGGGCCTTAGGGCCCAATGCCACGAAATACAAACTCACCAGCATCTGCCCCTGGTCTTCAAGACAGGCAGCAGCAGCTGGGGCGCTCCAGGCTCATCGGAGCCCAAATGCCAGCACCTGGAAATGCACGGTCAGCTGATGGGCTCTGATGGGTCATTCGGCACCACGCCTAAGCCTTAAAACTCGGGTAGTTCTATCATTTGCCCCTAAGAACTAGTGCTGAGCCACGGAGGGCCAGGTCTGCGGAACGTGTGACTCTCAGAGAACGCCAAACCAGCGCCAGGCCTGGGACCTGCTTCCAGAAAGCAGCAAGGCACTCACCCGGGGATCTGAAGAATGTACCGGGCTCTCTGGGCAGCCGCCAAACCTCAGCCACAGGTCCAGCCAGCGGCCACTTCCTCCTCCGTCTTGTAAGTTGCTTTCTTTGTGATTGAAACTTAAATGAGGATTCACTGAGGCAAAATGTCTAGGGTTTGAATGGGTAGAAGCTCGAACCCCCATCCCTCTCCTCACCCGCCTCTTCCCCCACAACGGAGAAATCCAAACAGAAACTCTTTTTTCTTAACATGAGTGATAATGGTAATAATAGCACAGTAATAGCACCCGTGGTAGGTGACAGATGTGTCATATTTCCAGTTCCCTAATTTGCCAAACAATATAACTTAATTCCTCAGCGTTTAAATGCTAGCTTAATGTCTGCAGGCCTGAGTGTGGAGGGCAGAGACAAAATTGGAATATCTCTGTTCATCATCCTCGGAGTGAGGAACAATTATTCTCCCAGAGGGCAGGGTCCCGAGATGATGAATATTATTTACTGAAAATGGTTTTTTCTCCTTTGTTCATAAGGACTTCTATGACCTCAGAATGTGAAGAGTACCTTTCCACTGCCAGAAGGTTTTATTCCCCATAAATTTTGAATGTGTGGTTTCTTTGACTCTATACTGAGTCCTTGATAAAAGGAGAATTGAGAATTTCAGAGGGTGGAGGCCTGGCACTTTCTGCAGCACTTCGGTCCCCACGAACGCGCACAGATAGCAAGCATACACTTACCGATTAAACCGTCCCCTGCTCAAAAGGCTTTTGCTAATTCATCAGTAATTTTAATCATTTCACACCCAGGGCGCGTGCGTTCCCGGACAGATCTAACGCAGCTGGGTATCCGGTGACGTGGCTGGCATGTTGTCCATTCGAAAGACAAATCTCAGTAGGTACTTTCTACTATAGGAAATAAGCGTCCTCAGAAGTAGTCTGTGCTCTGAAAAATAAGTGAGCGTCCCTAGCATTCAACTACAGTGCCGTCAACAGAGAATACGATCCTTAACGTCGTGTTTTTGCAATGTCCTCGGTGAGGGGGAGGCCTCTCTCGCGGGCTCAGGTGCCGTGGGACTTCTGAGTTGCTTCCTGCACCAAAATGTCCAGCTGCTGCGGAGACAGCTCCTGACAAGTCCAGATCCCGGTGGGGTTTGTCTCCTGCTCTACTGTTCCCCATAATCCATCTCTTCCCACTTCCTCACCATTAGAGGGAAGCCCCTCGGGAAAACCACCCCCCACCTTCAGGAAAAACCTTTCGTCTTGGAAGTCATTGAATCTGAGCCACTCTTCGCTCTCTTGGGCCTACAATTTCAATGGAGTTTCAGGCATGCAAGCTTTCTGTCAGGTGGTTTAGAATATTCTGGAAGTTTGAAGGACAAAAAATTATATCCCTCACTTCACAAGGCTTCTCAGTTCAATGAGATGATGAATATAAACTGTTTAAGCGAGTCATTGTGGGTGTTAGCCCCTATTAACAATGTAAAACGGGGAACAGATGTATCAGAAGTTGGATGTTCCTTATGCTTTTAGTTTTCTCTAGGAAAGGAATTCAAACATCCAAACGTGCGGAGGCCAGAACCTAATGAGAAGTTTCCTGTTCTACTTGTGGCTTGTGTTTATCACTTTTCCTGATTTGCCCTTCGAGGAGAGAGTGGAGGAAGCCGGCATGCCCCTGTGTTTATAGCACTGCTGTATACACAAGCCAGATATATTTCAGAGGAAGAAAAAACCTTTGTAGTAGACGCAGCCTGCTCCTGTCCCTTCACTCTCACCCCTGCAGGGCTGGCCGCCCTGATTTCCAAACGCCAGCACCCCCATTTCTGTGAGGCCTTCCTTTGATTGCCGAAGTCAGCTCTGTCCCCTCGTGCAGCCAGCTGAGCAGGGATTAATGTCCCTTACCCATGGCTCTTGGGACTTGGCGTCTTTTCCCCACCCCTGTTGGAAGCATGTGTTCTATACTGGTTCCCCAAGTTTCTCCAGCAGGATTCCTTTCCAGTTGCCCACAGTGGAAACTGGCTTGGAGAGCTCACTTCATGGCTGCCTTCCCTTCTGTGTCTTCCTCGTTCCCTTTCCTCCCTCGTTACTGGTGTTTCTGTCACCTCCCAAATAAACTACCTGTACTCAAATCCTTGCTCAGGCTCGGCTTCAAGGGGCCCCAAACTTTAGACATCCTCTAAAGAGTAGATCTGGTCCTAAGTTTTCTTTTCTTAAGATTTTATTTATTTATTTATTTGACAGAGCATGAGAAAGCACAAGCAGGGGGAGCAGCAGAGGGAGAGGGAGAAGCAGGCTCCCCGCTGAGCAGGGAGCCTGACGTGGGGCTTGATCCCAGGACCCTGGGATCATGACCTGAGCCAAAGGCAGATGCTTAACTGACTGAGCCACCCAGCTGCCACATAGATGTTGTCCTAAGTTTTGACCATACTCTATGTGTTTTCTGGCTGTGCTCTCTGTGAGTGCAAAGAGCCCGCAGAACAGATGCCCTAAAACTCGAACCACAGTCATTACAATGCCAAGACAGCACTGAGACAGAAAAAGATGACTGGGACCCACAGAGATTCACCTCCCTACTCCCCTACATGCTTTGTATGAAATGATAATGCATTTGGAGAAGCCCAATCCTGGCAGGAGTGAGGGGTACCAGTCAAGAACCCATGCATGAGGAGGAAGCTTAAGGAACATTTAGTTTTGCCTTGATCTCAGATGTTGCTCAAATGTCCCAGTTTCTCCAGTTCAGCCAGCAAGGTCTTTCTTGCTTTTTCAGTAGGTAATGAGCAGGTAATTGGCCTTGCTATCCATTAGTCACAATCCTACATCCTAGGAGATAATGAATGTTTAAAGACTCATGAGTAATATAGCCCCTGCCCTGGAGATTCTGATTCCCAAGGTAGGAGTGGGGCCCAAAAATTGGATTTTTAATAAATATAGCAGGGGATTCTCATAATCAAGCAAATGGGGGAAATACAGAATTATGGAACAAGTACTTGCATTAAATAGGACCCCATATTTCACTCCATTATGATTCTACAAATAGGTAGGTTTGCCTAGAAAATAATCCTATTACTGGCATCCAAACCAGTTATCCTTCAAATCAAGTATCTGCATTTAAAGAAGGTTCTAGTGTAGTTTTATAGTAGAATGATGAAAATTAACCTTCTGAGCTACCACAGCTGGGGGACTTCTATCAGTGTCTCACAGGAAGTGTCAGCCCACAGTGCTGCCCATTGGTGGAAGCCATTTTTTTTCTCTCCTCTCAACTAGGAAATAACTCTTCCTGTCAAAAGAGAATGGGAGCCATCTAAGCTACGTTGTGTGTAATTCAGAAATAAAAAATGTAGGCACAAACACTACAGGCAGAGGGAAGAGCATGAGAGAAGAGAGTGAGCATGGCTTAGGGGAATTGATAGAACCCCGGGTAGCTTGTGTGGGCAGAGCGTGACCACAAGGAGGCAGGTGCAGGTCAGGAGAGGGTGTTGGGGGTGGGGTGGAGCCAAGTCCTGGGGTATGGTGACCCCTGCTAGCATCTGTGAGGCACAGGACTATGCAAGAAAGAGGTAGTGGGCGAGGGGCATTTCAGTGGAGTGACAAGGCTAGAAGTCAGAGTCTGGGAGACCCAAGAGGGAGAACGGGAGGCGAGGAAGTACCAGCAGTTCATGGAAATTATTCTTTCAGGTAGCTTGATTGCGATGAAAGGGAGAAAGAACTTGGGGGGGGGGGACATATGATTGAGGTGGATTGCTTTGTTTTGATTTAAGAAGGCAGAATAGAGTGTTTTATGTGCTGGCAAAGAGTCAATTTATAAGGAGAAGTTAAAGGTGAAGGGCAGAGGGAGGGTATTTGCTGCTGCTCCAGAGCTGGGGGGCAGGAAATGCTTTTTCATTCATTCATCCCCTCCCTTGGAGGGAGTGGCCTTGATAAAAGGAGGGAGTGCTCTTCCCTTGAGTCTAGAGGAGAGGAGGTGAGGGTGGGTGGAAAGGGGGTGCCGTATGCGCATGGGGAACTTAGGGAGCTTCTATTTTCCCAGAGAATTAGTAGATAAGGTGGTCTGGGGGAGGCTTGAGGACAAGAGACAAAATGTCAAGGAGTGTCGTGGGTGTGCTGAGGGTCAGCCTGCCGGGTACCTGCACTAGGATGACTGAGGAGAGCTTAGGGCTTCTTGTGGGATATGCTTTTAGGTAGGTTTTGGTGGCACTGACTCATATAATTAATACTTAGATGGGTAGAGAAATTAAAAAAAGAAAACCTTTCAGATCCTTTTTTCCCCTTCAATTTTTATTTTCCATTTTCTGGATGCCAAGAGTTGAGTTCTTTGCCCTCTTCCGTTCCCAGCCTGGTTGGCTTATTTCGTCCAGTGGTTCCTGCTCTGCCCTGTGTAGCAGAAGCATGGGGGCAGTTCTTTTCAAGACCGATGTCTGTACCCCAGACATCCCCAGAGATCTGATCTTGCGTGAGGCAAAACATTAAGTCATTTTTAAAGCAGCTCGAGTGATTCTAATGTACAGCTGGGACCCAGATCCCCCGATGTCAGCCATGTTCAGGGAAGAGTCCTTTCCAGTTGCTGGGTGAGCAACAACCGGAATTTTAGAAGAGAGGGCCCCTGAAACTCTTTTGAACCTTTGTATTACATGTTTCCTTAGCTGTAGCTTTCATTTCATTATAGCTTCATATAGCTTTCATCTTATAGTGTCCTTTCCAGCAAAACCTTTTGAATTTCTACCAAGTCTTGAGGTTGAAGAACTCCTTTAAATATTGTTTTAGGTAGACGGGGACGGGTGGATGGGCACGTAGATCACAGTGATACATCGATACCTGGATCCAGACGACTACACCTGACCGGTACAGTCACGAGTCTCTCTCAGGAAGAGAGCATCCCTTGTGGGGTGGAAGGTACTTCCACCTGACTGAAATGTGGGTGCCGCTCATTGTGCTAGCAAGACCCCTTCTGGAAAGAAAGTAGGAAAAGGCACCAGGAACAAGACAGATGTTCCTGGCTCCCAGGTAGTTGGTAGTGGGTCCTAAAGACTACGCTCACTCACGCTCGCACGCACACGCATGCACGCCTGCACACTCTCTCCCTCTATCTCTGTCTCTCCCTCTCAGAGTCCCCAACCGGCAACAAAGAGTGGGTGTTCCAGATAAGGTGGTGGGGAAACGGAAACAGGCGGTGTGTGACAGGTCTCACCAATGGCGAGTGTGCCCAATGCGCCCTCTGCAGTGATGTATCAGTAGTGGGATGTGGAGGACCACCAAATCGTCCCCTTGCCTCAGACCAGGGACGCAGTCCAGGAACTCCACAGCCCTCTGAATAAAATCAGCTGCTGGGGACCGTGTGTCTGCCACGTCCACCAATGGCGCCTGGCCCAGGTATGGTTGAAGCTTCCGGGATAACAGCTCCTAAGCTCTCTCTGTTGTGGTACCCTTTACAACCCCCTGTCATGTCTCTTCTCCCCTCTGAGTCTCTTCACAGGCTGACCCTTGCTGTGAGTCAGGGAAGGGGAAGCTGACCCTTGTCTTCCTCTGATCTTGACAATGATTTGCTGCCTGCTGTAGGCGTTTTTTGCAAAGTAGCACATTAAAAGGTCCGCTTTTTCCTCAGGGACACAGAGAGCTCATAGGAGCTGCCACCATGGCACCTCTTCCCCGCCCTGGGAACTGGAACGATTGATGCTGGACACGGGATGGAGACAGTGGGGAGCGGGAGGCTTTATAAGTGGACTTGCCAGGTTTCTCATGGCTGAGTCTGGAGCCCCACACGTGATGACAGGAGGCACTCCACTGGTGTCATTAAGCCATGTCTCCCCTAGCTCCATCCCGATCTCACCCAGTCACACAGCAAGCAAGCTGCACGTGGCATGCTGCCCTGTCTGACCCCACCTGTCACTCTTGGCCACAGGAGGTCAGTCTTCAGTGAGGGGCCAGAGAGCAGAGTTACGGGGGGGTTCCGTAACAACTGAGGATCCAGGGAGCTCAGGAAGCCTGTGCGGGGTGGGGGCTGGGGGGCGCCAGCTGCCGTGATGACCTACACTGAAGGCCATGGAAGCGCTTTCTCCAGGGTCAGCCAGAGCGTGTTTGTTTTGTTGTTGTTGCTGTTTATGTTTGTTTTGTTGTTGAACTCTCACTCATCTCTCAGCCACTACAGTGGGTCCCTTGGGATTTCATGCCGTCGGTATAAAATGGAAATGTAGAGGAAAGAGTGTGGGTTTTGGACTCAGCCGATGGGCTGGAGACCCACCTCTGATGCAGCTTGGTGCTATAATCTTGGGCAGGTTTTCAAACCCAGCAAAAAGAAAAAAAAAAAAAGGAAAAAGAAAAATCAGCTGCCCCCCCCCCAGCCCTAAGATAAAAAGGGCAAAAGACTCCTTAAGACTCACATGGGGGGCACCTGGGTGGCTCAGTCAGTTAAGTGTCTGCCTTTGACTTGGGTTATGATCCCAGAGTCCTCCCATCAAGCCCCACATGGGGCTCCTTGCTCCTCGGGGAGCCTGCTTCTCCCTCCCCCTATGCCTGCCCATCCACCGGCTTGTGCTCTCTCTCTTTCTCTCTCTCTCTCTCTCTCCCAAATAAATAAAACCTTAAAAAAAAAAAAGTGACTCACATGGGACCCAGCCTACTTTAGGGGATTTAAGTCAAAGCTCTGCCTGGTACGGAAGAGGGTGCCTTTGTCTGCTAAGTCTTTTGTGCTCTACACACCAAGGGAAGCCACAGAGCCCCAGAGGAGGCTCCGCAAGACTCAGGGACAGCACTGTGATCTTTTCCAGAAACCCATCTGACTCTGGGTGCCACTGGCCGCATCTTACCAACCAAGAAGCTCCGGCTCTGCAAGCTAAAGCCATTTGCAGAGACTCAACGCCGGGTGCTCCGATTCGGAGCACAGGTGTCTATCTCCCTGCTCCGTGCTGGCACTGGGCCCAGAAGACGACACAAACTGGAAAGACCAAGCTGCAGGGGACATAAGGAAAGGCAGTAGGGACTAGGTTTGGAAAGACTGTGGCCTTTGGTAAAGAACATCTCTCTGCATCTGGTCCTGACCTACTTCTGATCTTTGACCGAGACGAGCTGGGGCTGCAGCAGAAGATGATGGCTGTGTCGGTCCGCCGATGGGTGATCTTCCAAGTGCTATTATCCACGTGGTTCTGCATTGTCAGTTGTTCCACAAATCCAAGAGCTAACATCATTTGGTCTAAAGACACGGCAGAATAATTACAAGGTGAATAAAGCCCTCACGTCAAAGGAAAGGGAAATTTAAAGCAGAGGCAACTAATTACTGTCCAGGGAAGGCATTCACTGGCCTCAGACTTCATTTTCTTCTTTTAGTAATTTCATTTACACACTCACAAAAATGGAGAGAAATCTAAAATAAAAGCAAACCTGGTTACCTAGCAAGAAAATGTGCGGCACTCTGAGCTTCCTATGCCCTGCTTCCTCCCATTAAATTCTTTTATGTAAATTGCTTCCTCCCTGTGCCTCAGGCATAATAAATATTCATTGAAGGAAGGAAAGAAAGAAATTGCACAAGTGGGAGATGAACTAAAATGTAAAGATTCCCAAACCCCGCTCTCAATAGCATCATGTATTCTATTACTAAAGGTTAACGGGAAATTGATCCGTTCATCAATCAGTGGAAGGCTTTCAGAAATGGCTTGGCTCTTCAACTATTTGGTGAGAACGAAGGGAACCACTTCCTCTCCCGGGTCCAAGGTTTCCCCAGGTGAGTGGATTCAGTTCCACCTATGGATTCATCAAAGTGGCACCATCACCTACATGCAAAGCAACTCCCTGCATTTAAAAGAATTGAAAAGAGAAAAGAAAGCCCTGGATCCCGAGAGGAGCTGTTTTCTAACAAGGAGAATCAGAGGCTGCAGGAGCGCTGCAACCCAAGAGCTTCTCAACCGAAACAACTCCGGCTTCTGCAACGAGAGCTCAGAATCCGGCTGCTAAATCGAACAGAACAGAAACACACGTGCCTTTCACTGAGCACACGGCAGGTACCAGGCACGGTGCTAACCTCTTGGCTCCACAATCTCATTTAATCTCAACTACCTTAGGAGCAGGTATTTTTCCTCCGTTTAGCACAGGAGGAAACTGAGACTCAGGGAGTAAGCCCCAAGGTTACCCCAAGGCTCTGCAGCCCCAGCTTGTCCCGGTAAAGATCAGAGGCAGCTCGGTCCTCACAGGACTACGATTCACACTGTATTAACCCTGTGCGTCTGATGCTCCAAGCTGGGGGGAGGGCAGGCTTGCTGATCTGGAGGGACTGCGTCTCCCAGGGTTAGCTAATTCGCAGAGATGGGGAAGGGCCCTGCATATGCCCCCCTGCAATCCAGAGCCCATGCCCCACCACCTCCTCTGTGGCTCTCACACCCAGGGCCATTATTCCCCTGGATCGGGTGCCAGATAGCCAGGGAGAAGCCCTATGGCCCCCAAGTCCATTGAAATTATTCACATCAGACACTCCCAACCCTCCTTACCCTGCCTTACACGTTTCTTCCACAGAAACCACAAGAAAGGCTCTTGCCCCCACTGTACCCTTTGCTCCTGTCCCCCCTCTGGCCCTGATGCCTCCTCCTGGGCTCCCCCGCCCCCCACGGCATGGTGTGCCCCCTCCTATTGGGATCCATGAGTATCACAAGCTATGTTTTCAATGGCAATTATCTCCTGATCTGTTCTCACCATACCTGAAAAATAATAAGACCTACATTTTAATACACACACCTAGGGGCACCCCTGCACTAACCTGAGTCCTGAAAGCTGAGACACAAGAGGGAAACATCCCGTCTTATTGATTTGTAGGATTGGTGTGTTCAAAGACAAACTAAGGCCTTCAGGACTATATTCCAAGGACATGAAGGACCACTAGTCCAACCCATTAGCCCTCCTCGACCCCCACAGCAGGCTTTCCTTTCCCGCTGAGTTTCAGTGGCATTGCGGTGACAGGGAAGGAAAGTGTCAGAATATCTGGGGGGCCTTGATTTGCACATCCAACAAGAGTGGGTTAGAAAAGGCTGAGAACGTGAGACTAAAACAAAGTCCTCCTTCCCCTCTGGTGGGTGGGCATTCTTCCTCCAGAAAGTGTTCTTCCCTGCTAGATGGAGGCTTTTAACTTAAGGGTGCAGTTAGCTACCTAGGGACAGCTGGCCAAATTAGCATACTTAGAACAGATCATTAAGCCAAAGGCTTCAGTTGAAAATAGTGATTAATCACCAAGATAACTTTATTTAGCCTGTTTCCCGCCTCACTGTTCTGGGCTGACACACACAGGACGGTCCACTTCCTGGAGCTCATCTCAGCCCAACCCCACATTTAGGAAAAGCAGTGAGCGCACGGGTGAGCTCGAGGGCCTCAGTACAGCCCTTGCCCCGCTCCCCCTCTCTGGCTCCAAGTGACTTCTGCACGTGAATAGAAAATCCACAGAGCACTCCAACACCCGAGCACTAAAACATCACCCAAACGCCACATCTGCTTTCAAAGGCATGCTTTTCAAAGGAGTCTTAGTCACCCAAGATAGAGCTAGCTTTCCGCCCTCTGAGTCACAACGTTAACAGGGATTTGCTGTCCTCGGTGGACACTGGGGACTCACTGAGCTTCCATTATGTGTACCTGCGTGATTGGCGGAGGGTCTTCTGGGAAGGATGGAGCGGCACATTCGACCGCAGGAGAGGCCTACACCAAATCTCGCATCTGCGGGGCTTCCAAAACAGGCTAGAGCGTAGCGGGCCAGAGAAATTGGTTGGCATTATTCTTCCTGGTAACAGATTACTCCCTATCTGTACAAGGGGGTGGTGTTACTTTTGTAAATCCTGGCCTGGCCCCAGAGCCCCACCTGAGATCCCTTCTCTGGGCACACGCTTACTTCTGGGTGGAACCCCAGACTTACATACGTCCAACTCTGTAGCTGCACTTGGATACCAGCTAGGCACCTTGAGCTGAAATATGCCTGAATCTAAATACTGCTTATTCACCCCAGACGATTCATCTCCCGAATGTCCCAATTTCAGTAAATAGTATCACTGTCTATCTCGGGGCTCAAGCCAAAACCCTATGACTCATCGTTGGTCCCTTCAGCCTGCCGTTTTGGTTTCTCCTCCTACACGCACCTCAGATCCGTCCACATGTTTGCGTCTTCACTGTGCCCCCAAATCGGGCTGTCAGTCTTTCTCCCCGGCTACTGTGGTAGCCTCCTCACCGGACACCCTGTATCAGCTCTAGCTCCTTATAAGTCATTCTTCCCACCGCGGCCAGAGTGATTTTGGTAACACACCAGACAGATACAGCCATCAAGAGAATTCTCTGTTAAGAAAGAAAGGTTAGAGCTCCTTATTACAATGAATGTGTTAGTCATTTATTTCAATCAGGCCTGAAGGGAGGAATCTGAAGCCTTGATACTTTCTTACCAAAAAAAAAAAAAAAAAACCCAAGATAAAAAGAATTCATGTCCCTAAGGAATTATAAACAGTGGGCCGAGTGCAATTATCAATTAATATGTTGCTTTAGGATTGATGGTTTCATTCTAAAGGAGATGGTATATTACACTTTTAAAGTCCTGATGTCTCTCAAATAATTCTTATAGGCTGGCCAAGACATGTTCATAATAACCAAATACAAAACAAGTCAATCTGACACAACGGGGCCTTTACCCTAACGTGGGTTAGGATTATATTCCAAAGATTTCCAAGTCAAATATCCTACTAATATTGTTAGCCTTTCTCCTAGCAATTAATTAGTTGTAAAAGGCTTTATAGCTCTGGGCCTCGTCTTCTCAAAGCAACGGAGTCATCAGACTCTTACCTTCCCAAGCTTCTTTGCTAACAACCGATTATTAGAGGCCTGCAAGTTTCCGATATCAGATTCACCTTTAATAACTGTATTTTTACAGCCCTATCAACATTATAGGTCTCACCGTTTTCCAGTTCTACGTTAAAGAATGTGGAATTGACAAGTCCCCGTGACCACCTGTCCCTCTCCTGCTTAGAACCATTGTGTAGCTTCACTTTGCTTCGGAAACTCCTCCTCTTCCTGAAGTCAAGGCCCTGGAAGAGTGCCCTCTGGTCACCTCATGAGTCCTCTCTCCCTCCTCCCCCAGTGCCCCTCTGGCCACCCACCATCCTCCGACTTCATCACAGACCCCAATGCCTCAACGCCCTTCCCTGGTTCTTTCCATAAGGGATCCTTCCTGCCTCCAATTAAAATCACTTCTGGAATACTTGTGTTGGTTAAGGGCGTGCTCAGCTACAAGCCACAGAAAACCAGACTAGCTAGAGCATTGAGAGAGAGAGAAAGAAGGAGAGTTTCTTTTTCCCCCGTGAGCCGTCTTGAGACGTAGTCAGCGGCTCAGCTCCGCATCCCCTCAGCTTCATCAAGGACTCAGCCCTTCGCCGCTCTGTCGGGATTTCATCTCACGCTTGCTGTTTCATGATCTGAAGAAGCTGTTGCCAGTCCAGATGGCTCACTCATTTTGTTTGAGGCGGCAGAAATGGGGGGAAGGCAAAAGGCTCTCTCCTCCCTGGGCAGGAACAGAGCCCCCGCTTACCCTCCGCAGCCCCTTGAATGTCACTGAGTCTCGTGTCTGCTTTTATGCCTGTCGCTGGCCAAGGGGAATGGGGTGATCCTCACTGATCTAGACCAGCCGTGATTCACCCCTGGGGCTGGGGTAGGGGCTCTGCTCTCACAATCAAGAAACCCCCACCTGCCCTCCGAATGCACTAGGTTCTGCCAGAACAAAAAGGTGGGGGTGGGGAGTGCAGTGACACTGGGCAGTTTCGGCCGCAGCCCCGCCTCTTTACTTTCTATACTGTCACCGTCTTCATGTCCTTTACTGCGGCAACTGTGATCCAGAAGGCCTTGAATATTTATTGACCTATGTATTGCCTATGTCCCCCACCGGAAGGGAAGCTGCATGAGAGCAGGGACCTTGCCAGTCTCGTTCACAACACATCCCCAGTGCCTGGCAACCAATGTATGTTTCTTTGGGTAGATAAGTAAAAATTCCTGCTACCGTGTGTATGACCGATCACTACACATCAGCTGTTTTGCATATGTTAGTGCATTTAATACTCATTACAGCTCCATGTGGTCCTTAATGGTCTTCCATCTGACAGATGGGAAGAACTAAGGCTTAGGGAAGGATTCACACCCATGAAGCCTTCACAGTGAGTGATGCAGGCTTGGTTTGAGCTCCAGGATCCAACTTCCAGACCTAAGTGAGTCTTAGGCCACCAAGTGCCATCATTCCCTTGAGGTAGCAGTTGCCCACTGCCCGGTGCACATCCTCTCGGCCACCTCTGTTTTCAGAGCAGCTGTGGGAGAACTTTCCTTGCCAGCTCTCTTCCTTTGTGCTGATAGGGTGAAGGACCTCTGCACCCCAACACGCCAGAGCCCATTTGTCCCACCCAGCTGGAGGTGCAGCAAGTTACCTCCAGGAGAATCCTCCCCCGATGGGGCATGGGAGCTGGTGGATAAATTCTCCAGCCTCTACTTTAGGTGGACAGTTCTGGCCTTCTGCGTGCTCCTCAGAGTACCAGGGGAAAGCCCTCCCCCCCCACCCCATGCCTAGTTCCAATTGCCCCCTATTTGAGGCAGCATAGTGTCCCCAAAGATGTCCATCCTTGAACCCCAGAGCCTGTGAATGTTGCCTTTTCTGGCAAAAGAGATTTTGCAGATGGGATTGAGTGAAGGACCTGGAGATGAGGAGAGTATCTGGGGTAATCCTGACGGACCCAGTCTAATCTCATGGGTCCTTAAAAGCAGAAAGTTTTTCCCAGCTGTGCTCAGAATGAGCCTTGGTGACAGAAAAAGGATTCAGGGAGATGTGATGTTGCCAGCTTTGAAGATGGGGGAAAGGGCCACAAGCCAAGGGATGACAGCAGCTTCTAGAAATGAAAAGGAAGGGAGAAGAATCATGGTCTTGGCTTCTGGTAATTTTAGATTATGGTGATCATTTTTTAGTTATATATTTTATTGATTATTTCTAAATGTAGTCATGATTTATGCTATTTGGAAGGAATTTAATACCTTAAACTTTATTAAGATGACATGGGGCTCAGTTACTTTAATGACCTAAGATCTTTGGAAAATGTATTAGTCTGTATTACCCGATGATGGACTTGATACTGTTAAGGAAAAAATATTACCTATATTATTACCTATCATTACTACCTTTATTAGTATTACTAATACTAATCAGTGTTCGTATCACTACATGTATTAAACTGATACTGGTAAGGAAATAATATTACCTATGTCACATCTATAATATCATCTGTATTATAAAAAACACTATCAGAGCGCCCGTGTGGCTCAGTTGGTTAAGCATCTGACTCTTGATTTTGGCTCAGGTCATGATCTCAGGGTCGTGGGATGCAGCCCCACATCAGGCTCCACGTTGGACGTGGAGCCTGCTTAAGATTCTCTCTCTCTCGGGGCGCCTGGGTAGCGCAGTAGTTAAAGCGTCTGCCTTCGGCTCAGGGCGTGATCCCGGCGTACCGGGATCGAGTCCCACATCGGGCTCCTCCGCTGTGAGCCTGCTTCTTCCTCTTCCACTCCCCCTGCTGTGTTCCCTCTCTCGCTGGCTGTCTGTCACATAAATAAATAAAATCTTAAAAAAAAAAAAAAAAAAGATTCTCTCTCTCTCCCTCTGCCCCTCCTCCCACCCCTCCCCCCACTCAAAAACACCCAAAAAACCCCACTATCATCAAAATTTCCCTACAGGGAGCTTTGCAGGTCCTACTATGTCTATGCAATACACAATTGTCCAATTATTCACCTTCCTTCCATTTTCAAATCCTCAAGAGGATGTTGGTGCCTCTTTAAAGGTATTCTAACCCCGACAAGGGGGCTGTGCAGTAATTCATCAGGCAGCGTGGATTCGGAGAGACCGTGGTGGAGCTGCTGGTGAGCAGCAAGAGCTGTGCACCTGAGCCCCTAGCCCCTTGATGTTTCTTTTCTAATAACTACTCGTTGTCCTGCTAAAGTCCAAAAAAGGGCAGGTCATACTCTCCGGAAGGATTGCTAGCAAAGGACTATCGGAAGCCGTAAGTGACAGGAAACCTGGTTCCAGCTCAGAAATCCTCTTGTGTCCATCTATCTGCTGTACCGGAGGGAGGTCTATAAATAGCAGGCCGGGCAGCAGCAAGCTGGCCTCACTCTCATGCCTCTGTGACCCGGGACTCTTGCACTTGATTCCGCAGGCAGGCGGTGGCGGGGCAGCTGTTGGCGGGGCGCGCTCTGGCCGACAGCTGCTCTGCGTTAGTGACGGGCGGATTTCCCAGGGGGGGAGCCCTCGACGTGGCCCAGCCTCCCTCGCTGCAGCACCCATCCCTCCCTCTCCCCGCTCATTACAGCGCGGCTGTGGAAAGCGTGGGCTCTACAACCGAAGGTTGTCTAAGGGAGACGTAGGGTCTGCATGGGAAACGACAAGTAAGTACGCATAGAAATAGCCCGTCTCCGCAGCCCCCATCCAGGGTCACCAGGCGCCGATGCAGGCAGCGAGCTTCCAAGCCTGCTGTCAAGCCTCCGGTAACTGCAGGCCTCCCCCTGATTGGATTCAAGAGCAAGGCGAGAAGCAGGGAAATCCCCAGGCTTTCAAATGCTCTGCGCCAAGACACTGCATAGACCAGTGATGAGGCCGTGTTATGAGTAAGAGTTAGGATTTACGTAATCTTGTGTCCGGAAGGGAAAGACAGGGAAGGAGAGGTGGACAGAGGGAGGGAGGAGGAAAGCAGGGAGGAGGCTCTACTCCTGAATCTGGAAAAAACTTTGAAATATGTGCAGCTTCTCTTCATTCTCTCTATTGTGTTCTGGAACCCGTCCAGGGTCCATAACCGTGGCAACCTTATGTGGGTCAGGTTGGGCTCCCCTTATAACCTTTCCTCCTTCTCCAGATCAGCCTGTCCTGCGTCCCAGGATCTGGCCTCCAGGCCCTGATGTCTGCCTGCCGACCTCAGAGTGGTGACGGACAGAAACAGAAGTGGTGGCATCAGGCTAAGATGGTACCCCTCTCAGAGAAGGCAGTTTCTGTCCTCAGGCAAAGCGACACAGACCAGCCTTACTCTGATCCTGGCCCCACGCCAGGTGCGGCTCCACTTCCCGCCTGGCCCGACCCATCCCTCCCCTCTCCCACCTTGGCGATGGCTGTGCTCTCTTACCCTCATGCAGGGCTCTGCTTCAGTGTCCCCCCCTCAGAAAGTACTCTCCTGTCTACACCACCCAAAATTGCACCCTGTCTATCTGCTGTCCCTTACCCTTTATTCGTAAGGGTATTATTTATTATAATATTTAGTAAGATGCTTTACTTTCCTTCTGCTTATTAACTGCCTAATTTTATATCAAATATTCCTGTGCTATAAAGGTCTACTTGTAGCCACTCTGGAATATAAAGAATAGAAGCTCTGTGTAACAACCCGCATGCTCTTTGCACGGGGAAAGAACCGTGTTTCCCATGCTTTCCTGTAAGAGAGAGACCACACGCGTTACGCAGGCAGATGACTCCCCCACGTCCGTGTCCCCCTCCTTAGAAAGTAAGAATGTTCCTGGCAGCTTAAATCCTCAACCCATGGACAGTTTGGAGTTAAATACAAATGGTGTCTTGAGTAACTTCTCCCTCCTTATAGTTAGAACTCTGAAAAAGAACTCTGATTCCAAAGGGATGATCGGATCTGCAGAACAGACTACTTTTAAACACATACAGCTTTAAACGAGTGGGTTTCTCCATCAGGAAGCGAGACTTTGACCAAGAATAAAGAGCAAGGCATGCGGTGACTCTGAATCTCCAGTCATTCTCAGGCCAGGTGAGCGTCAGAGCCCTGGAGGACAGGCAGGAGAAGGAGTTCGAAATGGGAAACTGAGACGCAAGAGGAGTCCCTTTCAGAAGTTTCTGCGTCTCCTCCTCCATCCAGTGAGACCCCTCTCCCCGGCCCCCGCTGCCAACGCCAGTAATATTCCTTTCTCCCCACCGCTCGCTTGCCCTCTTCACCCTCTGTGCATTAGGAAAGAAGAATTCATCCAAGCAGTTGTAAAATGATCCAATTTAAGACATTAGGTCTCCTGGGAGTTATATTTTAAATGGGAGATGTAAAATCCATCCTTAGAAATGAAGCTCAAATATCACCTTCTTGCCAGCTCTCCCTACCCCCCAGGGACCGTGTCCATGGCTTCCGGTTGGGGCTCCCATAACACTTGTAATTTCTCCATCTTGCATGTGCCACATATTATAGTAGGTTGTGTACTGGTGCGTTCAATAGGGACAAGGGATATGCCCAGCTGCAAGCTCGCAGAGTTCTCAGCGTAGAGCAGATGCGCCGCAAACATTAACTAAAGGAAGGAACCAGTGAACAAGTGTGCGAGTCTTCCCTGTGGGACTAGCGCGCTTCCGAGCCAGCACTGGTGTCTTACTAACCTTTCAGTCTGAAAGGCAATATGGCCCAGCCGAGGTAGCACTCCACAGCCAGACTGCCTGAGTAAAACTCCAAATTCTGGGGCGCCTGGGTGGCACAGCGGTTAAGCGCCTGCCTTCGGCTCAGGACGTGATCCCGGCGTTCCGGGATCGAGCCCCGCATCAGGCTCCTCCGCTATGAGCCTGCTTCTTCCTCTCCCACTCCCCCTGCTTGTGTTCCCTCTCTCGCTGGCTGTCTCTATCTCTGTCAAATAAATAAATAAAATCTTTAAAAAAAAAAAAAAACTCCAAATTCTGTCACTTAGTCGCTAACTGTGTCTCAGTTTCCTCTTCTGTAAAATGGAGATAATGGTACCTACCTCCTAGGGTGTAGTGATCATTAAAAGGGTTAACATTTGTAAAGCACTTCAGCTGGGACCTACCAGGTACCATGTGAGTAATAGCTATTCATATTCTTGTTATTGCTTGAATTCTTAGTAGCTACGTCGCAGAGATTCAGTAAATGGGCGTCTTGGGCATCGGTCACAGATGGTCAAGGGACAGAGTTACACCTCCTCCCCTCTCCTGCAGTCACAACAAGATGCCACTCACGCACGGGTGCAGACGGCAGGCTCTGGGCATAGCCGGAGAAACAGACGAGGAGAATACCAAAGACAAATTCCACCAACCACGAACTTCATGTCTGGGTTCCTTCCTCTGCCCAGTAGTGAATGCTTTGGTTTCTTTATGCCATTTTTTGAAATAGTACAAATATCAGTGGAATTCGTACCAAATTTCTTCAGATGACTACCTCAAGTGACTGGTTCCTTTACCCAAGAACACTTAGTCTTTGCGTAGACAAAGTGGATGGTTAAACACATTCATGTTTATAACCCTTCCCTGAGTCTTGGTCTTTATCTTCAAGAAGGGAACGTCCTCAAAGCAAACATCTGGCCACTCTCGACTGAATTGCGCCTTGGAAATTACTATTCAAGTGACCCGCCGGAGAGAGGCAAAAGTATCCTGGCAGTACAGTGATCTATGGGCAATTTGTTTTCAATTGTATATTTGTAAAGCAAATACTGAGTTTCAGACTGATTGTGGGAACTTAGCAAAAAAGGGTCTGAAAAATGTTTACAACAAAACATTTCAAGGTAAATAAGAATATAAAGGTAAATATGAAGGTAAATCAAATATAGAACATTATCAAAAGCAAATTTCTCAAATGTTCTTGTTTGAATCACCTAAGCTAGATATGAGGTCAGGAGATGTACTAATTAATTTGTGCCTGTTGGTTACAATGAAAATAACTATAGGCATGTATGAAGGCGTTCTGTTTGGGTCTTTGTTTTTTGTACTTTTCACTTTACCTGCTATATTCTAATTATTTGTGGTCTGCATGCCCTCTCCCCTCCCGCACGCACACACATGAATGTATGGTCCATATGAAAATGCTTTATTTTTTGTTTTGTGCCCTTTTCCATTGGCACCGGCCACATAGTAGGTACTCAATAAAAAATGGTTACATGAATGACGAAATTACAAGTCTTTTGAAACAAAGTGCACTCTCCAAGTGAAACTCAGACACTTAATAAAATTCTGGAGGTTCACAAGATGCCCCATTCTCTAAAACTTGGCCCTTTTCCAGAGCAGGTACAAGGTACTAAAGGAAAATTCTGAGGGGGAAGAGAAGCCAGTGATTGTTCCAGTAACATAGCTCGAGAAAATCAGAGGACTAACCACTCAGTGAAAGGAAAGGATAACCTTTGCCTTAACACGGACAAAAGGAAACTGGAGTAAAACTAGAAACATCTGAGAATTTGTTTTTCCAGAAGATGTTCTAGGAAGGAAAAGAGTGTGGACTATGTCTTCAGGTACAGATTATTTGGTTTGTGCCCTACGTATTATGTGGCCGACTCTTCAAAAGGAACGGTCTGCTGCTGATTATGCTACCAACTACCGTAAAAAGAAATATGGCTACCGGATGTGTGGTCCAAGTATGAGTTTAATGAGTTTGCCCTTTCACCAGAGCAATGAGTGTGGCCCTGGCCTTATGCCTTAACTGCTCTGTCTCAGTTTCCTCATCTATAAAAAGGGGATGATGACAACCCTTACCCCTCATGGAGTTGTTCTGATGATTACATGAGAACACTCATGAGGTAGTGACTGACGTATATGACAACTCAATAAACACGAGCTGTTGTGATGATCATCAGCAAATCCTACCAGCACAGGGCTCACACCACTTGGAGATGTTGTTTTACGAGAGTATCTTTCTCTCCCAAAGTGTAAACGAGGAAAGACCAGTCGCTCTTTTCCAAATGTGCTATGCTTCTCTCGGCACGCGGCCCTTGCACTTATGGACCATTCTGCCAGCTTCCCCATCTGCTCCCTCATTAGAGCATCAGCTCCTTGCAGGTGGGGATGATGTTTATTCATTCCTGTATCTTCAGTCTGGCAGAATGCCCAGCTTATAGTGGGGGCTCAAGGAATACTGTATTACAAAAAGGATAACTATTTAATAACAATGTTAACATTTTGCTAGTATCTGAAATAGCTGTTTTACCCATTAACACGACTCTTGCCTAATTCTGCTTGGAACAACATTCATAATAAACACCGTCACAGCAATCTGAACTTCTCTAAAAAGATACAGTCAAGCAAAAAGTCCAAATACCATGTCACATGGTAAGTTTAGGACAACGGCATTTTCAAGGCCAGGACAAAACTAGCCATTTAGGCTTAAAGTTCAGAGACTCAGAAAATTTTAAGACTTGTTTCTGACCACAGTGGAGCCACAAGGACTGGATTTACTGTCCCTGAGACAAACAGAATTTGTGAAACAAAATGGGAAGCAATTCGACATCAGGCAACAAAGAATTATGGTCTTGGAGGGACAGGAAAAAAATGAGGTGAGCTAGGATTGCCTTGAGCGTGTTTCCAGGCCACAGCACAGGACAGGAAATCCAGGTAGACATCGACAGAGTCTGTGAGTTGAAGAGGTGAAGCTGAGTCAGGAGAGATCAATGTGCCAAGAGTTCATAGGACAGACTCCAGAAGAGGAGATGCCTGTCCAGTGAGGAAAAACACCAATGATCCGAAGAGGAGTCCCCTCAAGTATTCAGCTAAATACTGCCTAGTGCTTGCAAGTGAGATAAGTAGCCGAGGCCAGGGAAAAACCTCCTCTTTAAAGGATGAGAAGTAACAGTGCTCAGCGCTCAGAAAGGTCCAGGAATAGCCTCTGTTGCCATCAGCCAGACAGAAAACCTCATGATTCTCAGGCCATTGGTAAAGTACAAAAGTCTTTGGCTGAATAGTGAGGAATAATTATTAACCTTGGACTGAGCACTCCTCCAGGCCCACCTAACAAATCTTAAAAGCAAGACCTAAAAAGATCAATTTATTTTTAAGTACCTTCTTTGCATTCCAGAACAATATTTATAGAAATACAAAAATATCCAGCACCCAAGAAGATAAAATCCACAATGTCTGGAATCCAAAAAAAAAAAAAAAAAATACCAGGCAGGCAAAAAGCAGGAAAATGTTATGATAAGGAGACTCATGATAAGGAGAAAATCAATCCATTGAACTAAGTCAGAACTGACACCAATGTTAGAGTTAGCAGACAATGATATTACAATGGTTATAACATGGGGTGCCTGGCTGGCTCAGTCAGAAGAGCATGTGACTCTAAATCTCAGGGTTGTGAGTTCGAGCCCCATGTCAGGTATAGAGATTACTAAGAAAACCAAATTTGAAAAACTTAAAAAAATTGTTATAACACTATTCTTTTTTTTTTTAAAGATTTTATTTATTTATTCGACAGAGATAGAGACAGCCAGCGAGAGAGGGAACACAAGCAGGGGGAGTGGGAGAGGAAGAAGCAGGCTCATAGCGGAGGAGCCTGATGTGGGGCTCGATCCCATAACGCCTGGATCACGCCCTGAGCCGAAGGTAGACGCTTAACCGCTGTGCCACCCAGGCGCCCCGTTATAACACTATTCTATATGTTCAAAAAATTAAAGTAGATGCATGGAAAATATCAAAGATCCAAATCTGGGGCGTTCAGATAGCTCAGTAGTTTGTGCGACTGACTCCTAGTTTGGGCTCAGGTCGTGGTCTCATGGTCATGAGATCAAGCCCCGCATTAGGCTCCATGCTCAGCACAGAGTCTGCCTGAGATTCTCTCTCCCTCACCCTCTGCCCCTCCCCACCCCAAGCTCTCTCTCTCTAAAAATAAATAAATAAATAAATAAATAATCTTTCAAGAAAAATCCATGTCAAACATCTGGACATGAAAACTATAGTGTGTGAGATGTTAAGGACAGTTAATGTTATTAATGGCTGTAGGAGTGCTGACAAAACTGACTCTATCTTTAGCCTTTCATCTTGTTCCTGTCTGTGCGGGAATTTCCCTCGGGGACTACATGTTCCCGACCCCTTGGAAGTTCATACATGCCCTGACCAGAGAGCAGGAAGCCTTGTTCTGATTGTCCGTCGGCTATAGATGCCTCCACTTTAAATAACCGCCCTTACCCTATAAAATCTGTGGGCGAGGTCTGGACTTCGTGGAGAAGAGCTGCATAACACTGAGTTGTTGTCCACGAGATTGCCCCGTCAGTAAGTTAACCTGGATAAAACTCAGTATAAATGGTATCCAGTGTCATTTTTTGGTCTCAAAGTGCCTTGTCAGTCTGGAGGATACTTAACTGTCCCTCCTCCACTTTCCAATGGCAAATGAGATATTGCAGATGGAAAAATTAGTGACCTTGAAGATCGAAGACATAGAAATAGAAGTTTTCCAAAATGAAACAAAGAAGAGAGAATTTTTGTAACAAACAGAGCATCTGTGTGCTGTGAGACAATTTCAACAGGGCGAATATACATACATATATATAAATATAAAAACATACATATATATATATATATATTTGCAGTCCCTGAAAGAGGACAAAGACAGAAGTATAGAAAAAAAGTCTGAAGAAATAATGGCTGAAAATTTCCAAACTGGGTAGAACTATAAACCCACAAATCCAATAAGATCAGTGAACTCCAAATGCAAAAAACATAAATAAGGCAACATCAAGGCACCTCATAATTAAATTGCTCAGGGGGGGCACCTGGGTGGCTCAGTCAATTAAACATCCAACTCTTGGTTTCTGCTCAGGTCATGATCTCACAGTTCTGAGATTAAGCCCCAAGTTGGGCTCCGTGCTCCGCGGGGAGTCTGCTTGTCTCCCTCTCTCTCTGCCCTTCCCTCTGCTGTCACATTCTCAAATAAATAAATCTTTTTAAAAAAAGGTTTGATAATAATGAAAAAAATTTTAAAGTTTGATAATAGAGAAAGAGAAATCCTAAAAGTAGCCAAATGGGGGAAAATACACATATGGAGGAACAAACGTAAGGATGACAGCACATTTTTTTTGCTGGAAACAATGCAAGTGAGAAGACAATGCAACAATATCTCTCAGTGTACTGAAAGATCGCTTGATGTGGCAAGCATTACCTGATTCCAAAACCTAAGGTAGAAATTACAAGAAAACTACAGATCAATATTGCTTATAAAGTTGGCTCCATTTATTCAGACAATATGATTGTTTATGTAGTCGATGTGAGGGAATCTACAAAGACACTAAAACTAATAAATGAGTTTACCAATGTCATGGGATATAAGATAAATACACAAAATTCAACTGTGTTTCTATTAGCAGTGAACAATTGGAAATTGAAATTTTAAAAAACAATACCATTTACGGTACATCAAATATATGAAATGCTTAGAGATATATCTGACACAAGATATGAAAATCTTTAACATTGAAAACTACAAAACATTGTTGACAGGAATTATAATAATATATATCGTATATATCATATACATATAATATATACCATATATATAACAAATAAATGAAGAGAGAGAGCATCTTCATGGGTCACCAAAATCAGCATTATTAAGATTTCATTCTCCCCAAGTTGATCTGTAGATTCAACTCACTGTCAGTTGAAATACCAGAGGGCTGGGTTTTTGTAGAAATTGACAAGCTGTTTCCAAAATGCAAGGGGATAGTCTAAATAATCTTGAAAAAAAAGTGCAGAGTTGTAGGACTAATGTGACCTGATTTCAAGACTAATTATAAAGCTACACTGGTCAAAAGAGGTGGGATGGGTGTAAAGACAGACAAATGGTGAAATGGAAGGAAATAGTCCAGAATTAGACCTACAAACCTGGGCCACAGCTTTTTGCAAAAGCACAAAGGCATGCAGTGGAGAAAGGATAGTCTCTTGAACAAATGGTGCTAGAATGATTAGATATCCATACGCAAAAAAAAAAAAAAAAAGGACTTTGATTCATAGATGTACATAATACCCAAAAATTTACTCAAAATGGATTATAGATCTAAATGTGAAAGTTAAAATTATACAACTTCTATAAGAAAAAAGCCTTTTGACCTTGGGTTACACAAAGATTTCATAGATACAACACTAACAGTACAGCCCCCCCGAATAATAAATTGATAAGTTAGATTTCATCAAAATGAAAAACTTCTGCTCTTGCAAAAAAAAAAAAAAAGACCACAGCCTGGGCGAAAATATTTGCAAATCATGTATCTGATGAATGAATTGTATCCAGAATATATAAAGAACTCTTGAAACTATATTATAAGAAAACAGACAACGCAACAGAAACTTTGGGCAAAAGATTTGAACAGACACTTGACCAAAGAAGATAGACTGATAACAAGCACATGAAAAGATGCTCAACATCATTATCCATTAGGGAAATACAAATTCAAACCGCAGTGAGAAACCACTGCAAACCCATTAGAATGACTACAATTAGAAACTTAACCATGGTGAGTGTAGGTGAGGATGTGAGAGACCCAGAGCTCTCTTAGACGGCTGCTGGGAATGGAAAATGATGCGGACACTTTAGGAGACGACTGACAAACTCTCTAAAACTTAAGCATATACCTATTCTATGATCCAGCCATTCGCTTCTTCCTCTTTAATCAGGAGGAAAGGAAATATATGTCTATGAACAAATCCATGTGTATGAATGCTCATGGCGACTTTATTTGTGAGTGAGAAACTAGAGAGAACCCACATTTCTACCCACAAATCAATTAACGGTGCTATCTTTGTGCAACGGAACGCTACTGAGCAACAAAAAGGAATGAACTATTTACATACGCTCCGACTTGGGTGAATCTGAACGTGATTCTACTGAGTGAAAGAAGCCAAGAAGTACATACTGTAAGATCCCATCTACATGGAATTCTAGAACATGCAAACTAATTTATAATGGCAGAAAACAGATAAGTAGTTGCCTAAGGATAGGTTGGGGCCCGCAGGGGTTGGGGGCAGGGATGACAAAGGAGCAAACTTTTGGGGGCTATGGATATGCTCACTATCTGGTTTGATGGTGATGGTTTCACTGGTTTGTACATACGTCAAAACTTATCAGATAGTACATGTTTAATGTGCAGTATGTTATATGTCAGTTATATCTAAATCAAGATTAAAAAAAAAGATTAAGCTAAAAATTAAACACAAATAATGCTCCTACCTTTTAGCCCTTGACCTTGGTCAAGATGACGTCGCCTGTATAATTCTCTGCAGAGGAAGCGACATCACCTTCACTTCTGGAGGTAAGCCAAGGGGTGAACAAATGCTTTAATCATAATAATCGCTGTAGTTCTAGCCCCTGGCTTAGAGGAAGTGTGTGTAACAATAATACTTCGTGCCTATAGTTATATGGGTCTAAAAATTTACTAACCAAAGAACTGTGAAAATGTGATTTTCCAACAAGTTATATTTAAGAGGTGATATCTCTGAAGCACTGCACGTGGCAAGAGCATGTATTTCTTTCAAATACACAGAAGAAAACCAAGGAACAACTTAATAAACCCTACCCTGCAAGGAGTCCTGAGAACAACGATGCTTCCAGGGACTCGGGATCGGACGTATGCCTGGAGCCACCTACCTTGAAATGCTGAGCAGGGCAAAATCAAAATGGCAGGTAAGTGCATGCCTCTGGTGGAAAAGCCACCTGTAGACTGGGTATTAGAAGGAAGGCAATTTAACGCATGCAGACGTAGCTGAACGAAAACCAGAGATTAAACAGAACTGCTGTAGCTCACACCATCCAAATATTGAGTCGCTGCGATTTTCATTTTTACTGCTGAGTTCAATTCACAAAAACAATAATATTTATTTAACATCCGTTATGTGCCAACAGTGTGGTGTCATCTTTAAGACTGTTAAGCATTAGAATAAATTACAGGAGGCAATGAAATCTTCCTAAGAAGTCTTTATCATTTGGGTACAGAATATGGCTACACAGCATGAGAGACATGCAGATCTTTTAAGAGACAAAGAAATGGGAAACATTATCAGCTAACGAACCTCCTTGTCCTTTCTATGTGTAAGTTTTCACAGCCATCACGCTTTACATAAAACATCAATGGGCCACTACGGCAATCCCCCACGTGTGGCCCAATAATTCATAAACAACGTAGAGGTTATATAGAGTATCCAGTTAACATGCTTGAACAAGGGGCTGTGGGGATGAATGCGGGGGAATGTATTTGGGAGTTCTTGCCCACAAATGAAGTCCTATGGTCATCTGTTCATGAAACAGACAGTCACTGAGTTCTTACGCTGTCTTGGGTGTGGACTAATGGCGGACAAAACAGACATATGGTCTCTGCCTTCGTGAAGGCTATGGGGAGAGGGTAGATCAAAAAATAAATATGTCATCACGCATTGTAATAAACAAAAAAGAGGTGTGTCTACTAGGTGGCAAAGAAAGCTTGCAATACGGCCCAGCTGTAATTTTAGTTCTCTCCAGAAACACCAAAGACATCGCTCCACTGCCCCTTTAATTGTGCTTTTGATGTGTTTTCAAATTAGCAGTAATTATGTGCACCTGACATTTCCGTGCTCCGAGTGCAGCAACCCGTTTGACAAGCGTGCCCTGCTTCTCCCTCCACGTAACCGCTGAGTAATGCACAGGCGGGCCAGCCCCCGCGCGGCACTCAGAGACCACCAGCGGCTGACTGCTTCCAGCAGACAGGCTGCGCTCCTGGGTGCTCGGGGCAGAAAAGACTGCCCGGGCTGCATTCGTCTTTTCAATGCCACCTACACATCTACACATCCAGGTGAGCCACAGTTACCTAGGTGGGTTCTGAGCAACGCTGAGGAAGAAAAGAGAGTTTTGTTCCAAGAGTGGCAGAATTTGGAATTTATTTTCGGGTTCCTTTCTTGTCCCTCCCGAACACCTAGTTCCTCTGTAGCTACATTCAGTGTCACTGGGAAGAACAACCCCACCATTAGCTCAGAGAGGCTCCTGTCTTGCCCCTAAGAAATCCCAAGTTTCTTTTGTGGTAAGTGGCCTGATGAGATCGCATGAGAGGTAAGAAGAATGACTTATATCATCGTATGTTTTGATCATGCATCTCATTGCACTGCTTAAGCTGAGCTTTGATGTTACAACAGTGCCTCATTTGAGGACGCAATAAAAGGCCTTTCACTATGAAATAGACAAGAAGTACGGTTGAAAACAAAAATGCTTCCCGAATGGACTTCATATAGTGTGACAAGCCTTTCTCAAGTGCCATTCTTAAAAACCTCTGCTAATATGTGAACAAATACCAGATGTTAAAGCATTTCCATGGTCTCCCACAGGGGGTTAGGTGAAAAGACGTGTGTTAATGTCAGGTTAGCGAAAAGGTCTACGATCGTGTCTGCACGTGTGAGACGTGTACTAGATCAGTAAACGCCCTTTGTAACGACTATTATAAAGTTAGCGGCCCCTTTGTGACATCAAAGAATTTAGTAGACCCCCACTTATAGTTCTTACACTTTTTTTTTGGTTGAGAACATGTAAAAACGACCAAAAAAGTCACTCGGAATATCAGTTGAAGCTTGTATAAAGAGCAAAATGTAGCCCTCCAGCCGTGAGGTTTGGACTCTCATCTTCCACCATCTTTGAGCTACTGTGAGTGAAATAGCAGATCAAAGTTCTCTTTTCATTAATATTTCAATAATGTCACAGTTAGCAATACCATTCTTGGTAATTATTCAAAGACACTACACATATTATAAACCAAATACCCATCTTTTAAAAACGATACAGCAGTTTAATTATATCAAGAAATACACTGGGAAAGGATACCATTTGGCATTAGAGGTTTGGGGAGTTCATAGGACATCACCAACAATCAACCAGAAAGCTTCATATTAATCATAAATGAACTGTTACAATTAACAAAGCTTTCATATCTGAGATGCAGCTGGAGAAATTCATTTTGGAAAGCATTCAGAAGTACCAGGCACAGGAGGCTCTGAAACAACACGAAACTATAGCAAGAAAATAGCAAGAAATAAGTGAAAGCTAAAAACAGGGTAAACAATCAGTGCAGAAGGTGTTCCATTACTTTTATGATCAGCCCTTCGATACTTCAACCAAAGACACAAAAGAGAAAAATGTATAAATATGCCTTCCCTCAAGAACGATCACTTTATTTGGTGTGATGGCTTTCATTTGTTTACAATAAGATGATAGAGAAGACAATTATGGAGGTGAAATCGATTGTAGTCACCGGAGGAAACCAGTCTGTATCTCGAAGCCCACCAGTGTGGTCAGCAGGTGTGTTACAAGCACTTAGGGAATCTGTTATAACTTCAAACGGAAATCCAAGAGAGCACTTTGCATTTGTCCAGAAATCTGGAGAAACAAAGAGAAATGAAACCCAGGGTCTTCTTTAGCCTAGGTTAACACTGTGGGCCCCCATCCTGACCCTCTCCATGTCTGGAGCTCATCCCCACACACTGATTCCTCAGGGAAAATATTATCAGCCAGCCCAGGGTCAAAGCTTTAAAAAAGCCTCATCACTATGCAAGCAGTTGGCACGCATAGCCTTACCATGTGTTGGATGGCTGTTTCTACCGAGTATGATGCTCGGCAGAAAATCTAGTGGCCGCAGAAGCTATGAAATGTCAATTACAGTAGACCTCTACTTCGGCTACACTTAGCCATCACCTGACAGCTTTGAAACATGCCGATCCCTGGACTGCTCCCCACCCCAACAGTCTGATTTCATTAGTCTGGAGGCGGGAGGGCAGCCTGGGAATCAGGACTTATTCTTTCTTTTTCTTTTTACATAATTATAGATTCACTGGAGGTTGCAAAGTTTTCCCTAATAACTACATTGTACATAAATGTAGTTACAATATTAAATCTGGGAAATTGGCATTGGTACAATGTGTGTGCATATTCTGTGCCATTTTCTCACACATGTAGATCCCTGCAACCACCACTGGAGTTAAGATACAGAATGTTTCATCACCAAAAAGATCATCCCTGTACTCACACCTTTATACTATCATCAGTCCCCTTCCCCCTATCATTCCAACAAACACTATTCTGTTCTCCATCTCTCTAATTTTGTCATTTCAGGAAGGTTATATTAATGGAATTATACAATATGTAGCCTTTTGAGATTGGCTTTTTCACTCAGTATAATGTTCTTGTGATCCATCCAAGTCATTGTGTGTTTCAGTAGTTCCTTCCTGTTTATTGCTAAGTAGTATTGCACGGTGTGGGTGTACCACAGTTTGTTTATTGTACCTATTATGGGACATTTTGATTGTTTACAGTTTGGGGCTATTACAAATAAAGCTGTCAGGAAAGGAAAACAAAAGCAAAAATAAACTATCGGAACTATGTCAAAATAAAAAGCTTCTGCACAGCTAAGGAAACCATCAACAAAACAAAAAGGCAACCTACTGAATGGGAGAAAATATTTGCAAATGACATATCCAATGAAGGGTTAACATCCAAAATATATAAAGAATTATCAACCCAACACCAACCAAACTGATTAAAAAATGAGGAGAGGACCTGAATAGACATTTTCCCAGAGAAGACATCCAGATGGCCAACTGACACACTAATGGTGCTCAGCATCCCTCACCATCAAGGAAATACAAATCAAAGCCACAGTGAGATAGACCTCACACCTGTCAGGATGGCTAAAATAAGAAAAGATAAGAAATAACATGTGCTGGGGCGCCTGGGTGGCTCAGCAGGTTAAGCGTCTGCCTTCAGCTCAGGTCATGATCTCAGGGTCCTGGGATCGAGCCCCACATTGGGCTCTCCACTCAGCGGTGAGTTTGCTTCTCCTTCTCCCTCTCTGTCTCCCTCTGTGAACTCTCTTGCTCTCTCCCAATTGAATAAATAAAATTTAAAAACTATACTTAAAAAACTATACTTAAAAAAAAGAAATAACAAGTGCTGACAAAGATGTAGAGAAAATGGAACCCTTGTGCGCTGTTGGTGGGAATGTAAACTGGTGCAGCCACTATGGAAAACAGTATGGAGATTCCTCAAAATATTAGAAATAGAACTACCCTATGACCCAATAATTCCTCTACTGGGTATTTATGCACAGAAAATGAAAATACTTCTTTGGAAAGATTTAGGCACCCAATGTTTATTGCAACATTATTTATAATCGCCAAAATATGGAAGCAACCTAAGTGTCCATCAATAGGTGAATGGATAAGGAAGACGTGGTGTGTATAAAATATTATTCGGCTACAAAAAAGGATGAGATCATGCCACTTGTGAAAACGTGGATGGACCTGGAGGATATTATGCTAAGCGAAACAAGTCAGACTGAGAAAGACAAATATGATACGATTTCACTCATATGTGGAAACTAAAAAAAAAACAAAACTGAATAAAAAGACAAAAAGCAGAATCAGACCTATAAACACAGAGAACAAACTGGTGGTTGTCAGAGGGGAGGAGGGGAGGAGGATGGGCAAAATGGCTGAAGGGGAGTGGGAGATTCAGGGGAAGAAAAGGCACAGCATAAAGAATATAGTCGATGACACTGTGATAGGGATGTATGGTGACAGATGGCAGCTGCATTTGTGGTGAGCACAGCGTAATGTATAAACTTGTTGAATCACTATGTCGTTCATCTGAAACTAACGCTGTGTCAACTATACTCAAAACTAAAGCTACCATGAACCTCTGTATAAAATGTTTTTGTGTGAACATAAGTTTTCATTTCTCTGGGATTCATGTTAGGAGGGTAATTGCTAGGTCATATGTTAAGTGTATGTTTAGTTTTTTTAAGAAATTACCAAACTGTTTTCCAAAGTAGCCATACCCGTTCACCTTCCCACCAGTAAAGCGTGTAAGAGACCCAGTTCCTCTGCATTCGTGTCAGCGTTTGGGATTATCACTATGTTTTATTTTAGTCCTTCTGATGGGTGTATGGTGATATCTCATTGTGGTTTAATTTTCATTCCTTTCCTGGCTAGTGATGTCGAGTATCTTTTCATGTGCTTGTTTACCATCTGCATATCCTCCTCGGTGAAATGTCTCTTGATGTCTTTTGCTCATTTTCTAATTGGATTTGGGCATAAGCGAGGTGGCATTGAAAAGTTTCCCCAGGGGCGCCTGGGTGGCTCAGTTGGTTAAGCGTCCAACTCTTGATTTCAGCTCAGGTCACGATCTTAAGGTTGTGGCATGGAGTCCTGAGTGCTTGGGCTCCGCGCTCAGCAAGGACTCTGCTTCTGCTTCTCCCTCTCCCTTGCCCCTCCCTGCTGCTCACACACACGTGCTCTCTCTTTCTCTACAAAATAAATAAATGTCAAAGGTTCCCCAGACGCTACTCATACGCAGCTAAGTTCGGGAAGCTCTGCCTTGTGATAACCTCTCTGTGTAGGTATACACTAAACTTACGCTGTTGCACCAGTGCTAACATTAAAATAGGTCTGTGTGGGCAGGACAGGATAATTAAACATGCCGGAAGTGCAAGGCAAGGGAACTGGAAGTGTTTTCTGGGAGCTCAGGTTGTTTGCATATACTCACCTCAGAGCTGGAAGAGTGTCTGAGAACTCCGGAGGATAATTCTGGAAATGTGGACCAGAGTCCTTCTACCTCACAGTCATGGGGTGTGCGCACATGCATGTGTGTATGTGTGCACATGTGTGTAAATGGCCATTCCCAAGTCCCTAACCCCAGAACTGCTGGATCAGAGGTTTTGAGGCTGGGGTCTAGAAGTATGCATACGCACAGCAGGTGTTTCCTGTGCTCTCAAAAACTTGAGGTCTGTCGACTCAAGGAAAACTAGGGGCCTCACTGTCTACTGCTGGAGTTTATCTTCAGGGCAGGGGTGGATGCTCTTCTATTTGTTTTTTTTTTAAGATTTTATTTGAGAGTGAGCATGGGGGTGGGGGCAAAGGGAGAAGCAGACTCCCTGCTGAGCAGGGAGCCTGACTTGGGGCTTGATCCCAGGACCCTGAGGTCATGACCTGAGCCCAAGGCAGACACTTAACTGACTGAGTCACCCAGGCGCCCCGTGGATGCCCATTTATTAAGAAAATCATTTCAATGGGGCTCAATTTGGAGACAGGGTCTTTGCAGAGACTAGCCTAACTGGTCACCCTGTGTGCAATCAGCATCGATGCCACACTGAAGCTGTCTTTCTAACTCTCTGGAGTGGTTCTGCGACCGGAACTGTACAGTCACGCTGCTTCTAAATAGAGAGAGTGCAGCTCTTGGGAGCGCTGAAGTAGTCGTCTACCTCACAGGGTGAATAACTATTTCCATCCTGCTATTCAGGAGCCTATAATAAAGGGCAGAGAAGCCGTGCCCCCTTTTTTTAATTATTATTTTTTAAGATTTTATCCATTTATTTGGGAGAGAGAGCACGCATGAGAGAGAGCTAGAGAGAGCACGAGCAAGGGAAGGGGCAGAGGGAGAAGCAGACTCTGCACTGAGCAGGGAGCCCTATGTGGGGCTCGATCCCAGGACATTGGGATCATGAACTGAGCCACCAGACGCCCCAAGCCGTGCCCTTTAAATACACACTTGGGGTCCTGTCCTCCATTTACACAGCCACCTTTACAAGGCTGGTCCGGGTGGAAGCTCTTTTGTGCTCTGGCCGAGGTTCTGAATTATCTTCAATAATTGCCTCAGTTCTCTGAGGAGCGTTGACATAACTGATCTTTCATAATATGCCTGGTCTCATTGTTCCTAATTCCTGGTTGCCTGCCATCTCAAGTCTCTGAGCCTCAGGTAGGTTGACATACGTACCCATGGGTGTGATGAGCTGGTTTCTTCTTTTCCCTTCCTGGGCTCTACACCCAAGGCTTCCTCCAAGGCTCCTTGCCTTTGGAGAGGAAAACAGGCTCCACAGAAAACAGAGCCTGAGGTGAAGCTTGGGTTGTTTATAAGGCTCTATCCGGAGCAGAAGAGTGAGGGGAAAGGGCAGGGTGTTAGGGAGAGAATGGGAGCAAATGCAGGGTGATGAGTGACCACAGGCCACAAAAACCACACCCAAGACTGAGCCAGCAGGACTCTGTGGGGAGGCCAAACGGGACCACCACAGGTTGGAATCATCAGTCATCAGGGAGGAATGGAGAAGAGCTTACCCGCCGGTTCCCTCCATCTCCTGACTCTCCTTGTTTGTTCAGAGCTGGTCCCACAGGGACTCAGCCACCCCTCTGTTCTGGGTTGTCACATGGCCCCTTCAAGCAGCGGTGTGGCAGCCATTGTCTATGCCCCCAGCAAGGTGGCAAGGTGCTTCATGGGAGCGCTGGGAGGAGCCAGTGCCCCTGCAGGTCTCCTCAGTAGGGCCCGTGCTGCCAAGCTTCTATGGCTTCTGTGCCGTAGGCCTCGGCCCTCACACTGGGGAGGCTGTGTCTGCAGAGAGTGGCTGAAATAAGGCCACAGTGGGAAGCTAGGGCTCCTCGTGAACAAGCTGCCAGAGCCCAGGAGGCAGATGGTGCCAAGCCAGTCTGGGGAGGCAGAGAACTCCAGTCCAATACAAAAATCCTTTCCAATTCTAATGTAATATTTGAGTATCAGTGTTCTTGGTTGCAAGCCATGGGAACATACTTTGGTTTTCCTAAGCCAGAAAGGAATTTATTGGGTGTACATGCAAGAGCTTTAAGGGGCTAAAGAGTGGGTCTTATAGACCAAGCAGTGAGAGCTGCAATGAGCACTACGTAGCAGGAACTGTGACCCCACACCCCTGTCATGGTGGCAGAACCCTCCCTCTACCACAGCTTAACATCACTACCTCCCCATGAGACCACGCACCGTCAGGCATGCCTCCAAATAATAGAAGTGGCTTGAGGCTTGTTATGACTTGAATAGTGTCCTCCCTCCCAAATTCATATGTTGAAGTTTTAACCCCCAGTGCCTCAAAATGTGATCTTATTTGGAGACAGGGTCTTTGCAGAGCTAATGAAGTTAAAATGAGGTCATTAAAAAAAAATGAGGTCATTAGGGTGGGCTCTAATTGAATGTGACTGATGTCCTTGTAAGAAGGAAAAATTTGGCCCTGGAGACATGCATAGAGGGAAGGCAATGTGAAGAGCTATAAGGAGAAGATGGCCATCTACAAGCCAGGGAGAAAGGCCTGGAACAGGTTCTTCTCTCATCGCCCTCGGGAAGAACCAGCCCTGTTGGCACCTTGAGTCTGGACTCTAGCTTCCAGAACCATGAGACAAGAAATTTCAGTTGTAGAAGCCACCTAGTTTGAGGTTCGTTTTTTTAATGGCAGCCCTAGCAAACTCATAATGGCGGAGTGCCAAGAGAAGAGAAACCCCTCAGGAGTCTGTTGAACTCTTTGCAGATTGTTAAATACTTTGATGTCCATCATTCTACCTGGCAGGGCTGCCCTCATGGCAGGAGACCTGTACAGTCACGCCAGGCTCTGCTCTCAGAAGCACCTGGCACTTGGTTTAATGGTCTGCTGTTGCCATCTTCAAAGTCTTAATAGTTTTTAAGGAGGGGCTAGCCCCGTGTTTTCATTTTGCACCAGGCCCTACAATTTTATAGGTGATCCCATCACCTGGTTATCAGAACAATCTTGTCAGGTAAACAGGGACTTTCTTATTGTCTGCGTTGTTGGGTGGAAAAACTGAAGCTGAAAGAGGGCGAGCAGCTCAGTCAAGGTGGACAGAACTACCCGAGTTTGATCAGGGACTGAGCTTTCTGATGCACCGACCTCTGTGTTCCATCCAATTCTGAGATTCCGCAACTCTAGGACTCATGTAAAAACAGGGAATTTGGAGCTCAAACCTTGACACAGTTGTCCTACCTTCCCTCCACGATCTTGACTAACACGGAACACGTGGAGCCAGGCTCAGTACCTACTCCCGGGCCCTCGATGTCCCTGGCCTCCTAGTTAAGAAGTTCCTCTACCAGCCTCAACTGATAGTACCATCTTTTTCTGCTGGTCCTCTCTAGCCTACTTTTATTTGTTTATCTATTAGACACCATATCTCTGAAGAACCAGAGTTCTTGCTGGTCTCCCAGCTGGGGTTCAGACAGAAACGGCTGACCTCAGGCCACTGGATCATGCCCTTGGTCAAGGACCTAGAGAAATACCTTCAAGATTCAATTGATGACCCTCTTCCTTGATTCTAGATATCCAGCCTCTCGGCTTTCCTGAGACAAGGCAACCCTTCTCATCTGTGTACACGGAGTTTCATCATCTCTCCCGGTCTATCTTCTCTCTGTCCTCTCTCTGTCCTTACTTGACTGGTGCTCTTCCAGCAGACTAATGAACTTGGTCCCTTGACACTCCTCTGATGTTCCTACCTTTTCCCACAGCCCTGTTCTACTATAGTTTTCTAATAGTCAATCCATTCTTCACAGCTCTGTCCCCAGCATCACCAACATACCCTGGAGATTTTCAAGTCAGTTATATAACCAATGTCCTAAAGAAACAATGAATAAAGTTGCACTTAATTTACTCTTGGATTCCAAGCAAACAGATCATTTTCCAAACCCACAAAAATTTTGGGAAGAGGTAGAAGGAGGTTTGGATTTTTAAAAAGTTTTCTTTACCACAGAATGGAACATCATTAGGGTGAGGTGTCCTGTAATTATATTTCGTTGTTGTTTATCCATCCTCTGAGGTAGACATGAGCTTGTGCCGACATTCCTTTCTTTGGAAAGAACTTTCTCCCCATTCTGTGTGGGTCTGGTGGGGCTGTTAGACAGGGGTGCTCTACCCCCGCTGCTGCTTCCCCATGGGACCTACGCTGGCCAATCAGAGTGTTCTATCTTATAGTGATTGCGTCAGGAATTGCCATGTGACTCAAGGAGCACCAATCAGAATCATCCTTGGCAATGGGTATATAGAAGCTGAAGAGAGACGGATGGTCCCTCTTCTTGTGGGAGTGAGCGAGCATGGAGACCAATGCTCAAAGAAAACAACCTTGAAGTGGGGAGTGGGATCTAGATTCAGAGACGACTGCTTGAGAGGATCTTTCATGTTGGTTGTTAGTTCATAGAGTCACAGAAATCGAGTTGACCAGCAGTCAGAGTTCTAAGGGTTGAGGGTGTTAGAGAAAATGGAAATCTGGCAAACCAGGGCTTTGAATTGCTCACACCCTAGAGTGATGGCTCAAAGAGGAGAATAGTAGCAGTGTCGGGACTTTTTCTTTCTTCTTTTAATGTGTGAGGATTTTGGGGTCATTACAATGTTGGGAGATGCTTTTAGCATTGGAAAGGAGGAATGCTAGACTCTTGCAACGTATAGGAAAGTCCTGCAGAGTGAGGAGTTGTCCTGTTACCTGCTCTCTCACTGCAGGAGAGAAAAATGCCAACCTGTGAAGAGTAGAGTCCTGGTGTCTCTGAGCGAACACGTGTATCAAGCCCTGCAGAAAACCAGAGATCCAACCTCAGGCTGCACCTTTTCCATTTAAGCTCGTTTGACAGAAAGAACTTACCATTTCACATACTAGGGAGTAACAAGTGATCTGGTTCTCTGCAGTTCGCTCTCATAAGTCCCCGGTCTTCTTCACATTAAATTAGCCCTTCGTATTAAATCCGGTGAACCTTCCATCTACCCACAAACGTGATCGTGTCATTCCCATGCCTAAATTCCTCATCGGCTGCTCATTGCCTGTGCACTCCTTAGCAAGGCATGGAAAGGTCTTGTGCCCTGACTCTGACCCACCTCCCCAGCCTCAGCCCTTGACACTCCTACACTCTAGCATAACTGTGCTGTTTGCAGATTTCAGCTGTTTCAGTTGTCCATGCCATTGCTCATGCTGGTCCCTTAACTGGGGATGTCTTTCCTACCTCTCTTTTCCAGACTCAGCTTATTACCATAACCCTTCCAGGAAGCCTTCCAGGAACCCCCAGCTGGACTATTGCCCCTCTCTGTGCTCCCATAGCACACAGCATATACCTCAATCTTCTGACCGTTTAATATTAGAGTATCTGTTGGTGTGTCTGTCTCATCCACTAGACTAGAAGATTCTCAGATTCAGGAGTTGTACTTTCTTCAGTCTTGTCTTCCATAGCACCCAGCGTACAGCGGCTGGCACATAGTAGTCCTTGAAAAAAATGTCATTGAACTGAACTGGACCTTGTAAAATATGATAGTCTTTCTGATATATCCAGTAACTAAGTCATCCTGGACAACAACTGGGTTAACCTGCAATTCATGTAACGTGTCACTCTTGGAGTGAACCACTAGTGTACCTGTGACCACTTGTATTATTACCAGATCCCCAAGACCAGCTTCTTGAGTCTCAATGTCGTAGAAATGCACACTGAACTTGAAAGAAAGAAAGCAGGCGGAGTTTATTAGAGATAGCTTCTGCACAAAGGAGCCAGCAAGAAAGAGGAATGTCACTCTCCAAAGGGGTAGTGTGCCAGGCTTATAAAGGCACTTTTCCCAAAGGGTGAGGGGCTGGGAATGGCCAAGCATCCTTCAGTCCCACGGTCATTATCTTGTGGTCCTTACTCTTCAGTGGACACAAGACAATCACAGGATGCCTTTCTCCATGGTTGACATGCTTTTAGGGCTCCTGGAAAATAGAACTACTGGTACAAGCAGGCTTTAAATTGTTACTTCTAATTTTGCCCAGACAACCATGACTCCCTAATGGCTGTTATCTTGCATTTGATCGCTTTCCCAGAAGGAGGGATTTGTCTCTAAGTGTATGGAAACTTTTAACCCCTGCCTCTGACCAGTGGCTTTATTGGAGTTAAGTCTTTTTTGCTTATCCTACTGTCTCAGTATGACACTTGTATGAAAAAGAGTTCTATACAGGCAAATAATTCTGAAATTTTCTTGAATCACTTAACTGAATAAAGGAAACCAATAGAACTGCTATCTTAAGTGTAGAGGAATGAAAGCTTTTTTTTTTTTTTTTTTTTTTAAACACAAGGCAAGGTGAGTTAGCTTCCTAGGCAAGTATGGTGGGGTGGGGGTCTGGAAACAGTACCATTGCTCGTAAACAGAAGTGAGGGGCTGCCCACTGGAGGCCGTTGCCTTTTCAGAGAGGTAAGGGAAGTAAGGTTGCTCCCGAGCCCAGAAAACTGTTGTTTTTTGGTCTGGTTTTGGAAATGACGAAACCAGTCCCTGTGGCATCTGGGCATCCAGTTCCCTATCTGGGGATATAATCTGGGTTCTCATTTTCCCTTTGCAGTCTCCCAGATCTCCTTGTTTTCACTGTTTCTGTCTCCGAGAAGATGGCAGGGTGAAGAGGGTGAAGAGAAGTGAAGAAATGTGTATTTTTAGCCATGACACAGCTGAATGTTCTGAGTCTTCTTTTACAACCGCGTTTAAAAATAAATGTCAAGAGTTAGGCTTTAAGTGATGTCTTAGTGTCCACATCCTCTTCCCTCCTTAATGGGGGCCTGTCTTCTTCCGACTGGTCACCCTGACCCTCTGTATAGCGTTGCTTTCAACTCCAGATACATAAATCACTAGCCAGGGGAATGCATACAGTTTTTTAAAATGTTATGTAAAATGCCTTCTATTTTAAAGTCTAAATATACACATTTATCCTCAGTTTAATAATACCACTGTTCATATCCAACAATATAAAAATGACTTACCATCAAAATCCCATACTAGGTCATGCTTTCAACTCATTTATTCATGAAATATTTCTGCAACTTACACTGAGGCTAAGAAATCAGGCCATGTACACAAACATAACCAATACGTGCTCGGCTTTCTAGGAGTTTCCATCTGGACCACTCTTTTCATGGGGCTGTGTGAGGTCTGCTGACATTAGACCCGCCTGGGGTTCCAGTAAGACGCAGAGCCTGGACCCACCTCAGTTTTGATCACTCTGAGCATGTGTGAGCTCATATGTCTACCTGTCTTCGAAATACCTTCTCACTGGAAGGGATACTCTTTCTCACTTTCAGGAAGAGATGATGATGGTCACATCAAACTCCTAAGGGTGTATGTGTGTATACTCCCTCAGTCAGGCCTCCAGAAAATACTAGGTTTTTAGTTTAACAGGTAGGACCTCCCCGCTATGTGCAATGAGACCTATAGCTGAACCTCACTTCAACCCTCACTGTCTGCGTGGTGTGAGGAAAATTATCCAACTTCTTTGTATTTATTTTCACATCTGTAAACCTGGGATAAAGCCCACCTGACAGGGTAACTTTGAGAATTAGAATAGAACATATGTAAAGTCTTAATCTAACAGCAGACATGTAGTGACGGCAGCCAACGGCCATTTCTGATTTATGGGTACTTTTCAAGATGAGGGTTTATTTTTCATAATAAACTATGTTTTTCTGCCCCGATATGTGAAATCAAAGAAGCAAACCATGAACCCCCTTCTTCTCTGTCTTGCGCCCTGTGGTTTAGAATGATTTTAAAAAATTTTATATTAACTTCTTTATTGACTTATGATTTACATACTGAAAAATTCACCATTTACAGTGTACAACCCAATGGTTTTTAGTATATTTACAAAGTTGTGCAATCATCACCACTATATAATTTTAGAACATTTTCAAGATGAGTTTTGTGCGTGTGCGTGTGTGTGTGTGTGTTAGGAAAGCAGCTCTTTTAATAGAATCTTTTAAAGGAAATATAAAATATTTTACACTGCAGCAGACATAGCTTCCTTTACCTACATTGGGAGATGGCAAATACTTTCTTTTTAAAGATATTATTCTTTTCATCTTTTGAATTCCTTCTGGAATGGTCTTCAAAATTTTATTCCCATTGTTTAAGATATCTGCAATTGTGATGGATCTCCTTTTGAAAATAGATGTGAAAGGGGTAAAAAATGATGATTAGCTTCCCTTGATGACTAATGGGGACTCTCAAACTGGCTAATACGATTTGGGACTCAAAAATCAAGAACTGGCTATAAATTAGTGAGACGGCTATTCTGGTGTGGTCCACATGCTAATTCTAAAGGTGTAAAGAGTCAACAAATCATTAGAAAAATCAGCATCTATCAGTTTATGAAGTATAGATTTTTTGTGCTCATGTAAGGAGTAAATCCCCGAATTAAACAGATTCTTACAAACTTTGTACCAAGGTCTACTATGGTACTTACATGTTGTGCTCTCAATGTGTATCTGGCTACCCGTCTCATCTGAAGTAATGAGAGGGCTTGTACATAAATCTAAATATTGCAGGCACTCACCCCTGTTCCAACACAGTGGGAAAACTCAGTGAGTTCCCTGTGAAAAAAAAAAACAGAGATTCAGGACACTCAGCTCCAGGATGTCCAAATATTTGCACAGATAATACTTGTATGGATTACCTGAGCTGCTAGAAAACTTTTTCTTCAACTAGTTCCTAAAGTTACCGTGGGGAATGCAATGGTGCTGAGTTATGGGTTGGAACACCTGGTTTGCTAACTGAACCCCAGAGCAAAACGCAAGTGACTTTAAATAAGGCATTATCGTATATTAGCAATGCATCCTTCCTTGCAAAGATAAGAGCTGACTGCAAAACATGTTATATACACAGGACACAGAAGATGCATTTTTAAAATCTTCATGCCAAATATTCACTGATTTCCTTGTCCAACCCTTCAGGTCGTGTCAAAAACATATTAATGGATTATTGAAGCGGAGATCATTCAGATCCAAACAAAGAAGTCTGGAACCTGGATATTTTTACTTTCTACATTTTATACATTTAGAAGAAAATCTGCACTTCCTCCTCAGGCTGCATTAATAACAGCAAAAATGTATTGTTTACAGTAGAAATGGTTTAAATTAATCATCTCCATATGATGCATCTGGCTTTTTAATCGCACAGGCTTTTTTGTAGCTGGATATTTCAAGATAATACCGTTGACAAGTAGATATATGAACAGAAGGATCAATTGGCTTTACTTTATATTAGAATACTAATTGTTTGGGTTCAGATAATATCTTGCCATTACAGCTCACGAAACATATGTCCACTATTTTATTTACTTGCCTTGAAGGTACCAATTGTCTTCATATTACAAATGGGGGAACTAAGCCTAAAAGAGGTTAAGTAGAATTACCCTAGGTCACAAATTTAATGCACTGCAGAATCGTATTCTCTGATTTAGATTCCGGGCACAATCTCCTTCCCCCTGTACTTCCAACTCACCCCTTCGGTAGCTCGTCCTCACCATACAACTTACAAACAGGTGTTGAGCGCCTATTACGTGCTCTAGACAGTCCTAGGGAATCTGACTACACTTTAAGATTTGGAAATAAATCTACTCTGAGAAGCAAATGTCAAGGCTGCAGCTTCCACCCAAAATAGATTCACATATGTGGTTAGGTGAACAGAAAGGTGTCTCTTCCTTTCTCCTTCAGTTGGGGGGAAGCCTGATGGTTAGAAGAATTGGGATATGACATTTGTTATCAGTTAATGTAGGAAAGGTTTAATAACATCTTAGCATAATAAGGCTAGGATTGTTAGCAAGAAATAAGGTAAAGTTACATGGATAGAAGGAAAATAATTTTTTTAGATAAAAATGGAAATTCCAGATCAAAATTAATCATAGTGGCAAGATAAGTTTGATTTTTTTTTAAAGATTCTATCTGTTTATTTGAGAGAGAGTACGTGTGAACAGGGGGAGGGGCAGAGGGAGAGGGAGAAGCAGGCTCCCTGCTAACCAGGGAGCCCGACTCGGGGCTCGATCCCAGGACCCTGAGATCTTGACCTGAACCAAAGGCAGATGCTTAACCCACCGAGCCACCCAGGTGCCCTGATAAGTTTGGTTTTAGGTACACCAGGAGAAAATCCACCAAATGAAACCTCCTTTTGATGTCTTTCCCTGCCCTCATCCATAGGCCCAGAGCCCATCTGCTTCCCACCCCAGGGACTCAGCAGACCCAGACCTTGAAACCAGAGACAACCTCTTCCTTCACAGGGCAGCAGTCAGTGGACAGAGAAGTCATGGGCACTCACCAGAGGCTGCAGAATCTGCGACTCCTGAGAAGGCACTAAGGGAGAGGGAGGCTGGGTTATTTCTGTAAGGAGCAGGGAGGGCGGGAGATCTAGGGTGCAGCAACTGTCCCTGAAAGGCCAGGAGGCAGGTTAAAGGCAAGGGATACAGAAGGAAACGGAAAGGAACGGGAAGGGAGAAAGAGAGGGAAAGAGAGAGAGAATCTCTGTGAAGACCAAGAGAAGAGCTTTACTCCCACTCAAGCACATCACAGTCCAGGACTTGGGCAGGAGGCCTCACTGCTTGAGCTTCCCGGGGGAGGTAAACTGGAGGAAGGAGAGGACGCCTTCCCCAGTCGTGCGCCCGAATTTACCCAGCAGCAGAGCAATGATCGCACCTCTAGTAAACACGTGCTTAAACCTGTACTATGTCCACTGGGGATTTAGTTTGGGAAAAAGCAGATGAAAAGGCATCCAGTCTGAAGGGGATAGTTTCCTGCCTCGTGGTCACCACTGTGGTCTGCAGGGCAGCGGGAGTGTCCTGTTGCAGGCATCCAGCCTGCCGGAGAAACAGCCAGGTGGATCCCCTTGGGTCCACCACGTGCTCCTCTCCTTAGAGGGCAGCCAGTGGCCCACCTGTGAGTAGAAAAGGAAGGAACCTGCTTTACAGTTTTACATGTCAACCCTTGGCCTGATGTGCTTTCTAATTAAAAGCAGTTAACTCAATCTTCCCTCACCTTCAGTCAAGTGACAGGCTGAGTTTGCGAAGTTAGCATAACGTGAAAATGCAGTGACATTAATTTCCCGCTCTCCCCCATTTCAGAATTCCAGACATTCTGGGAACCTATATTTATTTCAACTGATGGTGCGGGCTTACAGAAAGATGTATCAAGGCATAGTTACTAGCATTACCAAAAAATGTTAATATGACCTAAGGCACAGACAACAAGATTTCTTAAGGTAGTATATTCTCTAAATGCATTAAAATGTAACTCCAAAAACTCAAAACATGTTTAGGAAGACAAGAGTGAGGAATATTGTTAGTTCTCCCTCTGACATCCAGTTTCCACCTTCCTTTTCTTAGTAGACCTGGAATTTCCCAGCCTTGGAGTTTGGGTGGAATTGGTTCCACCTCCCAGATCCTGGAGCAGGCTCTGATTGGCTTAATCCAGTCATAATGAACCACCTCCTTCTAATCACATTCATTGGTTCAAGAAAGAGCACCTGGGGGGGCCTGGGTGGCTCAGTCCGTAGAGCATTGGACCCTTGATTTCAGCTTAGGTCATGATCTCACGGTTCTGGAATGGAGTCCCTTATCGGGCTCGGGCTCGGTGCTCAGCTGGAGTCTGCCTCTCTCCCTCCGCCCCGCCCCCTGCTCGCTCTCTCTCAAATAAATAACTCTTTAAAAAAAAAAAAAAAGAATGAGAACCTGAAAGACACTGAGATTCAATTAGGGGATTTTGGGGTAAGCATTGAAAACGTAATGCCTTCCTAGTGGATGTGAAAAAGCAAGCAGGTAGCCCCGGGAAACGTCCAGCTGTTTGGGTACCAAGACGGAAGCGCCTGAAAATAGCCCCACCAAGCACCAAAGTGGCAGAGCCGCAGGGTAGAAAGGTGGAGAAACTGGGTCCAAGTCACAGGTCTGCAGCCCTGGCCCGGCCTCTCTGTGGGAAATCCCTTTCATGAACCAATAAATTTGTTTTCTGAGCCATTTGGGTCAGATTTTTCTGTTACTTGCAACCAAGACATCTTAACTTACTAAAAAATCTACCATGTAGAAAGACACATCTAAAACTTTTCACAAATCATTTAGACTTGGAGTTTCATTTTCACAATGAAATCTCACGAAGAACCGCAAAATACTGGTAATACCCACAAGAGGTATGTAGAAAGGAAATCGTTTTTTCCCTCCATCTGAGAGCTTTTCTTTTCCTCCCCCTCTCCCTCCCTCTTCTTTGCTCCTTCCTCTTGCCAAAGGGAACACTAGGTAAATCCTATCAGGTTGCAGCCAAGGGCACCACCGAAGACTGCCTTAGTGCTGCGAAACGGTGCTGAGAATCTTACCATTTCGAGTGCATGGCGTCCTAACGTGTTGGTAATCTAGATTTTCCTTCCTTTTGTAGGTAATATACACGATGACCTCTTAAACACCCATCATTATCTGCCGTTGTTATCTAGTGAAGAAAACACGAGCAGCCTTCATTCCCTGCCTGCCAGGTAAACCTTGGGCAGGTGTCAGTGCCAACTAGAGCTGTCGCACGTCTAATTACTGGGTCACATATTGCCTTGCTTCTGGGTTATGAGCCCCGTTTTGAATCCTCTTTGTATCCCTCGTTGCAGAGCAAATATTTGAACATGTCCATTGAAGATGCTGCTGGTAATCTAATTGTGGCATTTGGTTAGATCCAATTTGGCCCATGTCTGGTGTGAATTACATGGCAGAGCTATCCTCTATCCATATCACCTATTATGGGGTGCTGGGCAGTTGTGCTGGATCTTGCCCCAATTGCTCAACAGCTAAATTTCATTAAGTCTGTGTAACCATTTGTACTAGGTTTCTGAGACAGATTGCTTTGATTTCGCTCACTCCTCCCCCACCCCCATTCTGAGCTTCAGGGCCCCAGATCCAACTTGTTAATGCCCACGGGGCCATCAGTTCCTTGATGGACATGGAGAACTGGGCTTGGCTGCCTTCTCCAGGCGGGGGAGTACAGGCTGCTAGGTTTGGTATTGCCCTCTTAGCTTCTCTCCCTTGTTGACTACATTGTTTCAGGATTAGGGGGTAGATGTTTCCACAGATCCAAAGTTCAGGCAGCTTACAAGCACTGGGCATGTTGTCAGCTCTGGTCACCACTGGCAATGTATGACCAGGGAACACTCTCTGGCAAGAGCCCCATGGGCTAGTACAGTACCTCAGATGTGCGTTAGATGGCCCGGGAAAAGATGCAGACACACACATAAATGTATTAAAGAACATAGGGACACCTCTGTCATCGGTGTTGGTGCTGGCTTCACAGAACTTAGAACCCTTAACACCCATTCGCACACTTAACATTTTTCAGACCCCAAGGCAATACAACTTATCTCTTCCTCAATGTCCTAAAACCAAAGGTTACAGCCTATGAATGTCATGTAGATCCGTGGCACTGAGGATATTGGAATCTTTTTTTATTATTATTATTATGTTTGAATCTAACACTATTTTACGTCCAAGAGTACTTGGATAAAAAACCTGGCAAAGCTATGAAGTCCTCTCAGATCACATGAATGCAGTGATCCCTGTATTATAAAGTATTGTTTCCCCGAGGGGAGAATCATCCATTTTCTTGCTTCTTTTGATGTTCCTCTTTGTGGGTCCAGATGTACGCAAGGATTAGCATGGTGTTCTAACAAATGACAGCTAAAGAATGACAGCAATTCACAGTAGTCTTAAATTGGTATATATATGAATGTTGGAAATACCATATGGGTTTAGATATTCTTGTAAGGGATGGCACAAATCACAGAATAAGTGATAGCAACTTGTATGATGAAATAAAATTATTTTTGAAATATTTTCTGTGCTAATTTATCCTATTGACCTCATTATAATGCTGGATCTGAATGGGTTATCTCTAAACCCGAATATCACTTTAATTTTTGAAAACTTTCAGCTGTAATTGCTTCAGCAGAGCAATTTCTCCAAACTGAAACTAATAAACCACACTATAAGAACCACAGTGACTTAAGAAAGGTGGTCTGATTTGACATTAAGAACATAATCTTGATTGTCATAATATATTTAGTGATTTTTGCTAAAATAAAGGTGAAAAATACAAATTTATGGGAACACATACACGTTACTTGTGAATTGTCTCCCTAATATTACCCACGCAGATATTACCAGCCCATCATAAGAACAGTCAGGCATATGCAATAATGACTGAGTTCTGTCATCTTTGACATTTTACTGATATTCGGTCATATAATAAACCATAGCTTTATACTTCTTTTTCTGTTTCACTGGTATGAAAGTGTAATTGTCAGGGTAATAATAGAAAACACTTGAAGAGCTTAATTTAGAAACTTTAAATATTTAGGTATATGCCACATTGGCCTCCATTTGTCCTCTTGCCCCATCGGGCAAAAATGTTGGTGGCGGCCGGAGAGGGTGCGTACCAGGATCCAGGATCCTCTCGGCTCCAGCTCCTCAGCGCTGGACTCCCGCAGCTGGCCCGCAGGTGCCCTCGGGCCCCGCCCCCTCCTCCCACCTCCTCGGGGATTGGCTACCTTGGGCTAGGGGGCCGGCCCCAAGGTCACGATAAAGTTGGGGGTCGCGGGCGCCGCCGGTACCTAGTTTCTGGCGCTACTGGCCACGTTAGCGTGCGCCCGTGCGGCCAGGTGGTCTCCAGCCGCGCGCCCTCGCTGCGCCCCAGGCGGAGTTCCCTGTCCCCCTCTCAAACTCGCTTGCTTCCCCGCGACCCCCGGGTCCGGCTTTTTTTGGAGGAAAGAGTCAAAGTCCGGGCCTCGGTGCCTTGCGAGTGTCCGAGCAGGCTCGGCGCGCTGGCCCAGGGCGGCGGGGCGAGGGGTGCAGGGTGGGGACCCGGGCCGGGAGGGACCCGGGAGGCGCGCGGGGGCTGCAGGAAGCAGGGGCGGCGGCCGCTCGGGCCCCGGCTCGGCGGGGTAAGAGACACCCGGAAACGGATTCCACTTGGGTGCCCGCCCGAGGGGGCGTCTCGGAGGGAGCGGGAGGAGCAGGCGGGCGGCCGGCTGCTGAGTAATCCCCGCGGCGGCGGGAGGTGGCGGCCTGGGCGCTCACGTACCCCGCCGCGCTGCAGCCGGCCCGGCTCCTCCCCCCCGGCCCGCCCCGGCCCGCCCAGCCCGGCGCCGCCCCTCCCCCGCCCCGCTCGGCTGCGCGGCGCTCCGGGCAGGTAGAGCCGGGCTCCGGGCGCGCGGGGGCCGCAAGCAGCTGCCGCCCCACCTCGCCTCGGCCCTGCGCACAGCCTCGCGCGCCCATGGCGGGCTCGGAGCAGCAGCGGCCGCGGCGGCAGGACGACGGAGACTCGGCCGCGGCGGCGGCGGCGGCGCCCCTGCAGGACGCGGAGCTGGCCCTGGCTGGCATCAACATGCTGCTCAACAACGGCTTCAGGGAGTCGGACCAGCTTTTCAAACAATACAGGTGACCGACGCGCCCTGCTCCCGCGCCCGGGCCACGCGCCCCTCCGGGCGGGCTCACGCGCCGCGATCTGCCGCGGGCCCAAGAAGCCGCCTCCCCCTCCCGTCGGTCACTAATCCCTGGCCTTGGTGCCCAGGTCGCCTCCCTCGGCCTGCGCTGCAGCCGGCGCTCCTGCGCCTTTGTCACATCGCCCCTCCACCCCCGTTCCGTTGTCCTTTGGCTCCGCGGGACCCGCCACCCGTCCTCCGCGCGCTCCCGCAGTCTCCCCTCACTTTCTCGTCCCCCACCCCCCCGAGAGGGGCGCCCGGCTCTTGTTCGCTTCTCTCTCACGGGTCCGGAGCCCGTTGGTTTTGGGACCTGGGACCGGATGCGATGGGAGGCAGCTGGGAGCCTCAGACTCGCGGTGTGGTGCCCGAGCAGCCTTTGTGACACGGAACACACCAGCTGCATCGTGCCGGTTTCTTGTGCCTCGCATTACTTTGCATCGTCGTGCGTTCCAAACGCTTTGCTTGTTTGAAAACACATATGCGTAATTGCCTGGTAGTGCGGGAATGAAAAAGAAAACTCAACCTTGCTCACCTCCCTCTCTGCTTGTCTAATAGAACTCAGTTCTCCAAATGAGTTCCTAATGCCTTTCAAGCGAGTGTACTTATTATGACTTCTCTAACTTGAAGAAAATGGAGGGATTGTAAATATATGTCAGGGCGGAGGGAAGAACACGTGTGCTCAGTTAATTGCTTTTTAAAAATTCGTCTTTTACAAAATGAATCGAAAGGACTGAAACCTGGTTGCCTTTCTTCTGTGAGTGGGAGGAGCCTTCAGTTTCACTGGGGACCAGAAGCATCTGCTTTCTGGTTTAGGGAACAAGTTTGTGATTTGCCCTCGCAGGGTTGAGGAGTCTCAAGGATGTTATTGGCAACTTCCCTGTAGGTGGCTAAGGGACATAGGCTTCACACTTTTTCAGACCTGGGTGGTTTGGTAGGAATGCAGAGACCGTTGCGCATCTGTGATTAAGAGCCACAGTCTGTAAGGAAATGAGAGGAGGGATAGGGGGAGGTAGAGATGCCTCACGTTTTCTGACTTCAGAGATTGGTGGTTCTCGGGTTGGAGCTTTCACTTTCCAATGGCAAAGCAAATATCTCACGACTATGAACTCTTCCCTAAAGACAGTTTACTCTTAAATCAGTTTTTTAAATAAAAAATCAGAGTGGAAACAGCTTTACTCAGGCCATTTTATTTTTAAAGGCTACCAGGCAGATTTCAATCTGAGAATGTACTTCATGAAAAAAACCACGTATGAGTGTTTGATACAGTGCTCTGATTTTTTTTTTTTTTAAGATTACCAGTTTGTGTTGTATGAGAGAGAAGGCTGGAGAAAGCTTGAGTCAAATTTACTCTTTAGTTGATCAAGATGCAGTGCTTGCTTATTTCAGTACTTTGTTTTTAAAATGGTATCTTGTTTAAACATTTTTCCTAAACTGCTTTCATGTGCTTAAATAGTGCCTTGTGATTTCTGTATATTGAAAGCATCAAATAAGGCAAAAATACTATTATCTTGACAATTTTATGTGCTTTTAATAGAGGGCAGATTATGAGTGATAGGAGAGTTATTTTCTCATGGAAACAGATGGACCTAAAAAGGAGGTTCTCTGTGGGTGAGTGTGTTGAGCGTAGAAGAGGATGTACAGTATATAGACAGGAGGGGTGTGTGTGTGTGTGTGTGTGTTTGCAAGATTCATTTTATTTTAGAGCGGGCAGGTGGGGGGAGGGGCAGAGGGAGAAGGAGAGGACTCCCCACTGAGCGGGGTTGCCCAAGTCACACAACCCTGAGATCACAGCCTGAGCTGAAATCAACAGTCTGCCACTCAAACCGACTGAGCCCTCCAGGTGCCCCTACTTGTGTTTTGAAAATAAAAAACGAAACTATTGTATCTGTTTTCTGCCAGGCACAGTGCTGGCATATTCTCACATATTCTCGCTATTCTAGTGACAACAAAGGGGTGAGCTGTATTTTTATCATGACAATTTTATCACGAGGGGCTTGAGTCTCTGTTAGCATGGACCAGGACACAAGCACAACGGTTCTAAATCAGGACTCTTTTCATTATCTCATTCTGCCTGTCTCACTAAAATTATTATACAGTTGACCCTTGGCCAACATGGGTTTGAACTGTATGGATCTACTTCCACATGGATTTTTTAAAAATAGTACTCTAAGTGTATTTTTGCTTCATTGTGATTTTCTTTTTTTAAGATTTTATTTGTCAGCACAAGCAGGGGGAGCAGCAGGTAGAGGGAGAAGCAGGTTCCCCACTGAGTCAGGAGCCCGATGTGGGGCTCAGTCCCAGGACCCCGGGATCATGACCTGAGCCAAAGGCAGACACTTAACTGACTGAGCCACCCGGGCGTCCCTTCCTTGTGATTTTCTTAATTTTACCTCTGGTTTATTATAGGAATACAGTATATAATACAACAAACAAAATACTGACCATCGGTAAGGCTTCTGGTCAATGGTTGGCTACTAGCAGTTTGGGGGGAGTCAAAAGTTGCATATGGTCGATGCCCCTGACCCCCCACACTGTAAAAGGGTCAACTGTATTTTGTGATTTGCCTTCTGACCTTATTTTCCAATAATTTAAACTTTTTAAGGGGTAGACAGTGGTAGCATTACGCTATGAGCTTTCCCTTGATCCGTCTAATTTGTTCGTGATGTGGGACGGCCTTGCCTTCTTGCCACCTCCCGAGGGTACTGCTGATCCATATTTTGGCAAACATAATTGTGTAGAGGTGTGGCTGTGGACCAGAATCCTGTAACCAGGGTTACAATTGTAGTTTTGCCACTTTTGTAGCTGCTGGCTTTGGTTACTCAGAATTTGCTCCCTCGTTTATAAAATGGGAGTAGTGTAAATCATAGTGTGGTTAGGATTAACAGAAATAACCCATGGTGGCCGGCACAGCGGAAGCCCTCTGTTAATGCTAGCTAGCTTTATCCTGGATGCCTTCGCCACTACTGTGCGTTCTTGATGGCATAGTTTGAGTAGAAGGAAGAAACATTCTGTGTGCAGGTAAGTTTATACTTAAGGTTAGCCTCACATACGGCATATGAGAGATTTAGATCCTGTTATGTATTGGGAAACTTGTCTTCTGTTCCAGAGTTGAACAGTTTCCTGCTGGAAAACTTAGCAGTGACTTAATGTAAGTACTCCAGGAACACTTCTACTCTGTTTACAGAAGACAACACTGTTTGGTTTTCTCCTTTCTTAGGATTGTTTTGTCACAGAAGACCATCCTTTCCCTACTAGTAAACCTCCCAGAAGCTTATCCCCATATTTAATAATAGAAACATATTTTGTATCTAGTGTAACAATAACATTTTATTAAAGCAAGAAGGTCATTTTCTCATGCCACCTTACTAGTATGATAAAAGTTTCAACAGCTACGGAATGAGGAGGAATGGTTACTTCATAGAAACCGATCATGAAGGCCATCCTGGACTAACGGAAAGCCTGAATTGTATAATTTAGATATACTACATATAGGAATTAAAAATACATGCACAATAGAGTCTTTTGAGCTGTAAGAGGCTCCATAGTGGGGTTTCAGAATATAACTGCCACTTCTATCGTAACTATGGTATTAATGTAATAAGGTGCCCTATTGTTGGGGCTGAGACCCCATCATGCACTTGGGGGTGTGTGGCCAGAGGTTGAGACAGACAGATGGATGTTGCTGTGGGGCCTTTCTGCTTTGCGTCTACTGACTACCTGAAATCCAATTCCTACCGTCGGCCTTTGTGCTTAGAGATCTAATGCAGCAGCGCTCCCTCCTGCACCCCCCACCCCGTTCACGATGTTCCTGCGTGTGACCGAGATGCAGAGCTTTAGGTCCTCGGACACATGATAAAATAGGGGATAGTGTGTTGTGGTGTCGGTACAGTTGACAGGGGTGTGAGGCTGGGAGACGTGCCCCGGGCCCGCTGTGACCTGCGGGAGTGTCACCCAGCGGGAAGGAAACTTTTGTGGAGGAAATGCTGTCCGAGTGGCATGATGGGGGAGGGGTTGGGAGGGCTATGTGGCAGGTGGTGGGGTGGAAGTGAAGACCAGGAGACAGTGAAAGCCCCACCCGGAGCTGCGAAATGGGTGAGCGCTGCAAGCTGATCGATGTGATTAGGTTGTCCCGTTGGGTGACGGATTCTGCACTTGGCATTTTCTCGGATCACTGGTCGCCCGCGTTTCCTGTGAGCGCTGCTTTTCAGGGTTGCTTTGCTGCTGGGCGTCCAGTCAGCTCACGTTCTACGACCACCGTGTTCCTCACCTTGACCCTCACGTCCATAATTAACGCTTGGCGCTTTTTTCTCTTTTTGGTTTGCGATATTGCTTTTTTAATTGGAGGACTATAGGGAGGGGTGAAGCACACTGAGCTAGGAGGAGGACAGGAGACATCTGGAGCTCCTGGCCAGAATGAAATTTGTTGTTCTTATTTCCCAGGCTGGACGTTTATCTCCCTCCTCTCCTTGGTGCCGCCATCACCTCCTCCTGCTTTAACTCCTGGTGTTCTTTCTGACCTTAAAATGTGTGCTGTTCTTCCCCTGCCAACACTACCACCAATTTCTGGCTGTAGATGTTATTAAAAAGTCATATTAAAAAAAATCATTGTCAACTGCAACAAGGATAGAATGGTTATAAAGAATGTTCATTGAGGATCAATATGCATAAATAAATATGGATTTGCTATAGAATTAGTAAATGGTATTAAGAATTATGTTTTTCTTTTCCTTTTTAAATTATAAAAATGGCAAAAAATTATTAAAAACAAAAGGCAAGAAAAATTCATGGTAGGTTATATGTTTGTTTAAAATGAAAGTATGGATTCTAAATCATTTAACACAATTTATGGCACATATGTCAAAGCCTTATGACCTGTGTCTTATTCATGAGCATGTTGATTACAGAGCCAGTCTTGTGGTGGAGATGGCTCAGTATAATCCAGGCATTGCAGACAGTGTCCCATGGGCCAAATCTGGCCCGCTGTCTGTTTTTGTAAATAAAGTTTTATTGGGACACGAGCACTCTCACTTGATTATGTCTTTTCTGGGGCTGTTGTGTAATACAGCAACAGTAATGAATAGCTGTGACAGATCACGTGGCCTACAAAGGCTAAAATATTTACTCTCTGGTCCTTTACAGAAAAAAAAAATTGACTCCTGGCGCAAACCAGAGTTCTGTCTGGAAAAACTCAAAAGGCATGTGTAAGAGACCTGGGCCAGTAGGTGCCCGAGCCTCTTTGCCCAAAGCTGTGGCAGGTGCTTTAGAGAATGGGAAGAGCTTATAGGCCGCCTGTGTTTTCCCCATGATCTGGCTGCTCCCAGATAGCAGCATGGCTGTGTCTTGCTGCTGGAGTTTATGGAGAGTCCATAGATGCAGAAATGGAAGAAAAGGAGAAGCAATGAAAAGCAGAAATGCTTTAAGGGAACTGGCAGGAAAGACAGGAAACTCCTCTGTTGCCTCTTTCCATCCTTCTCAACTTAGGGGTGTGTTTGTTTAAAAAAAAAAAAAGGCTCATATATTTCCCCCCAGTTGTGCTTTCTGGAAAGGTCCTGATTAAATATTCATTACAGATTCATTTTCTTTAATTGGGATTCTATTAAAAATGCAACTGCCTATGGACTAATTGGAGAGTTTATGTATAGGAAATTAACAGGAAAGAAAGTGAATGTACTGTGGGCATGTGTGTATGTGTGTACCCACGATCACACAAAGGTAAAGATGTGAACCTTTAAAAGAAACTGTGTGCTCGGAGCCCTGCATGCTGCATTGACGAGCAGTTCTGGGAGATTCCCTTCGTCCCTACCCTAGTTAGAGGACTTGTACAGAGTGAAATGAAGTTTTGGTGAAGGTAAGAAAACACAAAGGAAGAGAGCAAGACTACCGAAGCATAGAACAACACTTCCTGTTCTAGTTACACGAAACCACTTGGAGATCCCCAAACACATCATCATATTTCAGGGGCCTAGACCTTTTTTCTTGGGCTGCTTTAGCTCCATTTTTTGCACCCCAGGCTCCTTTGCCAGGGTCACTCTCCTCCTTCCCCAGCAACAGCAGTGGGACTTTTAAAAGGCTAATGCTGAGAAAGGGCTTGAGGAGAAGATTATAAAGGATGTACAGAAAGTAGATGGCTGTGCAGCAAAGAATTTTCCTGTTATTTCAAAACTGCTCAGTTCCAGGGCTGCAGTTGGATAGGGGGGGACTCAGCTCTCTTACACCTTTTCCACTACTTACTCTGTTCCCTGAATTCTTAGTATGCTGTTCAACCAGTACATAGGTCCAATTTTGGATTAAATCGCCTTCGTGGGCAAACCTGGGAACACAGTCACCACTGAAAGCCTTTTAATTATGGGGGAAATGCATTCCAATTTTTGAATAAGTGACTTTGCATGTTTGGTTTGTTTTTGTTTTTTTGAGATGTAATTGACATAGATGTTTTAGGTATGCAACATAAATGATTTGTGACTATAGTGAAATAATCACTACAATAAGTCTAGCTGACATCCCTCACCACACATAGTTACGAAGATATATTTTTGTATAAAACGATCCATAAATTTGCTGCCTCAGAAGAGAAAGTCCTGACTTCCTGGCAACTGATTTGGAGATTGAAATAGGGGCTTTTCATTCGTGTGTAAAGGTGGTTGATGGTTTGCTGTCTCAGTCCTTTTCCTCAGCTGCTTTCTACACCCCTTCCTTCTTGCTCAAGGATTTCGGAACAGAAGAAATATACATATACAACAGGTAGTTACTACTGTCTTACAGGAAGATGATCCGTTATTACAGAGAAAACCCCTACACTGCGTCTTCCGTGTGTGGGACACAAAGGTGAGAAGCAGGTCCTTCAGGGTGGTATTGCTTAATCTCTTTCTGTCTACCTCAGAAATGGTCACTTTAACACTTAGTCTTGCCCACAGCTGTAGTATCTGAAATCACTGGCTTAGGGGACTGACTTTTCCTAATACGCATCCACGTAAGCACATCATGGTAAATAGTTGGTGCTTACTGGATGCCGGGCCACACACCAGCACTCCAGGAATGCTAGTCTTTATTTTATCCCGCTGCAGCTCTGTGAGGGGGTGCTCTTGTTCCCTCCCTCTCACCGGGGGTGGAGGGAAGCACAGTTACATCGGATGACCTGTCCAAGGTTTCCCAGTGCGGTGGAACTGCTGGGTGCGACCCCAGAGCCTGTGTGTTTCCCCACTACGCTACACTACCACTCTTCTGTAACCCCTACAATATGAGAAGTTGACCTGTGTGCTGCTGAAGCCATTTTGGGGTGAGATCCCAGCAATATGCAAACCATACCCTCACACCCAGGGGCCACCCCATAAGCCCCAGGGAGTCAGTCTCCAGGGAGTGAGTCTCCCAGAGCTTTAGGCACTTGGTGTCTCCCAGTTTTCTGTAGGATAAGGGTCCCGGGTTGGCATAGGATGTCCTGTGATCTGACCTATCTGCTTCCCTGACTCTTCCCTCAGCCCCTCCGCACTCGTCGTGCTGGGGTATCTTCTATCAGTTAACCTGTTCTGACTTATCCGCGGCGATAGGAGGCCTCAGTGACCCTGCAGGCTCTTTCTGTCCCTTTCGCCAGCACTGGTGATATCTGCACGCTGTTTACACGGCCACCTGTCTGTATGAGCGAGCGGAGATTGTAGAGATAGGTGGATTTCCTGATCAGGGGTTCCTGGCCTTCCTGAGGTCCCTGGAGTAATGTGAGGTCCAAGAGGTCTTAGGAGCAGATCAGCACCCCTTTATTTGCCAGTGAGCAAGTATAGCCCAGGGCCAGTGTCCTTGAGGAACTCTGAAAGCTTGATTATTCATCTCCTCTCCCCATACTGATGTGTAAGGCATGTCTCTTGATCCGGTGGAGGTGCTCCAGTGTGCCCTGTGAATTGACGCTCTGCTTCTCAGAACCAGGTAACAGAACTTCTCTCTGGCCTTTCAGCCTCTTCCGTTTGGTGCATCCAGGCTGCCCAGTGCCTAGGGTGGGGCAGTGGGGAGCAAAGCTGCCATCGAGCACACGCTAGTCCTGACAGGTGCAATCAAAGGGAACGCGAAGTGCTCTGAGGAAGTCTGCTGCTTCTCAGGTGGCCGTGGGTCTCAGCCGTGCACGCCCCGGCAGTGGCAACTCGGGGATCGCAGTCCTTTGAGTGAGCTGTCCTCTGCTCAGTGTTGTGTGCGGTCGACAGGCGACCTACCCTAACTGGCCAGTCTTTGTGGTCTTTTATCAGTCACCTATAAGGCTCTGGGCTACCTCTGGGTGGTGGTGGCATGACATGTTCTGGTGTTCTTTGCCTCTGTCGCATAAGAAGACAGAAATCTAGCTTCCCTACTTCAAAATCCCTGTGCTGAATTTCAGGAAGAACTGTCGCTGAAAGAACCTGGTGGCTGGGAAGGAAAACTTTCTAGAGCAGGGGCTCTCAACTGTATCAGATTTAATGCCCTCTTTTTATAATAAATATGTTGTAATTCCCCTCCTGTGGTCCTAAAATAAAATTGGTAGGTGACATGACCTGTTCACACAATGTCTAAAGGTCCATATTATAAAGAAGTAAAAAATGTATAAACTACATATATTTCAAAATGTCAATGCTCGCTATGCCTTCATCAGATGATAAAGTAGTTAGGTGCTGGCACGCGTGTGAAATGAATAAATTTGGATTTAAGAAAAGATCAGAAGCCATTCCATAGTAGAAAAATGAGAGAGTAGGTGCACTTTGAAATAAAAGAAGTAACAGACCAGACTTCTCTGTATATGTTAAGTGGTGAAATACCTTAATTGAAGCAGGGATAATATGCCAAGGCCACACACTGTGGAAGTTGAGCAAATGAGGAAGGGTGACATTTTTGCAATGAGCCAGGCTGCCTGTGTCAGGGTAGCATCAGAATAATTAGTTTCGTGCATTAGAACATGGGATGTGTGCTGACATTGTGTCTTAGAAAATAGGACTCCCATCTTTAAATCCCTCGCCAAGCCAAGTACTTTGAAGACCAAAACCTTTAACAGAAGTGTGGGATTAGAGGATGAATTTAAGAAGCTTACAGGGAAGTTGGGGTAGGGGTGGGGGTAATGGGCATCCCCTGAGGACAGTATCAGAGTAGGGTGGAAAAATGAGAATAAAACCCCAAATCATTCCTATATGCAGTCTTTGTGATAAATCTCAGTGTGTAACAAATTCTTAATACAGAATAGCAAAAATGAGATATATTAATGAAAGTAAGTGACCTCCAGGATTCCCTGGCTCTTCGGAAGTGTTTGGCTTTCAGTGTACGTCCAGGGGTGTTCAGAACCCCCGCTCCATTTTGGCCCGGGGTGGCTGCCCACGCGGGCTAGGGTGGCCGTTGCGGGCTGGGGGGGCCAATGCCACACGCGGTGCTGCTGCCGCTGACATAATTCTCTAAAACTGTGAACGAATCTCCATAAAGGGTGTGTTTCAACAGTGCCGGCATGACTTCGTGCTTCTTGTGCCCATGGAAGTAGGGTTCAGAAGTTGTGTAGCACGCGGCACACAATGCAGGCTGTCTCACGTCCACGGCCCCTTGCACTGCTGTCATCGCGGCATCCCCAGATGGCCCCACGGATTCCCCTCCATGGATAGGCACTGAGCTCGGGGGCCGGGGGGAGGGGGTGCGCACATGAGGCTCAAGACAGGTTTGGGTTTTGCAGCTGGAATCCTGGGGCTTCAGGGAGCAGCACAGGGGTGAGTTCTCTGCTGACAGCAGGAGAGGGGCTGCCCAGGCTGGTATGGCTTCCTCTGGAGGAGCGTGGTGGAGAAGGCGGGGCCTCCATTGCCTCTGTGACCACGGGCGCCAGGACAGAGCCCAGGGGTGGGGCTCCTCCAGTGCTGGGCCCCTGGGGTGACTGTTCTCACACACAGGCTTTTCCAGCTCACACACACACACACACACACACACACACGTACACACATGCGTGTGCACCTGTTTCAGGGCCCAGAGAGCTCTAGGAAGGGATCTTAGCACTAGTTCTTCTGTCTCTCACCATGTGGATGTGAGAACCCCTGGAACCCCTTCAGAGTGGGGCCAGCTTGCAGGACCTGTGTCTTTCCAGCCTTAGGTGACTTTATTTCAGAGCCCTAGTCTGTCTGCCCTGTCCCCACCCAGGTCTTCCTAACGTTTAATCTCCAGGTCTAAACCAGCCCATGGTTCACATCCTTCCTAGGAAGTGAGCAAGCTTTTTGCTAAGTAGGACACACACACACACACACACACACACACGTGCCACATCCCCGGGAGTCAGGATGCAGTTACCCCAAAGTTTCATAGCCACGGAGACCACAAAAGTGATTCTTCTAGAGTGGGAGGAAATAGGGCAGAATGCTTCACGACGATTTTCTGTTCCTTTGTACTTAGAAGCAGCAAGTAGGAAACACCCACACATACCATTTAGTGGTATGCCACTTAGATAGGGTGCCTCGATACACAGATGAAGAGTTCTCCCCAGTCCCACCTGCAACCGTGATGTCAGCTGCATCCCATAATACGTGGTAGTTCAACCTGTTCGTACCTGCTGGATCGCACCATCCTGTTCCTCGCTGGGTGTGGCTCTGGGAGCCTGGAGTCTGGGCGTGATGCATGTCTCCCAGCTCCGACAGTTCATGATCCGCTGCCTTTCCCCGCCTTGGCCTTCTGGCTGTCTAGATAGAGGCCTTTGGCTTTGGCTTTGTGCTTTCTTGCCTCCTCTGGGGCAGCCCTCCCGGCTTTAGTTCGTGTAGATAATTCATCCGTAAAGTAACTCTCACCAGATAAACAGATTTTTAAATGTATCATTTTCTCTTTATCACAAGTAAAAATTGTGGTGCTATCCTAACAGGACAGGAAACGAGGGAAAATGATGTTTTGTATCTGAATCCGAGTTGAATTTGCTAAATGTCGGAGATGCAGGTTTTGAGAAACAATTGGATTAAACTAAGATCATGCTGCATGACCTCTTTAGGATTGTTCCCAGTATAATGAGTCACTGTCAAGCCTTCAAGTGCCCCCCCCCCATTTTGAACAGTGAATTGCAAAGTCTCAAGTTATGTATTGTCAGTTGATCTCTGGTGCAAGAAAAGACTTCGCCTTTGCATCTTGTAAATCATGCTCGCTCTCTTCTTTATGTCTGTAAGAAACAGGTCGAATTCACCTGCATACTTGTGGCTCTTGAACTGTTCAAGGCAAGAATGGGGCTGCTTTTTTGGAGCCCCGCAATTGTTGGAGTAATTGGGTTTCTCCCTTTCCTCCACGTTATAGCAAAGTCTGTGTCAGTTAATTGCCCAGGAAAGTTTTGTTTCTATCTGGAATGCCATTTGCTTCAGCTGTCAACCACGTAGATCCAAATGGTTTTCGGACTGATGATTGATGTGACAGTCATTACTTTGAATTATCAAAATTACACGTTAAGCTAGGAATTATTCCTCTTGAAGTAGCACAGGAAAAAAAAAAAGAGGCCATGGGAGAGGGGAAACGGCTGTCTAAAGTCGTTTAGCCAAGTGTCAAGACCTGTCGTGTTGGAATTCTTAGAGATTCCTGTTCTGGTGACATTACTCTCACAAAAATGGCAAGAAACGAGAGGATGGTTTGTGTGTTTCTCTGTAGCCCTTGTGTGGCATCTCAGATGTGGGCCTGGCTGATAAGAGAGAGTAGTTGTGTCTAACTGGAAACTGTGAGCTGTTCTCTTGATAGGAGAATGTTGAGTTTTATCTGAGTCAAATAAAACCAGACCTCCTCGGACAGCTTTCTGTGCAAGCCTAAATTGATAGCTAAGGACGCTTAGGAATGATGAAGGAAACACAAATGAAATTTTCTTGACCTATGGCTCTACTAAAAACTGAAAGAAAATATAGGTGCCTTGGTGAGAGGCCCGTACTTCCATATGAAGTTCAGAGTTGCTTACTAAGAACTAGTTTACTAAAACTTTATTATGAAGAATAAGTCTCTAGTTTTCACTTCTTAATTGAGTAACAGGGAAATCTAAAATTTCTAACTGATGATGTAAAATATTCGAATTGCTTGTATAAATAGCTGAGTGTTTAATCCTCAATTAGAGTATTCATGCAGTTTGTAGATGATTGCCACACATAATAAAGGGACTGTATTATAACTTAAAGATGAGAAAATAAAACATGTTAAGCAATTTTGTTACTATAAGAATAACCCCTGTCGAAGGACAGGTTGGAAAGGGTTTTAGGTAATTGATAAAATGTGTCTGGGTGATTGGTTTTGGTATAGCATGGAGAAGACTGAGTTATTTATTTAAGATAGAGAAGGAACTAATACTAATGAGTTAGGAAGATATTCGATGCACATTAATGACGGAATTAGGAAAACTAAAAAAAGTTGACTTGATTTAGCCTGAAGAGTTACTCTCAGAATATATCAGTAACTCTAAATGAGCATCAGGCCTTGAGCAATAGAGGACTCTGAATTAGCAAAGCTAGAGAGGAATCGGAATGCAGTTAGACGTATTACGGTCTCGTGATCATCCAAGTCTTGGTCTTCGCGTGCATTGCTGCTGTGCAGGCAAAGCGCCACGGTGAATGGTAATCAGGTGGTGATCAGTCAATGGTAATCAAGGGGGTAATGAATGCTTGCTGTTAATGTGCACTGCGTCCTGTGCATTTCTTCCTTAATCCCAAGTCTCTCCAGGGCCCTGAGGGTAAAGTCGTGTTATCACTTTGCATGTGACCACGTGAAGGCTTACGGAACCCAAGTTAAAAAGATTGTGAGTGGAAGATCTGGCCCCCAATCCCAGAGTATGCTGTTTCCCTTGCGTCCTCCAAAAGAACCTTCTTGTTATTCTGTGTAGCATTACCTAGCATATTGCAGGTCCCCTGTCTAGCTTGATGGTCTCCTGCACATTCGGCCTTCTGGTGCTCCCAGGCTCAGCACATGGCACTGCTTGAAACAAGGTTACGCGCGCCAGAAGTCTAGAAGGCCCTCTTGACACCTCCTTCTGACTCACCTTTTATGTGTGTCTCTTTCCATCACTTCTCTTCATCCCCCTCCACCACCACCTAGTTAGTCCAAGCCCCTCTGACTTAGACCTCTACAGTAGCCCAGTCTATCTTCCTCATATCCCCTCTTCCTTCTCCACCCCTACCATGGTGGTCTTTTCATGTGTGAGTCTATGTTGCCTCTGTGGTAGGCTAAGAAATGGTCCCCCCAAAGAATACCTAGGTCTTATTAAGAAAGGCACGTGATATAATGAGCACTAAGTATTCTATAAGACTAAAGAATCACTGACCTCTACCTCTGAAACCAATAATACATAATATGTTAATTTGTTGAATTTAAATTAAAAAAAAATACCCATGTCTGAATCCCTGGAATCTCAGAGGGTTACTTCTATAGCCTCTTCCAAGAAGAAGACTTTGCAGGTGTGATGAAGTAGAGATTTAAGATGGGAAGGTCATCCAGGTGGATCTCCAGTCCACCTGGATTCCATTGATGCGCTCACACATATCCTCGTAAGAGGGAGCAAGGGGAGCTTTTACGCACAGAAGGCCGTATGAAAACGGAGCAGAGAGAAAAATTTAGAGATGCTGGTCTTAAGATTGGAGTTGGTGCCCCCCCCCCCGAGCCCAGGAATGCAGCAGTCATCAGAAGCAGGAGTAGTCAGGGAATGGATTCTCCCCTAAAGCCTCTGTGCCAGGTGGTGGTGGGGGGGGGGGCAGGTGGCAGGTGGTGGTGCAGCCCTGCTACCAGCTTCGTTCAGCCCAGTGAACATGGGTTCAGGCTTCTGGCCCCCACAAGTGGGAGAGAGAAATTTCTATTGTGTTAAGCCACCAAGTTTGTGGTGATTCAGCCCCAGGAAACTAGTACAGCCTACCACTGCTCTCAGGATTAGGAACTCTGTGGTGTAGCTTGGCACTGCGTGGTTTGTCCCTTGACCATCTGCAGACTTATCTTTTTATTTTCTTGTATTTTAAAATAATTTCACTGTGTTCCTTATAGGCTATAGCTGTACAAAGCCAAGTAAGCTCATATGGTAAAGTAGACTCCTAGGTCTTTTTTTCATGTGATGCTTTATATAAAAATGCAAAAGTAAAATAGCTTTAAATTGACAGTGATTTTGGTCTTAAGCTTTAGAATCTATAAAAGTATGAGGACTTTGGCCAGTTGTATCCTCTTAGAGCCTTCTGTTAGCATTGCTCTCCTTACTCTTTGACCTTTAACCATCTTACTTGTCTTTCAGATTCTGGAAGGTTCTCTAAGAATCCTGTTCTTTTCCTCTGGTCTTTTTATCTCGGTTTATAATTACACAGAAATAGCATTTGCTTTGCTTGGTTCTGATATGCATGGGTTTCAGTTACCAGAGTTAAAGAAGACCAGATAACAGGGTTCGAGTTTCAGTTATGCCTGTGTTTGAACTGTGAGTGACAGTATTTACAAGCTGCCAACTCCACAGCCTGCCAGTCACCACAGGTGCGACAGACACATGTCATGATCAGTGACCACATCACTTCTTTCAGGGTCTGCCTGTGATTGGCCACCGTGCTTCCCTTCGGTTCCCACACAGACTGCAAAGTGTGTCCTTGTGTGGACTCTTTGTCTCATAGGGTTAAACTCACATGACATTTTACAAAAACGGGTAAGCAGAAGAGGGACTTGGCCAACAAAGATGAACGGGCAGCAAAAACTGGTAATGTTGGAGTTGAAATGTGAGTTAAACAAATGGAGCTATAGAAGAAAAAGCTAATGTGAGAATATCCCTGCCACCTTTCAAGAGATGACATGTGCAGCCATGGGTGCCTAGTGAAGGCATTTTTTTTTTTAAAGATTTTATTTATTTATTAGAGATAGAGCATGAGCTGTGGGGAGGGACAAAGGGGGAGAGGGAGAAGCTGAGTAGGAAGCCCGACATGGGGCCTATCCCAGGACCCTGAGATCATGACCTGAGCCAAAGGCAGACGTAACCAACTGAGCCACCCAGGCGTCCCCTCCTGAAGACATTCTTATTGACACAAAGGAGGAAAGCAAGGTAAGGAAAAAGATGAAGATGTCCCAGAGTTGGCGATGCAGGCAAAAAATTTCACATTAAAGGCTCAGGTATTTCACAACAAAGACTGAAATGTCGGACACTGACTGACACTTAGTAAGAAGTACGACAGTTCACCAAGGCGTCGCAAAAATGCTCAATGTGCATCATAAGTTACATGGCAAGAAGGCAAGTGCTGCTCCGATATTCTTGGTAGGTTTTACAAAGAAGTAATTTACAGCCTATCAAATTCGTTTTACTGTTTATTCATTTCTGTATATATTTATAACTGACAGTTTTAAATGTTTTAAAATTATTCTTGAATTATTAAACATAGGGGAAAATGTACCATTTTAACCATCTCAAGCGTACAGCTTCGTGGTTTTAAGTACAATTATGTTTACAACTGTAACCACAGTCCATCTCCAGAACTTTTTCTATCTTCTAAACTGAAACTCTGTATCCATTAAACACTAACTCGCTGTTCCTTTCTCCCCTTACCCCCGGCAGCCACCATTCTACTTCTTGTCTCCCTGAATTTGACTACTCTAGGTACCTTGTATAAATGGAATCATACTGTATTTGTCCTTTTGTGACTGGCTTATTTCACTTAGCATAATATCCTCAGCGGTCCTCCCTGTTGTAGCAAGTATCAGAACCTCCTTGCTTGTTAAGGCTGAACACTGTTTCACTGTATGTATGTACTTCATGTTGTGTGTCCATTCATCCATTGACGGACACTTGGGCTGTCTCTACCTTTTGAGTATTGTGAATAATGCTGCTAAAATATCGGCGTACAAATGTCTGTTTGGGGTCCTGATTTGTTCTTTTGGGTATACACCCAGAAGTAGAATTTCTGGATCATATCATTCTATTTCTGGGACTGCCGTGCTGTTTTTCATAGTGGCTGCACCATTCTACATCCCCACGGACAGTGCCCAAGGACTCTAGTTTCTCTGTATCTTTGCCAACACTCGTTCTTTCTTTTTTTTGGTAATAGCCATCTTAATGGGTGTAAGGTGGTATCTCATTGTAGCTTTGGTTTGCATTTTCCTACTGATTCTGATGTTGAGCTTCTTTTCAAGTGCTTGTTGGTCATTTGTACATCTTCTCTGGAGAAATATCTAGTCAAGTCCTTCGCCCATTTTTTAATCCAGCTGTTTGGTTTTTTGTTGAATTATAGGAGTTCTTTATATATTCTGGATATTAATCCTTATCAGCTATGATTTGTACATAGTTTCTTCTACTCAGTGGGTTGCAGCTGCCTTTTCACTCTGTTGATGGTGGGCCTTGATGGAGGAATGTTTAATTTTGACATAGTCTGGTTTTTTTTTTTTCTTTAATCATCTGTGCTTTTGCTGTCAGATCCCAGAAATCCTTGCTAAACCTAATAACATGAAGCTTTCCCCCAACGTTTTTTTCTAAGAGTTTTATAGTTTTAGCTCTTAAAGTTCTACCCATTTTGAGGTAATTTTTGTGTATGGTGTAAGCCATTCAACTACATTTGTTTTGGGTTTTTTTTTTTTTTATGTGGATATCTAGTTTTCTCAGTACTGATTTTTGAAAAGACTCTTTTCTGTTTGAATGGTCTTGTCACCCTTGTTGGCAATCACTTGACCATATATGGGAGGGTTTATCTCTGGGCTGTTTTAGTCCATTGGTCTATATGTCTGTCATTGTGCCAGTACCATGCTGTTTTGATTACTGTAGCTTGGTAGTAAGTTTTGGAATCAGAAGTGTGAGACCTCCAACTTTATTCTTTTTCAAGATCATTTTTGCTACTCAGGATCCACTGGTTTTTCCTTATGAATTTTAAGATGGGCTTTTCTATTCGAAAAAACATCATTGGGACTTTGATAGAGATTGCGTTGCATCTGTAGCTAGCTTTGGGTAGTATTGACATCTTAGCAGTATAATCCATGACACAGGACACCTTTCCATTAATTGGTGTCTTCAGTTTCTTTCAGAATGTTTTGTAGGTTTTGGTATGTAAGTCTTGACCTCCTTGATTAAGTTTATTCCTAAATATTTTATTCTTTTTGATACCATGGTAAGTGGAATTATTTTTGTAATTTGCTTTTCAGACTGTTCATTGTTAGTATATAGAAATGCAACTGACTTTCATGTGTTGATTTGGTATCCTGATACTCTGCAGAATTTGTTTATTCTAACATTTTTTTGTGGTATTTTGGGGATTTTCCACACATAGGATCAGGTTATATGTGAATAGAGATAATTTCACTTATCCCCATTTCAGATGCCTATGTGAGTACGTTGTTCAGTCTTTAACCACTGGGTATAATATTTGTGGTGGGTTTAATGTTTTGATAAAAGAAAAAATGTAAAGGTCACAGCACAATTGTAATTTTTTCCATTTATTATGAAGATAATTTTGCATGGTTTCGGCTTGCATGGTCTTTTTCGGGATCCTGCGCGAACACGTAAAGAAGCACTGCCTGCATTCCCCTGCATAACACTTGCCTCCAAGACACCGTGCTCCTTGGATGAAGAACATTGTGGGATTTGCTCGCAATTGTGTCCCCGGCACCTAGCCTCATGTCTGGCATGTAGTAAGTGCTTAGTCACTAACTGCTGTGGGAACGATCCTTATTTTCAAGCGTGACTTTCCCAGGGGTCCCGTCTTTCTAGTGTGCAGCCCCTGTGTGGTGGATTTGTCTGGGCTCTTGCCCAGGAGTGTTGCCGAGTGTCCGATAAATTCTTTCACTAGGAGGAGTAGATGTATTAGATAAGGATGGATTTCTTTCACTTATTTTAAGGCTTGCATTTATCAGACGTTCTGTGTGGGGTTCACGGGTTATTGTCACACTTTGGTATTATCCATTTAGCACTCAGACACGGTATAGGATTTTTTGGAAATACAAAATTCGGTACAAATGTACGACGGCAGTAAAGTGTAGTCGGTGGCAGGGCTGCTCTGTGAACTCCCGAGCGCTTCAGGGCGGGCGGAAAGGGACCACGGCATTTGGGGTTGCTCGCAGCTGTGGAGGGCAGGTACCGTGGGTCAGGTTAAGAGAAAAGACAGTCAACGTCTTTTCATTCTCCAGGCTACACAGAGAGACTTCCCTGCAGGTGGGGCCTCACTCGGGGTCAGTAAAGATACAACAAAAGACGGGACACTTGCCGTACTGCATATCCACGTGCTCTGAATAGCCAAAAGCACATGTAGTGATGACCTTTAGCTTTTATAATTCAACACAAGGCTCTAAAGAAGGGTAATGTTTGCATACAACAAATCCTCATTATTTTCATTAATAAATCAGACGTTTCTTGAATGCCCACTGTGTTCGAATCGCGGTAGGTGCGAGGAGGAGACGAAGGCGCATAGCACCCATTCTCTGCCCTGAAAGAAGTACCGACCTGGCGAGGAGGATCTGCACAGCCGCTGATTTAAAGGAAGTCCCTTCGTGAAGCTAGAAACAAGAAGCAGGTGTATTAGTCTGCACAGGCTGCCGTGACACAGACTGGTGGCATAAACAGAAATCAACTTTCTCACTCTTCTGGAGGCTGGAAGTGCAGGAGCCGGGTGGACGGTCAGGTTCTGGTTAGGGCTCTCTTGCTGGCTTGCAGATGGACCACCTTCCCACTCTGTCCTGGCATGGTCTGCTCTCTGAGGACATGGAGAGAGTGAGATCTCGCTTTCTCTTACAAGGTCACCAATTTTATCAGATTAGGGCCCAACCCTCAAGACCTCATTGAGCCTTAATTACCTTCTAAAAGCCCTGTCTCCAACTAGAGTCAGTGTGGGTCCATAGTCACAGGGACCCCACTCCTTATGGAGGACTTCCGGTGAACCAGGCACAATGCTGTGTGTTCTCATTCAGTTATCCCTACGGTCCTGTGAGAGAGATACGACCATTTCCCACTCTTTTACAGATGAGGAAACTGAGGCTCAGAAGGATTGTTTTTCAAGCCCACTCACTTGGTAGAGGAGAGTTTGAACCCACGGCCCTGGAATTAGGGGAGTGTCCGGGAAGATGCCTTGAGGATGAGTAGGGAAGTCGCCTGGGGCACTCGGATGAGGCATAGCCTCTGACTCCATGTGCTTCCTATTCAGGGGCAAGCTGCTCCCTCGCTGCACATAGAGATGGGTATTAAAAGCAGTGATGGAGGTTGATGCCAGGAAAGTAGGTGGAACCATGGAATTTTAGCCTTGCCTCTTGGGCAATAGGGAGCCATTGATGGTTTTTGAGTAGAAGAGTGACAATATTTCATTTTAGAAAATTAATGCTGGGGGCAAGGTATACACTAAATCTGGAGGTCAGAAAACAAGTGAGGTAGTGGTTGTTGTAGACCATGTAGGGGCTGCCAGGATAGAGACAATACAGGGAAAAGGTGTTAGGAGATATAATCAATGGGACTGTCTGGCTTTGGTTTATTTCTTGGTTGTTGAGATCCTTGAGAATGTTTGGGGTCAGTAGCTAGATGGTGCTGCCATTGAGAGAGCTGGAATACAGAAAGAGGAACACATCGGAAGGATTAAGTAATATAACAGTTTCTTTACCAATTTGGCATAAATTGGGAAATGTTATACCACGTGTTTTAACTCTCTTGGGAAAGAAATGTATGTGGTATTGAATATTGAAAGAGGACTTGAAGCAGATAGTCGACTATATTGGAGGCCTCTTATCCACCGCGATTGGACCACTGATCATGCAATTTGGGATTACAAAAATGGAAAAACAAACATTTTGTTCTGACTTTCGATGTAAGGCCAGGGCCTTGCCTTTGTGAGCTGGCTCTGCATTTTCAAATTGGCTTTCTTGCCTAAACCACACCTCTAGTGCATTCCTGTGATTTTCAATATCAGGGGCTTTAAAGTGGAGGCAAAGCGATCTGGGAGGAAGCTCCTTGGTTTTACAGTTTGGTTGTTATCTCACGCTCATTGATCCAAGAGGAACCTTTATCGTCCTGTGCCTCCATCAGTCTTTTCAAAACATTGAATTATTTTTCATCCATGTAATACTTTTCTTGTGCCATTATTTTCTCTATTGACGTGATAATGAATTATATGATTGCGGTAATAAAATCAGTAGGCACAACCGTGCTTGGGAGCAGTCACCAATGCATCTCTGTAGGCATGGGAGAAGAGCCCGCGAGCTTGAGTGGTCAGTAGGTGAAAGGGCATCTGTGTTTCTCCCTCGGATGTTGGTTAATCTGGAGATGTATGTGAGTGGATATTGGTTGAGTTTCTACTACGGTGTGTATTTTGTGTGCGCGTATGCATATAAAACGAGTAATTTTAGACATCAGTTTGAGATGGTAGTACCATATTTTTCTGGGCTACATTCTAAATTTCTGATTATGTTTAGAGCAGTTACAAAGAGAAACTGTAGATTGTAGGAAGCACTACGCAAAACTGGTGTTAGTGGAATTCTCATTAAATATAGTAGTGAAATAAAACGAATTGACTTCAAGAAAAAGTGTGGGGGATCTGAGGGACTGTTGAATTACCAGAGAGAGATGAGCAGAAGCAATTCTTTCAGAAGAGGAAATTTCGATTTATAGATGTCATTTCATAATTGATGACTTCTTCGATTCCTAATGCCATCAGTTAAAATGATCATTGTTGCAAAATCAGCCCACCTACTTTCTAGCAAGGCTAAAAGCACAGCTAATTGTAGCTTCTAAACCAGCCTGCACATGTAGTCCATTATAGCAGAAATTCGGTTATTTCCCTGGATGACAGGATTAGCATTGATCAGCGAGCACAGGAAGGGAATGCTGTTGGCTTTTGCGAACACTTGGCTCCCCTTTGCAGAGAGCCTGTGTTTGATGGGGGCTCTGGTGGATGGCCGAGCAGTGTAGAAAGCACCCAACCAGTGGCTTAGAGGTGTGGAACAGTGCAGAAGGCCCAGGAGTGCTTTTGCCAGCTCAAAAGAGACCGAGCAAATGTAGGTGCAACGAGTTCTCTGATGCACGGTCCAACAGGAGACTTGGCCTTTGTTATTAGGTTAGGAATAGCTAGTAATTGTGAAATATCTTTGTGACCTTTTCCCTCTCCTATTTCCCTGGTTTGCTTTAGGTATTATAGCAAGGAGAGAAATTGAATCTTTTAATAATTTTAATGGATGATGTCATCTTTTCTCTTTAAATTACTGAATGTTTTAAACATATAAAAAGGTATAGCATATTGTAAAAATGTAACTGTCCTTCATACTCAGAGTTAACAGATACTGATATTCACTGTGTTCACTTCAGATTTGTTTCCGAGAAATAAAACATGATAGATACATTGAAGATCCCCTTTGTATTCCAGCCCAATTCCCGTTTCCCTCTTTCCCTCCCCAGAGGCAGCTCAGCTGTCCTCAAATTGTCATGGGTCTCTGCCATCCACATTTACACGTTTATTACACATCTTTCCCCATAAGCAACATATAGGTTTGTGGTTTTAAGTTTCCATCATGAATATCTTCTGCACTTTGCATTTTCCACCCAATTTTTAAATTTTTGAAGTCTACCCATGTTAATATATGTAAATTAAGTATAATCATTTTAACTGTTCAACATAGTGTTTCATCACAGATGATGTACTGATTCATTCCCGATAACTACTTGGGTGAGTTCCATTTCCTTAGGGTCCTTAACAGTGCTTTAGTGAACATCTTTGCACATGCCCTACACATGCAAAACATTATCTGCGTGTATGTCTAGACATGGAATTGTTTGGTGGGAAGGGAACAGTGTTACTGTATATTGCCAGATCTCTCTCCTGGGAGCTTTTACGGGGCTTATAGATTTCTCTTTAACTGCCTCTCCTCTCCCATATAGAATATAATTTTGATTTTAAGACCTAAAAAGTTTGAAAAAGCAAAATACTGTTTATACCGATGCAGTGTAAATAAGGAGAGTGACTAATGACCTCCAGGGTCTCAGGGATTTTTCATTTAGCCAGTCGTGGATCGAGCATCCCCTGTGCACTGAGGCATTGTGGGAACTCCCGTGAGCAGTTTGCGAGCAGGTCCCGGCCTCTCGAAGGTTTCTGTGTGCAGGGCCTGCACATTTACATAGAATGTAAATTCTATGCACGGAATACGGCACGGTCTCTGTCCTCAAGAAATTTAGAGTCTAGCTGGGGTTATTCAACATACACGCATGAAAGATACATTTCTGAAGCAAACTCAAGAGTAGCAGGAAATATAACTTATAGAACTAGCTTGAAAATGAGATGGAAGCAGTGTATGGTGAAAAAGAGTGAAATCAGAAGCTACTGGGTGACCCAATTTTTTTTTCTTCCTACCCCTTCCTCGCCACCCTAGACCTGAATATTTAGAGAAACAAGTTATTATTAGAGCACTTAGTCAAAACACTGGAAGACACGAGGATGGAGAAACACCAGAGCCTTCCAAGCATGGACTGAGCCAGAGACACAGGGAACCAAGTGCTGGGTGGGAGGCCGGGGACCCTGGACGCGTCCCGGACAGCTGCTGGCCCTCCGTTTGGGACTGTGGCTGCTCAGACAAAGCCACAAATGTCAGGAGCACCCCGCGTGGTGCCACGCCCAGCATTTCCACGCTTCCTGCCATCCCTCTTGTACTCAGAGCCGACGGAGTTGTGGTCCTGTGCCGTCACTCCCAGACCCATAGACGTCCCCGAGCAAGGTGCACGGAGAGATGCGGGGGTGCCCCCAGGGCGGGGGGGATCATCTGAAACGTCTGGCTCAAAGGGGATCAGCGCAGGGTCAGGGTTGAAGATGCGGCCTCGGATCTGCGTGGCATTTGCAGGAACCCCTTACCAGGCTTGTGTGACCTTGGCCTCTACGTTTTAGCATCTCCCAGGTCAGGACAGCATCACTTCTGGCCAAAAGTCTTTCATCGCCAGCTATGGGATTTTTTACCTGTGGGGTATTTTTTACCTATCCCATTTTAGCTCTGGGATGAGATTTCTTTCTTTCTTTCTTTTTTTTTTTAAAGATTTTATTTATTTATTTGACAGAGAGACAGCCAGCGAGAGAGGGAACACAAGCAGGGGGAGTGGGAGAGGAAGAAGCAGGCTCACAGCAGAGGAGCCCGATGTGGGGCTCGATCCCACGACACCAGGATCACGCCCTGAGCCGAAGGCAGACGCCCAACCGCTGTGCCACCCAGGCGCCCCTGGGATGAGATTTCTATTCTGTACCAGAGGTTGACGGAAAGGATAGTGTTCAGTGTGTGTGTATGAGTGTGTATGAGTCTAATAACCCATCTTGCCAATTCCGTGGTCTAAACCCAAGAATTTGGTTTTGGCCTTGGACACAGACTGCGTGGGTACACCTCACAAGGAGGTTTCCTGGAGGAAGTTGGATTTTTTTCAGGATTTGAATGGGGGTATGAAGCAGAGTGGGGAGAACACGCAGAGTCTCGGGGGAAGAGATCGGCAGTGTGGAGTGGTGAAGGCCTTGCAGATCGGCAGAGCCGGAGCAGAGCCCTCTTGGAGGAAGAAATGAGAAGTAAAGCCAGGGAGGGCCGGATTGTTGGTGCAGTGTGAACACCGGGTCTTGGCAGTGGTTTGTCCTGATGTGCAGTGGGAAGACTCACTGGTCAAGGACAGACGGCACGTGGAAAAGCCTCCCAGGGAACATTGCTTTCCTGGCATTTCCATGTAGACTGCACTCTGGGGGAGGCCCGAGGTGGAGGCTGGTGTGAGGGAAACAGGGAAGAAAAGGAAAAGACAGGGCCCCTCTACTCCCAGACACCTCTAAGAGGACGCCGTGCTAGTGATCATAGTAGGAAGACAGAAGTGCTTTGGGGAATGGGATCCTAAATTTGGTTCAACAAAGCTGGCCTTAATAAATACAAGAATTTTTTTTATTTCAGGTAGAAAAATATTAGCAATGTCTTCAAATTTTCCTTTCCAAAAGGTTTACATTAGAATATAGGGTATATTAGTTAGCAAAACTGTGTGCCAGCATTATCAACTTAGGACTTTTTTGGAACAAGTCCTCACCATGTCTCTAAGACTTTTCTACTCCAAGTGTGGTTATGGACCCAGCAGCATCAGTATCATTTAGGGACCTGCTACAAGGTAGCAGCTCAGGCCTCACCCCAGACCATCCCAACGAGATTCTGCATTTTAACAAGGGGGCAGTCGAATGCATAGTAAAAAACACTGCTCCAACACACTGTTGTCTTGTGACTTAAAAAAAAAAAAATTGTGACTTAAATTTTTATGATAGATTAAGTTTTGTTTTTCTGCAGGTGTGTAATGCCAAGAATACCATTTTAAAAGTACTTCTAGGATCAGTTCTAGAACTGATGACTTAGTGATAAATACGTATTTGTTCTCTGTCAGTCTTTCCACTCTGGAACATCAAAGCGGTCTTATTTCAGTGCCTGAACAGTGCTTGGCACATATAGGTGCTCCAAAGATATTTGTCATGTTTTGAAAATGTTCGTGGATGAATATTAACTAAATATTGGTATATTTAAATAACTTTTACGTGCACATTTTTAAAACCTGCCTTATGTTGATTAAATGAGAAGTTTTCAGACTTCAGAAGGGAGATATATGCTTATTGGTAATTTAGACAAGAAAGGAAAGTAGAAAAAAAATCACTCTTTACTCCCATTACTCGTAGATAACATGGTAGGATATTTCCCATTGTGAATGTTTTTACATAGTTTGTCATAAGCACATACTACTTGGAATTCTGCTTTTTCACCTGTCATGACAGAGTCTCTGGTTTATTGCATGATTACTGTGTGCCAAGTTTCAAACGAGGCATTTTGGATACTTATTTACTTATTACACCTATATAAGGCATTTTATCAAAAATTTTAAATAAAGAAACACAGACTAAAAGTTCATATATCCTGCTCGATGTCACACTGCCAGTCCTTAATCAAATTCAGATTTGTAATGGGCCATTTTCTAAAGTCCATGCTTTTCTCCTATACACTGGACTAAGCATTTCTTTGGTTATGACTTTTTTGGGGGGGTTGCATAAAATAATATTTTGCTAGGTGAATATATTGTAATTTGTCTAACAGTCTTTATTGGTCAACATTCTAGTATTCTTATTTCTTGATACTGTTACCAGACCAAGGTGGGTCTGCTCCTTGGTGAGTTACAAAGACTGGAGTTACAAACACCAGGTGGGTTTCCCTCAGAAGGTCATCTTTATTTGTACAAATAAGGAGATCAAAAGGAATAACCCAGGGGTAAGCCCCAGTAAAAGGGGCTAGGGAGGAATACTTGGAGGGGGATTTTAACATTATAGTGAAGCTGAAGTAACCTGAGGAGCTTTCTGTCCTCAAATGTTTCTTTTCCTATCCAGCAATTTGTTAGTTTCTAAAAGATGAAATGGACAGTTACACAGAAGCTTCTAGGAGGTTCCTGAGTTCAGGAGAGCAGTCCTGAGTTTGGGGGTCAGCGGGTCTTGCTGGTGACAATACTATATATAATACTACAGCAAACATCTTTGTGTAGAATTATTTTTCTGCATTTCATTTTTCATTGGGTAGATTCTCAGAGCTATTTTTAATTCTCTTGAAAGATGGAGAACTTTCTGAAAGGTTGGTACCAGTTTTCATTCCCATCAGTCACTGTAATGTGTATTTGAATGCCTATGAGCAAAGTAACATGCTCAGCATACTTCTTCAGCAAAAATCCATTTGAATGTGTTTTCTTTTAATTTTAAATAATTTGACTTTTATGTCACAAAATTTAATGGATATTTGTTACTGAAATATTTAGCTGTTTCAATATCAGCTTCTAAATTACATAGAATTTTAGCATAACATTCATACTGCCCTGCTCATAACCTTAGCTTAATAAAGTCCACAGTTTAAAATGATGTGTTAAGCTCAGAATTCTTTTCTTAAATTGTGAGTTTTTTATGGTTATACAACATATTCAACTTTAGTATGTATTTAATACCATTTTTCCTTCTGAGAAATCATGGCATCTATATCATTCTTAGACTTACAGTATTTTCCCCCTATCTCCCTCCCTCCCTTCCTTATTTCTTTTTGTAGCAGGAAGACAGATGGTGCAGAGGAAAGCCTGTGTTATCACAACAACAGCAAAACCAAATGAACTCTTGCTTATATGTAGCTTAATTTGGTACCCTTTTTTTGGTAATAAGACCCATTTTCATAGAAAAGCAAATGATCAATATTTTATACACTGCATTTCTTCAGAAAATCTGGAGCAAGGGGTCACTTGCTATTTCCATAAGAGTTCAACACTGGACTTATAGGAACTATTTGTCACTTTTTAATAAAACGGCTGAAGAAGGAAATACCTCCTGGTGTTAATACTTGGAATCATAACAGATCGTTGCAAAATATCATAGCTCTGTATTGGAGACAGAACCACTAAAGGAAGATAAAGAAACGATTTGAAGGTAGAACACGAGCTTGCTCACCGAGCCATGTTTCTTTGATACACTGCCTGTTTGTTTTCACCGTGGCATTATCATTACAGCAACTTTAATCCGGCAGAAAAGCATTTCATTCCTTCGATCCGACTTTCTTGTAGATAGGTTTTATCTGTGACTTATATCTGTGATTTTGTGGTCTGATAATGCCTCTACTGGAATAGAAATAAATGCAACTTTATAGTTTAATAATTTGCGTGAGACAAAGAAGCCAGTGAGTTTGATATGTGTACTTTCCCAAATAGGTTCTATCGTCTTGTGGTTTTGAAATACTTGATAAGCTAGAAGACATTGACATTTGCCTAAGCATTTAAGAATTTGGGAGTGTGAATAGATTTTGTTAAATTCAGTTGAGTTACCCTATTTCTGACTTCCTTGAATAAATGTGTTTCAACGTGCTGCCCTTCTTCATTTATGCAAGGCACACATGGTCTGAAGGCAGTCATACTGGTAGGAGTGGGAAATTGAAGGCCTTGACCATTCTGATTTGAATTACTTGTTCTAGAAACAGTGATGTGATAAACATTTGAATTAAATGTAAAGTTTTTGTTAAAACAGGTTAACTTATTTCTTCCTCTGTTCCTCCAGAATAGCAGTTAGTTTTAGTGGAACTTTGAGTAGATACTGCTTTCTTTTGGTGCCTTGTAATCCTGTTTATTAAAAATCATAACAGTATCTCTTAAGATACCATTTTCACGGGAACTATCCATGATTGGCCATTTTGAGTTTATCTTTTTAAGTGGACTTTCAAACGCAGGGAATGTTTTAGTCTGAGATTGACTGTAAGTGTTTCGGGAAAAATAGATGTGTTATTTTGTATTGTGATTTTTCACAAAGGATATATTCTACGTGTAATTTTTTGAATTTTAAATTATTAAAAATTTAAAATAGTTATAAAATGAACATGTCAATCCATAATTATATAGTTCTTAACACGTTTGCCAACTCAAGGGAAACATTTTATAATTATGTAATAAAAGGAGTTCAAGTTTAAGAAACTGCCTGTATTACGCCACCATAAATAATTTTCAGAGTCCTACAGGTGAACAATTCAAGAAATATACTTGTAGAATGATTTTTTTAAGGAGAACTAACAATAAAAGCGAATCACTTTAAGCATTTTGTATACTCCACAGACTATGCAACTATTAAACCTGTTTTCAGGAGTAGCTTCTTAGGCATGGAAAAGATTTTTTCTTTATTTAGACTAATGCCTTATTTGTTAACTTCGTTCAGTAAATACTCGTATTTTACCCACTCTATGCCAGGCACGGTTTAATTTCTTCATTCAGTAAACTAGCTTTACAACATAAAAATATTACCTATCACATGGCCCCACCTTTAGTAACCCATAGATATCACTTTCTCTGCCTTCTTTTAATCGCTCGTTTGTCATGCCACTCATTCATTCACTCATTCATTCATTCAAGTACGTCTCGAGGGCGTTCTAGATGCCACACCCTGCTGGGCACCATTCAGGTGGGAAAAGCAGCGATAGAACATGAATAGTGCTGTGGGGATGAAGGCCAAGCAGCAGCAGGGAAGAGGAGGGCTCCAGCCTGATGTGAGGACCAGAAGGGAGGTCTGGAACCAATGCTTTCTGGAGCGAAGCCTAGAGGATGAGCAGTTGCTAAGTGAGGAAAGAGGTACAGGTCAGTGACTCATGCAGGGGAACCCCATGTGCCAGAGCCTACGGCAAGAGAACATGGTCTTCCTGTCTCCTTGTTTGCATTTTGACTTGGACATTTTACAGGATAAAGTAATAATGGAAAAGGAAATAAAATGGAAACCTTTTATATTTTCCCTGTGTTGTCTCAAGACAAAATACTTTGGTCGAAGTATATTTGACGTACGATATTATATTTCAGGTGTGGAATGTAGTGATTCAACAGTTATATACATTATGAAATGCTCACCACGATAAATGTAGGTATCACCTGTCACAATTCAATATTATTGGCTCTATTTCCTATGCTGTACTTTTTATTCCTGTGGCTTACTTTGTAACTGTTAGTTTTTCCTCTTAATCCCCTTCACTTCTGCCTCCACTCTCCTCCCCTCAGGCAAGTCCAGTTTGTTCTCTGTATTTGAATATTTGTTTGAATATTTAAGTATTTGTTTTTGTTTTTCAGAATCCACATATAAGTGAAATCCTACGGTATTTTTTTTTTTCTGTCTGATTTTTCTCAGTGTGATGCTCTCTGGGTTCATCTTGCACATGGCAAGATCTCATTCTTTTTTATGGCTGAGTAGTAGTCCGGTTGTGTGTGTGTGTGTGTGTGTGTGTGTGTATGTGTGTGTGTGTGTGTGTGTGTGTGTACGTACACGTAGCACATCTTCTTTATTCACTTACCTATCGCTGGGCACTTAGGCTGGTTGCTTCCATATCTGGGCTATTGTAAATAATGCCGCAGTAAACATAGGAGTGCATGTAACTCTTTTGCATTGGTGTTTTTGTTTTCTTTGGGTAAACACCGAGCAGTGGAGTTTCTGGATTGTATGGTAGTTCTCTTTTTAATTTTTTGAGGAACCGCAGTACTGTTCTCCACAGGGGCTGCACCAATGTACATTCCCACCAACAGTGCATGAGAGTTCTCCTTTCTCCATATCCTCGCCAACACTTGTTTTTTCTCTTTGATATTAGCTGTTCTGACTGGTGTGTGATGAGATCCCATCATGGTTTTGATTTGTATTTCCCCGATTAGCAGCTCTCATGTGTCTCTGTTGGCCATTTGTGCTCTTTGAAAAATACCCAGGGGCTCTGCCCATTTTTTATTTGGATTATTATGATTTTTTTGGTGTTGAGTTGTAGGAGTTCTTTATGTATTTTTACTATTAACCCCTTATTGAATATAGCCTTTGCCAGTATCTTTTCCCATTCAGTAGGTTGCCTTTTTGTTTTGATGATGGTTTTCTTTTCTTATTTTGGTGGAGTCCTAGTTGTTTATTTTTGCTTTTGTTTTCTTTGCCAGAGGAGACAGAGCCAGAAAAATATTGCTGAAGCCAAGAGATTACTGCCTATATTTTCTTCTAGGAGTTTTATGGCTTCAGGTCTTACATGTAGGTCTTTATTCCATTTTGAGTTTATTTTTGTGGACATTGTAAGAAAGCAGCCCAATTTCATTGTTTTGCATGTAGCAAGACAAACTTTATTTTTATTTTCTAAATATCAGCTTACTAAATAGTCTGTCATATTAATTCTAACTCAGGAAGGCATTTGGAAGTTAAAAGATGGGGACTCGGGGCCAAACTGGTTTCTCCAGCTTTTATTTGGCTTTTATTTCCCTTTTGCAGGCTTTCCTCCTCCTCCTCCTCGGTGTCCTCACAGGCCTTGCTGGCTGGATGCCGGGCCACCATTCGGGGCTCTGTGAGTGGTGGCACTCGGCAGTCCGGTCTTAGACTCCCCAGTCTCTGACCCAGCCATACCCTCTGTGTCCTCTGCCCTGCTCGCCATTTCTCTTTTGTCGTTGTTCCCCAAATCTCCCTCCACCCCAAGTTCAGAGGCATACCCCTGAATCTGCTAGCTTTTCCTTTGCAGGATACCAGAGACAAACCTAAACAGTGAAATTCTGGTTTTGCTGTGCACTTACAGAAGCTGTTTATGTCTTAAATTACCACAGTGGGGACTCCTGGGTGGCTCAGTCAGTTGGGCGGCTGCCTTTGGATCAGGTCGTGATCCCAGGGTCCTGGGATCGAGTCCTACGTTGGGCTCCCTGCTCAGTGAGGAGCCTGCTTCTCCCTCTACCTGCCACTCCCCCTGCTTGTGCGCGCTCTCTCTCTCTCTCTGACAAATAAATAAAATCTTTAAAAAAAAAATTTTTTTTTTAAATTACCACAGTGGCTTTGAGGGCCATCTTGACAAATGCAGGAGATGCATTCTTTATGTATGTCTAGAAATGCATCCTTCAGAACAGTTGTCCACAGGACATAAGGGTCTAGGGCCCCGTTGCTTTTTCAGATGCCGGGTGGAATGGCTTAGTAATTATATGCTCATAAATCATTACTATGTCAAGGTGTAGGAAATGACCAAGACCCCTGCTTATTTTGTCCCTATGTGGGGTGGAGACTGAGTCTCACCCTGCCCCCCCCCAAGTGCCCCCATGCTTGCCACAAGCTGATGGCTCCACTGCTTACAGTAGAGTTTCATGGCTCCTTGGCACCAGCTGGTGAATTACAGGGTCGTTTTCTGATAAGAGGCGAGGCTGCGTCCTGTCAAAAGTACACGGTCAGACACGCCAGCGGCTGTGAGTGCAGACATTGCCACACACACGGGAGCGGCTGCTGCCTGGGGACTGGCCTCCCCGTGGCCTGGAGATGTCCCTGACCAGAAGTGGGGCATCCCAGCGGCCAGCTGGTGGTGCCCTTCAGGCTCCCAGAGCCCCAAGAAGGGTGGGCCCCCCCCCATAACACAAGTCTGGACAGAAGACTGGACCTGTTCCAAACACTCTCCGTCATAAACGAAGTGACTGTGATGATCTGGGTTTCCAGACACCTGCTGTCCTTTAGATAGAAAGTTCCCCAAGGATCATGCTTTGAACCGTGTCTGGGAAGGAAGAATAGAGCCTTTCCATGAAATCCCCCCCATGGCTCCTTTCTGATAAAGGAAGCAAGCACCTTTATTTTTTGTTAGTGAAAGCGGTTTTTATGGGCGCAGATTGAGGACAGCCTTATATCTGGTAATTTTTTGGAACCTGTGGAGGAAGGTCCATTAGATGAAATGTCGTGAAGCGTGGATTCTGCAGGAGATGGTTGGTTTGTAAAATCTATATTGGGGGCCTGTTTATATGCCAGGTTCTGTCCTGCGTGGTCAGGACAGGTGCACATGGTAGAGATGGTATTCCCACTCTCGGGGCTTATATTTATGAAATCAAGTAACAGGGCAAATGTCAAATAAGAGAATTAAAATACAGAGATGTGGGAGAGAGTGGAGGTTTATTAATATGTCCTTTTTAAAACCACTAGAGAAGAGGAAATCAAAGATGGCAAGTAGATTTTTTTTTTTTTAAGATTTTATTTATTTTTGTGAGAGAGAGAGGGAGCATGAGCAGGGAGGAGGGGGCAGAGGGAGAAGCAGACTCCCCGCTGAGCAGGGAGCCTGATGCGGGGCTCAGTTCTGGGACCCTGGGATCATGACCTGAGCTGAAGGCAAACGCTTCACCGACTGAGCCGCCCAGGCGCCTGGTGTCAAGTAGGTTCTTATAGATTTCATCGGATGTGTTGGAGTCTCGTTCATCCACAAAAAATAGGTGACACAGGATAACTGTGTGAAAGTAGCAACCATCTGCCCACTTTCCAGCACCATTTCTCATTACTGGGATATTTCCAGCAGCCAAACTGGACTTTATAGATTCCTTGAAGAGCTTGCATGTTCTTATCTTGTTTCTTCACTGCGTAGCACAGTGCCTACTGTATCCTTGGTGTGCAGTGAGTATTTTTTGAGTGGATGAATGAAACAAAAGGAGGTTCGTTAGAATTTTTCTTCCAGCCTCAAGTATAGAAGACATCACTTTTCATTTACTTTCTTTTAAACTGCAGAGCATTATCTAGTTAAGACTTGAGTGCATGATTATAAAGTATCCTGCTTTTTTGAAACATATTTTTGTTTTTTAAAAATAAAATTTATGGTTCTCTCTTAAATCTAAATTTGTTGAAGAATGGAAGGAGTGATGTGGAAAGCTGTCTATTATTTCTTTGACTTTACATAGTAAATTGTGTAGCATGTGGTTGGGCCCGATTTCTTCATCACTCTCATAGTTGCTTGACTTGGATAGGATTGACAATTTTACCCCTCAGTGAACAGGCTCAGAGTCGGCTATACACTCCAGAAAGCTGCTTTAAAATAGGAAATTAATCCTGGAGACTTAGGAGATGTGGAGCAGCGGGGTGCATGGACTTGGAGGGTGAAGCAGTGAATGGGATAGATCCACTGCTATTCCTATGGAAGTGATTTAACTTTCAAAAAAATGACAGATAATGATTAAAAAAATTTTTTTTTTTAGAGCTCAAGCATGAGCCTGAGGAGTGGGGGCAGGGGAGGGGCAGAGGGAGAGAGAGAATCCCAAGCAGGCTCCATGCCCAGCACTAAGCCCGACGTGGGGCTCGATCTCACAACTCTGAGATCATACCTGAGCCAAAATCAAGAGTCGGTTGCTTAACTGATTGAGCCACCCAGGTGCCCTGACAGATAATTAATTTTATATTATAATCTGATTCATATCTGGCTTCAAAAGGGAGCTGTGTACCAATGCTCTCCATTCCTATAGGAGACCTCTAGAGATGCTACCTGTCATAGAGGAAGGAAGCCTTTGTAGGACTTTTCAACTAAGATGCTTTCCGAATCAATTTGGTTTTTCTCTTTTAAAAAATATTCTTAATAACTACTATAAATCATGTCAAGGAAAACCTTTCTAATGAACTTTTTCACCTTTATTTTCCTCGGCCGCCATCTGAGGGAAGAGGGTGCGTTTCCTAGACCCATGGGCTAGAGCAGTGCCTCATCACCGCGGAGCCACCTCTCCCCTTCTGCACGGGGGGCGGGGGGCACTCACACACGTTTGTGGAGCAGATGCCCCGAGAACAATGGGGTTGGAAGCGCTGCTGTTCTTCATAGCTGTCACAGCAGGAGTGGGGACGAATCTTCCAGGCTCTTTAGCTGGTGAGTGGGAGCTGTCCTGCTCTCTGGCCCTGGCAGGCCAGGCGTTCCTTTCTCTGTCGTTGCTACGGCATCTTCAGATCAAGATGGAGCCCTTCAGCTAGCTCACCATAATGGTTTCCCATGGCTGAGTGGTGTTGAGAAGCAAGTTCTGCCTACTTGGAAAACATAGTTCATTGCAGAAGAGTCCATGAATCTTCTCTGTGGATTGTTAACACAGTGTACTCGAAAGAGGACTTGAATTACAGGACAGTGAAATTGAGGGAACAGCCCAGGAGCCCCAAGGACAAGTGATGAGGTCTACATTCGGGTAGACCAGTGTCCTGTGAAATCTGGACAGTTCCAGGCTTTACCTGTTTTGTACTGACTTTGGCATATTTTAGTTTTTTAACTCTGCTTTTGTTAGAAGGCTTTGTTATAAGGAGTTTATTTTTTTTTTCTTGGCCGGGGGGAGGAGTCAGCATGGTAGAGGGAAGATTTCACTGTTAAAAATGAAAAATCTTTTTCAATAAAATAATTAGTTTGAAAAGCAGGAAGCCCTGTGATTCTGTTTAGCCAATTGACTTTCTTTCTTCTTTCTTTTTTTAAAAAATATTTTGAAGGGGATGCGTTTAAAAATCTTATTTACATTACTTACATAGATACTATGAAAAGCGATCTCCAAATCATTTGCATTCGTTTTTGGGGAGTCCCCTCCTGTCAGCATCTCTCTCTTCGTTTGCGACCATTTGTCTCCTAGCCCCGTGCTCACAGAACCCTGGGCCACAGCTGGGCACAGCCAGACCTCAGCTTGCCACTGAGTGAATAACTCACTCCCACGCAAGCAGGCTTTGTCTGTTTTGCTCTTGAATCGCCCCATTATTCTGTTTGTTTGGCTGGCTGATCTATTCTGTTGAGAAATTGTATCAAAGCAACAACTGAATCACGGAGTATTTAGAACAAGTAAATTGACTTAAATGATGCATTTTTTTTCCTAAAAGGTGTCTAAATGCGGGGAGAATGTCTAGGATGACGTTATTGAAACAGATGATTAGTGCAGTTTTAGTCGTGACTGTTTATCATCCCACATACGTACACTTATCATTGAATAAAATCACCATTAATCTTATTGCCCTCCCCCACAACAAGTATTTTCATTTTTTTTTATTGTCTATACGTATTGGAACATCGTGTATGTGGAACTTTTGTTTTTACATTACATTCTGTCACAGGCATTTTTCTAGGTTATTCTAGGTTATTCTCTTGCAGGCTTTCTGTCCATTTTCAGAAATTTTTTGATTGTGATAAAATAGACATATTTTCCATTTAAACCACTTTTAAGGGTGCCATTTAGTTAAATACATTGACATTGTATTTCCAGAACTATGCATCTTGCAAAACTGAAACTCTGTACCCATTCAACAATTCCAGAACTATTCATCTTGCGAAACTGAAACTCTGTACCCATTCAACAACTCCTCATTCCTCCCTGCCCCCAGCCCCTGGCAACCACCATTCTCCTTCCTGTCTCTCTGATTGGACTACCGAGGGTACCTTATGTAAGTGGAATCCTACAGTACTTTTTTGTGACTGCCCTATTTCACGTAGCCTAAGTCCTTGTGATTCATCTGTGTTGCAGCATGAGTCAGTTTCCTTCCTTTTGAGGGCTGAATAGTATTCCATTGTATGTGTCTACCTCATTTTGTGTATATTTTGTTTGTCCATTCATCTGCCCTAGTACTTCTACCTTTTGGTTATTGTGCATAACGGTGCTAGAACGTGGGCATACAAACATCTCTTTGAGTTCCTGATTGCGGTTCTTTTGGGCACATACCCAGAGGTGGAATTGTTGGGCCACAGTATAATTTCATGTCTGGTGTTTTAAGGAACTACCATTCTGTTTCCCACAGTAGCTGCACAGTTTTACATCCCCACCCACGGTGCTCGAGGGTTCCCATTTGTCTACATCTCATTAACACTTTCATTTTCTCTCTTTCCTTCCATCGTAGCCATCCTAATGGATATAAGGTGGTATTTCATTATGGTTTTGATTTGCATTTCCCCAATGATCAGTGATATTGAGCATCTTTCCGTGTACTTACTGGCTGTTTGTATATCTTCTTTGGAGAAATGTCTTTTAATTAGGTTGACCTTTGTTGTTGTTGAGTCATAGAAGTTACTTATATAGTCTGGATATTAACCTCTTACCAGATAATTTGCAAATATTTTCACCCATTCTGTGGGTTGCAGTTGCCTTTTCACTGTTGATCATGTCCTTTGATGTACTGTTTTTATTTTCATACAGTCCAGTTTATTTTTTTACTTTTGTTGTCTGTGCCTTTGGTGTCCTATCCAAGAAATCCTTTCCAGATCCAGGGTCATGAAGCTTTTCCCCTATGTAGACAGTCTCTTAAACTTAGGTTTTTTTCTATCCTGGATAATGCTGCAGTGAACGGCTTCATGCATGTAGCTTTTCTTCTTTTCTTGGCACTGTTTACTTTCGGAGAGCAAAATGAAGTACTGAACCAGTTTTGCCCCATTCGAGCCCATGGAGACACCAGACAGAGCAGAGGATATCACTCGTCTTGTTAGCAATAGTCTTGTTTCTGAAGGCAAGGAGAGCGGCATCTATGGAAGCATTCAATACCTTAATTGCTCCTATCGTCCTCTGGAACTGTGGTTATTTTATTTTTTTAAGAGAGGGGGAAAGATGAGGGAGGAAGGGAAGAGGCAGAGGGGGAGAGAGACTCTTAGGCAGGCTCCATGCCTAGCATGGAGCCCGACGCGGGGCTTGATCTCATGACCTGAGCCAAAATCAAGAGTCAGACACTCAACCAATGGAGCCAGCCAGGCGCCCCAAGGAACTGTGATTTTTAAAACGGCACGGTCACATAAGCAGCCTGGGTCCCAGAAAAGGCGCAGCCACCTTAAAGAGCAGCAGGGAAGGAATTTATGTGATTATTTCTTTGACCCTCAAATCTGGGACCTCGGGGCTACAGGGAAAGGTGGGGGTGTTTGCCGTGGCTGATGAGCTTCAGGTGGCCCTGGATCGCCTTTCTAACTCACAAAGTCCAGTCCCCCTGCACATTTGAAGGGGAGAAAAGTCCTTTTGGGGAATTCTTCTAAGAATTCAACATTATATATAGAACATTTTCACAAATCAAAAGTTTAAAAAACTCCAGCCATTTGCCACTGTGTTAGGAGGTTAAAATCCCATTTGAAAAAGCATATTCTGTTAGGGACTGACATAGTAATTATGCTCATTTATTAAATGGAAAAAATACTCCTTTGAAAATCAAATGCATACATTATCTTCTGCTGTATTTCAGGAAACAAAATTTTCATCATCCCAGGTTTTAATATCCTAGAGAAATGTGTTTTAAACTTTGGCAGTGTTGATGGATTGAGGAAAAGATGATCAGTTGCTCCTTGGTATTTTCAACAGGTTTTCTGCCTTTGGGAGACTCCATATACAGAGAGAAAAATCTAGAGCCATTTTATTTCTAGTGGTGGTTCATTTTCAAAAAGCAAACAGTGGCAATGACCATAATAAGACTTCTCATCAAAAAGGATTCCAGGGGTGCCTGGGTGGCTCAGTAGGTTACGTGTCTGCCTTCAACTCAGGTCATGATCTCAGGGTCCTGGGATCAAGCCCTGTACTGGGCACCCTGCTCAGCAGGGTTTTTGCTTCTCCCTCTCCCTCTACCACTCCCCCCCCCAGCTCATGCTCTCTCTCTCTCTCTCTGTCGCTAATAAATAAAATCTTAAAGGATTCCAAATGATCTCTTTTGCAGAGGATTTTGATTTGTGTTTGCTTTTTAACTTTTTATTTTGAAAATATCCTACATCTTCTTAAGTACATAAAATAGTATCAATTCCCATGTTTTAGTCAGCCAGCCTTAGGAATTAAGTCATGGCCCATCATGTTTTATCTATACTTCTGCTCACTTTTAATACTCTTACCTCAATTTGTATTTGAGGCAAGTCCCAGTCATCATTTGATCTGTAAATACTTTCGTAAACATCTCTAAGAAATAGTTTTTAAAATGTAGCCATACCTAACAAATTAATAATTCATTGATCTAATCAAATGCCTCCGGTGATCATTTATCTGATTTTTTCTTTTTAATTTTTTCTTTTTCATAAGGAAAAGCTTACATACGGTGAAGAATGTATACATGTATAAACACCACAGTATAACTACTTAAGCCCAGATAAAGTTATAGTATGTTTCCAACCTTCCAGCATCTTCCCTTGAGCTCCTCCTCAGTCAGTAATTCCCTCCCCCTGACGACAGAGGTCGGAACAGTGGTTTTGAACTTCATATCCATGGAATCCTATAATCTTGTGTCTGGCTTTTTTCACTCAACATTGTCTATGAAATTGATTCATATTATATTTAGCAGTTCTTTCTCGTAGCTGTGAACTCTTCCATTGCATTGAATGAATATACTGCAATTATTTTATATATTCTGCTGGGTCCAGTTTGAGGCTACTATGACTAGTACTATTAACTTGCCATACGTATCTTTTGCGGGCATAATGATAATTCAGTTCTGTTTGTGTGTGTATATATGTGTGTATATGTGTGTATATATATGTATATGAATATATATAGCATTGTATGTGTGTGTATACACACACACACACACACACACACACACCCCGAGCAGTGAAGTTACTGGATCACAGGGTAGGCGTGTGTTTATTGCTAAGCACTGTGTGAGAGTTCCAGTTGCCCCACGTTCTCGTTAACACTTGGCTGTGTTAGTCCTTGCACGTACGGCCAATCTGATGAGAGTAGAGTGGCATCTCATTGTCATTTTACTCTGTATTTCCGTGATAACCAGTGCTTTCCCACACTTTTTAATATGGTTATTGACTTTAAGATATCCTCTTTTGTGAAATGCCTATTAGACTTTTGCCCATCTTTACTAGGTTGTCGTTTTTTACTGAGTCGTGGGAATTCTTTACATATTCCGAGGATGAGCTTTTTGTTGGATGACTGTGTTTAAGTATCTTCTCCTGGTCTGTGATTTGTCTTTTTAAATCTCTAATGAGTGAACAGAAATTCTTAATTTTAAGTTTCGATATCAGGTCTCCAGCTTTGTTTTTGTTCTTCAATTTTGATTTGGCCGTTGTTAGTATTTTTCTTTTCCATGTAGATTTTAAAATCAACTTTTCAATACACACACACACACAGAGCACGCATACACACACACACACACACACACACACACACACCCCAGGGATTTTGCGTTGGATTGCATGGAAGTTATAGTTCAGTTTAAGAGAAGTTGACATTGTAGCAAGATTGAATTCCAGCCTGTAAAAATTGTGTATCTCTGTACTGAGATTAGTCGTTCTCAGGCAGGGTTGATTTGCCCCCAGAGGACATCTGGCAATGTCTGGAGACATATTTGTTGTCACATCTGTGGTGGAGGAGTGGTTGTGTGCTACTGGCATCTTGTAGGTAGAGGACAGGGATGCTGCCCATCGTCTTACAACTCTTAGGACAACCCCACAAGAAAAAATTGACCCCAAATGTTAAGATTTAGGTCTTTATATATTTTTTAGTAATATTTTGAATTTTCAGTGTGATGGTATTGTACGTCTTTGTTAGATCTATCCTTAGATAATTAGTGTTTTGTGCGATTGTGATTTTTATTTCATATTCTGATTGTTACTGCTTTGTCGTGTGTGTGTGTATGTGTGTGTGTATATACAAACTCTATATATAGTTTGTGTCTGTGTCTTTAAGTGTCTGTTGTATTTTGTACCTTTTATTTTGGAGATTCCCTTTCAGTTTCTCCCCCTTCCTCCCCCCCACCCCCCGCCCCATACACTTTTTTATTGTTGTTGAAGAAACTAGGACTTTTGTCCTGTAGAGTTTCCTACAGCTTGGCTATTGCTGATCCTATCAGTGTGGTGTGTTTAATATGTTCCCTTGTCTCTGTGGTCCTTACCCATATCCATTACTTCATTAGGACCTGCAAAATGAAACACTGGTTCTATCTTTTGCTTTTCATTTCTTATCCCAGGATATTTTTGTAAATAGACTGCCCTTCCACCCAGCTAATTCATTACTCTGAGGCCCTAGAGAAGAGACAGGGTAAATGCCTATACCTTCTGTTTTTTTAAATCAGTTTCCAAAATGAGTTGGTTCCTAAGAATCTTCCATAGGCAACCAGAGAGGTTTTCTGTTTTTGTTTTTAACTTAAAAGTACCATTATGAACTTACAGTTTAACCTTAGTTGATGTTTCAGTCCATTGCTGTTTTTACCTTCATTAGGGATTAAATGGTTCCATGTTTGCGTAGTGGGAACGTCTTCAAGACCCTCATGTAACTTTTAAGTTTCCTTGCTTTCTGCTAGAACGAGATATGCCAGGCTCTTCTTGAACATTTCTTACCGCTAACCTCGAATCTTCATGTCTTCATGTCTTCAAGGAGCCACGGTCTCTTACCGAATGTATTTAGAGGGGGTGCTAGGCATGCTCGGTGCTACTGGAGGGGTGATTTCTAGGCTTTTTCAGTAGACAGAAAATATGTATTTTTTAAAAGATGAGTTCATATTCTAGGCTATAAGATTTTTACTTAACTTCATTCTTTTTCCTGTGCACAAAGCCCTGAGTCCCCACAAACACCAACAGACCTACGTGTTGCTTTATCACAAACCACACGGCCAGCGGCCTTAGAATGACAATACCAGGTTGACCGGTGAGAATATGATTACTGAAAACAAATTTTCTTTGCCATCTTCTGGTGTCTGTTTTTAAGGGTCTTTCATAATGAAAATGCACTGTCAGAGTACTGTGTTCTAACGTCACTTGGACTAGCTCTGTGTGGTTCTTTTACCAACTGGATTTGCATTAATTTTACTTTTTAGGGCTTACATTATTAAAATTTGGTATTACGATGCACAATGTTTACATAGTTCCAAAGTCTAATCTACAAAGAAGCTTTGTTTCTATCCTTGCTTCTCCTTCCCTAGCCCTCCTCTCACCTTGTCGGTATCCATTTAAAAAAAAAAAAATATATATATATAGGTTATTCTACCATTTTTTTCAATATTCACAAATCTCTTTATACTTATATCCTCCCTTCCTTTGAATAGGGGCGGTTTTTACCAGGTGGTCTATTTCACTTGTCCTCACCTCTGTCCTTGTCAATCTTCTGGTCCTCAGGAAGGTTTGTGTTTTGGTTCTAAGCTTCCCTTGATACTCAGGCTGGACGTAATACCCTCACTGCCCTCGCATCTGGGTCGTCGTTTATTGGTTCCCAAGATGAGCATTTTGAGATGAGCTACGAGCCTCTTTCTTCTCCTTCCTTAGCCTTAGTTTTAGAGGAATGAGACTCGTCCTCTTTGGGAACATTCCCCAAGCCCCCAAATGAGTGGGTTTTATGTAGAAACCACATCTGTGGGCCAGAATGATGATGGTGAGGTTGATGAATGTAGACGTAAAAAGTCGAGTGAACCTTGAAACAGCAGGTCTTGTGGGCATACGAGAGGGCGCGTGGTCATTGATCCGTTTCTGTGCCGGGTACACTGTCCCGTACCGGATGATGTGGGCTTCGCGGGGACTGTACTTCAGGGAGGGGAGAGTGTTCCCACTGGGCTGGTTTGTCACCTGCGATGGTGTGTGAGGCACTGAGGGCCAGGCTAGGCTACGTGAATAATGAATAACCTTGGCTCTCAGAAACCTAATTTTCTTCTGGAACAAGTAGTTCCGGCTTCTTCCATTTTTCAGACGGCGAAGTGGCTAACATGTAAGCAAGGAAGGGGAAGGCCGGACTCGTCAGCACTTGATCGAAATGTGTTTGTTCCCGAGAGGCAGGTCATTCCTTCACTGATTCATATTTGGTGAAAGCCTGTTGTGTGTAAGGCATGATAAGGGATAAGACGCAGAAAATAACGTTCTCGAGGGGACACGGATAGGCAGACCAAATTAGGTTGGGAGCCTATGACAGTATGTCCACGCAGAGCCATGGGCTGGGAAGATGGCCGTGGAGGGACGGCGGACTTGGCCGTGGGCTCGAGGTGTGCCGTGTGAGCTTGGTGGGTGGATGTGAGTGCTGGTACGGGATTCTTCACTAATGAGTTGACCTTGCTACGTTTTTTTTTTTTTTTTTCTCTTGTTGGTTTAGTGTATCCTATTAGGTGGGGGCAAACAAATAATTATTCATTGTAGAATTTGAGTAAGGACTAAATAGATGGGGAAGAAATGTAGCAGAAATTTAATATTCCAAATAAATCAGGTTCCTTACTGCCCCTCCTCTTCCTCCTACCTTCCTCCCTTCCCGCTCCCTCCACTCACTCCCCCCTCAAGAGGAAAATGGATGTACATACTGTTTGACTCAGTAATGCTATCTCTAGCAGTTTATCCCAAGAATATATTTGGGCTTGCTTGAAAAGGTATATGTACAAAGATGTTCATCTGATACACGCATTGGATATATGCGTGTATGTACATATATACGTACCAACGTGCATGTTCCCCGCCCCCCACCCCCAAACACACATTCACTTTGGACACAAACTCAATTTCCTGTAGGGGCTTGACTAAATGCATTGTTCTCTCCTTTTTTAGAATGACCATATGTTATCTTACATAATTAAAAAATCAGTAAAGTTATTTTTCTTTAAGAAGGCGATTACCACTTGTTTTCTCTTTTAGTGAAATTTACAGAGATTTAGATTTTGTACTGGTTGTGAATTTGAAGTGGAAAATTTATATTCCTGTATTCTTTGAATTGGTATTAGTTTGATTTGGTTTCTGCTTGGCTTGTATACGTAATTGCATAATGACTGTATTACAGTGGGGGAGTGTCTGACTCTAAGGAGGCATTCTTTTTTTTGTTTGTTTTTTGGTGGGCAGCAAAGCAAGGTTTATTGAGCGATAACAAAGTGATAGTACCAAGCTCCTGAGGAGGGAGGCGACCCAAGATTGTTGCCGTAGGGAGGCATTCTTAAAGTGCTTTGGATGGGATGAGTGAACTTTCAAGTTGGCTCCATGGTTTAAAAAAAAAAAAAAGACAAAAACCTTTGATCTACTTCAAAAATGTTATCTTATGTGTATAAAGTTTTGAACATGTTTTGCATTTTTAAAATGAATATTAATCATCTTCCTTTGGCCACATGCTTGCAGATGTCAGGTTGGTTTGCTAAAGCAGTCTGTTATAATTTGATTTTCTTGTGTGCCTTTGAAGAATCAGACAGGTTCTATTTTGGCAGGCAGATCTGTGAACCTCCTTGCCTCCAACTTTTTTCTTAGGATAATTTTTTTTTGAGAGAAGTGGGAGAGAGAGGAGGGTAGAGGCAGAGAGAGAGTTTCAAGCAGGTTACACTCCCAGCACGGAGCCTGGCATGGGGCTCAATCTCACAACCCTGAGATCATGACCTGAGCCAAAATCAAGAGTTGGGTGCTTAACCGACTGAGCCACCCAGGTGTCCCTTTCTTAGGGTAATTTAATCCGCTTTAAGACTTTACTGTCTGTCCAATTTTTTTTTTTAAGATTTTATTTATTTATGTGACAGAGAGACAGCCAGCGAGAGAGGGAACACAAGCAGGGGGAGTGGGAGAGGAAGAAGCAGGCTCGCAGCAGAGGAGCCCAATGTGGGACTTGATCCCAGAACACCGGGATCACGCCCTGAGCCGAAAGCAGACGCTTAGCGACTGCACTACCCACGCGCCCTGTCTGTCCAATTATTAGTAATATATAGTGATGCTCATATAGCCAATGTTTATAAAAGTATACATTAAAAATAATTTTGTTTTGTTTCCTTAACAGAAATCATAGCCCATTAATGAGTTTTGGAGCGAGCTTCGTCAGTTTTTTGGTAAGTTGCTATGGGGAGTGATATTGGTGTGAAGGAAACAAGTATATAAAGTATGTCTTGGAGTTACTCACTGTATAGATACAGGTCTTTTATTTTTTAATTTTTTTAAAGATTTATTTACTTTAGAGAGCACATGCACAGGGTGGGGGGTGCAGGGCAGAGGGAGAGAGAGAATCTCAAGCAGACTTACCCCTGAACACAGCCTGATGTGGGGGCTCAGTCTCCTGACCCCGAGACCGTGACCTGAACCGAAATCAAGAGTCAGATGCTTAACCAACTAGGCCACCCAGGCACCCCCTATAGATACAGATCTTTCAGAATTTAAAAGTGTAATAAAGTTTTGTCTATTAGCCAACACCTATGAGATATCCTCTTTTCCTTAATTAAAAAAAAATGCTTATACCTTTGAGAGTATTGAGAGTACTTTGAGAGTATTTTTCCCAACCAAAAAAAAAATTTTTTTTTAAAGATTTTATTTATTCGACAGAGATAGAGACAGCCAGCGAGAGAGGGAACACAAGCAGGGGGAGTGGGAGAGGAAGAAGCAGGCTCATAGTGGAGGAGCCTGATGTGGGGCTCGATCCCATAACGCCGGGATCACGCCCTGAGCCAAAGGCAGACGCTTAACCGCTGTGCCACCCAGGTGCCCCCAAAAAATTTTAAAATAAGAATAAAATTGGAAAGACCCTTCCAAAAAATAAAACTGCATTAGAGATTAAAAAAAAAAAGGGTCAGGGTTTGGATACTAAAGGTTTACTCTAAAATTATTGAATAAATGTGGACTGTAAAGCAAGTTAAATTAGCAGAGTTGAAATTTATTAGTTACTATTATATTTTTAAATATTAGTATTTAGGAATTGAAGGAATAGGTTGCAGTTAGGTGTTTAAAGAAAATTTGGCAATGTAGAAAATTGGGTGCTTTTTTCCAGAAATACGTATGACATCACACAAACCACTTTCAGGCATATAATTTAAGAAAACTATCATAGAATGGTATAATAGCAAACGTGTGTATGTGTGTACATATTTATAATCAATATGTGTAGAGACCAAGTGAAGTAAAATAGAGAAAGCCTGTAGATTTCAGATGTAGGAAGATCTCTGCAAACTGGTGTGTCCTGTGACTGCTGTCCCTGCCCAACCTCAGGTACCCGGCCAGCTTCTGGTGACATGGATTTTCATTCAAGCTATTTATTTGCGCCTCTTGCCAGGGAATACAACACAAATGTTTAAGGCTTGCCATTTACAAGAAAGCATAGCATCTGACTTTAGGGAAAGTGGTACCCTGTGGGAATCACAACATGAGTACCCCTCACTACAAAGGCAGGAAGGAAGACCCCGCCAAAGGCTTGGCTGAGTGGAGGAGGAAGGTGGGGAGGGGGCTGCAGCAGGGCTGGGGTCTGCTTGAAAAGAAAGTGTGGTGAAGGGGCTTGGGCAAAGGTGACTGTGGTCTGATTCGGCTCCAAGGGGAGAGTATATTGGAGTCCTTCCAAGGAGGCCTAGAACTCCAAGGGGAGAGGGCTTGCCCAATGGATAGGGCGGGGAAGAGAGTTAGTGACCATGAGCTCATTAGGTCCTTCCAAGAACCAAGCATCTTGTCTCTGCCCCTACAGCCCATCCATAACCTCAGAAACCTCCATGCCACTGGTGAAAAGTAGCAGGTGTTTATCAGAGAAGGGATTGCCCCTACCCAGTCAGATGTGGCCTGGAAAAATCTGCCAGGCTGCCAGTCTAATTTTTCACTGTGGACAGTGTAATATGAGTTCCAAATAAGGGAACCCATTGGAATTGCTGTCCCTGAAAAGACTGCCGCCTTCAGGGCGGACATGCTTCAGTAGCATTTCTGCCCATTACCTGATGGGGCCAAGGTCCACGTGCGGGGAGAATGAACTCTGCAGTCAGACACTGCTGTGGAAACTCAGTGAAGGGGACCGATCAGAGATTCTACAGGGCTTTGGTTACTGTGCTCAATAACAACAAAAAAGGTCCTGAACAGTAATTGTGAGAACGTTTACCACCCTCTGTTTTTTCATGTAGGTGTGATAGACTTACAGCCTTATTTCATATTGAGATTATCGTTCTTGGAAATGATTACGGTATGCCGTAACATTCTAATTCTTTTACTTGCAACAACTAACATTTGAATGTTTTTTTTTCCCCCCTAGTTTGGGATTTTGTTGTTTTAAATCGTCTAAATTTTCAGAGACTTACTGATTCATTCATTCTTTCCTTATTTCTTTCTTGGAAGAACGCCATGATGACATTTGAGGAAGAAAAAATGCAGTTGGCGTGTGATGACTTAAAGACGACGGAGAAGCTGTGTGAAAGTGAAGAGGCTGGAGTAATTGAAACCATCAAGAATAAAATTAAGAAGAATGTAAGCACGATGTCTTTAGGTTGTGAACGGAGTGCCACTGACGTAGGGCATTGCTCCTTTACCTGGTTTTCGATATTTCGGATATGAATGAAAGCATACACGTTTCTTACAACTTTGGATGATGTGAAATGTATTTAAAAAAAAACAGTAGAACCCCACCCCCACCTGCCCCATCAGTCATTAAAGCCATTCAGTGCATTCATTCTTTTGCTATCTTAAGGTTATCTTCTTCCATAATGGGGCATGTGCTAAGAGCTTTTGTGTGTATGTAATTCAGATATGTTGCATTTTAGCATTATGGAGGAGTTCAGCTATTTACCTGATTTTCCCCAAGCCTTACAGCCTTTGGTTACACATAAAGTCACAATAACATTGTAATTCACTTTTCCTGATCTTGCTTTTACCTTTCAGTGCAAACGTCTAGTCTTTGGGGAGGCATCCTCCTACCCCTGATGTTTCTGGAGTCTCCCTTGTGTTACCTGTTGAGCTGACAAACCCATCTTTTGGTTAGAGTCCTCAAAAGCTGCCCATCTTTTCTTCGGCTCATTCGTGTACAGGTTGCTTCGCCTCTGCTCTTGCTGATGGTGTCCCCCATGAGGAAGCCACTGATGGGCCAAGAGTACATTCTCCTGATGCTCCACAAGGGCCCGAGATTTCCTCAGTGGCTCTTTCTGCAAACCCTGCGTCTGATCAGTGACTGAGTCCTGTTGCCTTTCTTTCTAAAGTACCTCCTGAATTCATCCACTTCTCTCCCCACTCCTGCCATGTCCTTAGGTCAGCCACCATCCCCACTTGCCTACAACAACTCTCACTGTTCTCGAATTCGTTCTCCATAATACAGTCTCTAAAATGCAAATAATAGGTTGCTGGCTTCATTTTCGGTGTCCCTAACCCCACTCTTGCCATTACAGGGAAGTCCAAACTCCTTACTGTGGCTGACTTGGCACTTCCTTTTCCTCTGCCTAGAACATTCTCCTCCCTGGACCTGGTTTCTACTCCTTGAGTTCTTCCTAGATCATTTTCTCCAAGGACTCTTGCCTGAGCCCCAGAGCTGTGTTGAGTAGATTTCCTCCTTGTCCCCATAGTACCCTGTACTTGACCCTTCAGAACAGTTACGACATTACATGGTAATGAGGTCGGTGTTCCCTCATTAGACTGTAAGTTATTTATATGTCTGTCTTCTGTATCTAACTCCATGCCTAAGCACATATGTTAGGAGTTAACATTGGTAATGGCTCTTTGCAATTTAAAATGCATTTTTATATATAGTACCTCATTAGCCCTTCCAACAACCCTACACAGTAGATGTTATTACAAAGAACCAGCAGCATCAATGGACTGACATTTGCCTAAGCAAAGTAATGAGTTCTGGGACTACATTTGCAACAATAGTGACCATAATAGATTATGCTAATGTAGAAAAAAGGAAAACAGTTCATTCTACTGTATATGCTATTGTTGTATTTGTAAAGATCCTATCATTCCTCGTATCACTGTGAAAACCTATGAAAACTCGTTTATCTTGTTCAAGTTCACTTTGTATTAAGAATGCAGTATTCTATTTTGGGGTAATTTTTTTTCACTTACAAACATTCTTTACAATAAGGACCAACACTATAAAAAATGGAGTTTTTTAATTTTACATTTCGCTTCTTTTATGGAGGTAGTCACCTAAGAGGTATAGCTTAAATTCCGAGTTCAATTTGTGGTTCATTCGAACCTATTTTCTCTTTAACTAAAATGTAATCAGTTTTCGACCCTCACATCTCCGTTGTGGCACAGAAGTTATGAACCCAAGTGTTCCTCCTATATGAATGAAGATAGATGGCTGCAAAGTGGCTTTTCGGGCTATCTATTTTGGGGAATGTTTTCTACCTTTAGTGGTTTTTATTTCGGATAAGTAAGAACTTAAATTGTTTCAAAAAAAAGTAAACCTCTGGGGCGCCTGGGTGGCACAGCGGTTAAGCGTCTGCCTTCGGCTCAGGGCGTGATCCCAGCGTTCCGGGATCGAGCCCCACATCAGGCTCCTCCGCTATGAGCCTGCTTCTTCCTCTCCCGCTCCCCCTGCTTGTGTTCCCTCTCTCGCTGGCTGTCTCTATCTCTGTCGAATAAATAAATAAAATCTTTAGAAAAAAAAAAGTAAACCTCTGAACTTTTGTGTTGATTTTCATGGTTTCCCACGAGCTTCATTGTTCTCACTTAGGATATTTGTCTTGAGTTACAATGTTCTTCATCGTATGGTGAACAAAACAGAGCTAGATCTCATGGGAATATGGTGTAGATTTGGTCTCGGCTTTCAGTGCCCTGTTGCACAGTTCCTTCGTGAAATTATCTTGCACAGTAAAGTAATGGTGGTTTGGGTGGAGTCTCGTTCTTGTGTGTGATTTATCGGCGTGTACTTTCTCTCCGTCAAACAGGTTGATGTCCGAAAATCTGCCCCCTCTATGGTTGATCGGCTTCAGAGACAGATAATCATAGCTGACTGTCAGGTTTATCTGGCTGTGCTCTCGTTTGTGAAACAAGAATTGTCAGGTACGTCAACGCATTATTTTTAATGGCTTTCAAAATTCAGTGGACACAATAAATAATCCCCCCCCCCTTTTTTTTACAGTGCCTTGTATTTCAGTCTTTGAAAATATGTGGTGCCTCTTTGGGGCATGATACTGATTTTTACTTAGGAAATTGGAACCATGAGTGCTTAATGTGTGTTTAGGGGAATAGTTTTAGACTTGAAGTCAGTGTTTCATCCTCTCGTCTTAAGATAATTCTGTCGTAGTTAGAGAAATTACCAGTGCCGGATAGGTAGATCATACTTTTCCTTCATGAGAATCAAGTTGTGAATAACCTTTAAAGTGAAATATAACTGGTGTAAGTTAAATTTTTTGGGAAATTGTTATCGAGAGCCTGAGTGGGTATCAAATATTTCCTAAAATACTTGATTGACCTACATTTGAACAACCTTGAGTAAGGGCTATACATGGATTCCTTAGTTTGTTCGAGACTGTTCTTTTCCAGGATTCTGTCGCTTTGTTATCTTGAGAGCTTTAGACTCAAATTGAGTCTTTTAACAGCTTCTGGAAGACTGTGTCTAACACAGACACCAATTCTTTAGGTTATGTGGGTATCAGTCTGATACTGCCAGGAGAAATTTGCTTCTTTGGCAGATAGGATTTACTTGAAAAAAATGAAAATTCCAAAAGGAAATCAACTAAAACTCACAACCGCAAAAGCGTTTCCTTCCAAACCTTAAATGAAGCAGGGTCTATTGCTGCTAAGTTGTAACATACACTATTCTTTCTAGACTGCCAGACACTGATTTTCTCTCCCTTCTCCTTCTTCTGTCTCTCCCTCCCTTCCTTCCCTCCCTCCCTCCCTCCCAGCTCAAACTTGAGGATGCTTTGTTTCTATTTGGTTCAAATCAGAAATGGAACTTAACTTTTATTTTGAGCTCCAAAGTTTGGACTTACTAGAATTTATCCTTCTTTTAAAATATGTTGGCCTTTTGCTTTGGTTCCATTGTTCAATGTTTTTCTCTCTGATTCTCCCCTTGGGACTTGCCTAATACTTACCTGGTTGAGGGCTCATAGCTGGTGTGAAATTCCTGTGATGCATCAGTATAAAAGCCCCCACTTGAAGCTCTCCATTCATGTGTATATTAAAAGCAGCAGAGCTGTCAGACTTCTTGGGTCAGGATAGGAGCTCTGGCATTTTCTGTGATCTTGTACTCCTTTTTTTTTTTCTGACACTCAAGAAGGACTTTTTAAAGGAGCTAATTTTAGCCATTAGGAGAAAATACCTGTCTAGAGAGAAGGGTAAGTCTGATGTAGTATAATGTTTGGGGAACGAGGGTAAAGGGCATCTGGGAAATCTTTGTGTTAATCTTACAACTCTTCTGTAAGTCTGAAAGTCTATAAAAACTAAAAGGTAGTATATCCTTCGTTTGCTCATTCATGGGTCTATTTGACAAATAATCACTGAGCGTGTGTGATGGGCTAAGCACCATGTTACGTGAGCAGCACAGGCTGTGCTCCCTGCCCTCAGGAAGCTTAGAGTCATCAATTCATGCCGTCTATTTCTAAAATTATTATTCTGGTTAAAAATTACTGAACGTTGTTATAGAAAACTGGGAAAATAGAGAAGGGTAAAAAAGAAAGCAAGTCATGTCTTATCTTACCACTTGGAGAAATCACTCTTTACTGCTAATGTGCTGTGTTTTCCCATATTTCTTTCACAGAATGGAATCTACAGTGCTTTCTATCCAACGTTTCCCTCTTAGATTGTATTTTACACGTTTTCCCTGTTGTTCAGTTTCAAAATACTAAATAATAACATAGTTTTTCAAATGAATGTACCATGATTTAGTTAACCAATTCCTTTTGGACATTTAGATGTTCTTTGCTTTGCTTTTTTTTTTTTTTTCTGTTATTAGTGAGGTCAACCTATTTTTATATCCTATTAATAAACTGTATTTCTTTCGTAAATTGCCTTCTTAGCCTTTTCCCGTTCTCCTAATAGGTTGATATTAATCAATTATTTAATCCTATTTATCACGGATTTTGAACGGTGCTCTTGGTTTTTCCTAACGCCATATAATTTATTGAACAGATATTGATACTGAAATGAAATTCTGACAGACATAAATGTACACAGTGGTCATTTGTTTTATGAATATCTCCTTGTTTCAAACAAACATAACCAAAAATGCTCTTCTTTAGCCTTTTAGAAGTTATTAAACTATAAAAAACTTTGTTGGAGTCCATTTTTTTTTTTTTAAGATTTATTCATTAGAGAGAGCATGAATCGAGGGGCAGAAGGAGAGGGAGAAGCAGGCTCCCCGATGAGCAGGGAGCCTGATGCAGGGCTGATCCCAGGACCCTGAGACCATGACCTGAGCTGAAGGCAGATGCTTCACTGACTGAGCCACCCAGGCGCCCCTCTTAGAAAACTTTTTCGGTGGATAATTTTCTTGGGGAAAAGCTGCCTTCTTGGAGATATTTGTTATAGGTGCCTCTCCCCCACCCCGAGTGGGTGGCGCCGAAGTGGGGGGGGGGTGCACGCACTCACCTGAGCTCCAGGTAGGGATGAGTCTGAATTTTTAAATGCTTCCTACTTTTAAAAGAACTCTTGTGCTTTCTCACATTTGAATTTCTTCTGTAATGAATTATCCCATCATCTCTCTTCATTTTATATACTCCTTTATTAATATCTTTTTAATTTATTCTGTTATCCAGGGCTGCTTGTTTGCTCCCCCCCGCCATGAGCAGATATTCATTACTTTCACATCAAAAAGAAGCTATTTTAAAATCCTATTTTATGGCACTTGCCACCTTATTTCGTTTCTTTTCCTTCCTTTTAGACTTGAGGCTAGGCCCTCTGTTGTACTCCCCTGTGTATTCCTGGCATCATACAGGCTCCGGGAATGTTCTCTGGAGGAGTTTGCTTGCTTTTCCAGGTGAGGCAGTTGAGGCTGCGTGTTGGGCGGGGCGGAACGGTGAACACGGCTTGTTAGTGACGACTGATCCTGAGCCACGGTTTCTTGCTTCTTACCTGAATTCCTAGCGTTCTCACCGTGTTCCCGTCACCTGGGACTGGTTCCTCGTGCCTCCACCTCTGAGAGGCCCGGAAACCTGGCCGTGCTCCCTCTTCTGTCTTGTGGCGCTGGCCCCTGCTTGGCGGGCCGGCCTGCTCTTGACCCACCTGCTTCCCTGTCCGCATTCTCTGTGCTGCCGTTGGGGCCGTCTTCCAAACCCCCCGTACCCCTGTGCTGGAAACAGCCGCTCTACGTCTCCTGCAAGGGACACTTCGAATTCCTTCCTCAGGTGGCCCGTACGAACCTGCCTGCCTTCCCAGCAGCCAGCAAAGCCGAGCTCCTTGCCCTTCCCGGGATGCCCTGCCTCCTGCCTTCTTGCTACCCTCTGTTTGGAAGGCCTTCGGTCCCTTTATTTTTCTCTGGTCTATCCAGGTGCGTCCCAGACCAGCCTCCTTCAGGCATGCCTTCCTCACTTCCTCGTCTGCCCTTTGCTGTTCTCCATGTCGTCTGTGCCTCGTCAGGGCACTCATCACACAGCAGTACACATTTTTATGCACATGTCTGCCCACAGTATTTGACTGTAATCTCCTCGAGGGCAGCAGCGCTGTCCACCTGCTGCCTCTTTCGCCCACACCTCCTGAGCTCCTATGTTGCCTCCCACACTGTGTGGTGATAGGTGCCGGGGCTCTAGAGATGAGTGGGATATAGCCCTTGCCCCAGGGGACTGCTGGTGTAGTAGTGGAGAAAGAGATGATGCTTTACCCACTAGACGTGTAAGTCCGTCACAGATTGGGTGCACACGGAATGAGGTGCTGGGGAACTCTGCCTGGAGATCCTGAGCGGGGTGACAAAGAACGAGAGGCCGTTTTCCCCTCTGTGTCCTTGGCCCTTGCTGTGCTGTTCCCTAGCACACGGCGTATGATACGTGAATTGAAGGGATGAAGGAGGGGTGATGCCATTCAGGAAAAAGTGGCACAACCCCGAGCCCCAGAAAGAGTTGAGATTGGAAAAGTGAGTCTTTCAGAAGTCTTTTGGACATGAAAACAAAACCATTTTTCTCCCAAAGTCTGTTATGTGGGTTACAAAAAGAGTAGGCCTGAACTAATCTTTCATTATAGGGTTAACCAGCCTCATCGAGGACAAGTGAACAGACAGATGCTAGATACGATGCCCTGCTGAAAAATCTATAAGATTTATCCCAACATCAATTAGTATAGCTTGGTATCTTCACTTTCCAGACAATTCTTGCCCTTTCCTGGGAAGGACTCCCACTCCCTGCCTCCCCCCACCCACCTCCACACACCCCTTCCCTTAATGGGGACGACATTTCCTCTCTCCCCTACATTCCCAGCTGACCGAGGCTGGCCCTCATAGGGGAGGGCACATGGTCTGCGGTCTTCGGCCGTCTGTGTGTGTCTTCCTCAGAGGCTGAATGATTTATATTTGACCTTTCAGAGGAGCCATATGGAAGGCCGTGCAGGATGTAGGGCTCTTAAACACCGTTGCTCTGCCTTTTGGGAGAATGCGTGCTCATTAGCTGCACTGCCACACCAGGCGGCTGAGGGTCCCCCCTGCAGGAGCGGCGTTGCTGTCGGCCCTGGAGCGCGGCCCGTCCGCCGGTTCCTCGCTCAGTCTGTGCTCCGTGGTCAGGGTCTGGCTGTGCTCAGATGTGCTGGTCCCAGCATCTGGGACAGGGAAGTAGGGTGACAGTCCTGGGGAACCTGTTTCTCTGGCATGTTGAGCTTAGAAAGCAGCAAAAACAAAATCTTTCTCTACGTGCATATTAACTTCATCTTGCGCAAATTATAGTCTCCGATGTAGTCAGAACTTTGGGTTCTATTTACCTGGCTCAAATTAAAGGCATTAAAACTTGTTACAACAGATTTTGACATACGCTTTTAAACATTGGCACCTAAACTCCTCTCTTGGGCAAGAAATGAAAGACACGTTGAATTACATTTTTATTTCATAAAAATAGGGTTTTTACCGTTGTCCTTTTTTTGTTGACTGAGTCTGTGCAGTTGGCACTGACGGACATTTTGACATTTGTTTCCATTGCTACCATCCTTCACCTGAGGTCGGATTATTACATCCCTAACACTGGTGGTCTCCTCACCCCCAATCCTAGAAATTGCCTGCTGCTTCTGTGCAGGTCCTTAGGTGGACCTCAGGGGGCCCCCAGAACCCGAGCACGCCATCCGTGTGTCCCCTTTGGTCTCTGTGTCCCCTGTGTGACTCTGGCTCTGAACAGCTTGCCCACCTGCTCCTTCATACTCACCCGGGTGTTCCTCTCTCCTGGAATGCTGCCTTTCCCTAGGCGGAAGCTCTGCTTCCCGAATGAAGCCTCAGCACCCGGAAATGCAGGGGAAAGTGGAATTAGACTTCTTCCTTCAGATTTCCAGTTAGGCCTTGGGGAAGGAGGCAGTATAGTTTTCTGCTGAAATCCTGCAATACTCATTCTGCACTAATTCATTTAATATTTATTACATAGAAAAATTTAGTGACAAAAAGGAAATAAAGAACAACTCACCCATCATCTCAACATGATTGGTTTTCATTTTTCTCCATAGGACCCCAGTGGGGCCATCAACAAACACATAGGATATATATAGTCTGATGCTACACACTTATTTTTTTCGTTTGTTCTATTTTTCAGTTTTGTGGGCATCCGAAGGGCCGAGATGATGTCTTCTGGTTCTTTTGTATCCCTTGGTTGCCCAGCACAGTCCTCGGCACATAATAGGAACATAATAGCTAATTAGCATTTTTAGGGTTTTGCGAGTTTTCTTTTTTTTTTTCATTTTTAAAATCTCTAGCCAATGTTTTCCTCTTTATTAGATCCCAGTTGGTTTTGTGTTCCTTTTTTCTTTTCCTGCTTTTCCGTTCAACGTTGGCCTTCTTGGATCATAAGTGAGCATCCTGTTTGGGGACGTACTGGATCATACAGTTTTCAGGGTTGTCTCCGACCTTTCGTTTTCCTGCACTACTTCCATTTAGAAAGGAAGAGTCATTGTGCCTCTTACGGGAGGGATCTGTACCTTATTTCCCTTTGATTCTCCTAGAACGGTGCCTGAAATGTAATATTTGCTCAGTAAGTATTTTTGTTAAATTGGAGCGCCTGGGTGGTTCAGTTGGTTAAGCATCTGACTCTTGATTTTGACTCAGGTCATGGTCTCAGGGTCATGAGATTGAGCCCCACCTCGGGCTCTGTGCTGGGCATGGAGCCTGCTTAAGATTCTCCCTCTCCCTCTGCCTTTTCCCTCCCCCTGTTCATACTTTCTCTAAAAAAATTTTTTTTTGTTAAATTGAACTAAATGAAAGTTGTTTCAAATGTGTATTACTTTTATAAAGTTATAAAAATAGTTCCCTTGAAAATAAAGCTTTTGTTTGTTCATCCTCTCTTAGAGTCAGTATTCTTTTCAGTGGACTTAATCTATAGGACATTAACAATCTAGAACTTGGAACTTGGGGGATGGTTGTATTTTGAATTGTGATCCCGCAGGAGATATGGTTATCATTTGTCAAGAAATTGATACATAAAATTTAATATTTATTAAATTATTAGCATGATTAAATATTAGCTTGATTAAGTATTAGCTTAAGTCCATGGATTGGGGACCCTCAAGACCCTCAATGCAATGATTTTCCAGGACTCTGTATATAATCATGCTCGTGGCTGTGATTTGTTACAGCAAAAGATACAAAGTAAAACGACCAAAGGGAAAAGATGTGTGGGATGAAGCCCAGGAAAACTCCAGCACAAGCGATCCAAAATTTTCTCCCAGTGGAGTCTCATAGGAGCTGCTTAGTTCTCTGGGCAGTGAGTTTTGTTATCAGCCGGGAAGCTTGTTGGAGACCCAGCACCCAGACCTTTTGTTGGGGGCTGACCATGTGTGGATCTGCCTGTCTTGCACATACCCAAATTCCAGGCCCCCAGGAGGAAAGCAGGTGTTCAGCATAAAACGTACTACTTCTGCGAGCAGGGTGGTAGGCATAGTGAGCCACTCTTACCAGTCCTGGGAATGCTGGGAACCCTCCCCCAAGTCCAAGTTCACAGACCCCAGCCAAGGGCCAATCTTCCAAGCAGGACTTTCAAAGGATAGCAGTAGGCCTGCTCTGGTAGCTCTTTTTTGTATATACCATGTGTTCTTAGATGACTTTCAGGGATTAGACTTTTGTAAATAAGATATTATGTTACGTATTTTCGGTAATTTAAAAATAACTTTTTACAAACTTCTTTTTCCGCTGTTCCAAAGGGCCTGGAAGCCCGGGACAGCTCATTTGGGCTTCCATTGGTGCATTGGGGTCAGGCGACTGGTGCCATATTGGTAACAGTGCTGAGTGGATAATCTCTTTTCTGCAGAAAATTCCCTATAGAAGACCTTTCCTCAAAAGTATGGTGATGATGCACTCAGATAAGCACAGATAAATCAGCTGCCCCTTCCTTCCCCTTCAGAAGATATAGGTGTTCACAGGAGGAGAGGGTGAGGAAGGACCTGTGGGCTTGTGCAAGACGGGCCAGTGGGACCTGGAACTGGGTAAATCCCAGGTCTTATCTGTGAAATCTCTTTCAGCGACTGAGGACGCGGTGTTAAAAATTGGTCTGACGGGAAATCATGGAAGCAGCTTTATAAATAAGAGCTTCTCCCCTCTGGTGTGAAGTGGCTTCTTTTTGCCACCTGCCTTCACTGCACCTGTCTAGATCGAGGCTGGGCAGGGGGTGAGCGCCATCCTCGGACCAAATAACACCGTCCTCGTAAGGCGCGCTGAAGCCACAACAGTAGGCATGAGATACCCGTGAATGGGGGACTGTTTGCATTTCTGCATTTAACTCTCATAACTTCTATATGAATGAACTGCCATTTGTTGGCTAAGGAAGTATCAATTAATCCTTTTTGTTTGTTGTATTTCTTTATTTCTTCTTTATTTCTTTATTTCTATTTTTTAAAAATATTTTTATTTATTTATTTGACAGAGATAGAGACAGCCAGCGAGAGAGGGAACACAAGCAGGGGGAGTGGGAGAGGAGGAAGCAGGCTCATAGCGGAGGAGCCTGACGTGGGGCTCGATCCCATAACGCCGGGATCACACCCTGAGCCGAAGGCAGATGCTTAACCGCTGTGCCACCCAGGCGCCCCTATTTCTATTTCTTTTACTTCAAGTTGCCATGCTTGATGCCAAGGTATACTTTTAGTAGTGAATCAGACTTAAAACTGGCTCTTTCGGAGGAATGAAACACAGTGTAGACAAACGTTAAGAGTCCTAAGGGAGGTTTATCAGCGAAGTTGCCGTGGTAGTTCAGAAACACGGTGGAAGTTCATGTTTCACGGAGCATGGAGAACAAAAGTCGGGTTCACGCGGTGCTTGCATGCTGACATTCACGCGTTAAGTCTCGCGGTGTATGTCATCCGTTGCACCCCAGCTCATGCACGAGGGGCTTGACGGAACAGTGAGTAAAGCAACGTGAGGGTCTTGCTGAGTGGTGAAGGGAAACAAATAAGGAATTGAAGCCGTCTGCAAAAAACAGGGCGCAATGGAAGATGGTCATTTTTATTGTTTTTTTACATTTTTGCTTGAATTTCAGGTTGTTCTTCAATATCCCTCATTACTATAAGAAAATTACTTTGAATGCTTATTTTTCTCGTGCTTTCTTCCCTTCTCTGTAGCCTATATCAAAGGTGGGTGGATCCTCAGGAAAGCCTGGAAGATTTACAATAAATGCTATCTGGACATCAACGCCCTTCAGGAGCTGTGTCAGAAGAAGCTAACTGAAGAGCCTTTGACTTCTGACGCTGCAAATGATAATCACATAGTGGCTGAAGGGGTGTCTGAGGAGTCTCTAAACAGACTGAAAGGTGCTGTTAGCTTTGGATATGGCCTTTTCCACCTTTGCATATCCATGGTGCCCCCCAACCTGCTCAAAATCATCAACCTGCTGGGTTTTCCCGGAGACCGCCTGCAAGGGCTTTCTTCACTGATGTATGCGAGCGAAAGTAAGGACATGAAGGCCCCTTTAGCTACGTGAGTAGCGGTATTGCGATGCTTTGGTAGATAATATAGTGTTGAAAGTAAGTAAACGACAAAGCCTTTAAAGGAAACTTCAGGTAAATAGCTTGGTGGGTTGACAGGATGCCATGCCTTCTGTCTTTTAATGCAATGCCGAGAACTGCATTTTTGGTGGTATTTATAAGCTGGTTTTGGAGCTGACGTTAGAGAGCAGGACATAGGACGTTGTTCCTGAGTCTCATGAGTCCTGTATTATTTTAAACAGGTAAAATGATCACCTTTTTCAACCTCAAATGATTTTATAAGCAGTTTTTATGACCTGGACTGCGATCACTGAGATTCTTGATCCTGATTTTTGAATTTTTAAGGAATATGAATATGATAAGCCTTTTCGGTGACTCTGAAATTGTTATTCTTTCAGACAATCCTGATACTGGATAATTTCTTTGATCCTGGTTGGTTCATTGGTCTCTCCTGTGTGGCTTGGATATTTTGTGCTGGTCAACTAAACTGAGTCATGTTAATCTAAACTGAGTCATGTTAGAGTAAACTGAAATGACAGTTCCTAAACAGGAATGTGGAGAAGCTGGTATAACTCTCCAGAGTGAGGAGTCACCTATTCCTCCATCAGTTAAAAACAGTGTAATTTTTTTTTTTTCCATTCTGGTAAATATCCACCATTTGCAATTTGAGTAATTTTACCGGACACTGGATGTCCTTTGACATTATACACTACCTGTCAGTTTTTCCAAAAAATGTTGATATCACAGAGGACTTTAATGAGCTCTGTTTCTACTCCTATCAATATTGAGGAATTTGGATATTCACTCAATCAGTTGGTAGCTATTAAAAATATCATTAAATTTTCATTTCAAAAATATTTGTGCCTCCCCAAAGTCATTAAATTACATAAACAGTGGTATTTTATTAATTTGATTTAACCGTTTTGTAACATTTGATAATTTGTCTATTTATATCTTAGTATTTTCTGGAAAGAAATGAATTCATAGTGTAAATTAGTCTGATCTCCAGAAGAGAACCAATTTTATAAATATACTAGAATCATGCATTTACATAAAAATATTTGATGTATTGGTGAAACATTTTTGTCTACTCATTAAAGCAGATTCTAATGAATCTATTTTATTTACTGAGTTTATTTAACATGGTCTTTTTCTTGAAAGGATGAATTTGAAGTAAGGGAATTTTAAATAATTGTTTTTTGAATTGAACATCCTCAAAGGCAGAGAAAGAACCTTTTTTCTGGTTCTCTCGCTTATTTTAACCTGTTTTAGTATAATCTGTGTCTGTGGTTCCCGTATTTCAATTTGGATTCTGAAGCTTACACTCTAACTTTGTGAACACAGGAGAAAGCAGCATTTTCCTTGCAAAAGGGTGATGCTTTTATTAGGAGGGGACAGTAAATTCATGGTAACCAGTTACTGTTTCTAATCTGTGCATTGACGAGTGAAGTGAAGAATTCAGAGGTTTATGTCAGTTCATACCTTCAGCAAGCCATCGGGAAGCCTCGGAAAAGCTAAATGCTTTTATCATCTTGTTCTCCTCTCACCTGATGGGGGTGTGCTGATAATATGATATGCTGTACCAAAGTTTCAGTTTTCCAAATATGGATACAATTAATATGGGGAAAGATACTCTGAATTTACTTCTTCAAAGACTGCATAGTAAGCTTTTTGGAAGGAGAGTGTTCTGGAAGAGCACATACTGAGTTTTTAAAAAGTAGAACCGCTATAAGAAAAGCCTTGCTCAATGTTTCTCTCCCTCTTCTTTAGATTGGCTCTGCTCTGGTATCACACCGTAGTCCGCCCGTTTTTTGCCTTGGATGGCAGTGATAACAAAGCAGGCCTGGATGAAGCGAAGGAAATTCTTCTCAAAAAAGAAGCTGCTTATCCAAATTCTTCCCTCTTCATGTTTTTCAAGGGACGCATACAACGATTAGAGGTACTGTGCCTTCCGCATGTTTTTAAATAAAGCCGTCGGTGGATCCGAGCTGTAGTTCTCACGCGGGTACTCGTATCAACATGAGCCCCAGTGTTGCTGGGCCAAGGAACGTTTCGTTCTCGTGCTTTTCGCCGCACCGTTGCTACAAAAGCCTCTTCCAGGAACCCAGGATGTTTGTCAGTAACCTTCTGTTCGGGAGACGTGGGCGAGGCAGGGGTGAGCTCTCTCGTGGTAGGGAGACAAGATTGGCGTGCTCTCAGCCGAATACGTAGGGGCGTTAGCACATGTCTTCTTTGAAGAACACAGCACGATCCTTTTCCTTTTCTGGGGGTACTAATAACCTGCTGCTAAGTTTTCATCTTGGTTAACCGTTGATTTATACAAGGTTATTGCCTGGAATGTCAAGGACCCCATCAGCTTTGAAACAGAAGTAGCTTTTGTTGCTTTTTCATGGGCTTCATTTGGACAAATCCTGGGCCAGGCGCTTTATTCATGCTATCAAGTTTAATCCCCAGAGCAACGCTAGGACATAGATACAAAATGTCATCGGCATTTTATAGAAAAAGGGATCCAGGAGGGTTTCAAGTGACTTCCCAGGCTCACCCAGTGAATGAGGCCAGGCTGTCTCATTCCAGAAGCAGAACACACCCTGGCCTTTGGAGGGTCTCTGCTTTTCCTTCATATCTTTTTTTTTTTTTTTTGGTTTGCTTGCTTAGGAGATTTGAAGAGTGAGGATTTGAAGAAAAATAAAAGTATTATAAGAAAATCCTGGGGCGCCTGGGTGCTGTCCATTAAGTGTCTGCCTCCGGCTCAGGGCATGATCCCAGGGTGCTGGGATCAAGTCCTATGTTGGACTCCCAGTTCAGAGGGGAGCCCGCTTCTTCCTCTCCCACTCCCCCTGCCTGTGCTTTCTCTCTCTCTGTGTAGAATAAATAAATAAAATCTTAAAGAAAGAAAATCCTGCATATGAAAGTTGTTATGCCAGGTGTACCAGCAGCTTGCAGGGAATCATTGCAAGGTTTCTACAATCTCTGTCCTCCAGTTAACTGGGTGCCCTGAAGCACAGCTGACTCTAGAAGTCTGCCCCCAGGAATTGCCATGAGTGCATTTGCCTAGGAATGCTTTTGCAAGCACAGGGATGATTTGATCACTAATTTTTTTTGTTGGCAACAGAGTGTACATTACTTCCTGAATAATTCCTTTCCCTCATGAAGTGCCTCCTAAATCCGCGGACTCCTCACCTTTACATATGGAAGTTGTATTTTGGAGACTCTACTGATGATTTATGATTGAAACATAGTACAGAAAGCTCACCAGGATCTGAATTATTTACACCTATGTCTGAATTGGTTTTTTTCTCATTATCTCAAAACTGTTTTTCTTTGTGGTCAGGATTGCGAGCCTTCAGTTCTATTTTCCCCTTTTTTCCCCTCGCTGTCTTAGAAACATAGTTCTGATCAGTTTCTTGTACAGCCCAGTCTTTTTGTTAGCATTCTTGTCTTTTAAGCTCAGGGTTATGGTCTTCCATGTAGGGAAGGATGTCCAATTTACTAAAGTTTCTCTGCTCCCTTGGGTTTGTGCAGGACAAAATAACACTGTATAAGGACATTGTAAACTGACTAAGCCTTCTGACTTCAGTGACCATTTTTGCATGGACGTTGGGTTACAGGGTCAGTGCTTTAAGTGTCCATTTCTTTTTAAGATTTATTTTTAGAGAGCATGAGCAGGGGAAGGGGCAGAGGGAGTGGGAGAGAGAGAGAATCTCAAGCAGACCCCCTGCTGACCCTGGAGCCCCATGCAGGGCTCGAACTCATGACCCCGAGATCATGACCTGAGTCAAAACTTAGAGTTGGCCACTTAACCAACTGAGCCACCCAGGTGCCCCATTAAATGTCCATTTCTTAAGAGGCGGGCATTATACATTTTGAATACCTCTGAACATGGTAAGACGAGGGTCAGTGTTGAACAGATTTACTGCACGGGGTGAGAGCCAGAATTTATAATTGTGTGCAGCATGGCAAAAAGGCACTTGAACGTTGGGCATTTATTCGAATTCTCTCTCTTTACTTCCCCCAGATCAACACATGCTTTAAATTGGATTTTGAAGCTGTTAAATGGAAATGTAGAAGTGAGAGTTTATCTCTTGTGAAGCTTGCCATGTTAGTAAATTTTTTATTTTAAAACCAAAGTGCTTAACTTTTAGCTAAACTGATGACTCTCCCACCCGCCCCAGACACTTAATTTGTGTGGGCCTGAGTGGATGTAAAAGTAAGTGGTTATTTGCTGTTGTTGGGATGGTCCTAGAAATGAGGAAGCCGCAGCCGTGAGAGGACCCTTCTAAGCACAGTTTGGGGAGGTACCTAGTTGGCTTTATGTAGTTCTTGGCAGGCATTCGGGCTCTTTCGGAGGGAGAGTTGTGATCTGAGTGTGGGTGGTAGATATTAGGACTATTTCACCGTGAAGCAGCTTGCTTGCCAAACTGATGCTTGGTTTTCAAAAAAAAAAAAAAAAAAAGACTAAAAGATCTGTTTCTGCTTCTTGTTAGTGAGCTGTAGCCTCAGGGCCAAGGGAATGTGCCGGTGGTTTCTGTTCGGCCCTTCCCAAAGGCCCAGAAGAGGAAAGGATTTGGGGCTAACTTGGAATATTATTGGGATTATCCTTACAGTGTCCAGACACCAACATTTCATTTATCTTCCCGGGTGACCCCGAGGAAGCTGTTGGGTGGGGGTGGGGAAGGCTTTGTCTGCAGAGGAGGGACAGCCCGGAAAGGCTGTCACTGCTCTTGTCGGAGGCTTTCTGTAAGGCCTGCGAAGTCCCAAACCTAGTTTCTGAAAACACAGGGCTCTGCTGACAAATCCGCTTGCAGAGAATTTTTTTTTTTTCTAATTTTCAGCAAGCATTTAGGCTAGAGCTAGGACCCCTGAGATCTTTCTATCAACAAACACTGAGAGAACACGGTCTGCTGGCTTTAACTTTGGCAGTTGCATCCTATGGCACGAAGTTTGTTCAGTGAGTCAGTCTGCAGAATAATTTGAACAGCTGCTTTGGTGTAAGCCTGCTGTCGTGCAGGGGGACGAGCTCCAGACGTGCTGGTTAGTTTTCATTTTCTGTGCGCGTTATTTGCAAATCCCGCGCGCTTGCCCGCTCTCTTTAATTTCACGAACAACTGTTTATGTGCTCTGGGACAATTTGGTGTCCGTCTGGGGGGATGGTCTTTGACATAGCCACCCCGTCCTGACCCTTGATAACGCTTGCTGTCATGGCTTCATGATTTCCTGCTGTTAATGGCCTAACCTGACCTAGCAGTGGGGTTCTACACCTTTGGTGGGACGTGGGGTGCGTCCAGATGGGGTGCCCCCTGTGCTCTTTGGGGCTGTTGGAACACGAAGCTCAGCCGGACTGCAGAAGGAGTCATCTCTCTTGACTGCCTTCGCTTCTCCCCACCGCATGTCTGTACGCTCCCACCTCCAGCCTTCTCCACCCTCCTGTGTTCCCACAACCTCTCGGTCTCTGTTGACTTCTCCCATGTGACTTGTCATGCTGCTGGGAGGCACAGCTGGGTTCCTACGGTACTTAGCATGAGATAAATGATATATAACCAGAGTGTGATGAGTGCATAAGCCTGGAAAGTAGGGTTAGCAAATTTTTTTTTTTTCCTTTTTAGGAGGAAAAAAATTGTTTTAGTGTTGAAAGCAGTCAGTAAAGCTGGGCCCATGATTGGCAGAGTGGGTGGCATGTAGCGAGAGGGGCCACAGGAACCATATGGCACCTGTCTTTACTTTTCCCTGAAGTTGGTCCTAGATGTTGTATAGTAATCTCAGTTTTAAAATGTGAATTTTTGGCTCTAGTTTTGAGTTTCTTTACTTTTCAGTAAACCTGTGGTAGTGGTAAGTCCATTACCCTACAAGTGATGAATGAGTATTTTTTCCTGGTTATTTAAAAAGTATTGAGACAAGTCTGCATTTTAATTACTTGTTATTATTTCTCTCTAGTCTTCTTTTTTCCCGTAAACAGTACAGATGTGCACAGCGTCCCTTCAGTTTTAACCATCTACTTAGTATGTAATATATGTATGTCTGATTTTATAGGTATACACTTTCATGTACACACGCTATCATGACTATTTGGTGATGAAACTAATTTTTAATATCTGATTGAATGAAAGTTGATAAGCATCCTAACGAGGTTGTTATTCAAGTATTTTGAGAATTCTTGTTTTGAAACTATCTTCTAAGCTGGGGCTCCTACTTTTTGAACATCCTGAGTGCTGGCATTTTAAAACCTTGGGTTTGGATTTGGGGAGCCGTCAGGGCCTTGCACAAGACTGGCCCTCAGTGCGTATTTGCTGAATGAACAGCTAAATCCATCCATCAGTGAGAAATCCACTGATCCATGAGCGTGATGTCATTTCTTTGTTAAGGAAAAGTTGATTATCAGGGACTATCTGCTTCTCTTGTGTGGCACCCACGCCTGTTCCCGAAACCAGGGCTGAAGTAGGAGATGCAAAGCTGTCTTCACAATGGAGCAGGAGATTATCCTCCTGAGGAGGGTACAGAACAGGGTATTTCAGTGCTGATGTGCTGGCTAGAGAAGTGCGGCTCCAAAGAAGGGGACTGAATAAACGAGGTAAAAAGTGATTGGGTTGAAATGAAGTCTCTGCTCTGGCGGTGCGAGCGCCCAGATGAGCTGCTGTGAGCCCCGGCGCTCCCCCCGCCACCGCCCAGCCTGTGAAGCACTTGACTGTAACCGCCTCTCAGAGCATTGCAGTTACAGTGCTGCTTCATGAGGACAAAAGGAAGTTTGTGCAAGGCCTCAGAGAGGCCACGCTGAAGAAGTTACAATGAACCCTATCTTGTGTGCGTGTGTGTGTGTGTGTGTCCCCATCATCTCCTCTCTCTTATTTGAAGCTGCCTTGTTTTTCGGAGACCTGCGGCCTTGTCACTGCAGTGTGCTCCCCTGTTTTGTGCTGCCCCTCCCTCCCTTCCTTCTGAGAAGGCCTGTGATAGGATGTGGTTTCTTTCCCCAGAACAGAGCCCTGCAGCGACTGCTTTGATGGTTGACCTTCCCTCCACCATGTTCACATCAGCCTGCCGCCCCATCTCCTTCCAAGAGGGTCAGGCTCTTCTCTTTCTCCTGGCTGCAGAGTTCTGTGGGAAAGGCTTGCACACAGCTACGCCAGCACGTGTCCTGATGGTGGACCTTGTTTCTGCCCATTGTGTGAGGTGACTTCAGCTGTCTGAGGCCCCCTTTTAAAAAATGGACTGTAGTGCTTTCTTTCTGTACTTTTATTAAGATGAAGTGATGTTTTTCACTGGCGCTCCCCAGAATAAGTGGGAGCTCTGTGTTGCTTCTTAGCCCATCCATTCGTGATTGTGACAGGGACCGAAAAGTGGCGGTTGATCCCTTCGGTGATTAATTTATCAGCTAGAGAAAAGAGACAGGCGGCCTGCAGGGGTCGTGGAGAGCGGGGGCCAGTGCAGGAGGGCCTGGGCCTGAGCGCTCTTCTCCGGGGCGTGTCGACAGGACAGGATGGGAGTTGTTTGGTAGCTACGTTTCTTTGCATCTGTCAGAGAGCAAGCTTGCCTCTTGTATTTGAACAGCAGGTCTTGCCAGCATGATGTCATGTTGTTATTTATAGGATCAGGAAAAAGGCGATGCAGGAAGAGAAATAATTCCCTGAAGTTCTGTTAATTGTAGTCTTCTCTTCCTCCATCCTACGTGGGTTCTCTTTATTACTTCAGGCGCCAAAAAATAGAGCTGCCATTTATTCTTAGACGAACACAAAATGAGAGATTGGTTTTAGCTGGTGTAGGAGAGATGGAGGGATATATTTGTCTCCACTTCCCAGCAAGATAAATCTGTATCATGTGGTTTAATAACTCTGTTCACTGCAATGAGGAGAGGATAGTAACCCAAATTGCTAATAGGTTAAATACATATGCTGTTCTTTCAACTCTATCATTACAGGCTGTTGGGCTGGAAAGCAAGTAGAAGGTTAATTTTTATCCCTAAGCTCCCTAAATGTGCCTAAGGATGAGCTTTCCCTTGCCTACATTAGCCCAAGTCCTAAGGGTAGGGGTTAAAAGCACAATCTATTGTTAGGTGTCCTTGATAACAGTATTGCTAAATGGATTCTGCTCGTGAGCAGCACTAAAGCTGAAGCACGGGTAATAATAAGTGGGTTGTCACAGCATGCCCTTCTGCGTGCTGCAGGTGACAAGGAAGGCCTCTCCTTTTAAAACACCTGCATAATAGTTGAAGATGTTAAGCGACTTTATAAAAATAACCCAGTCATCCTTCAATTCTAAGCTGTTTTCAAATTATTTTGTGATCTTTAATATACACACAGACTTCATGAAATTTCATTTACAAATCTGTTTTTTTGGTAAGTAACTGGTATGCAGACTATTTAGATTTCTGTTGTGTTAATAATTTGATATTTCCTTGTTGGGAAATTGTTGGGATATTTGATTATTGTTGTTTCTCTATTTCCCAGTATTTCACTGTGATAGTAAGTAGTTCAATAACTAGCATATTTTTCTTTTCTTTTCTTTTTTTTCTGAGTTACTTCTTTGGGTCATAGCTCCAGTGCATCATTATTAGAATCTGAGAGTGTGAACAGTTCCATAGCTCCTGACACATGATAAGAGATTATACTCAAGAAATAGTGGGCCGGGACGCCTGGGTGGCACAGCGGTTAAGCGTCTGCCTTCGGCTCAGGGCGTGATCCTGGCGTTCTGGGATTGAGCCCCGCATCAGGCTCCTCTGCTATGAGCCTGCTTCTTCCTCTCCCACTCCCCCTGCTTGTGTTCCCTCTCTCGCGGGCTGTCTCTATCTCTGTTGAATAAATAAATAAAATCTTTAAAAAAAAAAAAGAAAAGAAATAGTGGGCTGGAGTATAATCATTCATTATTTTGTACATGGTCTCAGCAGCATGTCCTGCTGCATAGTTTTGTTTTTATTTCCATAATGATGCAAAGTAAAGCAGTTTAAAGACAGTTCTTAAAATATTACTGATGGGACAGCTCATGTTCATATATCAGAAGACTCAGTATTGTTAAGATGGCAGTACTTCCTTAACCGAGCTGCTGGATTCAATACAATCCCTTTCAAAATCACAGCTTGCTTTTTTGCAGAATTGACAAACTGATACTAAGCCTAAGGAACCTGGAACAGCCAAAACAATCTTGGAAAGGAAGAACAAAGTTGGAAGATTCATGCTTCCTAATCTCAAAACTTACCACAAAGTAATCAAGACAGTGCGGTATGGCATAAGAATAGACCTATAGTTCAATGAATGTCAAGAAGTAAACCTTTAGGGGCGCCTGGGTAGCGCAGTCGTTAAGCGTCTGCCTTCAGCTCAGGGCGTGATCCCGGCGTTCCGGGATCGAGTCCCACATCGGGCTCCTCCGCTGGGAGCCTGCTTCTTCCTCTCCCACTCCCCTGCTGTGTTCCTTCTCTTGCTGTCTCTCTCTCTCTGTCAGATAAATTTAAAAAAAAGTAAACCTTTACATTTATGGATCAACTGACTCTTGACAAGGGTAAATCGATAGGCAAAGAATAGTCTTTTCAACAGATGGTGCTAGGACAATTGAATATCCACATGCAAATAAATGAAGTTGGACTCCTACCTCACACCATACGTAAGAATGAATGCAAATGGATCATAGATCTAAATATAAGAGCTAAAACCATTAAACTCTTGGGTTAGGCAATGGCTTCTTAGGACATCAAAGGCCCAACAACAAAAGAAAAACAGGTAAATTGAACTATGTCAAAATTAAACACTTTCGTGCTGCGAAGAATATCATCAAGAAAGTAAATAGCCCATGGAATGGGAGAAAATATTTGTGAGTTACAGGTAGGACAACGGACTTGTATCCAGAATATGTAAAAACTTTAACAACTCAATTAAGAGACATATATCCCAATTAAAAAATAGGCAAAGGCTCTGAAGAGACCTTTCTCCAGAGAAAATATGCAGATGACCATTGAGCACATGAAAAGATGCTCAGCTTCATAAGTCATTATGAAGAAATGCTCATCAAAACCAAGTGAGATGCTATTTCATAGCTACCAGGCTACCTGTAATAAAGAAGGCAGCCAATAAGAAGTGCAGACAAGCATGTGGTGTGGTTGGAAACCTCATTCATTGCTGGTGGGGATGTAAAATGGTGCAGCCACTTTGGAAAAGTTTGGCAGTTCCTCAAAATGTTAAACATAGACTTACCATATGACCCAGAAGCCCCATTCCTAGGAATACACCCAAGAGAAATGAAAACATATGTCCATATGATTACTCATAGAGCAAAAGTGGAAACAACTCAAATGTCCATCAGTTGATGAACGGATAAACAAAATATGCATTGTGCAATGCATAATATATTTAGCAATGTAAAGAAGTGAAGTCCTGATACATGCTACTGTGGGTGAACCTAAAAAGCATGTTAAGTGAAAAAAAGCCAACCACAAAAGAGCATATATTGTATGATTCCATTTATATGAAATCGCCAGACCAGACAAATCTATAGAGGCAGATAGTAGGTTATTGCTTACTTGGGGGTGGGGTTGAATGGGGGAGAGTGGAGTAATTGTCGGGGCAGGGGTTCTTGTTGGGGTGATGAAAATATTCTACACGTAGATTGTGGTAATGGTTGTGCAGCTCTGAATGTACTAAAAATCATTGAATTGTGTCCTTTAAGTGGGTGAACCTTATGATACTTGAATTCTATCTCAAAGATGTTTCAAAAAAGTCACTGAAGATATTTTCTGTATGAATATTTACTTTTCCTTTTTTCCTTTGGGTATAAATTGTTGATGCAACCAAATGTGACTTCTGAGTAAAAAGTATTTCCTTATATATTTGCCCAAATTCTAATGTATAATATAATCATAAGGAGTACTTATATGTTTTCCCCTCTTCTAATACTTTCATTTGAGAACTTTTATTACATTTTTTTGTGAAAATTTGAACATTCAAACACGTACACATGTTTATTGTAACAGACTTCATTTCTTCAGATATTTATCTTCTGCCTAAACTGGGACACATAGACAATTCTGTTTTCTTCTAGATTATACACTGATGTTTTAAAAACTCTTATTATATTCTCATACCTATTTGCACGTGTGAGATAAAGATGTGGTTTAATTCTGATACCTACTGTAATTCAAGAATCTTAACACTTTTGTTTTTCCTCCCGTCACTGAGTTAAATCCCTTAAGATAGATGGAATCTACTTTTTTTGGTAAATTCTTTTTTGCTTTCTCCATTAATTTTTTTTCATCATGAGTGTACTCTTTAATCCCCATCTCCTATTTCACCCATCCCCCACCGACATCCCCTATGGTAACCATCACTTTGTTCTCTATAGTTAAGAGTCTGTTTCTTGGTTTGTCTTTTTTACTTTGGTCCTTTGTTTCATTTCTTAAATTCCACATATGAGTGAAATCATACGGTATTTGTCTTTCTCTGACTGATTTCACTTAGCATAATGTTCTCTACCTCTATCCATGTCATTGCAAAAGATTTCATTCTTTACAGTGGAAAAATATTCATATATACATGTATACATATATACACATATGTATACACATATACACACACACAGAGCACATCACATCTTCTTTATCCATTCATCTATCGATGGACACTTGGCGTTGCTTCCATAATGTGGCTATTGTAAATAATGCTGCAATAAACCTAGGGGTGCATGTATCCCTTTAAATTAGTGTTTTTGTATGTTTGGAGTACATACTCAGTATTGCAATTCTTGGATCATAGGGTAGTTCTATTTTTAATTTTTTGAGGAAACTCCATACTGTTTTCCACAGTGGCTGCACCAGTTTGCCTTCCCACCAACAGCACATGAGGGTTTCTTTTTCTCCACATCTTCATCAGCACTTGTTCTTGTGTTGGTGATTTTAGCCATTCTGACAGGTGTGAGATAATATCTCATTGTACTTTTGATTTGCATTTCCCTGATGACGAATGATGTTGAGCATATTTTCATGTGTCTGTTGGCCACCTGGATGTCTTCTTTGGAAAAATGTGTGTTCATGTCTTCTGCCCATTTTTAATTAGATTATTTGTTTTTTGGGTGTTTTATAAGTTCTTTATATATTTTGGATACTAACTCTTTATCATACGTCATTTGCAAATGTGTTCTCCCATTCCGTAGGTTGTCTTTTAGTTTGGTTGATTGTTTCCTTCACTGTGCAGAAACTTTTTATTTTGATTTTTTTAATAGATTTTATTTATTTACTTGAGAGAGAGAGAGAGAGAGAGTGTATGAGCAGGGGGAGGGGCAGAGGGAAGCAGACTCCTTGCTGAGTGAGGCTCAGTCCCAGGACCCTGGGATCATTACCTGAGCCAAAGACAGGAGCTTAACCGACTGAGCCACCCAGGTGCCCTATTTTGATGTTTCAGTAGTTTATTTCTGCGTTTATTTCCCTTGTCTCAGGAGACATATCTAGAAAAATGCTGCTATGGTAATGTCAGAGAAATTACTGCCTGTGTTCCCTTCAAGGATTTTTATAGTTTCAGGTCTCACATTAAGGTCCCTAATGCATTTTGAGTTTGTTTTGTGTATGGTGACAGTGGTCCTTTCATTCTTTCGTATGTGGCTGCCCTGTTTTCCCAACACCATTTGTTGAAGAGACAGTCTTTTTTCCCATTGAATATTCTTTCCTGCTTTGTCAAAGGTTAATTGACCATGTAACTGTGGGTCTCTTTCTGGGTTTTCTGTTCTATTTTGTCAATCTATGTGTCTGTTTTTATGACAGTACCATACTGTTTAATTACTACTGCTTTATAATATAACTTGAAATCTGGAATTATGATACCTCCAATTTTTTTTTCAAGATTGCTTTCACTATTTGTGGTTTTTTGTGGTTCCATACAAATTTTAGGATTATTTGTTCTAGTTCTGTGAAAAATACTGTTGGTATTTTGACAGGGATTGCATTAAATATATAGATTGCTTTGGATAGTATAGACATTTTAACAAGAATTATTCTTCCAACCCATGAGCATGGAATGTGTTTCCATTTCTTCGTGTTGTCTTGAATTTCTTTCATCAGTGTCTTAAACTTTTCAGAGTACAGATCTTTCACCTCTTTGGTTAAGTGTGTTCCTAGGTATTTTATTGTATTTGGTGCAATTGTAAATGGGATTGTTTTCTTTTTTTCTTTTTTTTTTTTTAATGATTTTTTATTATATTATGTTAGTCACCATACAGTACATCCCCGGTTTCCGATGTAAGGCTCGATGATTCATTAGTTGTGTATAACACCCAGTGCACCATGCAATACGTGCCCTCCTTACTACCCATCACCGGTCTATCCCATTCCCCCACCCGGGATTGTTTTCTTAATTTCACTCTCTGCTGCTTCATTCTTGGTGTATAGGAATGCAACAGATTCTGTACCTTGATTTTTGTACCCTGCAACCTTTACCGAATTCATTTATCAATTCTAGTAGTTTTTTGGTGGCATCTTTAGGATTTTCTATATGTAGTGTCATGTTATCTGCAGATAATGAGGGTTTTACTTCTTCCTTGCCAGTTTGGATGCCTTTTATTCCCTTTTGTTATCTGATTGCTGTGGGTAAGACTTCGAGGACTGTGTTGAATAAAACTGGGGAGAGTGGACATCCCTGTCTTGGTTCTGACCTTCAGGGAAGAGCTCTCAGTTTTTCACCACTGAGTATGATTTTGGCTGTGGGTTTTTCCTATAAGGCCTTTATTATGTTGAGACGTGTTCCCTCTGGATCTACTTTGCAGAGGGTTCTATCACAAATGGATGTTGTACATTGTCAGTGCTTGCTTTTCCTCTATTGAAATGATCATATGGTTTTTATTTCTCTTATTGATGTGATGTATCATGTGGATTGTTTTGCAGATATTGAAACATCCTTGCATCCTGGGAATAAATCCCACTTGTTCGTGGTGTATGATTTTTTTAAAATATATTGTTGGATACTGTTTGCTAATATTTTGTTGAGGATCTTGGCACTTGTAGTCGTGAGACATATTGGCCTATAAATTTTCTTTTTTGTGTCTTCATCCGGATTTGGTATCAGGCTAATACTGGCCTCATAGAATGAATTTGAAAGTTTCCTTCCTCATATTTTTTGGAATGATTTGAGAAGAATAGGTATTAATTCTTCTTAAATGTTTGGTAGAATTTGCTTCTGAGAAGGCATCTGATCTTGGACTTTGGTGTTCGGGGAGTTTTTTGATTACTGATTCATTTATTGCTGGTGATTGGTCTGTTCAAATCTTCTATTTCTTTCTGCTTTCATTTTGGTAGGTTATATGTTTCTAGGAATTTATCCATTTCTTTTTGGTTGTCCAGTTTGTTGGCATATAGATTTTCATAATATTCTGTTAGAGTTGTTTGTAGTTCTGTGGTGGTGGTGTTTCTCCTTTTTCATTAGTGATTTTGTTTATTTGGGTCTTTTTTCTTTTTCTTTCTTTTTTTTTTTTTTAACGAGTGTGGCTAGAGGTTTATCAATTTTGTTGAACTTTTCAAAGAACCAGCTCCTGGTTTCATCCATCTGTTCTGTTTTCTTTAAGTTTCTATGTCATTTATTTCTGCTCTAATCTTTATTATTTCTTTCCTTTTGCTGGGTTTGGGTTCTTTTTCTAGCTCCTTTATGTGTCAGGTTTGTTTGTTTGAGATTTTTCTTGCTTCTTGAGGTAGGCCTGTATTGCTATAAACTTCTCTCTTAGAACCATTTTTGCTGCATCCCAAAGATTTTTGGACTGTTGTGATTTCATTTTCATTTGTTTACATGGAAATCTTGATTTATTCTTTGATTTCTTGGTTGATCCATTCATTGTTTAGGAACATGTTATTTAACGTCAATGTATTTGTGCTCTTTCCAGATTTTTTTCTTCTGGCCTATTTCTAGTTTCATAGTGTTGTGGTCAGAAAAGATACAGATGGAGTCTATTTTTGAGATGTCTTTATGTTCCACCTTTTATAGATGTTTTTAAATGAATATTCCTTAACTTTGATAATTGTGATTTTATCATGTTTTAAATAACATATATCACTATTGCCTTTAAAAATACCTACTTAGTGGGGTGCCTGGGTGGCTCAGTTGGTTAAGCATCTGACTCTTGATTTAGGCTCAGGTCATGGTCTCAGGGTCGCGAGATCGAGCCCAGCAACAGGCTCTCCACCCAGCGGGGAGTCTACTTGTTGTTTCTCTCACTCTCTTTCCCTCTGCCCCTCCCCCCCAAATAAGTAAATCTTTAAAAAAATAAAAGCAATTTAATATTTTTATCGACATATATATATATATATATATAATTTCTTCAGTAATGTTTTAATATAAAACATTACATGCATTTTAGTTTTATTTTGCACTTTTTTTATTTCCACTTACTACTTTTTAAAAATATGCCAATACTGGGGTCTCCAGGGGGCTTAGTCGGTTAAGTGTCCAACTCTTGATCTCAGCTCAGGTCTTGATCTCAGGGTTGTGAGTTCAAGCCCCGTGTTGGACTCCACGCTGGGTGTGGTGCCTCCTTTAAAAAAAAAAAAAAAAAGCCAATACTGTTAATAGATATGTAAAAATGTGGTGTTACTTTTTGTGATTGTTTTGTGTTATTTTATGGTATTTTATAAATTTGTGTTTATTTTATGATTGGACTATGGGATTACACTTGCTTTTGGATGTGATTTTTTTTATCAGTTTATTTTTTACTTCCATTTCATTTCTAGTTTTCCTTAATTTACCTTGTTTTGTAATTCATTTTTTAAAACTTTGTACCTCTCTTAATAGGGAAATATTAGTGTTCTTATGTAGGTAGGCATTATATTGCATTCTTTGAACTTCAGCTTGCATTTCGTTTTACTTGAGAGGGCTGTAATGTTTGTATCATAAGATTTGTCTTTTTCCTTAGTTCCTGGTACAGAGCTCTAAAACCCTGGAATTTCTTAAGTGAGAGGCGATAGAAGAGTGTGTTGTTATTCACAACAAGCCCTTCTCAGTCTTACCCTGAGTTTATGTTAATGAGTTGACCGGTAACTCCTACGTAGGTAGCTGCAGGATGGGGGCTGGTTGGTACAGTTAGGGGGTTGGAACTTTCCTAGCACATCCCACCACCAACCTCCTGGGATGGGGAGGAGCTGGAGATTGAGCTCGTCACCCAGAGCAATGATTTAATCAAGCAAGCCTAACTAGTGGATCCTTCATTAAAGTCCTAAATGATGGGGTTCAGAGAGCTTCCAGATAGGTGACTGCATGCGTATGCTGGGAGGGTGGCGCACCCCGAACTCCAAGGGGTGGACGTTTCTGTGCTCAGGACCCTTGTGTACATCTTCCTTTGGCTCTTCACGTGTAGTCTTTATAATATCCTTTATAATGAACCACTAATAATAAGTAAAGTGTTTCCCTGGGTCCTATGTGACAGAGACCCTGACAGGCGGGGACTGTATTCATTCCAAGGGGTTAGTGTTAGAATTGAATTAAATTGTAGGCACCCCGTTGATGTCAGGAGAGAATTGGGGGATTTGTTGCTGTGGGAAGACCCCACACAGCTGGTGTCAGCCGTGTTGTGGGTAGAAGAAACAGCTTTCCTTCGGCTGCCCGAAGGTTTCGTGCTATAGAATGTTCATTGCCCAGTGTCTTTTGTTATGATCGATCTCATCTATTATGTAAATTGTGTGGTGAGACCTGCTGTCTGGTAGGTAGGTTTGAGTCTCTGTTTGGCCCCCATACTCTGCCCGGCAGTAGCCCCGGGGACTAAGGGGACATAGGGCATAGTTTTGCTGTTAAGATTCAATGAGGTAGGGGCGCCTGGGTGGCACAGCGGTTAAGCGTCTGCCTTCGGCTCAGGGCGTGATCCCAGCGTTATGGGATCGAGCCCCACATCAGGCTTCTCTGCTATGAGCCTGCTTCTTCCTCTCCCACTCCCCCTACTTGTGTTCCCTCTCTCGCTGGCTGTCTCTATCTCTGTCGAATAAATAAATAAAATCTTTAAAAAAAAAAAAAAAAGATTCAATGAGGTAGTGGGCACCTGGGTGGCTCAGTCAGTTAAGCGTCTGCCTTCAGCTCAGGTCATGATCCTGGGAGGGAGCCCCGCGTCAGGCTGCTTGCTCAGCGAGAAGCCTGCTTCTCCCTCTCCCTCTGCCTGCTGCTACCCCTGCCTGCTGCTTCCCCTGCTTATGCATGCGTGCTCTCTTTTCTGTCAAATTAATTAATTAATTAATTTAAAAAAATGTTTTTTTTTTAAAGAGATTCAGTGAAGTGGTAATCTGGGAGCCCTGTGCCGCTCTTGAAATTCTGAGTGCCCGTCATCGTTGGCTGTGGTGATGACGGAGATGCTGTGAAGGCTGCAGAGCTGTGGGGACAGTCACAGAGCTCCGGCATGGCGGGGGGGGTAGCAGTCCTCCATGGCAGGCAGGCAGCAAGCAGATGGAGATGTGGCCAGGCTTTGAACAGCATCAGCACAGGCCTACTGGAAGGTGAGGCACGGTGTGGCTCAGCCGTGGTGCCGCCCTCACAGCTGGGAAAGACAACACAGAAGCGGGGGTATCTGGGCAGGCTGTTGAAGCCTCTGTGGGAGTTTGAAGGTAGAGATAAGAGCATGGGGGATTTGCCTGCCTTCAAGGCCAGAGGCAAGAAGAGGCCACCTACTGGGAGATCTAAGCTCAGTGGGGCTGGAACATTGGGTGGAGAGAGGTGGGTGGAACAGGTGTGACTCGGGAAACGAGAGATCACTCGATTTTGTTTCTCAACCCGTCTCTCCTTTCGCATAGAGGAGTTCCTTGTGCACGTTTAATCGTGTACGTGGTGCACGTGCGTTGTTCCCTTTGCCCTTCTGAGTTGTGTTGACCTTGTTCTCATTTCCGCTTACCTGTTTTTGAATAGGTTCTTCTTTAGAGTCAGATTGAAAAGAGGAGTTTAATGTTTTACTTGTTTATCTATTATCTATTCATCTATTTTAACCATGGGTCCGCATATCCATACAGTGTTCCAGTCCTTTGTCCCTCATTCTTGATGCTGAGGGGCGTAGGGTAAACTCCTTGAGGGGTGACAGAGTCTGGCTTTAGGAAAGAGCATTTTTCACTTTTCCCTACCCCTTGTCCAGAGCTCATGTATGAAATTTTATATTTTCTCGTAGCATCATCTTGAGCTCTCCTGTTTTTCTTTATAACTTTGGACTCTTAATGTGCGGGCACACGGAGTTCTTGAATCTGTGTATTGCTCTGTTTGGTTGTAATGGTCTTCGTTTCTCCACGGTGTCTGAGAGAGGGCTTGCCAGCTCTGGGAGTCTGTCGTCCTGTTCCTTCGGGGCTTCAGGGTTTGCTGTGTGTAGCACTGTATGTAGAAAGAGCGCTGGATTAAGTCTGAAGATCTGGTTTGGCTCTGTCATAAACAGTAGAGACATGGTCTCCTTCCAAATGGTTGCTCACACACCAGACAGCTTGTAAGAGCTGTAAGACCAAGCCGGTCAGCCTTCTCTGGCACTGTTTCTTCACCTGGAAGATTAGGGTTTTTCCGAAGCGTCTGCCCTGGAGCCCTGATTTGATGGACTAGTTTGGACGTGTTCCATGAAAAGAGGTTCTGTGTCAGGCAAATTCGGATACGCCAGGACTGCTCAGAGACTTTAGTTTTGCACTGTCGGGAAGCTCGAGCAGGCAGGTATGCCATCCGTGTTCACCCAATGTATTTGACCAAGAAAATTCATTTGTATACAATAGACCGTGAGACCTGAAGGGTTCAGTAGAATACACTTTGAGAAACACTAGACTACATAATTTTTAAGGGTTTTTTTTCCAGCTTTCAAATCTTATAGTTCTGTAGATATACTAAAAACTACTTAATTGTATATTTTAAAAGGATGAGTTTTCTGGTATGTGACATATATCTCAACAAAGCTGTCATAAAAAAATTTTATGATTCTTTAATCTTCAGAGTGAACTACCTGGGATTGCCTCCGCTTTTTACAGCTTGTCTTTAATTCCTCTTTGGGGGAAAAACATAAAGGAGCTTGCTGATTTGCCATCCTTTATAAAGAATGCCATTCGGCCGTGGGAAGACTTCTCGAAGTTGCTTCTCTAATTACAGCTCCTCTCGCGTGCATAGTGCATCTTCTCCATCTATATTCTAGGTGTGTCTGTTTATCCTGAATTGCTACCTTTTGAGTTGTTTGACTTTTGTAGATTAAGGTTCTGTGTTCCCATGGTCTTTGTTTTTCTGAGTTAATTCTTTACAATATCTTCTGCACTGTTAATTTTAGTTCTTTGATAGCATCCTTAATATATACATTTCTCTCAAATTTACTGCTGTTTTTCATATAAATTCCCTGCCACTTTAAAAGGCAGCATGGTGTAGCTGAAAAGGCATCAGGCTCAGCTCAAAATGGGCTCTTCCATTTCCCGACTGGCTGAGCTTTCTGAGGCTGTGCCCTTGTGCGTAGGAAGAGGACAGTGCCTCCCATGCCGGCCTTAAATAATGTAAATGTGGTCGTGGCGATGCACTGAGCACACGGTGCTTGGTCAGGGCTTTTCCTCTTTAGACAGAATTGTGTCTGGTTTGTAAATCCAGCATCAAGCACTTTCCGTCACAGATTTTGTGGATATCTTGTGTGTAACTGTTGAGAGACCAAGGAAATGTAACTGGTGCATTATTCAGTTCCACCATTCATTAGAGCTGGACTTGGTTACGTAACTCCTTTGTCAAGGGGATTGCTGTCCATGTGGAGGTGCTGAAAATAGATCTACCATATTACATTTCTTGTACATAATCAGAGATTTGTTGCCTGTGATGTAAAAGGCCTTCTGGGGGATGCCAGGAGGGCTAGGAAAAGCCCCTGCCCCAAAAGAAACTTATAATCTAACTATGAAGGGCAATGCTGAACACATGAAAGGTAATCACTCAAGGCAATAAAAGTGCCAGGTGAACCGGTGGTCACTGTGGGTGGAGATGACTGGGGAAGGGGAACAGCAGAGGTGAACCGGAGGGAGGGGAGAGGCACTTCCTCACCACCTTCGACTTTGTTCGGTCACCTGCCTGGGGAGACCTTCTGTGACTGTAGTATTGAATGTGTTGGCCTCATTCCTGCTGCTGGTCTCCCCGTCTCCTTCACCACTACTCCTTGTTTCTGCCCAGAGACTCCTATTCGCTGGACACAGAGTAAGGCTGTGTGTTGGCTCATTGCCTCTCTCTCCCCATTAGAATGAGAATGCAGGCTCCACGAGGCAGGGACTGTGTGTCTGGGTCACTGCCTATCTCAAGTGCCTCGACCAGTGCCCAGCTCCCAGATGGCAGGGCTCAGAGTGAGTGTGAGTGAGTGAGTGTGTGTGCGTGCACACGTGCACATGTGAACCTTGAGTGAATACTCTGGCCTCTTGCCCTTTGCCTCTCTTGGTTGTGCTGTGATGATAGTTCTATTTCTATAGCCCCTGGATTTTTGTCAGAATGAGAGCAGCCATATTTATGGCATTTTGAAAATTTCCCCTCATTATGCATAATTCATAGATTCCATGTGTATAGTGGTATTAAAAGCTCCATTCCCCCCCATCCAGGACTGTGTAGACAGAACTCTGAAACCAGGACATCAAAGAAAAGACTGATAGAATTGATAGTACGTGGATCAAAATATTGGGAGAACTGACATAAAAATGAACTTCTGTATTACAAAATATCATAAACAAAGTTAAAAAATGAAGAATAAAGCTAGAATTAGCATCCTTAAGAACTCTTACAAATTTGGGACATAGCAAAATATAAACATACAAAAAGAAAAGTAGCCAAAACACCTAAACAGACAAGACATAAGATACACAAATGGTCAGTAACCTATGACCCTCATGATAGAATCAGTGAGATGCAAATTAAAACAAGGGGAAAAATAATTGGCAAATACTGAAAATATTCTCTGTTGGAAAGAGGTTTAGGGAAATAAGCCTCTTACAAACTGTTGGTACTTATATTTAAGCCTTTGGGACAAGTGGTCTAGTATTTCTACAAATTACACAATTTGTATAGGGAATAACTTAGACGTACCATAAACGCACGCACACATATTAAAAAACGTCCATACACGCACATGCACACAGAGACCAAACCAGCCCACATTCGAGAAAACTCCAGGAGTGATTTTGAGTGGGTGGGAGGAGGAGGTCCTGTGACCTGCCTAGCTTAGGTCAGGTACTCATACTCTTGCTGAGACCAGAAAGGTTTGGCAGAAAGGCAGGACCCTTCCGATTCTCATCACATAGGAGAATGGCTCCCCAAAGACCGAATATGTCTGACGGTTGATGTGTTAGTTTCCTTGGGCTGCCCTAACAAGGAACCACAGAGGGTACAGAAATTAGTTTTCTTACAGTCCTGAGCTTAGAAGTCCAAGATCAAGGTGTCAACGGGTTGATTTTTTTTTTTCCTGAGCCATCTCTCCTTGGCTTGTAGATAGCTGCCTGCTCCCTCTGTCTGCATGTGGTCATTCCCGCGTGTGTGCGTCCCTGCATGCACGCGCCTGTGTCCCCTTCTCCTCTAAGGCCGCCAGTTATATTGGATTAGGGCCTGCCTTAAAGACCTCATTTTAATGTAATTACCTCCGTAGAGACCTTATCTTCAAATACAGTCACCTTCTGAGATACTAGGGATTAGGACCTCAGCATGTGAACTTGGGGGTTGGGGCGGCACAGTTCAGCTCATAACAGCTGTCAGTGCCAACTTAGTGTCCCCTCATGGGCACTTGGGATTTTCCTTTCTTTTCACATAGATGCCCCTGATACCCTGGTAGGCTCCGAGTACAGTGCCCAGCAAGTTCCCCCAGAGATCTCCAAACAGAACAATCGACGTGCCAATTTAAAATAGGCTTGAGTCACACGGTATAAAACAGAGCAAGAAGCTAGGGGGAAAGGATAGCCTAGGTTAACACTCCTAGGATAGTGTGCAGGGCCAGGTGGAAAGGCCGTGCTGCTGGAGTCCTGGGGCACACAGTGTGTAGTGTTTTGCTTTGCTCTGCACATCACTGACCACAGCTAGACAGTGGACCCTCAGGGGTTTTGTTAGTGTTTCTTGGGTAGAGGACGCATGGTGCCAGAATGGGTGTCAGCAATGGATGGTCATATTAAGGCCACCTACATATTAATGTTTCATGTATATTTAGGGTTCTGAATATTTCATGCTTTTTGTATATTTCGTCTTCTGCGTGTTTAGTACCCAGCTGCCTCATGAATATTAGAGACCCTTGTGGCCCTTTAGTGCTCTAAAACAGGTGCTGTCTGCTTGCAGAGGACACACTGTATTCTCGACACATCTCAGGAATTTTGCCTGTGTCTAACAAACTCTGCTTACTGGTCACTTAAAGCCTCTCAAAAGAATGTGCCTATGTCTTACAAACTTCTGTATCTCCCAGAGCTGGAAATTCTCCAGTGAGCATTCGAGTGCTCTGTGGGGGCATCACCCCCTCCTCGCAGCCGAATCCACGGGGACCGTCGTGTTCTTTGATTTGCTACCGCAACGGTGATCTCCTCTCTGGTGTGGAACACAGCAGAACTGAGTGATACTGACATTATTGGAAGGCCGGCCGGTAGACTGGCTCTGAGCTGAGACCTTTTTGTTTGTGAGCTAGGGCTGTCATTTGATGTTAAATGTGATTTGGAGGGGGCACTGAAGGAAACTGCTTGGGAAGTGGAATCTTGCCTTAGAGGTTCAGGGAAGTCTGGAACTTGATGTCCTTTTGGCACTAGAGTCTGGATCAGGCCCCCAAAAGGACTTGGCTTTGTTTCCATTTCCTTTTTTTTTTTTTTTTTTTTTTCTTCTGCAATTCTAGAAAGGGAATCTTTTGCTTGGTAGCTGAATTTAATGTATCCTCCCAGCTTGGTATTGCTAGTAGAGATCTTCCAGAATGCAGCATTAGTAACTCCAAGCTTACTGTGCTGACTCTGAAAATTATTCAGACTTTTTGTGTCTTCATACTTACTTTCAAAAGGGCTTTAAAAATATATTGTTGTGGAAATATTTTACATTTTTAAAGTTGGAAAATGTGATTTGTGGTCGCTTACATGTTTGGTTTTCCTTTGTCCCCTGTCTCTTCAGGTATGTATGTGTTTGGGCTAGGCAAGATACAGACTTAGATATTTGTGGTGGTATCTTAACTCAAACAGCTCTTAATTATGTCTGTAGGAAAGAATCTAGAATTTCTTCCAGTGGTCTAAAAAAAATAGAAACTTAATTGCTATTTATTGCAAATCTTTCTAGATGTTGGAAGACAATATTGTGATTTATTTCCCAGTGCCATTAACAGGTGACATACATCTATTTTTAAAGATAGTATACCTTCGGGGTGCCTGGGTGGCTCAGTCATTAAGCGTCTGCCTTTGGCTCAGGTCATGATCCCAGCGTTCTGGGATCGAGCCCCGCATGGGACTCCCTGCTCAGAGGGAGGCCTGCTTCTCCCTCTCCCAGTCCCCCTGCTTGTGCTCCCTCTCTCGCTGCCTCTCTCTCTGTCAAATAAATAAATTTTAAAAATCTTTTAAAAATAATGACAGTATACCTTCCCTGAGAGCATTTTATGTGCATTAGTTCATTTATTTCAACAATTCCTGAGATTTATAAATAGAACAAATAATTTCCCAAGGTCCAAAATTGTGTTGGTTATGAAGTTGGCACTGAAATCCAGTGCTATTGACTAAAGTTTAATATTCTCTGTTATGTTGTGTGTCCATTAAAAGAAAAAATTTAAATTATGGTATTTTAAACATTTTAAAGATTTATTTGAGAGAGAGCACGAGAGCAGGGGGAAGGAGGAAGGAAAGGGGAAGAGAGTCAAGCAGACTCCACACCAAGCATGGAGCCTGATGTAGGGCTTGATCTCATCTCCCTGAGATTGTGACCTGAGCTGAAACCAAGAGTCGGCAGATGCTTAACCAACTGAGCCATGCAGGCACCCCAGTGTTTTAAACATTTTAAATGAATTATTCAGTTGAAAGGTATGGCTTTATAGTGAACTAGTTTTTGCATAGTTCCAGAGCATAGAAAATATGAAAATATTTTCCTACAAGTCTGCAAGTTCTGGCATTATCCTGATAACCAAAACTCTTGGAGAAGAGCACTGAACAAAAAAACTATAGGTCAACTTCATTCTGAATATAGAAATTCTAAATAAATATTAGCAAGTCAGATCCAACCTTGTATTTTTTAAATGCCACATTATGACCTTTGTAGGGCTTATTTCAAAAAGGCGAACATGGTCCAGCCTCAGAAAATGTCTCTCTGTTATAACCTGCATTAGGGAAATAATTGATAAAACCACATAGTCCTATCACTAGATGCCCAAATGGCATTTAATAAAATCCACTTTGAAAACCAAACAAACTATTAGCAAATTAGAAACAGAAAGGGAATTTATTTGGTAACGACGGCATCTACTAAAAACGGGCCACAAACTATATTTAATGGTGCAACATCAGAACATCGTCATTGAAGATGGGACTCAAGCAAGGATGCGTGCGGTGCTTGCTAATAATATTTTTACTGGTGGTCCTCACCAAGTAGAGAAGTCTCTTGTAGAGGAAGAGACAACACTATCATTGTTTGCGAGTGATTTGACTCTCTCCCCAGAAGATCCAAGAGAAAAAGCTTAAAAAAATCATGAGAGTTCATGAGTGTAATGTGACCTATGCAAAATCAACGTGCAAGAATCCACAGTTTTCCTACACACCAGCAGCGTTCACTCCGAGAATAAAACGGAGGAGCAAATCCCATGGTCAGTTGACACAAGTATCCTAAAACGCATAGGAATACAGCTATCAAGAAAGGTGCCCTGGGTCGCGGGAAAACACATCGTGTCTCTGCAGTAACGAAGCAGTAGCTTTCCATCGCGTGCGTTTTACTTTGCCAACAGATACAGTCCATTTAATTTGGCAAAGACTTGTGCTTTTGTTCTCCATTGCTTCCTCTGGAAGCAGCTAATGCTTGCCGATGTTATTTCCTCGTTTTACCCGTGAGGAAACTGAGACTTCAGCCAGTTTTTGTGACATTGAGCGTCCGTGCCTCATTCGTGGGACACAAGCCTGGATGGTACTTGAACCTCCGATTCTTGGCTTCATGGCTATTTCATTCTAGCCTGTTTTCTGGATTCTCTTCAGCCCAGCATGTGTGTATTTCCTCAAAAAATTAACCTGTGAACCAAGTATCAAACCAAAAACTTCTTTCTCTATTATATTGTGGATATTCTAATTTATAATCCTAAAAACTCTTCTTAGGTCGTTTTTATCTTAAATTAATTTGGTGAAGGGGCAGCTGGGTGACTCAGTGGGTTAAGCATCCGACTCTTGATTTTGGTTCAGGTCATGATCTCAGGGTCGGGAGATCGAGCCCTGCGTTGGGCTCCGTGCTCTGTGGGAAGTCTGCTGGAGATTCTTTCTCTCCCTCTGCAACCCCCTCGCCCCCACTGCTCCTGCTTCCTCTCTGCGTGCGTTCTCTCTCTCAAAAAGAAAAAAAAAAGTAATAAATAAAAGTTAATTATTTTGGTGAAAAAGAAGGGGAAATCTCTTTTCACCATTTTAATGGCTGTTCATTGTAATTCTTTAATGAGTCATCAGGCTAGAACTAGAATTAATTTTGTAGTTACGCTTATTACACTTGGGATAATATCAGTAAGCTCCGTAATGGTCTCCGTATCTTCTAGTTCCTTCAGAGTGCTTATAACAAACAGAAGGAGCAGTGGTACTTTCTTCACAGTTTAGTTTTGAAAGTAATACTCTGTACTCACTTTCTAAAGCCATGGAACAAATTATCACAGACTTGGTGGCTTAAAACAGCAGACATTATTCTCATACCGCTCTGGAGGTCACAAGTCCAGAATCTGTTTCACGGGCTGAGATCTAAGTGATTTGGGGTGGCCCTCTGTCTGGAGGCTCAGAGGACAGCCCATTTCCTGCCTCTTCTGGGCTCCAGTGGTTCCTGGGCTTTAGCTGCGTCTCCAGTCTGTGCCTCTGTGATCACATTGCCTCCCCCACTGCGTGCATCAGCCCTCTGCCTGCCTGCCTCTTATCAGGACACTTGGGGTTGTATTTAGGGCCCACCCCAATAATCCAGAATAATCTCCCATCTCAAAGCCCTTAATGTAGTCATACCTGTGTATTCTCTGCCTGAAGAATGCACACCCTGGAGGCGATCAGAGCAGAGTGAATACTACCCTGTTGCTAGCTTGTTGACCTTGACCAAGCCCCTTCACCTCTTTGAACTTTGGTTTCTCCATCTGAAAATGAAACTAATACACGCCAATCTCAGGGTTTTTTTTTAAAGGGCTAAGAGAACCAGTGTTGATTCAAATATTGCTTGTAACATTTTTTTTCTAAACTTGCTTTTTTTTCCCTTAAACTCGTCTTCGTAGCTCAAGCCAGTGCCATCCCAGGCACTTAGTAGCTGCCCATTGATTAACATTCGCAAGTAGTTTTCGGTCTTCTGAAGGGCAGTGTGGCATTGCATTGTCATGCGGGGTACCCGCAGCTGGACACAGCTTGGTGGCGATGGCTCACCCAGAGATACTCTGTGTGTGATAGTTGAGTGGCAGGAACGTAGCAAACTGAGGAGACGCATGCAAAGGGGAATCCGTAGCACCGTGGTTTCCTGTGGATACGCTAACCTGAGTGCACGGACGAAGCAGGGAAAAAACGGTTGATCCAGAAAGAGAACAGTGAGGGGCGATCGTAATGAGCGTCCAGCTAACTTACTCTGCAACACACCTGTGCACATGTGCGCGTGCGCGCACACACACACACATACACACTGCATACAAAATTGGTTTTTAAATTAAAAAAAATTTTTTTACACCTCTTTGGGACCTTTGTGGCTGTGTGCGCAGAGCCCAGTGTGAACGTCTGTCAGGGTTGGGGCCTGTCCCCCATTCCTGAGAGGGTCCCTCCAATGAGATGTCAACCTCCTTGAGACTAGGAATCACTGGTGTGGGGATGTGTGTCCTCTCTTAGCCTTTGTGGATGGGGCCAGGGGATTGAACGCTGCCGTCCGAGCCACCTGGCGAAGTGAAACATTACTGTGGGCAATGGAGTTATTGATCCAGCCAAGGCCTTGGTTAATGCGTCATTTGGCTTATGGCGTTCCTGAGTCACAAGCTGTCCCAAGGATCTCCCTGACTCATCTGTGTGGCCTCTGGTGTCCAAGAGGCCCTGCACAGTGACCACGCAGCACTCACGGAGCCAAGGAATGGGGTAGCCTTTCTTCTACGATCCTTCTGCTGCTGGCTGGCTGGCTGGCTGGGAGGAGGAGAGGCAGAAGGGGCCCTGGAAAGGGGGTGGCCAAGGAGCAGCAGAGGGGCCACATAGGGAAGCCCAGGGAGGGCTGAGTGTGGAGCAGGGTATGGTCCGGGGCATGTATCACTGAGAGCAGTCTATCAAATTTTTAGGGCATTTAGAATTTACATTTATTAACACCTATCATTGTGTATTTAGGATTGAATTTGATGCTTTTTAGGTGCTCTTGTCAGGTGCTGTGGCATGAGGTTGGCAGACTTTGAAAGGGGTCTTTAGTGGAAAGCAGCACTAAATGTATTTACTCGGAGAGCCTGTTGGGCTCTGGACCATGCTAGATGAACGCAGACGTCAGGATTGAGTGTTAGTGGAGGAGACGTGAGGACCAGCAGTAACCAGACAAAGCATTTTGGATACAGACTCGTACTAGGGACTGTCTGACCGGGGCGGTGGGTCACAGCAGGGAGAGCGTGCTGAGGGCAGGCCCAGAGGAGGTTCGCACAGTCACTGGGGACTGACAGGGCTCTTTCTGGCCTGTGGAGGGTCCAGACACACCCTGTTTCATTATACTTCACTTTATTGCACTTTGCACATACTGGGTTTGTGTTTTTTGGTTTTTGGTTTTTGTTTTTTTTTTTTTTTTACAAATTGAAGGTTTGTGGCAACCCATTTTTCCAACAACATATGCTCGCTTCATGTCTCTGTGTCATAGTTTGATAATTCTCACAGTATTTCGAACTTTTCTTGTTATTGTTATGTTTGTTAATGCTGATCTGTGATTACAGCTTGCTGAAAGCTCCGAAGACAGTTAGCATTTTTTAGCAATAAAGTATTTTTTAAATTAAGGTATGTACGTTGTTTCTTAGACGTGATGCTATTGCACATTTAATGGACTACAGGATAGTATAAGCATAACTTTTGTAGGCACTGGGAAGCCAGAACGTGCTCCGACTTGCTCTTTTGTCATGTTCTCTTGTGGTGGTGGTGTGGAACTGAACCTATGGTTATCTCCAACTATGCCTGTTGTATACACAGGAGGGGGAATTTCCCGCTGGAGCAAAAGAAGGGCTCTGTGCCGAGGTTCAGCTCACAACTGAGGCCAATTGGAATGTTCCAGAAATTTTGCAGTCATTGTCTTCTGTGCTGTTTAGTCTGTTTAAAATAACCGTTAAGGAAGAAGATCCTTTGGAATGAAGATGATTGTAATGTTAATGGCAGATTTTAGCCAGTAACTCTGTTTTCATTTTCCTTTCAGTGTCAAATCAACAGTGCCTTGACTTCTTTCCATACCGCGTTGGAGCTTGCGATAGATCAGAGAGAAATCCAACATGTCTGTCTGTATGAAATTGGTAAATATGAAACGTCTGTCCAGCTTCGTGTCATGCAATGGCATTAATGCATTCCGCTTATGTCCAGCTGGACGGCCAGCTTCTTGTCACAAGTCTTAATGCATTCTTGTGCACGTCTGCATTTCTAATGCTATTCAGTTTGGATCTTTGTAAAATGCTTGCTGCCTTTTATGAGAATAAGACTTTGTTATCGTAGCACAAGCGATGATACTTATCTCAGTGGTTGTCCTTACTGCTTTAGAGTTTATTCTTCATAACGTTCTGATTTTAGGATAATAGGTCATGTTAAAGGAATGGAGTAAAACTCTTTTCCAACTACTTTATCTGACTGCACATTAGAATCCAAAACTGTTTCCCTCCCTCTCACCAGTGTTGACCTGGGAAGAAATATGTGGTCTGGTAGAGAGTTGGGCGTGTGGACCCCAATCCCAGCCCTTCCCCCGATCAGCTCGGAGACCTGGGAAGAGTTGCACAAGCCTCATGGTTGCTGGGAGAGTTGAGGTGGCTGCCCTCAGCAGTCGTGGGGTTTAGATGAGTAGGAATGAGCATCAGGGGGGCGCCTGGCACAGAGAAGGCTCTCCTCGTGTGTGAGCTCCTTCCTTCTGCTTCTCCCCTTCTGCAGACAAATTTATAAGCAGACATGGACATATTTATTTGCTTACAGCTTTCTCCCTCCTGTCCCAAAGTTGTTACTACGAGTTTTTTGCTGACTGCACTAAAATTCTCCTGTCCTGTTATATTAGCAATTCCATAATCGTTTATGTAGCAGTTGTTCTATGAGGCCGAGGAGAATCAGCACCACAGTTTGAAACATCAACGACACAATGTAATAAGGGATTCATGTTGTTAGGGTTTCAGCCCAGTATGACAGGGTCACATCATGGGGCACGTAGAAAGGCAATGAAGGAGCCAGGGAGCGGGGAAGTGATGAGATAGTGGTGGAATCAACGGGAAAATTGGAACTCGCAGGTCCTCTGCAGAGAGGGGAAGAAGAAGTGGGGAGTGCACAGGTGTCTGCCACCTGTCAGGTCGAGACCCCATGATGCTCGCCACTTGCTTATCTGCTGTGGACATAATTGTCTTCTTGGATAATTTTAAATCTTTTTAAAGAAAAGTACAAACTAAAAGATTGGGAACTTCCCAGGAAAATAATACTGCGTTTTAAGGACTTCTTATGGTTTAAGGAAAAGAGCGGAAGTATAATCCAGTGGAAAATATATTTTTACGTCATCCACCCCCCCGGAGCTCTGGGTAGTAGCCATAATGTAGGATGGAATGTATTTCAAAGAACTTGAATTAACACCCAGATTTGGTGGCCTTTTTTTGTTTTTAAGATACTGCTGCCTTTTTTCTTCTTCCACTTTTATTAAGATATAATTAATATATAATGTATTTATGTTGTATGATAAAATGATTTGATACGTACATGCATAGCAAAGTGATTATGACGGCCTTTTTTGGTACCATTTCAAGGTCTGTGACAGATTGGAGGGTCAGATCTGAAGGAGGCTTGGAGATCATCGAAGCCTAACCCCGCAACGCTTAGGAAGGTTAACCCAAGAAAAACTAGCAAAATCGTAACTCAGGCTTCTTATTCATATTCAGGGCCACCTCCACCCCTACTTTGCACGTAACTCCCATCTTTTAGGATGAACATGATTATGCCCAAGTTTTACTGGAAACCATGTCAACTTCATATTCTATCCCAAAAAATTTGACACTGGATTTTCTAGAAGTGTGGATCTGTCTCATCCCTGTACTTCAAAGGCAGATCCAGGATGACACCAGATAACAGAATTTATGATGGAGGGGATATCGTGGATAGGAGAGGGCAATGGCCTTCACCCCTTGGCCCTTTCCTCTTCCTAGTTCTGTGGCCTGGAGCAAGTCACCAACCTCTCCCTGCCTCAGCTTTTCTCCTTGGTAAAATGAGGATGCCGTCCACCACCTTAGGAAGCCCCTAGTAGATTTAGAATTCTACCAGGTGCCTGGCTCAGGGCTTGGCGCGTGGAGGGGCTCAGGCAGTGGGAGGGACAAAAATGAGAATAGAATTTCTTGCATTTTCCTGGCTGCCACTCCTTACCCAGAATACCTGTCTCATGGTGTTTTGATCCTGGAAAGATAGGGTTCTTTCTCAGCTCTGCAGCCAACCTGCAGAGGGAAGGTGAGCAAGTACTTAGTTTCTGACTGGCTTGTCTCCACTTCTCACAAGGGTTCGAGGATTAATAGTAATCATTAAGGAGCCACAATAGCAATCATTAAGGAGCCACGTGAGTGCTTGAAGACTTTTTGAGGTAGTCACGATATGCAGTCTAACGATACTGCTTTCTTTTTCTGTGTCTGGGGCTGCTCTTGGAGAAGTACTGCCGTGCTTACATTCATCTCACAACCCAGACTGGAGTGTAGGATACAAATTAGAGTATTTTCATAGAAATCTTTATGTCTCTCTCTATTGCTTAAAAAAAAAAAGATTATTTGGGGGGGTAGGGGCAGAGGGAGAGAGAGTCTTAAGCAGAGCCCAATGTGGGGCTCAATCTCACAACCTTGAGATCATGACCTGAGCCAAAACCAAGAGTCGGACACTCAAACGACTGCGCCCCCCAGGCACCCCCCACTATACCGCTTCTATACTGCTTAGTGGGTGGTGGAAATCACAAGCGCCTTGTCTTACTCAAAACGTCACACTGCAAATACTTAAGTGACAAAAGATCGTCTTTAGGTTTTCAGGTAGTGTACTTGCAACACAAAGATAATCAGCAGTGTCAGGTTCCTGGCTTAAAGATGGGGTATAGATCACTACTTTAGGTCCCATACTAAAAATATTTCTTTCATAGGTTGGTGCAGCATGATAGAGCTGAACTTCAAGGATGCATTTGATTCCTTTGAGAGGCTAAAAAACGAGTCAAGGTGGTCCCAGTGCTATTATGCCTATTTAACCGCAGGTGAGTACCTCACTTGTACCATGAGTTCTTTCTCCCACGTGGCGTTCTCCTTCCACACTTCTCTCCAGAATGTTCGTGTTTTGTACTACAGTGTTCCCTGACTCAGCGGAAGCCTGCAGGCCTGCACACCAGCTCCCCCTCTGGGCTGGTTTGGTCACCTGCTCTGTCCTGAAAATGCTTATTGTGACGGTTTCTGTGCCTTTTGCCCTCAGCAGCCTCAACCTACCCTTACTCTTATCCTTTGCCTCGTACAATACGGTTTTTAGTCTTTAAGAATTTAAACAATTTTGAAGGAATTTTACACGTCTTTTACACTGCGCCACTATTTCTCTTTGGAGTGTTAGTGCCCTGGTTACAAAGTCGCATAGATTTTGAGCAGTCTGCTCCAAACCTGTTTTACTCACTAAGCTTGTTTACAGTGTGATTGTGCAGAGCAAGAGGTATTTGAACACCTGCCATTGCTGAGCTGAAGGAGCCGGCATTGCCTGTTTGTCCTCCCATCAGGAGATAAAGATGTGCTGCCACCTGGTGGACACAAGGGTTGTCTGTGCCCTGAGGGACATAAAACACCATCGTGATGTACGGTGGCCAAGGTGGCAACCCAAGAAACCCAGGGGCTGTACATTTTCTGCCTCTAATGCGAACGTCTCCTTATCCAGCCATATAAGGGATTCTTTTACTTAAAATTCAAGACTAATCCAAACATAATTTAAAATTTTAAGTACCTCCTTATTTCTGTGTTTGGATTTAATGAAACATTTCCTGTCATTCCAGTCCCTTAACTGATCTATTTAAAATAAGAGAATTAACAGTGGCAAGTATGTTCTGGATGTTCAGAAAGTGCAGTTCATTAGGACTCAGTGTGAAATGCCTTTACACCCACACTCTTTACCGCAGCCCCTGCAGGGCATCTGCTTTTGAATGGCTCTGTCGCTGATGCTCGAATGGAATTATTTTCAGTATACTGGTTAGGGTCCTGTGTCTCACGCCTTCAGAGTCGTTGTATGGAACTCACGGGCCTCTCAGATGACAGTGGCAGCTATCTACAGAGTGGCCTCCATGTGCCCAGCACGTTGAGCAGGGGGTGAACTGAAAAGCAGAGGTCTTCACAACAACCCAGCCATCAGTTGTCAACGTGTTATGGACTCACACAGTCAATTGTGGGCAGCTCTTTCTTCCTTAATCTTTGTTGAGCATGGAACACAAAGAAATGTACAATGCGGCTGTGTTCGGGAGCATTTATTCTCCAAATACTGGAAATCCCAGGATTCTAACAGGTTGTAGGAGCTGGTAAAGCACGAAAGCCTCATCTCTGCCTTCGCAAAGGCGTTCTGGGCAGATGGTAAGGTGTGTCAGGAGTTCCCGGGAACGGGACAGATCATTTCTGTCGTGCGAGCTGCCATTCAAGGGGGCCCTGAAGGACAGGTGCATGTCGACAGGCAGAGCTAGAGAGGAGGGGCACTCAGGGACCGGAAACACTGGCCCCAGGGGCTTCGTTGCTTGCACTGTTCCACTGTAGTAAAATACACGTAACGTATAATCTGCCATCTTACCCACGTTTTGGCATTCAGTGCAGCGGCATTACGTACAGGCACTTTGTTACACAGCCATTACCGCTGCGCGTCTCTTGTTTGAATTCCGTGACTCTGTGAGAACGTTATGAACGATCCGAGGAGGACCTCAGGCTTAGCTGCAACAGACATTACTCTTTCTCACTGGCTTACTGTGTGACCCAAGGCAAGTCTTTTAACTCTCTTGGACCTTTACGTCCTCTGACCCATAGCCTGATGCGCTGTCCACCAAACCGTCACTGCCCTTCCTTATGGTTTTGAAATGCTGCGAGAGATGAGGTCATTTTGGATGGATTCAGACCCCCACCTCTGGACCAGGGCTGCTCCCCTCACTGGGTTGTGTTTCCCTTGAACATTCAGCCTGATCCCTCAGGCTCCCAGTAGAAAGTCTTCTGCCTCTCCCATCACCTCGACATCCGCAGCCTTCTCCGAGTCTTGGTGCTTCTGCTTCTTTGGCCCTGCCAACCTCTGTCCATCCTCTGATATGTGATGGCCCCGTGCTCTGCTTGGCCAAACCCCAAACTGGGGGTAGAGGACCACCTAGTTTTAGGAGCGCTCAAATAAAGGAGGAACTAGGTCCTCCCAGCTGGGGATTGAGAAACAACATGTGCCAAAGACAACATCTAAGAAAAAATTGATATAAATGGATTCAGTGCCATTGGAGTTGAGAAGAGAATGACAGAGTAGTGGGTAAAGTTTCACCTTCACAGATGAAGCGAAGAAATTATGATTAAGTCTTTGCCTGGGGATTGGGATGGGATGAAGTTTGTGGGCAGACTATCTTCTCCTCTTCCAGGGCTCAGCCTGACTCCTAGCTCCTCAGAGTTTTCCTGAGCACTCCAAAGAGAAATGTCCCTTCTCTTCCTGAGCTTTTCCGAAAGCACTTTGGTTTTCCTGCCCTGGAGGCTCTTATCACCATATACATTGTAACTATGGGACTATGTGTGTATCTATTTCACCAGCTGAAATTTAGGTCTCTTTAGGGGCTAATCATGTGTTTCTTCTTTACCTTCTTGCTGGTGGCCTGTAGGCAGTAGGTGGCCAATGGACACATGTAAGACTAATTTCATGACTTTCTTGCTAGGCACAACTTCTTTCTATCAGGAACCTTCATGAGCTTCTTGGCTCCTTACTGTTCTTTCCTAGATTCCCTTTTATTCCACTTTCCTAGCATGTGGGCTCCAGCTAGACTGTACACTGTGACAATAGCTGGGAATTTTGTCACATCCAGTACTAGTGCCCAACAAGAGGACTAGGACTGTGGTTTTCCTGTATGTCCCCACAAAGCTCCGGGAACCCAGTTGTTCCAACAACAAATAACTGAATCAGGATGGTAAGACCTTTTACCATCTACAACAGGATAGTGTAGACCTTTGTGTAACAGTCTTTAAAAATATGTGCTCCCATTTTTCCTTTGGTAACATTTTCCAAGTACCACCAACCTCGGTATCTTTCAGTGGTATTTCCCCCTGATACTTAAGGAGTGCAACAATGATTTCTTACAGTTTGTCAGGGAGCCACCGGTGACGTGGATGGGGCACAGATAGTCTTCAAAGAAGTTCAGAAGCTCTTCAAAAGGAAGAACAATCAGATTGAACAGTTCTCGGTGAAAAAGGTATGTTGGAGCCTCTTGATCCGGTGTGGTATTTATGATGGGCATTTGTAATCAATGCCACCTATCCTAATCAAAGCCAGCGACTGACTTGCCATGCAGAACATGCTTCGCCACTTGGGAGAAAATATACTCCCACGGCCCCACTTCTCCTTTGAGTGGAAAGTGCTTGTTTTGCTGCACATAATTAAAAGCAGTTGTTATTTGTTTGGGTGGGTAGACACATTACAGTCCATGCAGAGCTAATGAGCCTATCTGGAGAGAGAAAGCATCTGTCTAAACAGGTGATTTCAGAAGAATAGAAATGGGCAGAATTTAGGCAAGAGATCTAGACTATTGGTTGTCAATCTAGTGAATACATCACCGTTTAACCTAGTAAACAACAGAAGTCTGCATCGAATTTACCAGTAGAAAGGCCCAGGACCGTCGGACAACGTCCCTAATTTATTCTACACTTCTAAGAATAAAAGTCAGCTGAATTACTGTGGGTTACATGACAGTTTGTCATATCCTGAATTTTGCATGATTTTAGTTTGCTTTTAAAGAATGAACATTTAATGACTTAGTTTGAGTGTAAACTAGATTGTAATGTGGGATGCCACTGAGACCACTAGGACTAAGTAGAAAATTTGAAAGTCAGCAAAACTGTAACTAAAGGATTACACTGTAACTAACTATGATTACATTTTCCGTGTAAACCCATTCATTATAACTTGTCACTCAGGTTCATAAATTCCTTTGATTTGAACTGAAATGAATCTCGTTTGATCCCCAAGTTGTCTGAATGCACCCTGGATCCTGATGGTAGTTTGAGGTGAAGAACGAGTGAAAGGCATATCTACCAATACATTAAAAGTCAGAAAGAAAAAAAAAATTGTAGGGAGAGAAGTTCTCATTTTTAGCTTTGTTGGAGGGGGTTATTCATGTCCAACATGAAGTGTGCATTTTGACTGTCTCCAAAGTGTATATTTGTATTTGAATTTGTTGGCACTAACCTGGCCTGATCGTTGTAACCACTTGCAGGCAGACAGGTTTCGGAAGCAAGCCCCCACCAGAGCGCTGTGCGTGCTGGCCTCCATCGAAGTGCTGTACCTGTGGAAAGCCCTTCCCAACTGTTCCTTCCCCAACCTGCAGAGGATGAGCCAAGGTAACAACAAACCAGACCACACACCTGGTCTCTTCTGTGTCTCGTTGATGCTGTCTGATTCAGAGTAGAGACCCGTTGTTCTTGGAGAGATCACGTAGTGATGAACAGCGGTCCGTTGCGTAGGCGACAGGCGTAGGCAGCGCAGGAACGTAGGGACCACACGTTTGCAGCGTCGGCAGACTGCGGTGAGGCGCGCAGACGCTAAGCCTCGCTGATTCTGTAGCCCTGGGGGTGCTGAAAGCATGCATTTTTCCCCCCAACAAGAGCCCTTTGTTTCATATAGGTTTGATTTCCATGTATTAAAATGCACAGATATTAAGTGTAAGGTTCGCTGAGTTTTGGCAAATACATACGTGCATCCATCACCACGGTGAAGATCAGAACGTTTCCACCACCCTTGTAATTTGCCTTGTGCACCGTGGTCAGCCCCTCCCCCACAGCAACCGCGTGATTTCTCTCTCCCCAGATCACTTCTGCCTGTCCTTGAACTTCATATAAGTTCAGACCGTGTGTACTTTTTATTGCTTGGCTTCCTTTGTCCGGCCTAGGCTCTGTGGGAGGGATCTGTGTTGTAGCCTGTATCCGTGCCTTCGACTCGCTGAGTGGCCCTCCGTCGTGTGGCTGCATCTCTACCACAGGGTGGTGGTTCTTTCTCCTGTTAATTTGTTTCTGGCTTTTGAGCTATCCTGAGTAAAGCTGCTACACACCCAAGTACAAACTAAGTGTACTTGTCTTTTGTGCAGACATCCGTGCTCATTTCTCTGGAGTAAATACCTAGGAATGTAACTAGAAGCCTAGATTTTTTGATTCGTGTATTAAAAAAAAGAAGAAGAAGAAGAAACATAGGACTGGGGCGCCTGGGTGGCTCAGTTGGTTAAGCATCGGCCTTCAGCTCAGGTCAAGATCTCAGGGTCCTGGGATTGAGCCCCACATCAGGTTCCCTGCTCAGTGAGGAGCCTGCTTCTCCCACTCCCTCTGCCCCTCCCCCTGCTCACGCGCTCTCTCTCTTTCTCTTTCTCAAATAAATCTTTAAAAAAAGAAAAAAGAAAAAGAAAAAGAAAACCATAGGATCATAGGTTATGGTAATGTAGTCTTCATAAAGTCATTTTTATTATAGCTGTAGGAAGAGTTCACAGGAAGAGTAAAGTAAATCTTCTAGTAAAAATAAACCTTTATTGGTTATTAAAGAAACATAGCATTTTTTAAAGGCTTAATGGCAGATGTTTGATGCTGTCTAACCTGGCAAATCGTTTAGTTTGCTCTACACTGCTTTCTACATAAGTAGGAAAGGTGGACAATGTTGTCATAGCCATTTTATAAATGAGCAAGCAGACTAGAGCTCAGGAGTGTTTGGTGACGTGCCCAGCTCCCATCAGAACAGGTATCCCTGCTCCTGGTCTGGGAAGAGCACATCGAGTAGCAGAACTTTATGGTTTCCTACAGCTTCGTCTTCCGGGAGCATAACAAGATTTATGTCCTGCAGCTGGAAATACGCTTGCACCATGAGACCATTATGGCAAAATAAAAACACATACATCTAGAAAGATGGTTTTATAGAAAAGAAATGTATTCTTATTCACATCCATGCTGCCCTTGTTCAAAAGAGGTTTAATATTAATATTTGGACTTACTCAAAACTAGTTTGTTGGTCATTGAAGAAAATTTGTCAGATTTCTCTACAGTCACACTTTTTGATCAAATATAGAATTATCCATTGTATCGCATACTTTTATCATCAGACTTCCTTGCAGGTCCCTTTTGTTTATTTCCAAAAAAGAAAAAAGTCCCCTCTCAAAAGTAAAAAATTTTTGTCTGTTGTTATTCCAGAGATCAAAGCGATACAACTCTGAAAGAACTTGTGTGCAAAGTCCCTGTAATTAGCATGTATAACGCTCCTAAGGCGGGCTGCTTGAAAGAAAACAATTTTCTCGGATGCATCAGTCCTGCTATGTCCGTTTCAAAAGGATATGCATAATTTTACACCCATCCTTAGTTGTTGATGCAAGCCTAGAATATCTACCAGCGTCTAAGTCAAAGGAACAATACAGAATTTTAAGTATTCTTTGTAATGCACAAATGCAAGATCCTGTTGAGATAATTCAGACACAAATGCGAAAATAGGCTGTAATCGGCAGGCACAAGGACGATTATCACTTAATGTGACTCAGTATTCTCAGAACCCCTTTCCAGGTATGAAAATAAATAGCAAAGTTGTGGTCATGGGGAAAGGGAGGCTCTTGAATAAACATGATATCATTCTTTAATATCTTTGTTAAATATTAGTGCCGTTTTGAGTTCGATTAATTAGTTTCTGTCATTCCCCAGTGTTAAGCAGTAATGATCCAAATCTGTTCAGCTGTATAGAGTACAGAGAAGTTCTTTAGAGAGAAATAGTGAAGTTCCAGAAAAAACTGGTAGTGGGTGATTCATTAAAGCCTCCGCCCAGCTTTGTGCATTCAGCTTCTCTGAGTCCCCATCTTCAGCTCCCTTCATCAGCAGATGTGGTTGGATTTTTACATCCTTGTCTAGTGGTTTCACCCATAGCCCTTCCCCCACTCACCCTCCCCTCTGCACTGCATTCTTCCTCTGCATTGTAAAGATATTTCTGTATATCCTCAGCACAGCACCCAGAGTGATCCTATTAAACAAAGTCACGTGTCATTTTGTGGCTCAGAACCTTCTGTGGTTTCATCCTATTTAGAGTAAATGTCCAGGTCCATTCAGTGGCCTACAGTGTTCTGTGATCTTTCCACCAGCCGTCCCCCTTCCCTCGCCCCATTGCCTCTCACTGCCTTCCCCTCTTGCTCACCAGGCTCTAGCCACACTCCTTATTGTTCTTGAACACACCAGGTACATGCTGACCCCAGTGCCTTTGCACTTTCTCTTCTTTCTACCCGCAAAAGTTCTTCTAAATATCTCTGTGGCTCCTTCACTCATTTCCTTCAGGTCTTTACTCAAATATCACCTTTACATTGAGGCTTAAATTGTACCTTTGTGACAAACATGCATACCTCCATCCCCCTTCCTGACTTTATTTTTTACCTTAGCACTAACATTTCTTTAACATATGTATTTTACCAATTTGTCCTTTGCATCATCTAGCTTTTCCACAGAATGTTAGTTTTTTAAGGGCAGAAATTTTTTCTGTTTTGTCACTGCTGTATTCCAAGCACCTAGAACGGCCTAGCACATAGCAGATTTTTAGTAACCATTGAATGAATGAGCACATGAGCTGTGTTCCCCTTTCCTTGATACTGTTGCCTTAAAATCTTTTTTTTTTTCCAGATTTATTTATTTTAGAGGGGGTTGGGGCAGAGGGAGAAGAGAATCTTAAGTGGATTCCGTGCTGAGCGCAGAGCCCGACTCGGGGCTCCATCCCACAAGCCTGAGATCATGACCTGAGCTGAAACCGACACTTAACCAACTGAGGTCTTTTTATATGGCAGTATCGCTTTTAGACAACTCTTGCTTCTAGGTTCAGACTCTGTTGTCCACAGCTATATATATATGTGTGTGTGTGTGTGTGTATACATACACACACATACATACACACACACACATGTGTATGTGTCTGTAAAATCTTACAATTCTCAATCTCTCTATTGGTCCATAGAAACAATTACTTCCTTTCCTCCTGTATTAGCTCCACTATGTTTCCAATTTCCACCTTTCTCATGTCCTTGGAAAACTTCTGTAACATCCTCCTCCATGTGTGCGCCTCCTGCACAGGAGATGACAAGCTCCTTGAAGTGGAGGGACCACATCTGACCCGCAACCACCCCCCCGTGACCAGGGCAGCGCATCAGTACGACATTTGGAAGTGCCCACTGTATGGCTTATGACATGAATACGGAATTTTTTAAAGAATTTTTTAGAGTAGTTTTAGGTTCAGAGCAAAACTGAGCAGAAAACATGGAGAGTTCCACGTGGCACACCCCTCACTACCCCGTATGCCCAGCCACCCCCCGCCCCCGTCAACACCCCCACCCCACTGATACGTCAGTTACAGCCCGTGAGCCAGCACTGACCTGTCATTACAGTTTAGTTTTCCACTAGGGGCCACTCTTTGTTTTGTACATTCCGTGTGTTTTGACACACGTGTAATGACATGTCTCCACTCTTACAGGTAGTATCATACCGAATAGTTACACTGCCCTAAAAGTCTTCTGGCCTCCGTCTGTTCCTCCCTCCCCCAGACCACTGGCAATCACTGATCTTCGGTACGACCTCCATGGTTTTGCCTTTTCCAGAATGTTCTATAGTTGGACTCACATAGTATGTAGCTTTTCAGACTGGTTTCTTGTTCTCAGTAACAACAAGATGTTGTTCTTGTTAATCTTGAGTCTTCTTGTCGCTGTGACGTTTGACATCTTTGCCTTTCTTTGAGTAAGGCTATTCACTACCGGGTGAGAAAAAGGAACCTTCTCAGTGTCAGGGGGCAGGACCACAAACTGTGACTAAGTCGTCACTGTACAATGAAATACTTAACTCTTGATGGTACTGAAGAAATGAAGGGCATGTATGTGCTTCCTGCTGTTTTCACTTCTCTTCAAGCTTGCCACGCAGTGGATGATCCAGCGGTCGTTGGATTGAAGTACCTGCTGCTTGGTGCCATCCACAAATGTCTCGGAAACTCCGAAGATGCCGTCCAGGTAAGCCGTCCGTGCTGCTGTGGTGGCTGAGGAAAACAAGCTGCAGACCTACTGTGTGCTTAGGAGTAAGAAAAATGCGAACTGCATTCAGCACAGCCAGGCCTCCCGGCGCCGAGGGAGCTCGGCCGCCGCACTGACTCAGGGCATGGCAGATGCCAAAGTCGCTGACGGCCGATACTAGTTTCTAAGGTAGCTTCGGATCCTTATACTTCTTTACACACGGCCTTCTTTTCCGGCACTAGCTACGTATTAAGGATGCCCGTCTCAGACGAGAAGGAAATGAGGGTGCAGACAGTTCTAAAGGAACAGAAGGAAGCTTCCTTCTGTTAGAGAAGTTAGAAGTCAGAGAAATACAAAAATGACCAGGCGTGTCCGAGTGTTCACCTTTCTTGTCTGTGCAGTGGCAGATTACCAATGCGGCACCGGAGTGAGATCGAGAAAGGTGGTAGCTTAGGCTCTTCTGGGTACATGTTATATGGAGAAGAACCATTTCGTTATTTTTAAATATAGTTGGAGGGATTTTTCTGAGGTTTTTGTGTGGTTGGGTGCTTTGAAGCATACCCCAGCGTTATTTTGATTACTGTTTGAAAGAGTTTATGTACAGTAGTAGTGGCCTTTGACTTTTAAATCCTAGGGTGTTGAGGCACTTGTATTATAATTTTCAATTTTTCAGTGTGGGGTCATAATAGTTATTGTACAGCGCAAAATAGCCTGTTTTAGATCATATGCTTACGTATCAGCAAGACACATGTCACGAGATGGTGCTTGGCTTGTGGGCTTCCTGCTTTAAATATTAAAATGATATGTTCAGCCTTTGAGATGCAGATAAAGATGGTTTTGGCAATACAATCCGTAGAGGCTGGTGTGTCAACTGGAAAAATAAGTGGCACAAATTGGGCTGACTGATGGGTAGCATAGCCTGGAGGCGTAAGCACGTAGGGGACTTCTAAGATATGGATGAGGATGGATGGGAAGCAATAAGAATGCAAAGAAAAAAAAAAAGAGAAAATCTGATCTAGAATACAGAAATAAGTCCCCCTTTCTGCCTCCTGAAGATGTTATGAACCCTATGTAGGGCAATGAGTTAATTCTGACAACATTCGTGTTACTTTCAGTTCTTCCAGCGAGCTGTTAAAGACGAGCTGTGTCGTCAGAATAACTTATACGTGCAGCCATATGCCTGCTATGAACTTGGCTGTCTTCTATTAGACAAACCAGAGGTAAGATCTTACATAGTTCCTTAAATGATGTTCTTGCAAGTGAGAGGGCACAAAGCATCCGTCCTTCATTTTAAGTCAATTAATTGAACATAGCGGGGTTTTTTTGGTTTTGTTTTTCTTGATTTCATGTAGGAAGAATCCAGGAAGCTACTAATCCTATCTTACTGTGTTGAAGGAAGTAACTTCTTTTCTGGAATTTGAAGTATAAATGTAACTTTTTGGACCCAAACTCATTTGAGGGGAAAATCACTGCCTTTTTTAGGATGGTATGACATGACGTCGTTTGGCTTATTCAGAAGAACATGGAATTGCATTATGGTTCCAGTTCTGTTTTCCTCAGTGTAGGATGCTGGTTAGCCGCATACCTTCCTCCTAATAATGCAAAACAGGATAAAAAATACCTGCTGTGCCAAGTTAATAGAGATTATGGTGAGAATAAGTGATGATGTGATAATTGCTTCAAAAATCTTAGAATATCATATACATTTAAGTTAGTAGTTTCTATTGTGTATTTAAGTACACTGGGGCAGTTTCATTATAAAAACAACAACTGGATTTGCTTGATACTTTCTCTTAGAAGCTCAGTTACATAACACTAGCTTTATAAAATTTTAATTTTTAGGAAGTTCAATTCCACTTCCAAATATATGGACTTTCTAAAAGTTGAGCTAAATCAACCGAAATACAATTCTAGCCTAACCGTTAAACATGTACCCTATGTCACCAAAGATAGGCTTTTAATTGGAAATCTTTTCATTTGAAATTATAGTTTTACCAAAATAGAAAAGTTTTGTGAATTTTGGTAGAAAATCCTACCACTATATTCTTTATTCTAAGAAAATGTGTACTCTTAATGCAGCCTTAAGATATATACTTAAAATATAACAAGGCTGGTCTGTTTCTGGAAAACTGAAGTTGATGCCGTCAACCAGGAATGCCTTCAAAAGGGGATCTAACTTACATCAAGTAAACTTTTTAATTGTCATCGATTTTAGGTTGTTCGGTAAGATCTTAAGCTATAATAACTCTTCTAAGTTGTTTCTCCTACAGAATAGGATTATGCACAATTATTTAGCAGTGCCTTGATGCGAACGTGCAAGCATCATTAAAGAAAAATGGAGTCGTTAAACTTGAATGAGCAGCTGACTCACCTCTGTCTACTGAGAATTGTTTTAATTAACCTATCCTCTTATAACATTTTCTGCTTGAGTATGTATAAATGTAGATATTAAGAGATAATATGTTTTTCTTACATTCATAGACTGTAGCAAGAGGCAGAACTCTACTTCTTCAAGCAAAGGTAAAAATACTGTCCCTACCACCTCTTTCCAGGGTGCTTGTTACCCTCTGTTGTGTCCTCTTGAGTCTGAATTCAGAAAGTTTTGTGACATGATTGTTCTGATGGATATTTCTGGCAAGGAAAAGTAATAACTGATTCAGTGATCACTTGATTTTTTTTTTCTTTTAAGATTTATTTATTTATCCTGGAGAGAGAGCGGGAGGAAGGGGCAGAGGGAGAGGGGGGAGAGAGAATCTCGAGCAAACTCCCTGCTGAGTGTGGAGCTCAATGCAGGGCTCAGTCTCACAACCCTGAGATCATGACCTGAGCCAGAGCCAAGAGTCGGACACCCAACCGACTGAGCCACCCAGGCGCCCCATGATCGCTTGATTTTTAAGTGGAATTTACCAGTATCCTAAGAGACTCATGAAATTGCCCATCCCGCTTTATACACTTCTTGTTTGAGTGGGAAAATGACCTTCCATTGCATAACTACAATCTTGAGTGAAGAATTTCTGACAGCAACATAGATTGAGCACAATTTAAGACTATCGTTTGAGGAATAACATGAAGACAGTTGTCCAAAGACGGCATTAATGACCAATTCCCCTGGACGTTAAACGTGAACCCAAAGTTTGAGGTTTTAGGGAATAAGAAAATCGAGTGGATGGGAAGCCATGGATAGGAGTGTTGGGGATTTTACTCTGGGAAGCACAAAGCCATGTGGTTTATCCTGCAGTATTCCAGAAAGCTTAGCTAAGAGAGTCCATAAACCTCTTTCTTTGGTCTTACAGGAGGATTTCTCTGGCTACGACTTTGAAAACAGATTGCATGTCCGCATCCATGCTGCTCTGGCCTCTCTGAGGGAGTTGGTTCCTCAGTGACAGACACGGGGTTCCTGCTCTGTCCCTCCCCACCAGGTTCTGCACTTTAACATAAAAGCAGAGGACACAGCTCTTCCGAAGACCGGCTTTTCTTCTGAAAACCACCTGTGCCAGGGACACATTTTCCCAGTTAGACTGACATATTCAAGACCTCCTCTTTTAAACATATAGCTAAGAAGTAATGATAATGATGATCCTAGTAATTATAACTAACCACCTGGGGAGAGGGTTAAGTGACCTTGTTCAAACATTTTAGTTTTGTGATTTATTATTTTTAAAATAAAATCAAAGTGAATACTCAACCTGTGATCTTCTAGGAACGCCTACCTTAAGCACACATCGGACTGGGTAACGCAAGGAGGTACCTGTAAAATATCAACAGTATTATGACATAGCGTTTACATTGTGTTTTGAAAAAGAATAAAAGTGCTTTCTAGTGTTTTACTTAATCCTCTAACTTGTGACTAGCATAGCACAGATATTATCCCCATTGTCTAGACCATGAAACTCAGGCACAAAAAGGCTAGTTGACTTATACCAATTGATTATTCCTGTTAGCAGTGGAGCAATGACTAGAACGCAGATCTCCTGATCACAGATAGAATATTCTTGTTAAAAAAAATGTTCATAACCCAGAATTTTGTTTTTCCTTATTAAAACACAAATGCTCTTCTGCTGAAGTTGTGTCATCAAAAAATGCTTGTCTTCAAATTGTCTACAAAAGGTTTCAAAGTAATGAACACCTTTTTTCCCTTGAAAGCCAACCAAGTAGGGGCAAGTAGATAGTTTTACAACCAAAAGTTGAACTATTTTGCTAGTTTATTTAGAAAGCCTAGTCTATAGGCCAGATAAATAATACCTACATTTTAGGAGTTTCCTTTTCTTTGTGATAAATTGTCTAATTACCAGCTTTTGGAAGTCTTTTAACAAATTACTTGAAAAGGTTATTCTAGAATGAACATGGGTTGTTTTTTTGTTTTTGTTTTTGTTTGCCTCATAATATTTGCTGGTGAAGGATTTGCTGGGCTATCTGTTGCCAGGGTTAAATCATTTTCTCCTTAGCTCAGGTTACTCTATAAAAGGAGTTCAAAGTTAATTTTTAATCGTTCATTGCTAATTTTTATTGTCCTTTAATTTACCTCTTTGTCTAGTACTGACTGCATACCTGTGGTTTGGAAGAGTCTAAATACCTCAGCCACTTAAGAATTTCTGCCATAATTGTGAGACTAACTTGGCTCAGGCTTAAGGTTAGACTTTTTAAAATTTATATTGAGTTAAAGAGTATCATCTTGGGGTGTCATTTATTTACATGTCCTTTTAGCTGAAGCATGATCTCATGTGATGTTAATACTTTAATATTTCTTTTCAAACGAAAACATAGGAGAAGCAGCTAGAATGTTGACAGCTTTAATCTACTTAATCTGGTTTTGAGGGAATGATTATTTCTTTGAAAGAAATAATTATTCCTCACTGACTTTGACTAAACTATATTCATGATTCGTCACTTCCACAGTGTTTATTCACCTTGACTTTCTTTCTGGTACGAATCCTGCATGGATTTTTGACACTAGCCAGAGAGAAAAGATTGCTATTTACATTCAGTGAATGAGTAGATCCAGAAGCCAAGTAGACGCTTTCTGAAGAGAAAAATAGGTGTTTAAAAATATTGGATACCCAGTCTCATCAAGGCTTAAGGGAAGAACGTTATGAATCTGTAAACTACGGCTCCGGCCATTTTGTCCTCTTTGGCTATAACACATGAGGCGAACTTCCCAGTTAGCATTGTGGAGCGTTCTGAGTCACGAAGTTCTTGTTTCAGTTCGTACTTACTTGAATTTTCAGTTCAAATATTGTTTGAACTGTTATTCAGTATTCAAAGATTCCATAAAGCCCTATATTAAAAAAAAAAAAAGTTGTTCCTATACGAACTGCTTTAAAAATTTATTTGTATCTCTCCAGAGAGACGTCAGGGTTTCAAATACGTTTGTGTCCAGGTCACTTATCTGAATAGACAGCTTTACCACTCGAATAGTCAAAGAGTAAGTTTGATTATAAACTGTCCCCTGAGTTTTGATGCAGGATCGCCCCTGTGGTGTAGGTGTGTTGACAGGGTGGTAGAGTATGGAGATGGGGTAGGTGATGATTCTAAATTCTCTAAAATAACAAAACCACAGTGCAGGTATATGGTACCATTAGACTGACTGAAATCTGAGTACATTTTTGAGTTGAGTAACTCATGACATTTTTCTGGCCTGCGTGCCGTGACTTTTCCAACCTGTGAACTGTGATCTGCCTGGAAACTTAGCTTGGTGTAAATTGCTCTTTACCGCTCGCGGATGAAGAAAATAATCGTATAACCAGAACAACTTGCATCTATGTGTGCTTTGTCGGCATCACGTACTCCTTCCCCGTTCCTATTTTGGAGGCCCTCAAATGGATCTTCTATTTATGAGTGTCAAATGTATTTTTGTATTAGATTTTGCCTATGATGAAAGAAATCTATATTTATGTACTCTGAACACACTTATGAGTTGACACACTTTGGAGGCATGGTCTAATGTAATATATGTACCTTTGTGGTTAAAATATTCAAGATTTTTTTTACTAGGTTAGGTGTCTTTTTGATTTTAGCACATGATAACTAACTATTTGACCAAGTGAAGAAGTATTTCAAATGTCACAGAGAAGTAGGAATTTATGGTTGCATATTGTACAAGTCAATTATTTATAGAATTTGCATTTTTATACTTCTGCCAACTAAAAGGACAGTGCATATCTGATTTCTAAAATACACACACACACGTGTATTTCTTTGCTGTATAACTTTCCCAGTCGATTGCTTCCGTAAGCAAATTGTTGTGGCAAGCATACAAATATGGCTCTGCGCCTATGAAGATACACATCCATGGTCATGAAGTACTGTTTGGTCTTCTTACATTTTTTAGAATCCTGTTGGTGGTATATTTTGTAGAAAAAAAGTGGTTAAGCTCAGCTCATCCTAAGAAGACACATAGTAGAGGGAGGAGACTTAGAAGCTAAGAAGAGCAAATCCAGAAAGAGAAAAGTACAGCGGGGGGTGGGGGGTCAGGAGAATGGAAAGTTGGTCCATAGAAGATATGCCCCTTCTTCAGTAAAGTGTAAATCACCCAGTCCACATTGTACTTGGCTTTCTTATGAAGACTAGTCAGGGGGCTGCGTTGTAGCTCCTAGTTGCCTGGGAGTATTGTAACCTGGGCGAGCTCTGGGTTACACTTTCTCCAACCACAGGCCAGTGGTTCACAAATTCTAGTTTTACAAATTAGCCCTCTTTTAAGAATCTGATTCAGTAGGTACTAGGTAGGGCTTAGGAAGGCATTTTTAACAAGCTCCTAAAAATGATTCTAATTCAGTTGGTTTAAATTAGAGAAATGCTGCCCTAGGTTATCATCTTAAGTATTTTGTATAGCTGAGAGACGAGACCAACACAAACAGAATTCCATAGCAAGGGCTGTGTTCACAGAGTGTATTACGGGGCCGATGAGGAAATGCTTCTAACTCATTGGCTTTCTAAAGTAGGATATTCCTGAGCTGAGTTTTAAAGGAGGATGTAGTCAGGTGAAAATGGACTAAATGAGATTTAAATTATGCAGAGGTCCCACCAGGAACCTTGAACTTCTGTAAGGGTGAGAAGCAGGGAGCAATGGAAAACCACAAGTAGATTTGCGTTCTGCCTTTAGATCCCTAGTGACTGCAAGGGAGGACAAGAAGATTGTAAAACCACATGAAATCATTAGTTCTAGAAATCAAAGCAAATGGTGGTTTGAAAATTTTTGGTTAAATGTTTTCACTGTAACAATTTGCATTTCAGAAGGACTTGGACAAAACAATTATTGAAGAAATGTGGAAAGAGTAAGGGCTTGACGTGAGTCTGAGATATTCTGCACAGTACCTAATACCTGTGTGTCCAAGATGACCTGTCAAGTTTCGGCTACATGAGCATAAATGTCTCTAATTCCTGAAGATACCATAAATGGGGTTTGTACTTGGGGTTTTTAGTAGGTCAGTTTCTATCTTTGATGGTTAAATGTATTATGAACCAAACCATTAGAAATCATGACCGCTTCATTTCACTTTTAATCTACGAAAGTGGGCCTGGGGGTAGCGATGAAGGACAAAAAATGTACCATCTACAAACCTGTCATCACACTCAAAGTCTAAAATTAGCATTTCTCCTTTTAAAATCTTCATGGGAAGATGGAGCCTGCCACATAAGGGGCATTCAGTAATTATTATATGGATGAATTAATATCCATAGAAAGTGCTCTGTGCAGCATAGATGTAGACTAGGGCCTCAACATTGCCTCTTATTTTTAAGAGCTCTGGAAGCCTTAACAGCTTGAGTTTAAAAAAGAAAGAAAGAAAGAAAGAAAAAGTGTTTTTATCAGATAGATGGCCCAAAGATGTTATTTGATGATTTCCAGTGGTTCTTGTTTTTTTAATATTTGAAAATGGATGCCAATGAAGCTTGTTTGGAATTTGGTCCTCGTGTTTATGGTGGTGGGGAACGCCCAGGGCAAACCTGCGAGCCTGGATGCGTGAGAGGGCGGGTATTGGAAGGGGTCAGCCCTCCGCTCCTTTGGTCCGAACCGCGGCGGCCGCTGCCAGTGTGGTTGCGGAGGATGGGGTGTGCCTGAGGTATTGCAAGAGCCCAACTAGCGGAAACCGGGAATGTCAAGATTAATACCAAGTTCTCTTTCCACAGGGGATTTTCTCAAAAGGGAAAGTACTGTGTTGCATGAAATCATTCGTTCTGTTTATAGTAGTGTTTGTTACCGTGACAAATTATTCTTCGAAAAGGTGACCGAAAAGAGTGTATCATCACGTTGGGGTGGGGGAGTAGTGTGAAGAGGCGCGGCGGTGACGGCGACAACTGCCATAAATCTATTTCTCTTTCCTTCTACAACAGCTTTTATTTTATATTGAGCGACCAAAAGTGAAGAGGCTGTTGCCTTGACCGACTCCTGGCCGTTTGAAAACGCCAGTTTCCCTGCGTCCCTTCGTATTCTGTCAGAGAAGGCGAGGCGTGCCCGCCCCACCAGCGGAGTTCCAGCCTTTGTCCCCTTCGGCTCCCCATTGGCTGGGGGTGCTGAGGCTCCTCCTCCTTCCGTGGCCGCGGAAGCCCTGGGGGGAGGGGGGAGGGGCTTTGTGACGCACGGCCTGACGTCCGCAGGGTATAAAGGGCCCCGCTGGGAGCGTTGGCTCCTACAGGAGCCGCCGGCAAGGGGGCAACGAGGAAGCTCTTTAGAGCGTAGCCGGAAAGGAGAAGGTGGGGCGAGTCTGGAGAAAAGGACCCCCACCCTGCGGCACCGGAGGCAGTTAGGCCCTCGGGGCGCCTCGCGCGGTGGGCTTTGTGGACGGTTCTTCCAGTGCTGGGGAAGGCGGAGGGCCTCCGGAGTGGGAGGCCCGTGGGGAAGGGCAGGCCCACACCGGCGAGTGTGGCGGAGGTCCTGGACCCGGGGCGGAGGGTCTGCCACCCGCGCCTCCTGAGCTAGTGGGCGCGGAACCGGGACGCCCGCTCTCCCCCATTTCGCTGCCCTTGCCACCAAACAAATCCAACGGCAAACCAAGCACAGACTCAGTGTAGGTCTTGAGGGAATGAGTGGTGTGTACTGTTGGACGTTTGCTGTGGCTCCGAAGCCCCCCCCATTCGCGCGTCCTCAGCCTCCAGCACCGTTGTCCTGCTCAGGCGTTGGCCCTGGGGGAGTGGGTAAAATGCAAGTTCACGGTTTGGGGCGTGGGGGTTGGAGTCGTAAAGCTTGTTTTTGACAAATATTCTTTAAAGGAGAAATGTGGGAAGAATTACGCGGTCACTTTTAAGCAAGCTTCAGTGTAGGTGTGTGTGAGTACCGGTTGATGCAGTCATGCTTGGTGTCCCAATATTTCTTAGCTTGCTCAGGACAGTTCTTTGCATGGGACTGTGTTGTAGGACGCTCAGCATCCCAGGTCCCGGAGCACAGAAAGGCCCTGCACCCGCCCAGAGTCTGGTGTGGGTGGGGACACGGCTACCACCTGCGCGGAGAACCAATAGGATCACTGTACAGCCGTTCTCCCTGCGGTTGGTAGCATCAACCACTAACTACCTACAGAAAGAGGGTTTTGGTAGCTCCATCATGGCTCTTAGTAAGCCCCTTTTCCGAAAACGACTTACCTACTCTCACTGGAGTGCAGAGTGTGTACTTGAAAAAAATATATACATACATACATACACACACACAAATATAGTGTAAGTGTATATATATGGATCATACATACAATTACTGTCTATGTCCCTTGACGTTTAGCACGTGGGCTTGCCAAACCTGCACCAGTTTTTTAAAGATGGTTTAATTTAGTAAAGGTCCCACTGACTTATACTCTAAGAGTAGTTTTCATTAAAGGATTCAATACACTTAATTATATTCTCAAAGGGTTTGCTTTGGCCAATAGAGATTCATTTTTTCCCTGACCTTTGGGAAGAAGAAATGCACTTTTAAATATTCAGCATTTTGCTATGACACATTACTTTTTATTAGAGGTTGACTCCTTATATAATTGCCATAACTAAACTGTGCAACTTAGCCCCACGAAACTCATTACTCTCTTTACTGCAGGGATGTTGTTGACATGATTCATTATCTTGCACTATTCTCCCCTTTATGAGGACCCATAGGAGAAATTTCTCCTGGGTCTCAGTGTTCAGAGTACCTGTGATTCTCCCAAGCAACTGATTTGTTTTTTTTTTTTTTTAATCTCAGGAAACATGAATCATTTAACCAAATGTTTCCTACTTTGTGATGTCTGTTTTGTAGCTTAGGGGCTGATTTGACACCCCATCTCTATCAAAGTGTAGGGCCTATGGCTTGTGTTGGGATACTAACCTTACCTGTAGCTTTATCATATTTTCTACCATAATTTTTCCTTTACCACTGAATTCGTTTCCTTAAATACTTAATTTTGTTCTTTACATGTATTTCTAAACCTTCTTAAATCATTTTTTACAATTAAACAACACACACACACACACACACAGTTTAGAATGGCCTCTGCAACTTTGGAGCATTGCAGGTTAGACTATGCAATACCCTCGGTACCACTTAAAATCCAGAAAGGCGGGGGGGGGGGGGGGGGGGGAGAGGGGAAAACAAGGGCAGAGGTTAAGGGAGAATAAGAGGAAAGAAAGAGGGGCATATGGTGGTGGGTGGTATGATACCACAAGTAACTTATTCCTATTCTGATTAACATTAAAACAAAATTAAATTTAAAGCTAAAAATTGTATACTGAAAGCCGATCAATGTGTCCAGGGGTAGATTTAGAAACACAAGGAAAAAGATATTATCTTGTAGAAAAACCCCATTGTACAATTCTATTTGAGAAGGTGCAGAAAAACCAGTGCCCATGTAGTTTGATAGGATCTTGTTTAGACACACATCAGCTTGATTAATCTTTCTTGAAATTCTGTACAAAAATTTACTGAATATCACAGGAACAAGTTTTGTTTTGTTGATTTTTCCTTCTTTGTTTTTAATATCATCCTAGAGTTCTTGGCAGGGCTTTCCCCATGGGTTTCTTTAATAATACCATATTGCTCATCTGCACATAATAAGCTATTGGTAGTGTGTGTGTGTGTGTGTGTGTGTGTGTGTGTGTGTGTGTAATTAGCCCATTTTCGCTAGAATAAATGCCTAGAGATTAAACTCAAGCTAATAATTTCAGTAGGAGATAGATTTATTCTTAGAAACTACAGTTGACTCATAGACATTTTAATAGAAAACATGAACCATAAGACTTTGTTTTTCTTCATTCTAGTTGAGACACAGACATCCTGCCGAAATGATTTCTTCAAAGCCCAGACTCGTCGTACCGTATGGCCTCAAGACTCTGCTTGAAGGAGTTAGCAGAGCCGTTCTCAAAACCAATCCGCCAAACATCACTCAGTTCGCAGCAGTTTATTTTAAGGAACTTATTGTGTTTAGAGAAGGTCTGTTATTCCTTTAGAGTATATATTTGTTGCTTTGAAGAGGAAGGCATTTTAAATTGGGCATTTTATGTATCTAATTTCCTGTATTTATTCCTTCAGGGAATACTTCTCTGGATATAAAAGATCTTGTTAAACAATTTCATCAGATTAAAGGTAAGTACCACAAGTGGTAACAGTTCAATAATACTAGTTATAAATTGTCACCATACGTTTAAGCTTAAGAATGATGCCCATAAATATTTTCTGTTTAATCACACTGGTGTTTGTTAAAAAGAAACCATCAGTGTGATTATTTAATTATCTGATCCATTTTTGAAAAATATGGAGATAGTTTGGAGGATTTTAAATCTTTAAAAGACAAAAATAGGAAAAACTCATCTTCTGTAAACCATTTGGTACAATGAGACCTGAAACAGTGGATGAGCTATGACTCAAACCCTTTCCAATGTCCCCATCTTTAAGGAAGTACACTCAACTTTGAAGAAAATTGGATGTTGTAGTAATGAAGACTCAAATTATAATGAGATACACTACTTGGGAAAGTTGTATAAACATTCTTCTTGGAAGATTTTTTTTATTAAACGAAGAAACATCCTTTTTTCTTTTTTCCTCCCCGTAATAGGTTAACTGCAGTCCAGGTGGAGGGCAGGATATCAATTAGGTGCAACTGACCAGCTTTTCAGTTCCAAGAATCTCTAGATAGTGAAGAGACGTTTTTCCTAGAAAGTGGTCTTCTCCAGCCCATCTGTGGCCTAGGGCCATCCCTCTGCTTAGAAAAGAAGTTGTGTTTTATGTGTATATGTGTAAACGCCTATGTGAACGTGACAGCATGACATTGCATTGACAGAAGAGCAATGAAAAAAGACGGAGAAAGAGGCAAAGTTTACATGATGGGAAGATCATAGAACGGGGATGAATTGGTGGTGATCCCAAGGACAGGCATACACATCTAAAAGAATGGTAAATAGAACTTTCGGCAGAATTTTGTGGAGAAAACGGAGACTCGTGGTCAGTGGGGGAAATAAGGAAATAATTTTTGCTGCACTGGCTGGCCAGTATTTTGGAATGACTATAGAGAAAGAAAAGGTAGGATCAGTGAGTCTGAGCCACTTTAATACTCTGCCAGTTTGGTGAGGCCAGTACATAACATAGTCAAGCTAGGGAGAAGTCAGGAGTAGAACCTGGAAAATGTGAAAATTGAGGATTTGGACCTGCAGTGAAAGACATACCCCAAAACAGAAAACAAGACCAAAATCAGCAAGAGTTAGCATTTGAAGGAGCGGGGAAGTGAAGCTCTGTGGTTCAGGAATATTTTGCTCTCTAGTCTGACTGCTTCCCTGCAGGGTCTTGATGGCATTCTCAGCTTACCTTGGGACGCAGGTCTGGGATTTGCTTGCCACCAGCAGGATATACAGACGAGTGCTAGAACACTGACCATTCTCCCCTTCCCTATTAGGCTGGTTTCCCCAAGAAGTCAAGGTTATTAGGGGCTTTGTACCCCAGGAGCTATGTTTGAGAGGCCCGAGAGTGAGCAGGCTTCCTATGTTTGAGAATGGTGGTAAAGTTGGTGAATCTTTATGCTGTGAGGACATTAACTGGTAGCTTTTGAGGCAAATTTGTTTACTGAGGAACTTACCCACCAACTTAGCGAGTGGACTAAAGTAATGTGGATTAGTTTAATAGACTGAACTAATGGAACAGTTATACTTCCGATGGCGGTAAGAAGAGGGAGATAAATTCTTTTCTCCTCCGGTAACTATAGTTACCAAGACAATTTACATAACGTGCAGATAATCCTAGAAGTGAGCTCGCCATATGGCTGTAGACGTGGATCGCTCTCTGGTAGTAGACCAGAAGGGAACATTGCTTGCTCTGGGTTACTGGGGAGATGGGAAGGTAACATGAAGGTATGCCCCGATGACCAGAAAATCCAGAGTTCTTTGTCACTGTCTAATAACAGTTTGGCTCATTTATCTGCCTTTTACTGTCGTATCAGCCAGTTTTTTATTGGCAAACAGTGTCCGTTAACTTAGGTCCTATCATAGAGACTGCACGAAGCCATCTACATTCAGGAAAGCATCACTCTGGGCTAAAGAGGGACATCTAGGGATATACACCATAAGGTTTCCTTTTGGTAGGGCATTTCCTCGCCTGAGTGACATCCTCCTGTCTTCTAACTGGTTTTAAACCAATTCCTCAACTGCTATTCCTGTGGGAGTGCCAAGCAAATATGGCTGCATGGTGGTTCGGTTCTCTACAATAAAAGTGTGGGTAGAACAAGTAGCATCTTTTCTGTCCTCTAAATACACTTCCCTTACGTGGACCCCGGTGTTAGGTATGGATGGTGGCATCTAGAATACCCTACATGCTCTGTTGGTCCCAGGGATTGTGGCTCTCCCAGGTTTTCCATGATTTGCAATATGGAAACATGGACCATTTTTTGAGGACTATGTCAACTGACCCTTATTCTAGTCTTCCAGTCTCCTCAGCATGAGGCGAGGCCAAGCTAAAGGCACCATCAGGTATTAGCACTTGGTAAAGTGGAGCAAAGGCTCACTCATCCCTGGGGCCTTGGTCCCCACTCATCTCCCAGCTGCTAATGTGAGCATGAAAGACATTTGTTTTATGTCCACAGTACAGCCCTGCACATATCATGTGTTTTATTTGAACACTTCATCCTGGATTTTTCTTGGAACGAAGCCCATTTTTGGTAGGCTCCTTTATAGGACCAGTAGTGTTTACCAGAGTCCCCAGTGCCTTTAAAAATTCATGTAAACTCAGATGATGGAAGAGGGAGGAGGAAAAGAACCAGACAGGAGAGCAAACTTTTCTTCTCTGTTCTCTCATCGCTTCCCCCGCTTTCCAGAGTCTAGAACATTTAGGATGGTCCCTGGCTCTGTCCAGGCCTCCGCTGTGGCATCTGACCCACATACGCCCATTTCCAAAGCAGCTCAGGCTGCGGAACACTTCCTTGGACCCTCTTGTTTTCCTGCAATTGGATGAGACAGACCTCACTACCGTACGAATCAGAGAAAGTACCCCCACTTTTCAGTCTTCTTGGAGAGTTTCTTCATTAATAGTACTGAATCATTAACTGAGGGGATTTTAGAAACTCGGGTGATCTTTTAAGGCCAAAGAGTTGTCTACCACTTACTATGTTACAGGTAGGAAATGAAGGGAAAGAGGAATGGAATTATCGAGTATAGTCATACCTTGGAGATACTGTGGGTTCAGGTCCAGACCATCAAAATAAAGCAAATATTGTAATAAAGCCAGTTAAATGAACTCTCTTGGTTTCCCAGTGCATATAAAAGTTGTGTTTATACTCCACTGTAGTCTAAGTGTGCAATAACACGTCTAAAAAAAAACCCAGTGTACATATCGTAATTAAAAAAAATACTTTATTGCTAAAAAATGTTAACTACCATCTGAGCTTCCAGAGAGATGCGTTGATGTTGGTGGCTGCTGACTGGTCAGGGTGGTGGTGGTGAAGGTTGGGGTGTCTGTGGCAATTTCTTAAAATAAGCAGTGAAGTTTGCCGCACCTAATGACGCTTCCTTTCATGACTGATTTCTCTGTCGCATGAATGCTGTTTGACGGCATTTACGCACAGGACTTCTTTCACAGTTAGTCAAACTGGACCCTGCTGCTGCTTGATCAACTAAGTTTACAGAATACTGAACGTCCTTTGCTGTCATTTCAACAATCTTCACAGCATCTTCACCAGGACTGTAGATTCCATCTCAAGAAAGGGCTTTCCTTGCTCATCCATAAGAAGCAACTCCTCATCCATTCAGGTTTTATCATGAGCTTGCAGCAGGTCAGTCCCATCTTCAGGCTCCACTTCTAGTTCTAGTTCTCTTGCTGTTTCCACCACATCTGCAGGGACTTGTTCCACTGACGTCTGGAACCCCTCAAAGTCACCCATTACTTTGGAATCAGCTCCTTCCAGATGCCTGTTAATATTCATAAATGTTTTTAATGGCATCTAGAGTGGTGAATCCTTTCCAGAAGGTTTTCATCTGACTTCACGCAGATCCATCTGAGGAATCATTATCTTTTACAATGATAGCCTTACAATACGTAGTTCTTAAATAACGAGACTTGAAAACTGAAATTCCTTTTTGATTCATGGACTGTAGTATCGACATATTAGCACGTATGAAAACCACATTCAGCTCATTGGACACCTCCGTCAGAGCTCTTGGGTGACCACGTGTGTTGTCAATGAGCAGTAATATTTTGAAAGGAATCTTTTTTTCTGAGCAACAGGTCTCAACAGTGGGCTGAAACTAAGTAAACTGTGGGGTAAACAGACATGATGTCATCCAGGCTTTGCTGTTCCATTTCTAGAGCACGGGCAGAGCAGATTTAGCATCATTCTTCAGGGCCCTCGGATTGTCAGAATGGCAAAGGAGCTTTGGCTTCAACTTAAAGTCACCCGCTGCATAGCCCTAACAGGGGAGCCAGCCTGTTCTCTGAAGCTTTGAAGTCGGGCGTTGACTTCTCCTGTCTAGCTAGCAAAGTCCTCGATATCCTCTTCTAATATAAGAATGTTGCATCTACATTGAAAATCTATTCTTTAGTGTAGTCACCTTTGTTAATGACCTTAGAGCTTCTGGGTCACTGGTGGCAGCTTCTCCATCAGCACCTGCTGCTTCACCTTGCACTTCGCCGTCATGGAGGCGGCTTCTTTCCTTAAACCTCATGAGCCCCCCTCTGCCAGCGTCAGACTTTTCTCCTGCAGCCTCCTCAGCTCTCTCAGCCTTCGCAGAACTGAAGAGTCAGGGCCTGGCTCTGGATTAGGCTTTGGGTTCAGGGAATGCTGTGGCTGGCTTGCTCTATCCAGACCGCTCACGCCTTCCCGATCTCAGCCATAGGCTGTTTTGTCTGTCATTCGTGTGCTCACCGGGTCAGCACTTTCAGCTTCCTTTAAGGACTTTTCCTTTGCGTTCACAACTTGTCTAACTGGTTGGCATAAGAGGCCTAGCTTTCGGCCTATCTCAGTTTTCAAATGCCTTCCTCACTAAGTTTAGTCATTTCTAGCTTTTGATTTAATGTGTGAGACACGTGGCTCCTCCTTCACTTGAACACTTAGAGGCCATTATAGGGTTATCGATTGGCCTAATTTCAATATTGTTGGTGTCTCCTGGAATTAGGGAGGTCCCAGAGGAGGGAGAGAGATGGGGGAACAGCCAGTCATCCTTGCTTGACATAGGGCTGCCACAAACCTTCAATATGTTAAAAAAAAAAAAAAAAGGATTTGTGAGTGAAATAAAGCGAAGTGCAATAAAATGAGATATTTATAAGTAGGTGACATCATTACAATTTTACTTAAAAGAAATCTGATGGTTGGGCTTGATTAAAAAACTTGTAAGCTTCTAAATATTGGTTGGTAGGGTTAGGATCGAAACGGGGAGCTTCCTAGCAGCATAACTCATGCTCTTTCCATAGTAAATAACACTGTGATCCTCCGGAAAAACTCGAAATTCTTGAACTGAAGGAGTGGAGAGAAATTTCAGCTCCCTGTCCCCATAGTATCTCCTGCTCTTCCGCATCTTCCTCTCCGGTCACCTTCTCGCGTAGAACCTGACGGCAGATTGCGCTCGTTCTCACGCTTTCACCACTCAGCGAGGAGGGGCAGTGGTTTCCCCATGCAGAGTGGCAGATGAAATCTCAACACCATCACCTTCCATCCCCCCCAGCTTCCCTGAGTCTAGTTTCTAGGATCAGCCCTGTCCTGCTTCCAACAAAGGCAGGAAATAGCTCACTCTTTGGAAGAATCGAGAAGGCCTAGCCCAACTGAGTTAACCTGTTAACTTTTTTTTTTTTTTTTAAGATTTATTTGAAAGAGAGAGAGATAGTGACAGAGAGTACAAATGGGGAGGAGAGGGAGAAGCAGGCTCCCTCTGAGCAGGGAGCCCGATGCGGGGCTCAATCCCAGGACCCTAGGATCATGACCCAAGCCGAAGGCAGATGCTTAACCAACTGAGTTACCAGGCGCCCAACCTTTTAACTTTTCTTACTGATCCTGGACATTGTTGGCTTGGCCATAAGGTAGTAATTATAACCACGCACTGCTGCTGATCACTGGGCGCGATTTCAATTTAGCACCATTGCAGTTATGCATATCATTAAATGTTGTCCTATTTATTCGTATTAAATAGTCATAATATTTTTAGTTTAATTCTTATGCCAAATTCTATTTTTATGCATTATTTTCACAGTTAGTTACACATACTTGTGGCTCTTCTATTAAGTAAATGAGAAATGTATCAATTTCAGGACAATCTGTACTAAATTTTGTGAAGCTCTGGTGCTACTCTGCACTTTCCTGGACATTTTTTCAAGTAAGGCTATACCGATTCCCTAAACAGGGATGGGTATTGTGCCAGAATGATCCTTTTTATTTCTTGAAGTCTTGTATTTGCCTAGGCAGGGTGGTAATTTGTATCAAGGTAAGAATTTCATTAAGTTGAAAAAAGTTCAAATAATTATCTGGTTGTGATGTTGGGAGGGGGAACCTAGGTCTTTTATGCTTTTCCACTGTGGTAAGATTAATCAGTTGGGGAACAGTCCATACTAAAGAAGGCAAATAAATCATGGAACCAATCAATGATATAGTCAATGGTATAGATTTGGGGTCAGATTGGCAGCCTAGGGCAGAAATACAGGGTTAGGATTAAGAGGGGAAGCAGATATGGCAGACCAGGAAAGTGAGGACAAGGGGGTCAGGGACACTAGGACATAAGAGTCAGTATGTGTGGGAAGAACATCTTGGACCTGAACAGGTTAAGTGTAGCTCTCTGCTCTCCAGGAACATTGATAGCTCCCTATTGCTCACAAAATCCAAAGTCTTCAGTGTCACAGGAATACTTTTGAAAAATATTAAACTAGTGTACACTGATTTCGGATAGCCTCCCATTGTTCCTGTTCACTCCGTTCGTCTCTACCCACTCAAGCATTCATTCATTTGGCTTTAGGGGATAAGGCGAATATAATTCAAGCAAGGAAGTCATTACTCAGTAGTGAGTTTCCCAAGTTCATAGTAAGAAACACTTTGGAGTTTTGCAGGAGCCCGTTTTTGTTGAGAGAAGATTTTCTTGGAATTTCCAGAGCTGAGTTTTAACTTAAGAGCCAAAGCTACTAGAATCAAGTTTTTATTTTATATATGCCATGGTGGGGAGGAGATAGGATAGAAGCTCATTTCCTGCTGCAAAGGGAAGGGAAGTAAAGTCCTTCCTGGCGTGGCACTGCCGTACCGGGGCGTGGGGCGTGCACATGAAGTGCTAGCTGAGACCGAAAGTGGGTATTAGGAAGGTGGGGAGAACCTCTGATTGGAATTCTCTAAAACCGGAACAAAAGTCTTGTGCTTTGCTTTCCTGGGTGCCTCTCTGAGCGGCTTTGTGGTTAGCATGGCATTGCATTTAACATAACACGTGCTACGTTCAGCACCCACGCTGTAATTGTCATGATCAGACATTCAGTAAGTGTTGAATACAAGAATTAAATTTGAAAAGCCTCAGATTAGAAATCATGGAGCATCTTTCTCAGACTAGCCTGACATAAGATTTCTGCTGTCCCAGGGTCCGCATGGGGCTCCTAGTTGGTCCAGATGTGTTCCAATTGTCCCAGAGTGCTGACAAGCAGGGAATCGCGCTGGGACAAAGTGAAGTTACTCACCCTGCCAGCAGAGAGCTATAGCACATAGTGTCCGCGCTGGGGTTTGGTAAAAATTGGCAGCTAGGCCTCCGATGCTAAAGACCAAATTAGGAGGGGATCTCCCAGGAAATAACAGGCTACGTTTTCCACAAAGTGGAAATCCTTCAGTGACTACAGCCAAGTCAGGGTTGACACCCAGCGCCCAGGCACTAGGAGCAGAGGCTTCTCTAGGCCACCGAGGTCTGGCAGAGAAGAGCAACGTGGATCAGAGCCAGAGCTCACTCGAGCAGTCAGCCTCCTTCTTTAGATATGGGAGAATCTTTGATAAATACCCCCAAAAGATTGACTAATTAACCAAAAGAGACTTTAAACTAGAAGGGCTAAGTATTTTTTTAACTTAGATTGGGTAAATTTTGCCATTTGGAAACAAGCATTTTAATGCAAATAGAGAAAGTAAAGTAATGCTTTCTGACAAGTCTGTCCTAGTGCGTAAATTTTGATCCCTTTCCAAGACCAGGCTGCACAAACATAGCTTTCTGCAATCTGAATCTCTCCTACCTTTGCCGTCATCTCTCCCCCTATGCACCAAACAGACAGCTTGTCATCGCCTCATTTTTGGTTTACGCTACTTCCCTCTCCAGGAGTTGCTATGCACCTTTCAAATCCTACCTATCCGTAAAGTCCACTTCATTGTTTCATTTAATGAAACTTTAAATTCCTACCCATTCCCAGATGCTGTGCTAGGTGAAAGTCAGTGGAGGAAGAGAGATTTCACTCTCGCTAGGATGGAGGGGCTGCTATCACACTTAGCCTCCTATCATCAACCATCATAAAAGCTGGAGCAATTCTATAAAACAGTCCAGTGCCTGGAGCCTTGGGAGAAGGAATTCATAGAAAGTGAGCCCCCTCTTCACCCTAGCAGCATGCACTTCTTGCACAAGGACAGCAAGGCCAAGGCGAGAGTGGAAGTGTGTCTGGGAAGAGAAAATGGAGCAGCAGAGTTTGGGGCTGGGATTTGGGCAACAAAGTGTCAGAGAGGGGGTGTTTGCAGAGAAGGATCCCCCCCAAAGTCTGCAAGCCATTTCCTTTGGGTGGCTGGCCAACTCCAGAGCTGCCTGTGTGTGGAGGATGCCTTGAGGCTTAGCAGGGAAGAGCTGGCGGGAGACTAGAAGCTGGGTGGGGATTTCAGAAATGGAGTGCTGTCAGGGGTGGTGGCTTTGGGCCCAGCCGGCATGAAGAAGCCTTGTGAAGCCTGGCGATACAGTGAGACCCCAGGGAGGTCACCACCGAGGAATAAAGTCCATGTGCGAGGAGTAAGAACAGAGCTGAAAAACACCCACTTTCTGCTTTTTCTGCCAATTTCATTATGTGGGAAATGCTTCCCCAAGAGGAAATCCTCAGAAAAGGGTTCACAGCAGTTTCCCCGCCCTAGGAATTCCTCTAGGTCATCAGCTGTTTGGACCTCCCAAGCCACGAGAATGCCCTCATGCCTGAGGATTCGCCGAGTCCAAGCGGACCCAGCTCTCTCTCCCTGCCCCTCTTGTCTGGGTCAGTAGGACTTTGGCTGCTGCGTTATCATAGCTCGCCAGCAAGTGCTACCATTTTTAGGTTAGACTATACGATGTTTCCTAAGGTCAAAATATCCTATAGGCCTGGTTTTCCCATTCGTTGTTAAATTGTACATACCAGTTCTCTAAAGTTGAGGACTGCCTTTATTAACATGACAGCGTTCGTTTCATTAAGAAGCTATTCCGTCAGCTGGAGATTAGATCACTTAACTGCTCAGGTGTAACCCCCCCCTCTTGTGTTTTATGTGGAAGCTTAGATCAGGAGCTTTTTCCATGGAGGTTTCCAGCTTTCTTAGCTCTAGGCAGAGTTACCATCTTCCCCCCCCACCCCACCCCCACACTGACCAGCGAGGGTGGTAAGTGATTACTCGTTTTGTCACCGTGCTACGTAGAGTCGCTGATTTCTGAGATGAACTGAGGTGTCTTCCGAGTGGGGAAGGAAGGGAAGTTTCAGTACCCATTCTAAATCACAGATGGTGGGAAATTAAGCAGAACTCGCCTGTGCTTGTGTGTGTATTGACATCCGAATGTTCAACCTATTACTGCTTAAGAATTTTCAGGGGCGGGGGGATACCGGCTAATTAACCTATCTGGCTTTTTTAGTAGAGAGGTGGTCAGAAGGAACGACACAAGAGAAGAAAGCAGAATGTATAAAAGAACAGGTAGGAACATCTATAGTTTCCCAAGAACCTACACGGATGGAGAAATCCACGGACACAGAGGAGGACAATATAGCTGGACCACTGTTTATGAACAAAACCACTCAGTTCCCATCAGTTCACTTGGAGATGCTCCAGGAGCCCGAGGAGACACCCGAAGCAGCTCGTGGTTCCAGTTCGAAACCGTCTACCCCTAAGGTTATGACCCCACCCTCATCACCACCTCCAGCAGCCGTGTCGCCCGAGTTCGCTTATGTCCCAGCGGACCCAGCTCAGTTTGCCGCTCAGATGTTAGGTAAAGTTGCATCTATTCATTCTGATCAGTCTGACGTGTTAATGGTGGATGTGGCCACGAGTCTGCCTCTGTTTTCCGACGAGGTGCTGAGCTCAGAGGCTGCTGAAGATGCCGGGGAGGCCTCTCCTGCTGCGTATTCTGCAGAGGGGGCAACCCTGCAGGTTCTGAGCCAAACGGCTGTCCGTGTAGATTTGGGTTCTATACCTAAAGGCGATGAAGCTGAACCAGCAGCGGCTTCCTCCTTCCCCTTGCAGGATGAACAAGACCCTCCTGCTTACGATCAAGCTCCCGAGGTCCCTTTGCAGGCTGATATTGAGGTCACCTCATTCGTTCACGTTTCATCTATCTATAACAATGAGCCTGTGACTGAAGGAGTTACTTATGTCGAGCAAATACCAGAACACATACTTATCCCTTTTACCGATCACGTGGCGTCTCTTAAAGAAAGCGAGCCACCAGTTAGTCCCATACCTGTAGCACTGGCCACGGGCATGTCTGAGAACCCTGTAGGTTCGGTAAAGCAGTTGGAGCAGGATGCAAATTATTCCTCAGTACTTCTGGAGGCAGAAGCAACAGTTCTGCTCCCTGGCACCTCTTTGCAAGGTCCGCCTGCACAGTTCCCGGATGCAGAGGGCTCTGAAAAACCTCTGCACGTTGAAATGGAGTTCACTGCCCTAGTGCCTGGCAGCCCCGGGCAGGAGGAGTCCTGGGGAAACTCCGCAGCGCAGGAGATGGAGGTCAAACTCGTGCTCTCTGGGGAAGCTGGCACAGCTGTGCTCTCGGCTGCGCAGGGAAGGGCAGCAGGGGGTACCCCCCCTCCTGTTCCAGAAGGTCTTACTGAACCAGAACCCGAACCAGAATGGGAAGAAGCACTTGAACAAGGTTTGATGGAGCCAGGTAAGAAAACCAGAGACTTACAAAATTACCAATTACATTTTCAGGTGACCTCTATTTCAGGTGACCACGGACGTGGGCTCCCTCCAGGTTGGTCAAAAGGCTCTATTTTCAATAGCTTTTAAGGTGGCAAACCTACGTAAAGGCTTTGTTGTACTTGGGATTTTACTCTTATGAGAGGAGTGATTTTAAAGCGACATCCCCACAGCCCGGCCTCAATGTTGGGTCACCTTGCACTTCTGGAGCCTCCAGTCAGGCACACGATCTGTGATCCTAACTCGCCGTTGCGCACGTCAGCCAGGGGGTGTTGGCTGGAAATCGCTCACTTGTGAGTGTAAACTCCGGGCACACAAGGCCCTCCGGAGGCGCGGCCCGTGGTGCGTGAGAGACATGGTGGTGTGTCGCCCCTGCTTTCGCCCTGCAGCGGGAGAGCTCTGCAAGCGGCTGCGGGAGCCCGGGGGGCCCTGGCTCCCTGCCGGGCCGGGGGCAGCTGCATAGCTGGGCGGAGAGGACGGCCCGGCCGCACCTCTGTCCCCCGGGCCAGCGCACGGGCAGCAGCAGCAGCCCGGCTGGCCGCTCGAGCCACTGAGAGGACCGGCCTCCTCTGGTTGGGCCCACCAAGAGCTGCACAAACCCCACCGCCGGCCGGGCTGCGGGATGCTGCCCGGGCTTTCCTGTGACACAGACGTGGCTTGATCCCTCCCTCCAGCTATGGACATAGGTCTGCCCCCCTCCTGCCCCCTCCCCTTGAGGGCTACACGGAGCCGACCTCCCCCGACCCTTTGCAGAAAGCCTCTCCACGTTGACTCTTCCCAGAGCCGGGATGGTCGTGTTAGCACAGCAGGTGTTTTGGGATCAAATTCTGTCTGGCAATGTGACGGGGATCTGCGCCACTGAGAAGGCCGGGGGCAGTGTTGGGAGCTAGCACGTGGGACGGGCACGACCCTTGTGGCGGAGGCGGTAGTGACACCCCAAGTCCCGGCTCCCCAGTGCTCGCCCTTTTTCTAAAGCACCACGTGGAGATTTCAAACGGAAGGCTAGGCTTGTATGTCTTTAACTGGCTTGCAGAAGGATCCGTTGACGGTATCTGAAGCTACTGAAAACTCAGCAGCTTAATCATGTGCATAGTGTTCTTTTCTGGGGAAGAAGAAAAGCTGCACCAGGAATACGAGGCCCAGTGTTCAAACGGTGGACTCGGTACAATTTGGGCCACGTGCCACTCCTCCGTCAGGAAGGAGTTTTGCCTCCATCTCATCTTCTGGGACTTAGTTCTCTAAGACAGTACTGTCTTCATTAGGCAAGACAAACCTGCCATCATAGATTCCTTGGTGTTAAGTAGATGGATGGCACTCCTAGACATTGTTTTGTTTTGTTTTGTTTTTCTTAAAGAAGCCCTCGGGGACTGACCAGCCTTTTACTGCCACCTAGGACCTATGATTTCAAGCCTTGCCTAAAGGGGGTGCTCTCTGGGGTTCTGAGTCCTAGATGATGTGATGTCTTGTGTGTGGTGACCAGTTAATGTGAGATTATGGCGCCAGTGAAGGGCCACAGATAACTGATAATGTGACCAAATCATGATGCCCAGTGCAGCCTTCTTTAGTAAAGAAAGTCACTATGCAGATGAATTAACACTTTTTCACTGGCTTCACACACACTTCAATTGATTCTTTTGGTAAAGCCCCAAGTGTGGATCCTCCACGTCCTGTGTGCGGGCGCTGCGGTGGCCACGTCTCAAGCTGGTGCCCCTGGGACCGGCGGCTTCGGATGAGATTGCTTCTTCAGCTACAACTCAAGTGCCCCTGCCACCTGCTCGCACAACCCTGTCCTCGCTTTCCAGTGGTAGAGAGCCTCACTTCTTTCACATTACCAAACACGATTTAGCCCTCTCTATAGCATGCTTTATGGCACACGTTACTACCACAGCTGTTTGTTTATATGTAAAAAAAAAATTTACAAAGACATTTCTGTGCATAGCGCCTGATACAGAGACCAACCTTTAATGCCTGCAAATTTTGTTGTTTTTTTTTTTTTATAGCCATAGCAGCAAGCGAAGCAGGACAACCACCACCATACTCTAACATGTGGACCCTTTATTGTCTAACTGATATGAATCAACAAAGTCGCCCATCACCGCCACCTGCACCTGGGCCTTTCCCCCAAGCAACCCTCTATTTATCTAATCCTAAGGATCCACAGTTTCTGCAGCAGCCACCGAAAGTTACTTCTCCAACTTACGTGATGATGGACGACAGCAAGAAGACCAGTGCCCCACCTTTTATTTTAGTAGGCTCGAATGTTCAGGAAGCTCAGGATTGGAAACCTCTTCCTGGACATGCTGTTGTTTCTCAGTCAGATGCCTTGAAGAGATACGCTGCAGTCCAAGTACCCATTGCTGTTCCTGCAGATCAGAAATTCCAGAAACATACCCCAAATCCCCAGAATGGTAGTCCTCCTCCAAGTGGACAAGATGTCCCCAGGCCACAAAGCCCAGTTTTTCTTTCTGTTGCATTCCCAGTAGAAGACGTAGCCAAAAAAGGTTCAGGATCTGGTGACAAACGTACTCCCTTTGGAAGTTACGGTATTGCTGGAGAAATAACCGTGACTACTGCCCATGTTCGCAGAGCAGAAACTTAAAACTGGTAGGTAAAGTTTCCTACCGTGATTTGTGGGCCTTCACACACTAGTACTTTGATTTGTTGACCTGGAGATAGAGGTATTTACAGAAATTGAATTGAGATATGCAAAGAGTTGGGGTATACACAAATGTGATGTGGTTATTATCTCCAAGTTCATTACCCCTGGTTACTAAGAAAGGCACAGTAGGTGCACTGCACCAGGACGACTCACACCGAGGACTTGGGGCCTAAACATGAATCAATCCACCCAATCACCTTTGAACACCTGGTTCTTCAGCTAGCCCTGTGGAAGATGCTAGACAGGGATGGCTTTATCAAAAAAAGACATCAGGTAGGAATTTTGTAGTCTAATTGGCAGGTGAAGGGGTGGGTCAGAGTAGAGGCCAGGCGTGAGCACTGGGGCCAACTGGAGAGGGGGAGATCAGAGACGCTATGGAGCGCCCCGTCACTGGTAGGTTTGTTCCCTCAGAGAGTGAGGAGTTACAGTAAAATGGGCAGGTTGGAAACACCTGAAGGAACTAAAGCAACTGGCATTAACTGGATCAGATCATTGAATCACTCACAAATCATCATCTTTACGTTCTTCATCTCACCAGTACCTAATGCCCTGTCCCATGCTCGTCCCACCTCCCCCCTCAGTGGGGGAATGGACTGGAGAGTTCATGACACCACGTGAAGTACGGTGAGGAAAACAAGACACTGACACACGCCCTCCTTTATTAGGGCATTCAGGCCCGATGTCAGCTGACTCCTGAGTCCCAAGAAGGAACCAGCCTTGCAGAGAGCCCACAGACCAGGCCTTAGGAAAGAGCAGGACTCAGACATGGCAAGGAGGCCAACATGAGACTGATGGGGAGAGGCTGGGGACAGACCTAAGAGGACGTCAGAGCTGTGAAGGGGGGAACCATAGGCTTCGAGGGCCCCTGGATCCGTAGGACAGACACTGGGATTGACAGCTCAGCAGGAAGCCAGGAGAATGACAGACCTAGGAGGCAGGATGGAGGTCACTAGAGGAAGCAGGGAGACGAGTTAAGATATGAAGCAAGTGTCAAACCCGCACCCCCATGAGTTCAGTTACTTGAAACAATTGCATGCCAAACAAACATCTGATGGGCAAAAGCTAGATTTCCTTCACAGGCAGGTTCAGATGCTATAGTGACTGACCGTATTTAGGGAGAACTCCGTTAGCAAATCTTACGTCCATGTGCCCTCATTTGCCCCCTTTGTAGACTTCCAGTGGAATTGTCAGAATGGCTGTTTTCCGCATGAAATGCTGGGATATTTCAGTGCAAATGCACAGACAGCTACATAAGACTTTAGTAATGGGAGGGTCGACCTCACATTTTTGATCTGCCACTCATTTTATGTGTTCGGTTTTGTGATTAAACAATTCACTGTTCACATTCCTAACAGATGCTGGAAACGCCGTTTGAGCCAACGTTCAAGGTGGAGTCTGCCACCGAGCGTACTTTGTCAATAAACTTCATGCAAGCATAAGACCCTGTGCTTTTACTTTGTAACTTAGGACAATCGATTACAAAAGGTCTTAAATCTTTTCAGACTTGTGTAGCCTCTTCCAACTCTGCACTGCAGAAGAGAACACTCAAGCAGAGCTACTCGGCTTTCTAGGCGGGTCTTCCCCCTCGGTGAGTCTGTGATAGCATTCAGGCCAGGTGTCTGTCTAGGGGAGCCCCTCACGAGAACACTGACCCAGGGCACCCTCAGCACGTGCTAGTGGGGCCCTGCAGACGGCAGTGTCCTGTATAAGGACACTTGAGGATCAGATTAACTGCCAGCATAAGTAAGTGTATTCGAAAGTTTAAGAAACCACACTTTTGGGGAACATTCTAAAGCCTTTATTTAGCATCAGGTAGATTATTTCATTTTAACACTTGTTAACTTACAGCAATTAAAATAATTTACTGGCAGCTACCTAAAGCCCCTTGGAGCAAGATCTCAGTCTGGGGTTGGGTGGATAAATACCATAAGATTAATGTACCCCAATTAAAGGGGCAAAGCTACTGTACAGGTCTCCATACATATTTTAAGTACACGGGTGCCTTGCAAACCTGAAATGCACAAGACCTCCTTTTATATAGTTTGGTACTTATAATACATGAGTGCAACTTAATGTCTCTGGTGGCATTTGCCACAAAGTTGAAGCATTTAAAAAGGTTTGTCATTATGTAATGATGATTAGAATCTATTTCTAGGGCATTTTTGTGAATTGCTAGATTTTATACAAATTTTTAATTCAAACACCTTTTAATTGTAAAAGTAAATTCAGAGCACTAAAATAAGTGAAATACCTTTTCCAGTTTCTTTAGAATTTTCAATTAATTCTTTAGAATTTTCAAATCAGGAACACCTGTTCTGAATATTCAGGTAATTTTTCTTTTCAGAGATGGGAAGGGGTAAACTGGAGAGAATTAGTATGAAGAAAAGCCATCTTTTTAACGTAGTCTTTACAAAATGACATAACCTTCTCTGCATTTGAGCACATAAACATTGTATAGAAGAGTTCTAAACATTTCAAAGTTACATCTAAAACATTCAAGCATGACGGCATAAAAATATTCAAAATAACTTGATTTGGGATTACTATATAATTCCATAAAGCTAAAGTTACAGTTGGGTATAAACCTTCAGTAAATATGGCAACAGCAACCATAAAAAGCATATTCTCCACACAGTTTCTCTTACCTCTATAAAACAGTATTCCAAATAAGTAAGTCTATTTGGATAGCGAAATTACCCATTTTTCCTGACTTTCATCACCAATATCACCTTATGCCCTACTTTTTGGTGAAATGCAAGTTATCTCATGAGCAGGTTTTTTCTTAAAAGATGAGTAGAAACCAAGGAAAAAATTTAAAAACATAGGTTTAAGACTTATTTGTAAATTAGCCAAACACCCTGACTTGTCTGCACTTTAATAAATGTCAGGCAAATTGAAGTAGTTTCTGTCCCAGTAGCTGCCCGAGTAAAGCCAGTCCTGTGCTCCATTGTAGGGGTTAGGACCTTGATGGAACCACCTGTTTAGAGAGAAAGGACAAGATTGACCGGGGGAAACTGAAATCACAGGGTTCCTGCCACTTCACTAGCTCCTGCAGCAATTCACCTCACTCTTGATTTGGGGATTTCCAAAGTGACTTTTAAAGAAGTCCTACTGTTTTTAGAGAGCACCTACATAGAATAATATTCCAAAATATGTAATATTACCACACAAAAGGTTTATGGATTTTTCCACAGCATCTGGCAGGAATACTCAGCAGGAGTAGAATCTTCTGTCTAGTAGGGGGTGTAAGAACAAATCTATTTGTCTGATTGTCCTCTAGCCCCATTCCTTATCTTCTACCAGAAGGTGTGTTTTTTTTTTTTTTTTTGGTAAGGAATTAGGATAAGGAAATGAACTTTTACAACATACCTACAGTAACATGGAAGGTATCAGGTTCAGAGTTAATGCCCCCAAACTCAAAGCAGGAGTGGAATGTCCAAGAAGTTAACTTGCCCAAGCTAGTAACTGGTATCAAACTTAAGTTTGATTTTAAAGACCATGATTTTTAAATATACTATGCCACACATCCACTGAAATTACTATGCATCTGTCTGGGTCTCCATTTTCCTCATGCTAATATAGCTTCTCAGGTTGCACCTCGCTGTTAACATTCCAATCGGTCTTTAATCCTGCAAAGAACTGCCCTAATCATTTCCTTGCCCTTTAAAACCACCACCTAGTTCCCACAATCCCAGCTTCCTTCAGGTAAGGGAAATGCAAAATTACTTGCTCAGAAGGTTCACAATTAAATCTGCATCACATTTTCTAAGTATGATTTTGTTTTCAGAGTAACATTTGTGGAAAAATTTCATAGGTCTTTGCCACTCTTTCCAAAAAAAAAAAAAAAGTGTTAGGTAAACTGCTTCTATTAAAATGAGGTTAGATGTGTTTGATAAATCCCAAATGCTCCTGTTAACCCTAGAGCAGCACAAAATGTCCTTAGAGAAAAAAAATGCTTCAGATCAGGTAGATTCCTTGAAGGATCACATTGTAGATGCCCATCAGACCACATGTTCTAGAATATTAACATCTAAATTCTCTGTTTAGCTTTTGGGACTTTTTCCTAATTAGAAAATTTAAGTAAAATTTATAAAATTTAAATAAATTAAATTACTTTAATTTACATAAAATTAATCTACATAAAATTTACTTTAAATGATCAAGATACATCAGATCTGGTTAACTGGAGTGGAAATATATTTAAAAACCATTACTTGATCAAAGTCAGAAAATTCTATCTAATAATATGAAGCATATAGTTACACTCCTTTCGGTCCCCAAAGTCCAAGCAGTAAAAGCACTTTTGTAGTTAGCCTTAGCAAAGTCAAGCACTTCAGAAAAGCAGACGCATCAAAATCAAGGTAACAGAAAATAATTTAAAAAATGAACCAAGCCTCAGGCCCTGTGTCATGGCGTAAGCAAAGTTCTCTAAAGACCATGTCCGCAACCACAGCCTCTCTTCAGAGGCCGCGTGCCCTGGGAGAGAGTCCAAACACTGCACTAGAGGGGAGCACCTCAGAATCGATGGTCTGACGCACAGAATCAGAGTTTCCTTCAACTGCTAGTTCTAATTTTGAGCACTCATGTCTGGAAACCTCTGCTATCATCCTACCCCTCCTACATAAACCAAAAAGTCCAGCTGATTTGTCTTTCTAAACTCGAACATTTGAGACAAGCACGGGTAACAGCAAAGAGGAGGATACGATTTCTTTGCTACCACCTTTTATTCAGTATTTTTGGGTCTCCAGAGTCCGCGGGTATCAGTAAAACAGCATCCTATCAAGTATGAATTCTGCATGCTACTCACACTGTCTGGGGGGGGGGGAGGCAACATTTCTGCCTCAACACATCACCCCCCTGCCACAGCCACCACTTCAAATCCTGTACCTCACCAGTCCCTCCACTCCCTCCCCAGTCCCACTACTGTACTCAGTAGTAGTGGCAACTCCTCTAGGAAAATAGGTCAGGATTTCAAGCAGGCATTTTCACAAGCACGGACCACAGTTTACAGCCTGAAAAATTCTGGAGCCTATACTCTCTTGGAATGAAATCTGTATTAGCAGGAANNNCAGCTTTGAGCATGGAGGAATTTGGGACAGATTCTAATGTTTCTGGGTTTGATTTCTCTGAAGGCTAGTTAGCTCTAACCAGCAGCAAATGTTCCTTTAGAAACGGCCCTGCCCCACCTCAAGCCAAACCGCGCTACTCAAACACATCATCAGTCCTGAGAAGAATCAGGAAGTAAAGTCAGTGAATGTGCACTCTCCTTACAGCAACTAAGAAACAGCTCAAAGCAGATTCTTTTGACAAAGGGTCAGTAGGATCATTTCAAAACCACGTACATTCACATGGGCACTACCGATGCTGAGAGCGAGCCGTGGAAGAAAGGCCTGAGGCGGCAGCTCATGGGCACAGCGCCTAGGCTGACTTCCAGGCTGCCACACCGCTGTCTGAAGCTCGCTGCTCTGAATGCTAAGACTGACAGTAAAAACTGTGGACTTTGCACTTACTTTGTACACCTGAAAACGTGACCAGAAAAATAAAGGAGTTAATAATCAGAAATATAGTACGAAAGTGGGGTTTCTGCAAAAGAGACCAGCAATAATGATAACATGAATCCAATCTTTTCAAAGGGATCGGAGGGGAGCTTGGCCTGACAGGCTGATGGACGTGGAGGCTCCCGTCACAGGTCCGGGGCTTACTAGCTGTGTGTCTTCGAGCAAGTCCCCAAAATGAAATACATCAGCATTTGTTTTCTCTGAACAACGAAGGGATTTCTAGTCCACTTTCAAATGGTATTCCACGGAGGTCTAGGGAGCCACGGTCCAAACGGGGTGGGAGAAGGTGAGGACCGGCTGCGGTACCCCCCACCAACCACAGTGGCTCTGCCTCCATGAGTTCTAGTATTTGGAGATTCTTTATGCATTCACTGGCAAAGAAGATTTTTAAGGCTAACTAAGCCCCAAAACCACTGGATTAGATGAAATCTAGGGTTATTTCTAGTTCTGATTATCTTTTTCTAAGATGCAAAAGGACTCCCAAATAATGTCTGCTGAAATGCTTGCAAAAGCATGTCCATATTGCCTCTACAATTTATTTAATGACTTTGACTTATGGGACAATGGTTTCTGTGATGCAAATGCAGAAAATGTTTTTATTCTATTCCTGTTTACAAGTGATTCTATTACTCAATAAGGTCACTATGCAACTCCTCTCAAAAAAAACCAAAATTTTCAAAACTAAGAAATTTTATGGCCCACTTTATTTCTGAATCGAATCCAAGATGTTCTTTATACAAATTGTATTTCTGTTGCATGTCAAATCCCTTGTGTTTGGAAGAGTAAAGGCACTGTCTAAATATCCTGGATACACGTAGAAGCAAATGGCTCTGAACCTATTTTCGTGCCAAAATCTGTCATTCTGGAATTTACTTTCCCTCTTATAATAAGACAAGAACTTTGCCAGACATGGAAGGTAGAGTTTCCTTAAACCACTTACCTGCAATAACTGTGTGGGAATATTTTAACCTTAATTTTCAAAGAGCCCCTTTCCTTTGTCACACATGCAAGTCTTTCAGCTTGAATACCTGGGGGAACGAGCTTTTCTCTCCAGGCCTGGGAAAGCTCTGTAGCCCGGTGCCTGCCCCCGCCCTGCCCCGCACAGCGGCCTGCGGGCCACACGCACCTCGTCTTCCAGTCCTCCTCCGACTTGGACCTGTTCTTGCGGGCTGCTCTTTGCTTTTCCTCCAGTCGTTTTTTTTCTTCACTAGCTTGATCTAAGGTACAAACATGGATGGAAACTAGTTATTCTACAAGTAGAGACTTCTGGGCACAGTAATGTTACAGAGAAGCATCATCCACAAGCATTCGCATGATCTGTCCATTTTATTAGAAAACTGACATTACATTAAAATTTTAACAGGTACCTAAGGCAGTAAGAGGCAGAGCTGGCACTCTGCCAGTCGCCTCTTTCTACAGTCTCACCCTTAACAAGCTCTGTACTTACCAAAAGAACCTGCTTGTTCTTAAGACCAAAAAAATTATGTTACAAAGCTTCAGTGAAAAATTGGGTGGAAAAACTGAATAAATGTGAATTTTTTCTTAATCCTTGGTGAGGCCTCACAGAGCTCCTTCACATTCCAGTCATAAGAAATTCAAACGGTTTTCCAAAATCCTGGTGCATTGTCTCACTTATCATTCAAAGGGAGCACCAGGCTACCCAGACAGGGACTCTCGGCCTCGGTGTCCCCACACCTCGGACCCTCTGATTCTTTGTGGGGCCCTCCCGGGCGCTGCAGCACCTCTGGCAGCATCCCCGCCTCTAGCCACTAGAGGCCAGCAGCAGTTCCCCAGACGGACAAACTCTCCAGACACGACCACATGTCCCCTGGAGGGGGGGGGGGGGACCGCTTCCCTTTTGAGAACCACTGAATTAGAAGAAATGTAACACCAGCTAAAACTGCTATAATTAACCAAGACCATGCTCTTCTTTGAGGCTCACAAGGTAGTATTTAAGTTCTGAAATATACTGCGAACTAATTAGTATATAGTTTCAAGTTCATAATGATGCTATTCTTTTCTCAAATTCCCCTCTGACATTTAAGATCTGTCTCTGGCCATACGTCGTATAGTAAACTGTCAGGGAGGATCACTGAAATACTGAATCTAAATGGAAGCTACCGAATTTAGATTGAGTTTTAATTTAAAACATCTCTGAGCGAGCCGACAAATGCTTGTACCACAAGGTGCACTCACTCACAAAACCCCGTCCCCGCGCCAGGGAGTCCTCACGTTCCGCGGAGACGCCCCTTACCTATCTCCCCGTTCTCCATGGCTTGGATGTCGGGCCCCTTACCTATCTCCCCGTTCTCCATGGCTCGGATGTCGGGCCCCTTACCTATCTCCCCGTTCTCCATGGCTCTGATGTCGGGCCGCAGCCTGCAGTCTGTCTTCGGAATCACGCTCTCCATGTCCTTGTCTACTTCGTTCAAAACCATTGCAAAGCTAGTAAAATTATACATCTGAAAGTCCCCAAAATGTCCAAATTAACATGGAGCAAGGCATAAGGCACCCTGAAAACCCCGGAAGACGGCGGGACTTGACAATGATCTCCCTCCGTCTTGGGACGATGGCCGGCCTGCTCCGACCACCTGTCTCACGAAGTGTGTTCATCCACGTCCGCCCCACCCACGAGTGTCTCAGAGAACTCTCTAGCAGGCCACACAAACATCCCCCACCCGTCAACTTGAAGTACAACTATAAGCAAAACCAACATTCTTTTCACGTCATTCAAGTCCGTACTTGCTGGACTGGGGGTGTGCCTCACCCTGCATCAGGCCAGGGCCGGCCTGACGCCTCAGCCCTTACTGAAGAGGCCGCCACGACTCCCACCCCGACCCAGGGCCACGGACGGCACGAGCGCCCGGGATCTCAGGCGACGAGGGGACCGGCCCACGGAAGCCTCTGCTGGCTTCTGACGGCACGCCTCGCTCCTCTGGGTCGGCTGGCCGGCCCCGCGCCGCCGGGGAAGAGCACCCTTCGGCGCGGAGTGCGGACCGCGAGGCCCCCTCGGCGGGGCCCAGTCTCACCTGGGCAGAATTTGGAGGCCGCGGGGCTATTCGCCACAGGAGGACACTTCCAGGGATCACAAACACGCTTTCAGAGTCCGGCATGGGCATTTCGTCCGACTCCTCAGAAGTGCTCATCTGCAAGAGCCAACAGACGGGCACAACTGCAGCGCTTTACGACCGGCGCGCTTGGAGCGCTGAACTGGCCCGCGGCGCAGCACGAGCTCGGCTGCGGCAGGAGGCAGGCCCCGCCCCTCTCCTCGGCCGTCTCCGCGGGGCTATGGCGGGCGGACGGAGCCGCTGGATGCCCGGGCCGAGGGGCTGGGAGCCCCCGCAGCTGCGCGCCACGGCCCTCAGCTCCGGCTGCCTTCGAGCCCCGACAGTCACCACCACCGCTTTCCACTGCGGTGTTTCTGCGGCTTACCTTTTTTTTTAAGACAAAATAACACAGTGGAATATTTACTGCAACCTTGTAAGAATAAGAAAAGGTTAAATTCTTGGGGTGGTTAGCTGCATGTACCAGTGACACAAAATCAGTACGGATCCTAAAAGCAATCGATAAAAAGAGCAGTTATAAAGACGTCAGTCTCACAAGGACACGGCCATTTCCTCCGGCTGTGGCCCACGGGCGGCGCTGCGCGGGAGGCTCCTGGGCGTCAGTCCTCACGGAACAGCCCATGGGGACGCAGGAGGACTGCGGTTCTATATATATCTATATATCTATAGATATAGATATATAGATATATCTATATAAACACACACACACACACACACACACACATAAAGATTTTAAGCCTTTGGAAGGTTAAGTAATACTCCCAATGTCACACAGTCACCAAATGTGAAACTACTGGGCGAGGTGCTTCAGTGAAAATACAGTTTACAGCACAGCAGCAGAGAGGTGACAGCAGCACGAGGAAAAGCTCGCCGTGACATCTGAACGCACGCAGGGACCGCGGGAGCCGCCAGCAGCTCCGTGCACACAGGCAGGGGGACCGGACAAGGCGTGAATGAGGGGGAGTCATTTCTCTCTCCAAGGGGGAAGGCCACTTGTCTACAAAGACCGACTGGATTCACGGGACAAGAGGGACATGTTCTGGGACTTCGCTCATGTCCGTGGCCCCCACCCCAACTCTGTAAAAGGAGGGGGGACGCCACGTGCGCGGGCGAGGCTGTCGTTGCCAGGTGGCCTCGCGCCGGCCAGAGCCGCTGCCACCGGCTCGTGTCAGGGTTCCCAGTGTCTCCCGGCCTGTCCCTGCTGCAGGGAGTGGTGGATGCGCGTGCGCACGGGGGCAAAGCGGGCGGGGCGCGGAGGTGAGGAGGAGGCAGCACAGCGCACAGACCGAGCGGCGACACCGGGCCGGAGCCACGGCAAAGCAGCGTGCCCCGGACACTTTAATAAAGCGCCTTTCCTTCGCCTCAGGACCCTGGTTCACTTGGTTTACAAAGGAAGCCACTCATAAATACGCCTGTTTCTGAGGAAGATTCGGGCTGAACCGTCACAGGCTAGGGAGTCGCCCCAGGGGAGCCGGGAGGCAGCCCGCGGGGCCAGCGCGCACACACACGGCTTCTGCAGGAAGCCCCAAGCCACCCCCCCAACAGTCGTCAACTCGTTTCACACGCTAGGTACTATTATCACCCCCGTTCTACAAACGAAGGCACTGAAGGTGCCAGAGCGAAGGCGGGAAACCTGACTCCAGCCCCCTCTCATCAGTGGCGGAGAGGATTCCCCGCCGGAGTGTGTGCTCTTAACCCCGGGGCCCCCAGCTCCCCGCACACACTGGCGCCTCGTGTGTGCGGGCAGAACGACTCCCTCGACTGCGCTGGACTTCACTTCGGTGGTTTAGACACGAGAGAGAGCAACAAAACTGCTAGCAGGCGTGAAAATGTAGGAAACAATTTTGGAGGCAATTTAAAACCATCAACTGATCTCAACTCCGAAGGCACGTAAACACAAAGGAAAAGAACATTTGTCCAAGATGAACTCTAAGTTCCCAAAGCTGTGTGACTTCATCGCCGCACGCACAACCGCACAGAGCCACGGAAGGCGGGCGCCCAGACTCCGTGGAAGGTAACGGCAAACAGTCGCTACCAGGGCCGGTCATCTGCTCTTTAAAAAGATTCACGGATGTATTTCAACTATACCTCAATTAAATAAAGATGATGCAGGGAGAAAAATTATGTGCATTTGCCACAGCCAAAAAAAAAAAAAAAAAAGGTCAAACTATGACCTCCAAACGATTAGTACAAATTTAAGAGCCCAGTGATTCCTTTGATACCACCTTACAGAATATTCACCTGTTTGCTGTTTTTCTTCTCCTCAGTATTTTTCTTATCATTTTTTTTGTAGGCATCAAAAGTGGCCGGGTCAACACTGTATAAACATTCGGTCCATTTCCCATAGAGGGCACAGAGCTTCTTTTTGCTGTCAAGAGAAATGGATATTCAGCCAACAATTAAACCAGTGTTTTGCTGTAATTGAATCTTACTATAAAGATGCTTATGAATCAGATTCTTTAAAGAAACATATTTCCTTGTAGAAGAAAAATTTTCAACTCACTGAAATGCTTGTTTCCTAGGTTATGGCAGATTTTAATACTGACATTTTATTTAATGGAGGACACCTATACTAACTACTCAACATTTAAAATGGAAACTTTACCTTTTATCTTGAATGTAGCCTTCGACTTTGTGTAATTCCTTACCAAAAAGGCCGCATGGCTTAAAATTCAACACACATTTGTCCCCAGTCCTGTGAAGAAGATATTAAGCTCGGATGACCGTTCACCACGGAAGCAGCAATAGAGAATAATGAGGAAGGTGACCCTTCTAGAGCAGCTGCTCTAGACTTTCTAACACATGCCAGGCTCCACACAGAGGTTATCATGGCTGATCTCCAATTAGTACTGGACTCACCATCAAGAAAAGGTGATACCCACTGCTATGCAATCAATGATGGTGTCTCCCCAAATTCACATGCTGAAGCCCTAACCCTCAGTGTGATGGTATCTGCAGGTACTACAGTCATGAGGGTGGAGTCCTCATAAATATTACTGCCCTTCTAAAGAGACACAAGACATGAGCTCTGTGTCCACCATGTGAGGATATGAGGAGATGGCCACTGCAAACGAAGGAGAGAGCCTCCACCAGACCTCAGAGCTACCACAGCCCTGACCCTGGACTTCTTAGCCTCCAGAACTGGGAGAAATAAGTTTCTACTGTTTAAGTGCCCAGTTGGTTGTGGTCTGTTACAGCAGCCCAAGCCGAGTAAGACACTTGACTAAAGGCACAAAGAAGGATTTGAAACCAGCTCTTTTTAACTTTTGTGTTCTTCCCACCTCACCCCCTCCGTGAATAATACAAACTAAGCACTATAAACAAAATGAACTGAGGATGAAATTATAAATTTCATCTGTGAAAACTCAGACTTCACCCAGTCTTCCCTAATCAGAAACTTTAATGAACTCCATTCATCACACGGATGAGCTTCTATTTACCCAAGAGTCCCACTGCCTGGTTCTTAAATTATCATCAGGCTCTATTACAGCTTTAAAAAAAAATGAAGTCCATGGGAATAGGCTGATGACAGTTGAAGGGATAGATAAGAACCCTAAAGCATCTTACTTGTGGTTCGTGATTTCCACATTGCCATACTGCTCAATCCAGAGTTTACCCACAATGATATTATGTACACAGCACGTAGGATTTGTCCATGTGTATGCTTCACTGTGTCTAAAAAACAAAAACCCAAAACCCAGAAAAATAAATGAGAAGCGTTATTTTGTTTTAAAAGGGCATTTGTCTCAAATGCCATTACTCAGGATAACAAATCAGAAGACTGGATATAACTAAGCTCTAAGACTTCAAAACCTCTATTGATGCTAACTCACAATAAAATAGGTTATTGTCTGACTGCTCTTATTATTTCTTAAAAGGATACAGAAGCTTAAGAGAAAAACCTACACTTTCACTAAATTCCAAATAAACTATGTATATACCAGTCTACTTTGTTTTATTATATTTTGCAGATACTGCATTGTGGTGTTTGTTTGTTTGTTCTTTACAAATTGTAGGTCTGTGGCAACCCTGCATCGAGTCTACTGGCACCATTTTCCCAACAGCATTTGCTCACTTCATGTTTCTGTGTCTCATTTTCGTAATTCTTGCAGTATATCAAAATTTTTCATTATTACTATATTTGTTATGGTGATCTGTGATCAATGATTAGGACTCAATGAAAACTCAGATAGTCTTTTGAATTAGTATTTTTGTATTCTTTGGGTAAATACCCAGTAGTGTGATTACTGGATCATACAGTTCTATTTTTAATTTTTTGAGGAACCTCCAGCTTTTGGTGATTTTTAATACTACTGCTATAAACATCTGTGGACAAGATTTTGTGACAATGTAAATTTTCATTCCTCTAGATAAATACCTAGGTGGGGACTGCTGAGTTGTATGGTAAACCTATAGTTAACTTTATAAGAAACCACTATACTGCTCTCCAGAGTGACTCTACCATTTTACATTCCCACTAACGATATTTCTGCTTATGTTGCACCCTTGTCAGCTGGTATTATTATCAGTCTTAAAACTTATTTTGATTTTAGCCACTCTAACAGATGTGTAGTGGTATCTTACTGTGATTACAATTTTGTATTTCTCTAATGACTAATGCTACTGAAATCTTTTCATGGGTTTATCTGCCATCTCTGTATATCTTTTGGTCAAGTATCTGCATCATTCACCCCATTTCTTATTGAATTGCTCTGTTATCACTGAATTTTGAGAATTCTTTATATATTCTGCATACAAGTCCTTTGTTGGATATATGATTCGCAAATAATGTTTACGCATCTATAGCTTCTCTCTTCATTCTCTGAAGAGTGTCTTTCGCAAAGCCTAAGTTTTTCATTTTAATAAAATCTAATTTATCAATTTTGTCTTTTCTGGATTGTGCTTTGGTATGTATCTGTAAGATGCCACTGCCTAATCCAAAGCCAGAGAGATTTTCTGTTTTCTTCCAAAAAGCTTTACGCAGTTGTACATTTGATTTTACTCTATGATCTATTTTGAGTTCATTTTTGTATAAGGTGTAAGAAAGAAATTGAGGTTCATTTTATAAATGTGCATGTCCAATTGTTCCCACACTATCCTTCACTGAACTGAGTCTGCACCTTTGTCACAAATCAACTGACCATATGTCTGTGGATCAATTTCTGGACTCTCTTTTCTGTTCCAATGATGTAGGTGTCTATCCTTTTCCCATTACCACGCTTTCTTCATCTCTTGATTTTTAGAGTGAAGTCTTAAAATTGGGAAGTGGGAGTCCATCAATTCTGTTCTTCCTTTTCAAAATTGCTTTGACTATTCCATTTCATTTGCTTTTCCATATAAATTTTAAAACCAACTTCTCTATATTAAAAATCATCCTGGGACTTTTTATCTGGATTGTGTTAATATAGATCACTTTAGATCAATTAGGGGAGAACAGACATCTTAACTACATTAAGGCTTCCAAAGATACTGAAACACAGTATGGCTTCCATTACTCAACTGTTCCTTATTTTCATCAGTATTGTGTAGTGTTCAGCAAACAGATCCTGTACATACTTTATCATCTTCATTCTGCTACTGAGCCTATCCCAGTTTTTGTGTTTGTTACTGTAATTTTCAGTATTAAAGTTTCCAAAAATACTTCTATTTCTTTGCTAGAATGTCTTTCTATTCATTTTAAGAGTGTTCATCTTTATGGAGCATCTCATGGAGCATAGTTATAAGAGCTGCTTTAGAGTCTTTGATACAAATTTCAATATCTCCCCCCAATCAAGGAAAGGAAAGACAGACTACAGCGTGCTCACTCCATTTTAACTAGAATTGGAACCACCTTTGAATTTAAATCTAATTTTATTCTTTTAAAAAAATCCAATTTACGGGGCGCCTGGGTGGCTCAGTCATTAAGCGTCTGCCTTCGGCTCAGGGCGTGATCCTGGCGTTCTGGGATCAAGCCCCACATCAGGCTCCTCCGCTGGGAGCCTGCTTCTTCCTCTCCCACTCCCCCTGCTGTGTTCCCTCTCTCGCTGGCTGTCTCTCTATGTCAAATTAATAAATAAAATCTTTAAAAAAAAATTCAATTTACTTAAATGAAAAACAAAAACAGTTCACTCATTTCTTCCATCTCTTACCCTCCTACTTCTGGTCATCACGAATTTGTTTTCTGTATCTATGAGCTTGTTTTGTTTTTTACTTTTTCCTTTTTTTATATTTATTTCCACATGTAAGAGAGCTCATATGGTATATGTCTTTCTCGGACTTATTTCACTTAGCATGATGCCCTCAAAGTCCATCTGTGTCGTGGCAAAAGGTAAGATATCATTTGTTTTTATGGCTGAATAATATTCCATTTTATTTATACACCACATTTTCTTTATTCCTCCATGGATGGACACTTAGGCTGTTTCCATATATTGGCTATTGTAAATAATACTGCAATGAACATGGGGGGGGGGGATAGTATGTCTATTCAAGTTAGTGTTTCCATTTTCTTTGAGTAAATATCCAGAAGTAGAATTGCTGGATAGTGTGGCAGTTCTATTTTTAACTCCATGAGGAACCTCCACACACTGTTTTCCAGTGTGCATTCCCACCAACAGGGCCACGAGTGTTCCCTTTTCTCCTCGCCAATACTTGTTATCTCTAGTCTTTTTGATAATAGTCATTCTGATAGGTGTGAGGTGATATCTCATTGTGGTTTTGATTTGCCTTTCCCTAGGGATTAGTGATGCTGAGCACTTTTTCGTGTATCTGTTGGCCAACTGTATGTCTTCTTTGGAAAAATGTCTACTCAGATCCTCTGCCCATTTTTAAATTGGATTGTTTGCTTTTTTGCCATTGAGTTGTAGGAGTTCTTTATCTATTTTGGATGTTAGCCCCTTATCAGACATAAGATTTGCAAAAATTCTCTCCCATTCTATAGGTTGCTTTTTCATTTTGTTAATGGTTTCCTTTGCTGTGCAGAAGCTTTCTGGTTTGATGCAGTCCCACAATTTTTTCTTTTTTTTTTTTCCATGCTGATTTGCTTTGTCTTTTGGTGTTAGATTTTAAAAATCCTCACCAAGACCTATGTCAAGGACCTCATCACCTATGTTTTCTTCCAGGAAGTTTATAGTTCTATATTCAAGTTTTTACTCCATTTTGAGTTGGGTTGTGTATGGTGTAAGACAGTGGTCCAGTTTCATTCTTTTGCATGCAGCTAGCTGTCCAGCACCATTTGTTGAAGAGACTGTCCTTTCCTCCTTTTTCATAAATTGGCCACATTGGCATGGGTTTATTTCTGGGCTCTCTGTTCTGCTCCATCCGTCTCATGTGTCTGTTTTTTATGCCAATACTACACTGTTTTCATTACTATAGCTTTGTAGTACAATTTGAAATCAAGAAGTGTGATGCCTCCAGCTTTGTTCTTCTTTCTCAAGATTGCTTTGGCTTTTCTGTATCTACTGTGGTTCCATACAAATTTTAAAATTGTTTTTTCTGTTTCTGTGAAAAATGTCACTGGAATTTTGATAGGAATTACACTGAAACTGTAGATTGCTTTGGATAGTACGGATATACACTAACAGCATTAACTCTTATAATCCATGAGCATGGAATTAGAAAACAATCCCATTTATAATTGCATCAAAAAGAATAAAATACCTAGGAATAAATTTAGCCGAGGAAGTGAAAGACCTGTACACTGAAAACTACAAGACATTAGTGAAAGAAACTGAAGACAGAAATAAGTTGAAAGATATTCCAGGCTAATCTTTTTTCTATTGCAAAAGAGAAGAATTTTCACATTTACCCAATGTTTAAGATGGGTCACACAATTATTATTTAAATATTTCTCAAAGTGAATTTATTTTGAAAGACATTAAAGAAAACATTGCCTTGATGTCTAGAAAGCGTTTCTTAAGAACTACCATGGAGTAACTGACTCCATTCTATCTTAAAATAGATCCAACACCATAGTCAAACATCAAGTTCAATTTTTCATACATACCTAAATTGATAAACAATGGCTATTGCAGGGCCTCTCAACTCTTTTACAGAAAGGTGGATAATTTACACTATATAAAAGCTGTTTCTTTTTCTCCAGCTTTTGAACAACACTGTTAGGTCTGTGTGCAAGTGTATACACCTATGAGTAGGCATACATGAAAAGAGTTTAACGGCTTGATTTCAACTCACTCAAGGAGCTCCAAAGTGATGGTTCCTTTGGGTTCTGCTTCCACACTCTTGCCCCAGAACTTCAGTTTGGGGTAGATTGAGCCATGAAAGATGAAATCGTTGTTTAATCCTTCAGCATGAAATGCACTAATGGGTGGGTGATGGCTGACCTGCTCAGAGATGAGTCTGAAACCAAGGTCATCTCTTGAGATCCAAAAGAAAAAAAAAAAAGATAAAATAAAGAAGCATTATAATTAACTCTTACTATGCAATGTGTACATTACTGTCATTTCAGCCAAAAGGCAATGTTAACGTATTAAACAGGTTCTAGCTACTTGAACATATCAAAGAACAGGCGCATAAATTTGGGCAACCTGCATGAACCGACAGTATTAGCCATGTAAATTTAAAACTTATTTCACTGATATCAAGATAGAGGAATCTAATGTGTTCTTGCGCTTTCAAACATCTACAATACAAATGATATCAAACCTTGTGCAGAGATGAAAAGGAAGGTTCAGAAAAACTAAAGCCAAAAGAATTCCCTAATTGTGGGTAAAGAAGCAGGCTACAGTAAGCGTAGAGTAGGTACACAGAATTGCACTTGTAGATGCATTCATTCCTCTACACCAACAGTATAAATTTGTTAATATGTATTAAATGAGTATTAAAAAAAAACTCCAATCATATCTTATGATCTATAGGAGGGGAAAAGAATAATCCCACGTGATCAGAAATATTGAAATCCTTGTAATTATTTTTCATAATGGTGCATTTCATGTATATTTCCACATTTTTGACACAGTCTCTAAAGCAGAACAAACATCGTATCTGTTAACTTGCTCCAGTAATGCAAAATGTTGGTAATGTTAAAAAAATATATTTTTCCCTCTTCCTCTGAAAAACTATATAAATCATAGAAAACCCATCTCAAAAAGTGAAAGATCTTTACCGAACTAATTCATAGGTCTCTCCCAGAAGCGGGTTGAAAGGCTTTCCAGTGCGTTCCCACTGAGAAGCAACAGCAGACACAGCAAATGCAGCTACACACTGTGGAACAGAGCATTAGAAGTTAAAAATAGCCTCGCTTGCTCCCCATTCTTTTAGGACCAGAAATTCTGCTGAAGACAGTAATTTACAAAATTATTTTGAGGAGTTTAATTACTTTGGATTTTTAATATGGCTCTAGCAACTTAATATGCCAGTGTGGGCATTCAAAATGAAAATTACTGAGTCTCTTGCTCTAGTCATTCTGAGCCATATGGTTTTTATAGCACCCTAAGAGTGCTACAAATTCTCTCCAAAACTTTTAAAAAACTCTCAAACCCCAAATTACTTTTAATTCTCTTAAAATTTCTACAAAGTACAACATTTTTAGGATTGGGAAAAAGAGACATAACTGAACACTGGAATCAAGTCCCATAAAGTTGGGAAAAGCCGATCAATATAAACGAAAGAACAGAAGGATTCCGTTTAGAATGCCACTGCTTTGTGTGAAGGAGAACAATGTGTCTACTCTGCTCTGCCTGTAACTAACCCTTCCATATACACCACAGAAGCAGCCTCTACCCAAAACAAAATTAAGTGCAAATTCCTTGTTGTCTTTTGTTTTAACCTGTAATAGTGCGTATATTTCTTTTTTTTTTTTTTAAGATTTTATTTATTTATTTGACAGAGATAGAGACAGCCAGCGAGAGAGGGAACACAAGCAGGGGGAGTGGGAGAGGAAGAAGCAGGCTCATAGCGGAGGAGCCTGACGTGGGGCTCGATCCCGTAACGCCGGGATCACGCCCTGAGCTGGAGGCAGACGCTTAATCGCTGTGCCACCCAGGCGCCCCCATATTTCTTACATACATAAGCATAAATATACGTATTCATGTGTGTATGTGTGTGTTCGTGCCTTCTTGGAAACAGTCTAAGAAAGTCTGAAAGAAGAAAAGTTGAGCTGTTTCCACCAACACCATGCGACTTTCCAAAATGGAGACTCAGGAACAGCTCACCAACATCCAGATTTGGTTACGGACCACCTTCTGTTTCTCTTGCAATTCTCACTGGTCTCCCCACCATAGTGGCACTCTGGCTAGAGGATGGGAGGGGGAGGGAACACATAGGACGCTCCAAACACTATCATTTTAATAACATTTCCCAACCTCGCATTGGATTTAACAAAAGTTCTGTGTGTGTGTTTTTGGGGGTGGAAGTGGTAGAGAAGTCTCTAAGACTTACGCCCTTTCAGTGCTTGTTTGACACATACCTGCATCCTTTCCACAGAATCAGAGAAGGAACTGGCCTTGTGGATGAGGTACGTATGCTCCATATATTCAGTGAGTCGCTGCAGGAAGCTCAAAGGCTCATTAAATATAACTGGCATGGTGATCTTGGACAGTTCCTATTTCACAAGAAAATGGAAACGGTGATGTCACATAGACATGTCAAACTTACCTGCTGCCATTTTTACCTAACATGTTCCTGGGAAGGAAGTAACAGAAAACAACAGCCCATGAAATTTAATTAGTATGAGTTCAATTTCACAAATCTTTCCAGAGCACCTAACGATATGGAGTATATTGTTTTCGGCATGGAAGGAAACACAAAGACTATCCAAACACTCTCCTTGACTTCGAGGAACCCACGATCTGGTGAGCATTAGACGATGTATATTAATAAATCTGCCTTAGAGCAGAATTAGGAAATGGGTAGAAACGTGATGTGGACACAAAAAACAAAAATCTTTACAGTGAGCTAATGATCAGTGATATACCATTTTTGTGCTAATTTTCCAAAAGAAATTTCAGACTGTTTTTGAACAACATTGAGGTTTCCTGAGTACTCAGATCTATACTTTGTGGACTCGGTATTAGAAGGCTATAATGCATTTTATGGAACAGGTTTTAAGTTCTGTCTGCTAGAATGACACAGTCACAACAGACTTCCAAATGTAATGTAATGACTGGGCAGGGGGGTCTCTGACTTGAATTTCAACTCTTTACCTTACCCTGCCAGCAAACTGCATCATTAGGTTTTTAAAAAATTCATTAGGTAACAAATTTATCTTGGTATTCTCTAGAATATTCTGATGATCTTCCCAACCTTCCACCTACATTATTTACCTTTCCTCTGGAAATCGGGTCTTTCATAAAGTCTGCTGACTAAACCTACGTGGGTCAGGTGAACATTCCCAAGGCTTGAATGTCACCTGTCTTAGCTCTGACCTTTCCCCCTCAACATCCACATTCTTATTGATCCGTACAATCAAAAATAATGTAATCTTCACAAAAATACAACTGGAGTGCATTAAAAAAAATTAAGCTCATTCATTACCATAAAATATTGCAGAATAGACAGATATGTAGCAGCTCAACCTAATTAAAAGAAATGGTAGGTTTACTGGTGTCTCACCAGGGAGATTAGGAATCTAGAAAGAGATAAAGGAAAGAAGGCTGCACTATGTTTGAGATCTCATTAACACCAGAAATTCACTATTCAACAAACAACAAACAAAAACAACAAACAGAAGCCCAGGACCACATGACTTCACTGGTAAATTCTGCCAAACTGTATTCTCAAACACTTAAAAAAAAAAATAGAGGAAACACTTCCAAACACATTTTATGAAGTCAGCATTATCCTGATACCAAAACCAGACAAGGACACTACAATGAAAAGAAAATCATAGACCTGTATCTCTGAAGAGTCCAGATGCAAAATACCTCAACAAAATGTTAGCACACCAAATTCAAAAGTACATTAAAAGGATCATACACCATGATCATGTGGGATTTATTCCAGGGATGCAGGATGGTTCAACACCACAAATCAATAAATGTAATATACCACGTTAACAAAATGAATGATTAAAATCATACGATCATCTCAATAGATACAAAAACTGCATGTGACCAAATTCAACATCCTTTTATGATAAAAATTCTCAACAAAGTGGGTAGAGGGGGAACATACCTTAACATAATAAAGGCCATATAGGACAAGACCACAGCTAACATCTTGCTTCCTGATTTCAAACAATATTACAAAGCCGAAGTAACTGACATAGTATGGAAGGGGCAGAAAACTGGACATGTAGGTAAAGAGAGTACAACAAAGAGCCCAGAAACAAATCCACACATATATGGCCAATTGATTTTTGACAAAGGAACCAAGAATACATAATGGGGGATAGTTTCCTCAATAAATAGTGCTAGGAAAACTGGACAGCCAGATGCAAAAGAATGACACTAGATCACTGTCTTACACCATTCACAACAGTCAACTCGTAACAGACTGAAGAATTTAACATAAGAACTGAAACCATAAAACTCCTAGATGAAAACACAAGGGATAAGCTCCTTGTCATAGGTCTCACTATGGTTGGGTTTTTTTTTTTTTAATCTGACACCAAAAGCAAAGGTAACAAAAGCAACAACAAACAACTGGGACTATATCAAACTGAAAAGCTTCTGCACAGCAAAGAAAATCAACAACACGAAATGGCAACCTACAGAATGGGAGAAAATATTTACAAATCATGGACCTGATAAGAGGTTAATCTCCAAGACAGATAGATAGATAGATCTCCATCCTCTTCAACTCAATAGAAAAAAAAAGATTAAAAAAATGGGCAGTGGAACTGAACAGACGTTTTTCCAAAGATGACATCCAAACGGCCAACAGACACATGAAAGGTGCCTAACATCACTAACCATCAGGGAAATGCAAATCAAAACTACAATGAGATACCACCTCACATCTGTTAGGATGGCTAGCCTATAAAAGAGACGAATGGCTGGCAATGATGTGGACAAAAGGGAACCCTTATGAACTACTGGTGGGAATGTAAAGTGGTACAGACACTACGGAAAGCACAGTGGAGGTTCCTCAAGAACTTAAAAATAGAACTGCCATATGAGCCAGCAATTCCACCTCTGGATATTTACCCAAAGAAATGAAAACACTAACCTGCAAAGACATCTGCACTCATCAGAGCATTATTTATAATAGCCAATATGGAAACAACCCAAGTGTCCATCAAAAGATAAATGGATCAAGAAAAGTTGATTACTGTGGTCAAGAAAATCTCTTTCTCTTTCTCTCTCTCTCTCTCTCTCTCTCTCTCTCACACACACACACACACACACACACACACACACAGAGGAATATTATTTAACCTTACAGAAGAAGAAAATCTTGCCATTTGTGACAACATGGATGAACCTGGAGGGTATTACGCTGAGATAAGTCAGACAAAAAGACGAATATGCCATACTATCACTGATATATGGAAAACAAAACAACAAAAACAAAACAAAAATACAACAAAGGGCAAACTCATAAAAACATAGTAGGGAGGGGGGTGTCAGGGGCTGCGGGTAGGCAATATAGGGAGAGATTGGTAAGTCAGTACAATCTTTTAGTTATAAGAAGAATAAGATCTGAAGATCTCATGGATCTCATGGCAGCTATAGTTGGTAACACTGTTATTGCATAAATGAAATTTGCTAAGAGTAGAATTTAAATGTTCTCACACAAAATAAAGTACGTGAGGGGACTGATGTGTTAACTCAAGGGGATGCTTTCACAATGTATACCATATCCAATCACCTTGATGTATACTTTAAATATCTCACAATTTTGTCAGCTATACCTCAAAGAAAATCTCTGCTACAGCAAACTTGCGGTAGAGAATACGCATTAGAAATTAAATTTTTCCAAAATATCTTTGAAATTTTATTTAGCATCTACTAGGTGCCAGGCACTGTTTTAGGCACTGGGTTACAAGACCTGGCAGGGTCAACCCTGACCTGGTATGCCCTGCTCTCTTTCCTTAACTCTTGTACCTCCTACCCATATTTCAAGGCCCAGCCCACTTCTCTCCTCTTCCACCATGCTACGGCTCATTGATTCCTTGCTTCTTCCAACTCCTGGAGGACCAGAACCTAGATCTCCCAATTCAGCCCTTGATCACGTATGAGACTGCGTGCTGCCATGTCAGCCCATCTCGCTAACTCTGAAGTACTGCAGTTCCGGGGGGAGGGAGAGTATCTGAGACTCTGCCACACTGCAGGTGCCCCTACCGACATGCTCCCCTGCAGTCCCCGTGCCCACGGACTCGGTGCCTATTCAGGCATTTATCACAATGCACAAGACTGCCCTGACTCTTTCACTGGAATACAAGCTCCTTGAAGTCAAACCTTTTTTTTTTTTTAATTTTATTTATTTGACAGAGAGACAGTCAGCGAGACAGAGAACACAGGCAGGGGAAGTGGGAGAGGAAGAAGCAGACTCCCAGCAGAGGAGCCTGATGTGGGGCTCGATCCCAGGACTCCAGGATCACGCCCTGAGCCAAAGGCAGACGCTTAACGACTGAGCCACCCAGGCACCCCAAACCCTCTTTTGTGAGCACAACAGTGCACATAGCAAAATGTCGGGGGAAAAGGTAGGTTACAACGCAACATGTTCAAAAGTAGGTTTTACAGACCTAGCAACGAATGCCAGGTCACAGCACCAAGTTAACGGTTGTTGCCTTGAGGAGTGGGTAGTACAGTGATCTTAATTACCTTCTTCATGCTTTTCTGTATTCTCTAAGTTTCCTAAAATGAACACGTATTGCTCTTTTAATCAGGAGTAAAACAGGAGATTTATTTTAAAGTCTAATACTTTCAGCCTGGCAAAAAGAAGCTAACAAGCTTGCACCTCAGAAACTGGACCACCTTACAACACGCACACACACTGACATGCTAGTCGTAAAACGTACAAGAGAAACGTCCAAGTGGCGGAAGGGAAAAAGAAGAGCAACAAAATCTACTCAGGTTAGTCCGGTCCGAAGTTCCAGGGACAGTGAAGTGGTTAGAAGAGTGAGCTCTGAACAGAGAGCAGGATGGTGGCTGCCGGGGGCTGGGGGAGGGGAACGGAGAGCTACGGGCGACACTGGGTATGAAGTGTCACTTCTGCACGATGAAAAGGCTGGGTGGACGGTGGGGACGGCTGCACAACAAAGTGAATGCACTAACTCCACTGAATTGCATGCTTAGAAATGGTTAAGATGGTACATTTTATGTACGGGCTCTGAGATCAAAGGCCCCTTGCGACCTCATGCTGTGTCCCCATGAGTAAGTCCCTCACCTCTCCCCAAATGGGGATTTTCACTGTGTACCTCACGGGGCTTGTAAAGGCTAATTCATATAGGACACTTAGAACAGTAGCAGGCAGACAGTAAGTGAGCCATAAACGGTAGCTATTATCAATAAGAACACATGCAACAGTGCCAGGTCCTCCAAGATGCAGAGAGGCAAGGGGGCCTCAAAGATTAGGATACTTCGCCCTGTCACCTGGGAGGCTGAGCTGTAGGAGTTACTCAGAAGGCAGCATGGCTTCCAAGTTCTTTTTTTTTTTTTTTTAAGATTTTATTTTATTTTAGAAAGAGAGGGAGCACAGATGAGAAAGGGAAAGGGCAGAGGGAAAGGGAGGGAGAGAATCTTAAGTAGACTCCATATCCAGAGTAGAGCCCGATGGGGCTCAATCTCCCAACCCTGAGATCGTGACCCGAGCCGAAATCAAGAGCTGGCTGCTTAACTAAGAGTCAGATGCTTAACCGACTGAGGCACCCAGGCGCCCCTTGGCTTCCGAGTTCTGGCTTTCAAGGGTGAGGGATTGAAGGAGAGGACACCTGCCTCTCCTGGAGCCCCAGGCAGGATGCACAGCCGCAGTCCCGTGGCAAGGCTCTCTGCCGGCTGGCTGCTCCATCCAGTCACCAGGGGAAGCACTCGAGCCCTATCCCTCGACTAGTATGCGGCCCACACTGTACTGTGCTTGTTCTCTACGTGTCACTTTATCATGTACAACAGCAGGCTAAGACTTCTTCATTACAGGAATGAAGAACTTTACTGCTAAGCTTGACTATGGACTTCCCCCCCCCCCCAAACAGCACTAGAAGGACAAAATACTCCCCGAGGCAGTAGGTGTGCTGGGGTGACAGCACTTCGCCTACGCCTAGTTACAGCAGATCAGATGAGAATCCCGGCCTAGGGACTTTATCTGTCATCTCGAAAGCAATGCTAGGTGCGCTCTATCTCTTCATATGTATCTTCCCAGGTAAAATATCTGGGCAAGGATGGGATGGTCAAGGGTCTACCGGCCACTGGTTGCTCAACACCAGCTGGCCAGACTTTACGGGAGTTAGTGAGTCAGTGAGAGAGGGTGTGCTGTAAACTGGAGACCAAAGCACAAAAGACATGGTTTATCATCAATTCAACGGGCAGATCATTTTTAATCGTTTGAAAAGCTCCTAAAATTCCTAACTAAGCTTCTTTAAATCCAATGTTGTAATCCAAAATAATCCAAACACCTTCTTCCTACTTCTTTTAGTAACTCAATGGCAGCACTCAAGGAACTAAAAAGGCACACATCTGGGCCAAGTAACAGAGAAGGAGTACAAAGGAAAGAAAAAGATCCCAGAGAACATATACACATAAATCAGGTCCATGATAACACCCTCACCCTCTTAGAAGAGTATAAAAAGCTATTCTAAAATATAGCAATGGACTTACAACTTTGTTGCTTCTATTAGTTGAATTATTTTAAAGTAGCCTTACAATAATTAAAACCTACAGTTCCCTAGATATGTAATGAAAAACTCAAGTGACAAAAACTATATTTTGTTCTGTCCTGGAAATTTATGGTGACAGCATTTTTACTTCCAATGTAATATAGTCTGGTATTAAACTCTATAGATATTGAATACAAGTAATTAGTACTGCATAGAGTCCAATAATAGGAAAAGAAACAACACACATTATGAGGGTCAAGTTTCAGGAAGAAACATTAGCTGGGCTACTTTTATCGCTGGGAGCATCAGTCAGCTGGCAAAATTAAATATTTATGCCAGGCAATTCCACCCTGTGACCCAGCTAAAAACAAAGTTTAAATTTATCCATGCAAATTAATTGCAACCAATGATGAAACTGAAGAAACTCTTAATTGCAATTTCTCATCCACTGACAAACTGAGAATTAAAAAAAAGAGAGAGAGAGAAGGCTGCTTCATCACTTGAGCACTACATAAAAGACCTGAAAGCAAGGCCAAGTTTGATCCCAATGAAAATGAAAAATATTTTATATATGTAAAGTCTAACACTGTAACACCCAAATGTGCAAATATTTAAGACCTGGGTTACCCAGAGAAACTTAACTTGGGTCTTAGGCTAAATCTGTCTGCTCATTTGCCCAGGCAGGCAGCTTGTAGGCAAAGTCCTCACCCAGGAGTATGACCCAAGCACTAAGTGGGGTTCTAGACTCTTCAGTGATGGTCAAGTGCTAGTAGCAGTCCTGGCTCCATTCCTTGGATGTGCCTTCTGCAAGATGAAGTTGGTACTGGCTCCTTCCTCCACAACCCCCGCCCCCCCTCCCGCTCCATACACCTCCCACAGCTACCAAGGATCCCTCTTACATCTAAGGGCTTTGGAGGGTCAAAGGTCTCTTTCATTATCTGCTGCTGCCATAAGATGCCTACCATCTACTAGGTTATCTTGCACGAGAGGGTCTTGCTGTCTGAATACCACTGATTATGCCCAAAGCAGTCACATGTAGAACTCCCAAGACAGCCCTCCTGCGACCATCTGGATGGGCAGTTTGAAGAAAGCCTGCTGCCCGTCATGCCTTTCGCTGTTGGTTACAGCACTGTTCCTCAGCTCTCGGAGACCAGCCCAGGGGAACACAACAGGGGAACGAGTGGAAGATAACATGGCCAGAAATGAAGGAACTATGGAGCAGCAAAGGGGTGTGTGTTTGTGTATGAACTGAACCACACTCTGCACACCTTGGTGCAAACCAATGGTAAAAACAAAAATGACGACAAGAAAAGCTATGAGGAGAAAGATACACAGAAAGATATTCCTTTCCCATTCTTCCTGTCTAGTAGCTGAGTCTTTCAGACTTGGCTGGACAACTGCTGGATAGGAACGCAGAAAGACACCAGACGCACTGGCTGAAGCTGGGACTGGATCTGTCTTCACGCTGTATGCACTCACGGTCAAGGCACAGAGACTGTCTGGTAGCCGCATGGGCGGGGCTGCTTTACAGGAGCCGATTTCCATAAGCTCAGCCACCACAGGCGCTCTTACCTGTAGCTGGCAGGCCCCAGCAGGCACCAGGATTGGCTGTCATGCTTCTGCGATGGGCGGTGGAGGTGGGGAGTGGGTTGTGGTGGGGGGAGGACACCTTGCACCATCTTGAATCATAGCAGAGTACGCCTGCTCTGAAATGTAAGACGCTGCAGGGCGCCACCTGAAGGCGGGGTGAGAAGCACAGAACGGGGATCTGCGAAGCCTCTTTTAATTGAGGCCCCATTAATCTGGAGAGTTCCATGACTGTCTGTTTCAGTTAAGGGAAAGACTTGACATTAGAAACGGGGCCTTCTGGCCATTTCTCCCACATTGGGGTATTCTGATTTCAGATCATTGCAAAGTGAGGTGGTAAAGGTGCTAGGTTTTGTTTAACTGCTTTGCTGTTTCTATTCCCCGTCTCTCAAGGCAGTGTTTATAATGTTCCAGCTGTGGCAAAGCTCCAAATTTTATTCTAGGTCTGTATTGATCTTAGACGTAGAATTCAAGAATGGGACAGCTGTCACAGTGACATACACTAACATGTTTATCTGACCCTAAAAATAACATCACACTTCTGACCGCTGACCTGGGCTGTGTCTGAGTATGGTCTGGCTCTACGGTTGTGTGCCAGGTACCCTGCATCAAGTGAATGAGCTAAATCTGTGGTTTTGAGGGAAACATTTTAAAGCTCATGGTAAGATAAAAGCATTTTATCAAAAGTTATTATATTGACACAGGTGTGTTTCAGCGAAAAATATTTCCATTTTCTCAATCCCTTCTCATTATTACAAGGTACATGTGAGTGAGAAGAAAGAGCTTTGTGAAGAATTACGAGCCCTGGGAAAGCTTCTCTGGCTACAGTTCCTAGAGACCAGACACCTAGAACTCCAATGGAGGCTAACAAGATCTTTTGCAAGTTAAAGTTTTCCAAATTTTGTTTTTAGCAACAATGAAGAAGTCCTGAGTTGTCAACTTATGGATCATAAAAAAAAATATTTGAGGGGCTCCTGGGTGGCACAGCGGTTAAGCGTCTGCCTTCGGCTCAGGGCATGATCCCGGCGTTCTGGGATCGAGCCCCACATCAGGCTCCTCTGCTATGAGCCTGCTTCTTCCTCTCCCACTCCCCCTGCTTGTGTTCCCTCTCTCGCTGGCTGTCTCTATCTCTGTTGAATAAATGAATAAAATCTTTAAAATAAAATAAAAAAATTTAAAAAATTAAAAAATATATTTGATAATATATTGTTATCTGAATTTTGGTACACAGTTGGGAAAGGGTCAAAGAACTGAATGATATTGCTAGATGTTAAAAAAAAACCCAAAAACCCACCACTAAACTCCTACTCCCATCTGTCCATTAATATGAGCAAGGTTTCTTAATCCTTGAATCTATTAAAAAATAACAATCATTACTGAAAATCCTGTCACATTCTAGCAATAGGGGACATTCTCAGCTATCAAAACCTAACTACAAAAATCCATTTTATGAATAACATTTTAACTTTTATGTCAATATTTCCATAAATTTTGCAATGCTTATTTTGATCACTCTTATATTAATACTTATAAGAATAACTTGATGCAGAGAAACTTTTATTATTAAAATCTTATGGTCATAGGATGTATGCTGTCAAATTTTTATTTTTGTACGTATTTTTGTGATAGCAAAGTATGACAGGGTAATCAATAAAAGACCTTCAAAGATAAAAAAGTTAAGGATAATATTTCACAAGAAATATGGAATGGAAATATGAGTTACAGGAACAAATGGAACTATAAACTTTTCAAATTTTAAAGAACAGCTTGCTCTTGCACTCAAATCTCTATGGTATTTGGTTCCACTGGACATTTTTATACATAACATTTTCACTTTAAAAGGTCAGTTTTTATAAGGACATCAGAACTTTTTCATCTCTGATAATAATCCAATACTAATATTCTAGAACTTCAGCATATTTAGCAAACACAGAGTTGGCACCTGCAGAGCCATGAGCAGAACTGCCTACTCCACTTTTGTGCCTACATACCTCACTTGCCTCACCCTGGTGCTGGCCCTGGGTCCAAAAGTCACTAAGTATGAACACCCGTGACCCAACCTCTGGGTGAGTCCCACCGAGAAATCCTAAAGGGATGGGAGTGAAGAGGAGGAAGAAAATAGGGGAAGCACAGGACAATGGGATTATGAGATTAGAGTCCTTCAACAAAAGGACAATGGAAGTAAGGAAGATAGGTTTCAAACCACTAACCAGTATCAGTATTAATTCTGAGCTGGGAATCTGTTTTGTAAAAGCTTCAATCACAGAGAGATTTAGAATTGAATACCAGTTATGTAAAGTATTCATTTCATGTAGTCTAATCCACCATTTGGTAACATAATCCTGTTCAAAACAGACTGAAAGAAAAAAGGAAGGATGTCATTAGTTTTAGAAACCTAAGTCTTCATATTCTTTTTAGAAAGAAGCAAAGCAGAAGGTGTACGTATGTGGAAGTGGATGATGGGGTCAAAGCAAGCCTGGCTGGGGAAGGGGCTGCAGGGCACTGAGGCCCAGGATGGCGAATGTCTGGAGAAGATACTCGGACTCTCCTTCCTGATTAAGACAAATTATACCCAGACCATACCTGACAGATAGGCATCTCTCATGAGTTCATAAAAGCCAGGTACTTTGGTTTTTGTTTTAAAGATTTTTATTTTTACGTAATCTCTACACCCAAAGTGGGGCTTGAACTCACAACCCCAAGATCAAGAGCTGCAATGCTCCACCAACTGAGCCAGCCAGGCGCCCCAAAACCATGTCCTGTGAATAATGACACTATACCATAAAACTATATCATCATATGGGGCATTCTTTTTTTTAAAAAGTTGGGACTGGACCCCAGTTCAGTGTAGAACTGTGGATGCTCACACGCTCTACTCTTATCTCCTATGCTCCTCAACTTGACAGAGACATCATGAAAAGCTATGGTTTGATACCAGATATCCTCTGCTACTTTAAGACTTATTATTATAAAACTGAGAAACTGGGAATGTGAAGGTCTGGGGAAGAGTTGGCTGAAAGAAATGTACATGGCTTTTGTAACTGAGATCTACCCACAGAGAAAGGAATTCAAGTGTATGGATTAAGTGTAACTGAATCACAGAAATGCAATGCAGGATTTTTAAAAAATGCCTTCACTTTGCATTTCAGTGCACAAAAACTATGGATATTACATTTTTTAAGTTTTGGACTATTTTCTTTCGGAAGGCAGAAGGAGGCCGATGTTGGAGGAGCCAATACCAAAAATTACTTTTAAAATTTTATTCTAGCAGTGATATAGCATTTCTCTCTCAAGATACACTGTACTTTAAATCTCTATTATAGGCCAACACTTAGACCTTCTGATTGTTTCTATTGCCTATGAGAGGGGGATCCTATGACAGTGCCCAAAGAACAGTACTTCCAAACGCTAATTTCCTTGCAATCCACATTAATAAATGTTCCTCCAAGAATGGTTATCACATAAACTCAATGGAGAATATTTATTTACAAATAGTTCTGCACCTAAAACATAAAAGTAAGACCATTCTTCTAGGGAGATAGAGTATCTTTCAAAGTATGACAGGTAGGGTCCAACAGAACATTAGGTGCTGTCTTTTAAAAGAACGGTTATGCTCCATCTAGACACGATGCTTGCTTTAGACATAAACTAGACAACCGCTAGCCACTAGCCTGAACAAATGCGTGACCTCACCACTAAATCCGACCCTTGTGAGACAGGAGATGAGAGCAGACAGACTCGACCAAGACAAATACAGAAAACTGTATTTTCTATGATGTCCAAGAAGACTCAACCACATCTAAAGTTTGCACACCAATTTTGTTGACCAGACAGTCTTTGACAGATGTGGTATCAGTTCTACAGGGAGGGTGTCATTCATTAGAGACTGTGTAGTCAGTACAGTGAGCTGGAAGCAGCATTTATTTAGCATAATGGGAAATATCATTTGTTTTAATGATGAATATTCCTTTTGTGAAACTGGTTTTAATTTTAAATACACATACATATACTCCCATTTGCATACTAAATCATAAGGTAAATATGTTTACTAAGGGTTTGAGAAATACTGACTCTGCAGAATACAAATACTAATTTTTTTGTCTGGAAAATTCCAGAGACAGTAATATGTATAATTAACATCGTACTTGAGAATATATACATTTGGTTTGTCCTGATGAATCTTAATATAATCAAAATCGGATTAGAGGCAGGTGCTCTGATTCTCAAGTGGGATTAACTGCTGCTAATAATATTGAGCATTATGCTAAACCAGGGACTTCCTAGACCATTTACATAAGTTATATTACTTATCTCTCAATACACCTATTAGGTACAAATTAGTCTCCTAACTTTAAACAGGAGGAAACCCTATCCAGGTGGAAAGGTAGCTTCCCCGGGATCTCACAGACAGGAAGCAGCAAGGCTGGGATAAATCCCATCATTCGGCTGTACAGCTTAGCAGAATTACTCTCCGCATACTAGAATCAGAAAATACTTGTTTAAAGTTAATGTTTCTGGGAATAGCTTGTTGGAAGTCACACTGGGAAAATCTCAGATGAGATAACCCCATGTAGAAAACAGGGACATTAGAAAAGTGCCAAAGTGGGTACATCACAAGTTGCAAAGATTTCAAGCACCAGAATGAAAAGAAAGTGAATATACTTCTTGGTGCCGGGAAAGTTCTTGGAGGACTCCAGGATGCACGTTAAATTGCAAAATTACAAAAGGTAACGTCCAGGCATTTTCTTTAGCAGCTTAGGACTCGTGTGTTTAAAATTTTCATCATTCTAGTTGGTCAAAGGTCGTGCTCAAAGAATTAAGATAACTTTACTCAGAATTCTAGCCTAACTGATGTCAGGGTGGTACTGTGGACTACTGTTTTAAAGAGAATCTAAGGATTTATGGAATACTAAATTTTGCCCTCTGCTGTCCCCCCCCCCCCAAATCAACTCTACCTGCACAGCTAAGGAGAGACACATTCCAAGTAGCTAATACATCACACTTAAAATTCAAAGTACAAAACAACTAGTTCATACAAAGAAGCGTATGTGAAATTACTACCTTCTAGACATTTGGGCGAATCTGTGCTGAATTTACGGGGAAATACAATTGTGGTATGACGACGGGAAAAGACCATTTTCTTTTCCTATTTTTTAGAGTGAAAAATCACGTTAAAATCCTATTAAAATGGCATAAAGAGTGGTTCCAATTCTGTCAGGCAGACCTAAGACTTTTCGCAATTTCTGATTCTCACAAGTTGCCATCAACTTTGTTGTACATCACCTTTATCCCAACATGAAGATGCCCTTCCGAAGAATACGCAGGGACACATGCATGTGCTTAATGTTATATTATAAAAGTGAGAGTTAATTTACCATTCCAATACATTTTCTCAGGATGCTCCAGATGCTGAAATCATTTCTGGAAAACATAGGGGAAGGCAAGCTTGTTCTGAAAGAAGAAAAGAAAAATACACAGTTAATTTTAATGCCACTGACACTAAGGAAGGAAAAGCTGTTGCCATTAATATAAGCACCACAGGCATATGGGTATACAGACACCGTAAAAATGTGCTCGCTTGTGGACAGACAGGGTCTGTCTGGGGTTGTAACCCCGATCACTGCTATGTTGGTCTTTGAGAAGTGTCACAGCAGATCCACTGGCCCTATGTCTTTGGTGTTACTCTGATCCTAGTGATCCCAGCTCCTCCCCATTGGTGTCCAGCTGTCTGCACGACCTTAGAGGCCCGTGTTCCTTCCATTTGCTGGCACATTGAAGATAACTCCGTTGCTGGGTTCACGACACACCTACCCTGTCTTGATGTTTCATGTATTATTTTACTCTAGGGGCTAAATAATATAAACAAAATGCCATCACGGGGCTTAGGTTAAGGTTTTCAAGAAACTAAATGGAAAAATGCAAAAGAACTACAAAGCCAAAGCAAAATTTAGGCCCGTCATTATACATTAGTACTTCCCCAAAGACACTGACATTGAACAAAATTTAGCACCTACAGAATGAGCACTTTCAAAGCCTCTGTAGGGGTCTGGAGGTAGCCAGAAGGACGGTGGATGTCCATGTCAAAGGGTCTGTGGTCTGGATAAGCAGGCTGTCAGTACCTCAGGCATCCTGAAGCCAGGCCTGGCTGGCCAGAAGCCGACCCCACTTCCACAGATCACAATGATAGCACTACCAAGGGGAGCAGTGAGAGGTGCCCAGACCAGCTTTCTGAAACAGTTAAGATAATACATTCTTTTTGGTTATCTTAGGTTATGGCCAGGGATGCTAGCTTAGCAGCTGCCATTTAAGATATACCTTCAGTAACTAAAATACTGAAGAAAATAGTAAGCAAAATAATTATCTTCCAAAGAACTTTTACTCTGTAAACTAATTTGAATTATAGAAGTTAATACAGTTTTTAAATAAATAATAGTTTTAAATCCTCCATGGTAAAATTCTTCTGATATCTTTTTCTTTTTTAGAAACACACACTGCTCATTTGGCAGATCTGTCATCTAACCAGTCTGCTGGGTAAGTAGACACAGATGGTATTTAAATCACATTCTCCACAATCCAGGACTATGAATCTCTGTGACATGAACAAGGGAACCGAGGGACAGAATCCCTGCCGTTATCTACCATTTGCATGTACAATGCAGTTTTAGAGATGTGCACAGCTGACCCCTGAATGGCATGGGTTCGAACTGCACTAGTCTACTTATACGTGGGTTTTTATAAATACAGGACATTACCACAAATATATTTTCTCTTCCTTGTGATTTTCTAAACCATAGTTTCTTTTTAAGCTCACTTTATTGTAGGATATAGTCTATAGTACATATGACATACAAAATGTGTTAACTGATGGTTTATGTTATTGGTAAGGCTTCCAGTCCCCGGTACGCGGTTAGTAATTAAGTTTCTGAGGGGTCAAAAATTACACATGGGTTTTTGACTCCCTGGGAGGTATACTGTTCAGGGGTCAACTATATTTTCTATCTTTTGTCTATGAAAAAGTTAGCCAGAAATGGAACAGATGCTAGAAGCTTGAGCCTGAAAGCAGCTTTGTGAAGACGGAAAGAGGGTCTATAATTCCTCCCAACCAATGCTTACACTGAGTGTACAGGTATGTACTACTATTTGGATTAAAGGCAAGAATAAGAAAGATTCTGGAAGCAAGAAGACAAAAGACATCCAAGGCTTTTTTTTTTTTTTTTTTAATTTTTAATTTAGAAATCATTACAGGATTGCCAGCCAAGAATCCCACCTGGGACTATTCCACATTCATTTTTACCCATGTTTCTCTTTATGATGTTTTATGAAACTGCAGTAGGTACTCATTCATCTGGAGGCTGGATTATCTGCAACATTAGCTATTCTAGAACACAACCAGAAAGCAGAGGTAAAAAGGACTGTGAAAGGTAATGGGCCATCACAAAGCCCAGGTATTTTCTTGTGTAAGACACGCAGAAGCGAACTCCTTCAGATCACATCATGTTCAGTACGTTGATCAAAGCAGCAAGAGAAACACTGGCTTCAGGACAAGTATACAATGCGGAAGTTGTAGCACAGTAAAAGACCTCAGGGTTGTTGACTGTAATCTGAGTCAACAGCACGATGAGGCTGCCAAAAAGGCAGGTGCAATCTCAGAATGCCAAAAGGAGAACAGCAGCTAGAACATTCCTAAGGACAACTCTGCAATGATCAGACCAGAGCCAGGATTCAGCTCCATGTGCCACCTTTAAAAGGAACCTTAACGCTTCCACTCAGGAAGAATTATAGCAAAGGTGTCCAGAAAACATTTCTTCTAAGTGATAGATGAAGGCAATATACATTCCAGAAGAAACAAAAGAAACTGGAGGTCTGGGGAACAGTGGGCATGACAGAGGTCTTGGGGTATTAGAGGACAGGGCCAGGAGTAATAGCATCCCCACGCCTCCTCCCTCCCAACAAGAGCATTCCCTACACACCTTTGACTGCTTTGGTATTCTTCACAGCACTGATCAATACATGACATACTACTGTAGGCTCTTGAGTATTAACTGCATCCCCCAAAATGGTATGCAAGCTCCCCGAGAATTCATGCTTCATCCACTGCTTATCCCTGTTGCCTAGGACAGTGCCTAACACAAAGGAGGAGCATAAGTAATTGCTGAATGAACTTCAGAATGTATAAGGCCTATTAGCACGCATTAACTTTTTCATAAAGAATTTAGTTTAATCAGCTCTACTCAAGTGATTAGGACTAGAACCACTGGTAGAAGTTATAGGATGCTGATATAAAGGTCTGTCTTACAATTAATCTCCAAAATGATAAAGAAGACATTCTTATTAGGTAAAGTTTTCGAACAGAGGCTGAATCCCTTCTGTCATGGCCCAGAAAGGCATTCCTGCCTGAGGTGGGAAGCTGATCTAGAATAGCTAGGCCAGGGATATCACTAAACATCCTCTAGGGAACAAGACAGATCCCCACACAAAGAATTATCCAGCTCTAAATGCTAGTGGTGCCAAAGTTGAGAAACCTCCCACAGAAATATGAAAGCTTCACATACGAGTTTAAATTTTGCAGGGACTACATTAAAAAAGGAAAGAGAACAAGATACATTCATTTTAATAATATATTTTATTTGGGAATGATGTCAGCATCATGGTGCTGTGACTCATTCCTCTTCTCTCCCCTCTGATCTACAACTAATTGGACATACATATCCTGGAAGGGGGAAAGAGCCCACAGCGCCTCTGCACAGCATACCAGGATGCCCGAGAAATCCACCCATCTGTGTACCCTCAAGTGGGTGGACCAGACCGTGAAAGAGGTGGGGGAGCTGGCAGCGGCGGACAGTGACG
>NW_024424230.1:45507372-45572425 GCF_017311325.1 Ursus maritimus | reverse complement strand
TTTTATGAAACTGCAGTAGGTACTCATTCATCTGGAGGCTGGATTATCTGCAACATTAGCTATTCTAGAACACAACCAGAAAGCAGAGGTAAAAAGGACTGTGAAAGGTAATGGGCCATCACAAAGCCCAGGTATTTTCTTGTGTAAGACACGCAGAAGCGAACTCCTTCAGATCACATCATGTTCAGTACGTTGATCAAAGCAGCAAGAGAAACACTGGCTTCAGGACAAGTATACAATGCGGAAGTTGTAGCACAGTAAAAGACCTCAGGGTTGTTGACTGTAATCTGAGTCAACAGCACGATGAGGCTGCCAAAAAGGCAGGTGCAATCTCAGAATGCCAAAAGGAGAACAGCAGCTAGAACATTCCTAAGGACAACTCTGCAATGATCAGACCAGAGCCAGGATTCAGCTCCATGTGCCACCTTTAAAAGGAACCTTAACGCTTCCACTCAGGAAGAATTATAGCAAAGGTGTCCAGAAAACATTTCTTCTAAGTGATAGATGAAGGCAATATACATTCCAGAAGAAACAAAAGAAACTGGAGGTCTGGGGAACAGTGGGCATGACAGAGGTCTTGGGGTATTAGAGGACAGGGCCAGGAGTAATAGCATCCCCACGCCTCCTCCCTCCCAACAAGAGCATTCCCTACACACCTTTGACTGCTTTGGTATTCTTCACAGCACTGATCAATACATGACATACTACTGTAGGCTCTTGAGTATTAACTGCATCCCCCAAAATGGTATGCAAGCTCCCCGAGAATTCATGCTTCATCCACTGCTTATCCCTGTTGCCTAGGACAGTGCCTAACACAAAGGAGGAGCATAAGTAATTGCTGAATGAACTTCAGAATGTATAAGGCCTATTAGCACGCATTAACTTTTTCATAAAGAATTTAGTTTAATCAGCTCTACTCAAGTGATTAGGACTAGAACCACTGGTAGAAGTTATAGGATGCTGATATAAAGGTCTGTCTTACAATTAATCTCCAAAATGATAAAGAAGACATTCTTATTAGGTAAAGTTTTCGAACAGAGGCTGAATCCCTTCTGTCATGGCCCAGAAAGGCATTCCTGCCTGAGGTGGGAAGCTGATCTAGAATAGCTAGGCCAGGGATATCACTAAACATCCTCTAGGGAACAAGACAGATCCCCACACAAAGAATTATCCAGCTCTAAATGCTAGTGGTGCCAAAGTTGAGAAACCTCCCACAGAAATATGAAAGCTTCACATACGAGTTTAAATTTTGCAGGGACTACATTAAAAAAGGAAAGAGAACAAGATACATTCATTTTAATAATATATTTTATTTGGGAATGATGTCAGCATCATGGTGCTGTGACTCATTCCTCTTCTCTCCCCTCTGATCTACAACTAATTGGACATACATATCCTGGAAGGGGGAAAGAGCCCACAGCGCCTCTGCACAGCATACCAGGATGCCCGAGAAATCCACCCATCTGTGTACCCTCAAGTGGGTGGACCAGACCGTGAAAGAGGTGGGGGAGCTGGCAGCGGCGGACAGTGACGACAGCGAAGGCAGTGAAGGCCGCGGCTGGGCCCGCAGTGAGCCAGCACCGCCTTTCTGGCAGAGGAGGTGGGGGGGGGGGAAGGCAGCAAGTGGGGGGTCTGCCTGGCAACAGGTGCTGTAGTTGGAGGGACCAGGTTCCCTGAGAAGAGACTCCTATGGCTGGAGGGAGGGAAGGAAAGGGAAGTAGGCAGACAAAGAGAAATGAAGGAAAGCATCTCTTGCTCTCTGCCCCAAGAGGCAAGAGGCTGGCCCACAAACCTCTGGAAGTCTTCCTACTTGAAGATCCCCCTACCTGGCCATGGGTACACCCAAAGCCCCAGGTGCTAAGTACATACCTCCCTCCCCCTTGGCCACCACTCTTTGCTCTTTTTCATGCTCCCAATCCTTAGCAGGAAGTCAGCTCTGGTAACAAAACCAAAAAGTTATGCTATAGCCCCATCTTCTGGAAAACAAAAGGAAAACCCCCGTCTACCAACCTGTTGAACTGTTAGAATCAAAGTAAACAAAGCCTTCAAATGTGGAGGCAGGGGCACTTCTCATCAAGCACCATGAAAAATCACTGTAATACAGTATCATAAAAAGATAATGACAATTTTCCAGCAATGGAACCCAAAGACATGGAATATTGCAATCTAACTGATAATTTAAAATAGCAGTTATGATGAAATTCAATGAGCTATAAGAAAACTCCAAATGGCAATATGGTGAAACAGGAATAAAATTAATGAGAAGTGCTTTATCAGAGAGACTGAAATTCTAAAAAAGAAATAAATTCTGGAGCTGAAGAACTCAATAAATGAGATGAAAAATGCATTAGAATGTGCTGGAAACAGAGCAGATCATATGGAAGAGAGGATTAGCAAGCTTGAGGACAGAAATATAGAAATGATTCAGGTGGAAGAGATGGAAGATGTTTAAAAAGTGAAGACACTCTATGAGAACTATCTGACTCTATCAGAAATGCCAACAAGAGAATAACTGGTATCTCAGAAGGAAAGAGAGGGAGAAGGGAACAGAGAATGCATTTAAATAATAGCTGAAAACTTCCCAAACCTGGGGAAACAACTGGATATATATAAGTCCATGAAGCTAACAGAACACCTTATTGTTTCAAGGCAAAAAGACCTTCTCTAAGACACATCATATTAAAATTGTCAAAAGTCAATAATAGGGGTGCCTAGATGGCTCAGTTGGCTGGGTGTCTGCCTTCGGCTCAGGTCATGATCCCAAGGTCCTGGGAACGAGCCCTGCATCGGGCTCCCTGCTCCACCAGGAGCCTGCTTCTCCCTCTCCCTCTTCCTGCTGCTCCCCCTGCTTGTGTGTGCACTCGCTCTCTATCTCTCTCTGTCAAATAAATAAAACTTTTTAAAAAGTCAATAAGAAAGAAAGAATTTTAAAGGCACCCAGGGAAAAAAAATACAGTAACCTACAAAGGTCCCCCAGTAGGCTATTAGCAGAAACTCTACAGACCAGGAGAGAGAGGAATGACATTCAAAATACTGACAGATAACAACTGCCAACCAAGAATACTCTACCTGGCAAAGCTATCTTTTAGATATGAAAGAGAAACAAAGGCTTTTCCTGACAAACAGAAGCTAAAGGAGTTCACCACCACTAGACCTGCCCTAACAGAAATGTTGGAGGGAACTCTTCAATCGAAGAAACGAAAAGATTAAAGTACACAAAATTCAATCTGATTAACCAGGCAAGTAATAATATTGTAACTCTTTTTTAAGACTACTATATTAAACTCATTTTAGAGCATAAAGGAAAAGAGCGCTAAAAGTAACTATATGAGATCAAGCCCCACATCAAGCCCCACATGCTGGGCCAGGGAGGGGGATGTGTCTCAGATTCTCTCTCTGCCCCTCCCTGCAACCCCACACCCCCCGCTTGTGCATGTGCTCTCTAAAATAAATAAGTAGATCTTAACATACACACACACACACACACACACACACACACACACACAGAGCCAACTATGTGCTGCATAATAGGAGCTCTAAAGACACACACAGGCTCAACATGAAAGAATGGATGATGATACTGCAAGCCAAGAAAGAAGGAAAAAAGTTTGGTGTAACCATACTGTTATCAGGCAACACAGATTTCAAGCCAAAAAGGGTACTAAGAGACAAAGAAGGTCATTATATAATGATGGGGGGGGGCTCAATACATCAATAAGATAGGACAATCATAAATATATACAATCTGAACACATGAGCACTGAACATATATTAAGCAACTGATAACAGATCTTAAGGGTGGCTCTGTTGGTTAAACATCTGCCTTCAGCTCAGGTCATGATCTCATGCTTCTGGGACTGAGCCCTGTGTCAGGCTACCTGGTGGGTGGGCAGTCTGCTTCTCCCTCTCCTTCTGCCCCTCCCCCTGCTTGTGCGTGTGTGCTTGCTCTCGTGCTCTCATAAATAAAATCTTTAAAAAAAATAGATCTTAAGAAATTGAGAACAATACAGTAACCGTAGAGGAAATCAGTACCCAGTATCAGCAATGGATAGATTATCCAAAGAATGACGAGATCACACCACACATTAGGAGATGGACTTAACAGACATATACAGAGCGTTCTAATAGCAGAATGCACATTCTTCTCAACTGCACATGGAACATTCTCCAGGATAGATCATATGTTAGGTCACAAATCTTAGCACATTCAAGAAGACTGAAGTCACACCAACTATCTTCTCTGATCACGATGCATGAAATTAGTAATCAATAAGAGGAAGTCAGTAGATATTCAAATATGTGGATTAATAAGAGGAAGTGAGTAGATATTCAAATATGTGGAAACTAAACACTCTTCTAAACAACCAGTGCGTCAAAAAAGAAACTAAAAGGGAAATAAAAAATTATCTCAAAACTAATGCAAATGAAAACACAACATATCAAGTATTGTGGGATGCAACAAAGCAGTTCTGAGAGGAAAATTAATAGCAATAAATGCATTATGTTAAAAAACTAGATCTCAAATAAACAACCTAACTTTGCACCTCAAGAGAACTAGAAAAAGAACAAATTAAGCCCAAAATTAACAGAAGGAAGGGAATAGTAAGGATCAAATTATAAATAAATAAAATAGCAGAAAAACAACAGAAAGGATAAATGAAACTAAGATCTGGTTCTTCGAAAATATAAATAAAATTGACAAATCTTTAGCTAGACCAAGGAAAAAACCCCCTCAAAATTAGAAATGAAAAAAAGACATTACAACTGATACTATAGAAATACAGAGAATTATAAAAGACTACTATGAACAATTATATGCCAACAAATTATATAACCTAGAAGAAATAGATACATTTCTAGAACACATAACCTAACAACACTGTGAATCAAGAAGAAACAGAAATCTGAACAGACCAATAAGGAGGAAAGAGAGTGAGCCAGTAATTTAAAAAACTCCCAACACAGAGAACTCCAGGACCAGACAGTTTCACTGAAGAATCTACCAAACATTTAAAGGAGAATTAGCACCAACCGTAGGAAATATCAAGGAGGAAGGAACACTTCCAAATTCATTCTGTGAAGCTAGCATTACTTTGATACTAAAACCAGATAAGGACACCACAGGAAAACTATCAACCAATATCCCTGATGAATACGGATGCAAAAATTCTCAACAAAGTATTAGTAAACTGAATTGAAGAACACATTAAAAGATTATACACCATGACCAAGTAGGATTTATCCCTGGGATGCAGGTATAGTTCAACATACACAAATTAGTTAAGTGTAACATCAATAAAATGAAAGCTAAAAATCACAGGACCATCTCAGCAGATGCAGAAAAAGCATTTGACAAAATTCATCCTTTCATGATTAAAAACCCTTAACAGATTGGCTATGGAAGGAACACACCTCAACATAATAAAGGCGTATTTGACATACTCACAACTAACATCATACTCACTGAAAGGAAACTGAAAATGTTTCCTCTAAAGCCAGGAACAAGGCAAGGATGCCTACCCCCCCACCCATATTTAATACGATACCGGCAGCCCTAGCGGGAGCAGTTAAGGCAAGGCAAAGAAGGAAAAGGCGTCCCTTATGATGGTATGAAAGCGATAAGCATTCAGTAGAAACCATACCTCACATTTTGAATTCAGATCTTTCCCAGGCTAACAATATGTATGATACTCTCTCCTGATGCCAGGCAGTGGTAGCTGCAGCCCCCAGTCAGCTACAAGAGCACAAGGGTAAACAACCAATACACTTAGAACCATTTTGTACGCATACAACCATTCTGCTTTTCCCTTGCAGTACAGTATTCAATAAATTACAGGAGATAGTCAACACTTTTATTATAAAAATCAGGCTTTGTATTGAATGGTTTTGCCTAACTGTAGGCTAATGTAATATTATGAGCACGGTTAAGGTGGGCGAGGCTAAGCTATGATGCTGGGTAGGTTAGGTGTATTAAATGCATTTTCGACTTGCGATATTTTCAACTTATGATGGGTTTATCGGGATGTAACCCCATTATAAACTGAGGAAGATCAGTATAGAAAGCCCCAAAGAATCAGTAAACACACACACACACACTTACAAATGTTGCAATTAATCAACAATTTCAGTAAAGTGGCAGGATGCAAGATCAACAGACAGAAATCAATTATATTACTTTACACTAATGATGAAGCAACTGAAAAAGAAATAAAACCATCCTATTCACAGTAGCATCAAGAACAATAAAATACTTAAACTTAACCAAGGATGTGAAAAACCTGTACAACGAAAACTACAAAACTTTGCTGAAAAAAATCAAAGTCACCAACAAATGGCAAAACACCGATGTTCATGGATCAGAAGAATATTAGTATGCCCATACTATTCAAGGCAATCTACAGATTCAATGTAATCCCCATCTAAATATCAAAGACGTTCTTCACAGAAATAGAAGAAACAATCCTAAAATTTGTGTGGGACCACAAAACATCCTGGGTAGTCAAAGCAATACTAAGAAAAAAGAACAGAGCTAGAGGTATCATGCTTCTGGATTTCAAACTATATTGTAAAGCTATAGTAATAAAAAACAGTATGGTACTGGCACAAAAACAGACACACAGACCAATGGAACAGAACAGAAAGCCTGGGGTGCCTGGGTGGCTCAGACAATTAGGCGTCTGCCTCCGGCTCAGGTCACATCCCAGGGTTCTGGGATCAAGCCGCACACTGGGCTCCCCGCTCTGTGGGGAGGCTGCTTCTCCCTCTCTCTTGGTGCCTCCACTCTCCCTGCTTTTGCTCTGTCAAATAAATTTTTAAAATCTTAAAAAAAAAAAAAAAAAAAGAACAGAAAGCCATATGTGACAAGCTCAGAGCTAATATTAACACAGCTACCACAGTTAACATGTCTCTAAAAATGGACACATTGACTAACAGAACAGAATAGAAAGCCTACAGTTAAACCCGAGCATATCTGGTCAACTACTATTCAACAGGAAAGCCAAGAATAATCAACGGAGAAAGGACAGTCTCTTCAACAAATGGTGCTAAAAGCAAAACTGGAGATGCACATGCAGAACAGTTAAACTGGACCCCAATCTCCCACCACTCACAAAAATTAACTAGAAATGGATCAAAGACTTAACCATAAGACCTGGTACCATAACTCCTAGAAGAAAATATGGGGAAGCAGCTCATCAATACTAGTCTTGGCAATCATTTTGGGGGTGAGATGTCAAAATCACAAACAACAAAAGAAAACAACAACAACAACAAATGGGACTAACATCAAACTCAAAAGCTCTGCACAGCAAAAGAAACAAAATGAATAGACAACCTACAAAAGAAAAATTCTACAAATCATATACTAGATGAGTTAATGTCCAAAATATATAAAGAACTCAGTCAACTTAGTAACAAAAAAAGCAATCTGATTAAAAAATTGGCAGAACTAAATAGACATTTCTCCAAAGCCACAATGAGCTATCACCTCACACCTGCTAGAATGGCGATCATCAAGAAGACAAAAGACAACAGGTGCTGGTAAGAATGTGGTGAAAGGGAACCCTTATACATTGTTGGTGGGAATGTAAATTGGTCCAACCACTATGGAAAACAACACGGAAGTTCCTCAAAAAATAAAAAATAGATCTATCATATGATCCAGCAATTCCACTTCTGGGTATATACCCAAAGGAAATGAAAAGAGGATTTTGATAAGATACAGGCACTCCCATGTTTACTGCAGTTTTATTTACAAAGGCCAAGATGTAGAAACAACCCAAATGCCCATCAATGGATGAATGGATAAAAAAGATGTGGTACATATGCACAATGGAGGAATACTCAGTCACAAGAAAGGAAGATATCCTTTAATTCGCAACACAGATGGACTTTGAGTAGATTATGCTAAGTCAGAGAAAGACAAGTACTGTATGGTACCACTTATATACGGAATCTAAAAACACTAAACCTTTAACAAAGAGTAAAATGGTGGTTACTAGGGATTGGGGGGATAAAGGTGATGGTGTTTCAGGGTACAAACCTGCAATGAGTAGTAAATAAGCCGTAGAGATCTAATGGACAGAATAATGAATATACACAATATTGTACTATTAAAAATATATTGCATTTAAGTCAATATATCCAAAATATTTACATGTCGACATGTAATGAATATAAAAAATTGAGATGCTTTACATTTATTCCCATCTTAAGTCTTTAAAATCCAACGTGTATTTTACACTTAGAGCACATCTCAATTTAGCTCAATTTTCAACAGGTAAAGTGAAGTCTAACCTTACCAAAACAGTAAAATGGCAGTTAATGGAAAAATATCTTAGCTTCATTTTTACAATTGAAACTTATATTAATGAAGATTAAGACAAAAAACTCTGTGTCTCAATCACACTAGCCCCATTTCAAGGGCTCGAAAACCATAGGTGGCTAATGGCTACTACTGGACACACTAGATTTCTGTGATTGCTTCTGAAAACACAAAGATAGTACTGCTCTAAGCCTGTGGGAGGAACCAAAAATCATTCAGATATAGGAGTCTAAATCAATGAGAGTCTGTAATCTAATCATTAAGAAAATGGTAAATATTCTACAGTATTATTTAAAAAAGCAGAGGGAACAAAATTTTTTAATAATTAGGTAGCAGATTTAAAACTTTTTAAATGATTTATACTGAAAAGGATATGTTTCTATATTTAAAAATTTCACTACCCCCACCAGGACCCCCCCCCAAAAAAAAATCCCTATTGATATTGGATGAAGGAGGTATTACTCCAGGCAGAAGTAAGAACAGAGCAGAGTAGCTATCAGAATTTTCAGGCTAAAACCATAGATCGATTATTCTCTTCCCTTGGAGTTTGTCTGAGAGTCATTATATCCTGAATTCTATGCTTCCTTTTTTTCTTCACACAGACAGAAAACACCCTGTACCAGGGACTGAGAGCGATATGTCCTGGTTCTATTTTCAAGCATACAGATGACATTACGATGATCCACACAACAACACAATAAATGGTTTTGAGTGAAAAGTCCCACCACGGTTGTTTTATCTGTGTGATGCGATCGGCTCAGTGTGTTACCCGGCCATTATCCCCCCTACCCAGTGCTGTGGACAGACCCCAAACGGAACCAAATTCGTTCATGAGGTGTGACTAACAAATGCTGTGCTGGAATCCCCCTTATTCTGAAAATACAGTTGTTCAAGTTCAGGAGATCACTATCCCCCAGACCCCAGGTAGTTTTTGACGGCAGACACTACACGTGAGGCTAGCCTGACGCCGCCACTCAAACTCCCATGACCCGCACACCCCCTGAGGATCCACGTGCAGGACACCAGGCCCACCGCCTCCTGCTCCTGCTGCACGGGGAACTCTAGTAAACACAGAACACTCAGAGACAGACAGAGAAGGAGGGAGAGAGAGCTCGAGTGAGCAAGTGCACCAGCAGGGGCAGCTGCCGGCAGAGGGAGAAGCAGGCTCCCTGGCTCGATCCCAGGACCCCGGGATCATGACCTGAGTCTCCCAGGCACCCCAACTCACAGAGCCTCTTTGAAAAAAAGTAGAAAAAGATTATAAAATGAAGGCAGGAAAAATGAAGCTGAGGCTGGAAGGAGATGTGAGGTGTTCCAGGATTTCCGGGTTTGCTTCTTTCGTGAGCCCACGTGAGCCCCACAGGGCCTGTGCACGGGCATGCGTGTACTCTACTGAAACAGCATCATCCTTGGGCGCGGGCTCTTTTTCACAGAGTACGTAAAGAATCATGGGATGCGAACCAGGGCCACAAGCACACACTCTTGCCACAGCCCACTTGCACGACCTGGGACAGACCTCCAAGCCCAGACTGCGCAGCTGCACATCCAACCTTACGTGGCAGCTCGATCTGTACTGAGGATAGAGTGATGCCCGGGGCAGTTTGAGCCTCGTGGCAACCGAGTCTCAGTCTCTTACCTGTACATCAGTCTTCAAAACTTTAAAAAATTCTTTCTTTATAAAGTGCACACATATTAAGATAAAAACATTCATAGTCACTGGTGATATCATCTCCCCACTAAATTAGCTTCTCAATTTGTATGAGCTTTCTGGATTTTATAAACATTTTACTCACCACCTACATTGTAGAAAACTTCTTTCAAGTCTGTCACTGGTCTTCTGATTCTGTTTATAGTATAATTTGCCAAACCAAGTCCGGGGAGGCTATACACATTAGATCATAATCTACATTTGAAACTTAAATAGCTATCTATTTTCTCTATGGACAAGATAAAAAGACTTCACTCTATTAATAATCACTGCAGAAAAAAGGGTAAATTCCTTAATTCATAAAGTTTTGTAATCTTCTTAAATTTTCAGAAGTTCAAGTTCTATATCAAAACCAGCATAACCTACAACAAAGATTATCTCAAGCATTTACCTACCAAGTCAAACATAATGAGAAAAAAGTATGTGGTTCATTTTTCAAATCATAAAATAATATGTCATATGCCAACTGAAACAATCCATGGATAAACAAGCCAGTCATCTCTTCCCATCTCCAATACCAATATAACAGCCTAGAGGACTCCCTTCCATACTTTTCTCTTTGCACAAACACGCCCATACAAGTATATATTCTTTTACTGAAATATTACCCTACAGATCACAATGTTTTTCTCACTAAATATAATCAAGGACACCCCTCCGAGTTGATAGACATAAACAAGTGTATCTTTCTAATATCTTTACATACAGGTACACATGCACATATGTGTAACTTTGTATCAGCATCATATCATGCATGCTGCTTTCATTATTTTTTTTTAAGATTATTTATTGAGAGAGTGAGCCAGCGAGCGAGCCAGCGCAGGGGGAGGTTCAGAGGGAGAGAGGGAATTCCAAGCAGATTCCCCACTGAGACTGGAGCTGACATGACTTGATCTCACCACCCTGAGATCATGACCTGAGCCGAAATCAAGAGTCAGATGCTCAACCGACTGGGCCACCCAGGTGCCCCACTGGTTTTATTTTTAATGCAGTCCTTTCTCATTTTATTCTTACCTGATAAGTATTTTTCTATACTTTTGTATATTTTGTCAAATAGTCACAAAGAGAGCATGTGTGCGCACAATGGAGATTTCTGACTCTAAGATTCCAAACCAAAATACTAGTTATACACACTTGTCTATGGTTTGCTTTTCCCATTCCATGTTTTGTGGAAATTTATTCAAGTCAAATGGTAAACTAATCCTTTCAATGAGTGAATCATAATCCATGATGAGAATACCGTACAGGAAAATACACTTTGCCATTCTCCACAAAAGGCGTTCACTTTTTTCATTCTTTTGCCCCAAAATGCAGCAAAAACATCTTAATACATTGTCTTTCTTTTTAAATCTGATGTTTTCATTTCTATGGTACGCAGTACTAGACAGAAGATTACTGGGTCCGGAAGTGTACCTATTTTACATCTCCCCAGATGTTACCAGACTGCTTTCTGAAAGGGTTTTACTGACTTCACATTTTACCGCCGATCTATGAGAGCACTTTTCCTGAAATCTCCACCAGCATCAGCATCAACAAAGCGTTCTTACCCAAGTTTTCATCAGTCTATTAGAAAATCACACTGTATTGCTTTTTTTCTGACTAGTGAGTCAGAACATCTTTTCATGTTTAATGACCATTTGAATTTAAACATATGTAAACTGCCTATTTATATCATTTATACCACTGGGTTTTTTCTGTCAATTTTTAAAAATTTGTTGTATATAACAGGTATTAATCTTCTATCATGTAGACTGCAAAGAGAATCATTTGCAGGTTAAAGAAAAAAAAACTTGCACAAATATGTCTCTTATGGGTTTTTTAAAAAAAATAGCTTTTAGGTTTTGTGTCTTGATTTAAAAAGGCTTCCTTCACGCCAGAGTTTTCAATGATGTTTTAACTCTTTAAATGACAAAAAAAATATAGGTGTGTCTCAAGCCCCTATCTTCACATAAAAATAACTAGGGACCTTTAGGGTGAGCCCTTGCTTGTTCACTGCTGACCACCTGTGATGTAAGATCCCAGTGTCCTGTCCCCTGTGCCTTTTAAAATGAGGCCTGTGAAGTCACCCATGTCCCTCTCACAAGAATACACGAGCTCTCTCTCCAACGTTTCTCTCACCCACACTTCCAGGAATCTTAATAGTCTGCATTTTCATTTAGCTTCATTCTACCTTTCATCGTTTAAAAAGACCTTTGATCATTGATCTGTATGCCTCAGGGAGAACAGAAAAAGTTCAGGAGGGGTTTTTTTTTTTTTTTTTTTTTACAAGCAACATTTCACAAATGCTCTGACATCACAGTAGCACTGAGCTAACTCTAACTAGTTCTACCAAGACAAAGTGCTTGAGTACTAATACTAACATTGAGTGTTCACTCCATCTTAGATCCTGTGTTAACCACTTAACATGTACCACCGCAATCCTCAAGATAATGCTATAATTATTAAGCACTCCTTAAATAACTTATCCATGGTCACACATCTAATGAGTGGCAGAACCAGGATTCTTTAACTCCAGATCCTTAGTTATAGGTTTCGGAGCCCTGGCTGCCACCTGATTTGTACAAACTCCAACAAGTAACTACCTATTTCAAGCCTCAGTGTTTCCATTTAGAAATATATATGTAAATCCACAGACGTAAAAATTTCATATCATGGTAAGGTTCCAATGAGACAATGCATACACAGTAGAGTTTTTTAAATTTTTAGTCTAATTCATTGGTGGTTTGTAAACTCAATGCAATGTTTCATATAACCAGCATTTAAAAAAAAAAATGAAACAGACTACAACTAGCAAGGGTAGGTATTGTAAATGAAAATTCAGTTCCAAAAATACACAGATACACATTTATACACATACATTATGTGGTCAGAAATTTTTAAATAGGTATTTTTTTACTATTAGACTTTGTCAGTGACGTAGAACATTCATCCCAGTGCCTGGCAAGCAGAAACTGTCAACATAAAGTGGATACTGATGTTATTAATTACTTCAGGGGAAAACCATCTCATTTTTCTGAGTTGTTAAAGATTTAAAACTACTAATACTTTCTGGATGAATAATTTACTAATTACAATTTCAAAAGATGATCTAAAAAATGTTTATTGAACAATAGTCCTAACTATATAAAGTTTTGCACAGAGAAATAGCTAAGAAGTATATTGTTACCTTACAGAAAAGCAGACTGTGAAATGGTTCTGACACACGTAGCAAGGCTTTTACACACACAGGATAATGACTGGTTGAGCCAGTGGTCTCCCTTCTGACAGGATACCAGTGGGCTGAGGACATTTTTTAAAAAAATAAACGGACTCCTGTCTTCAGGCTAGAAGGTACTTCCTTTCACCAAGTACATTACTGGGGGAAGACTTGAAACATGGCTCCTCCATTCAGGTTTTTCTCAGTATCTACTTGGGGAATGATCTAGAACTCAAACATGCCGTTAGCAATGGGATTTTAAAAGCAGCTCTAACATTCAAATTTAAAACACTGAGGTAGGCTAGTGTTCCACAATCTGCTTAAATATCACAATTCTTTACTTTCCTTATCTGTATTTATCCATCATTTGTGTACATGTCCCCCACTCACTGAAGTGTAATCTCCCCAAGATTAGAGATTATGTCCTACTCTCCTCTGTATCCCTCACGGTACAGAGTATTTTGCATGTGCCACATGCTCAGTGTTTTAAAATAAATGGTTTTCCCTAACATCTCAAGTTAAAAATGGGCCAAAGAAAATCAGTGAAAAAATAAGAGATAAAGGATAAGTAGCAAGTGAGGTAAAAAGAACACCATCAAATTCTGAATCATAAATTTAAGTAGAATATTCATTTGGATAATGAGAAAAGCAAAATCTAATTCTTTTTTTTTTTTTTTTTTTAAAGATTTTATTTATTTATTTGACAGAGATAGAGACAGCCAGCGAGAGAGGGAACACAAGCAGGGGGAGCGGGAGAGGAAGAAGCAGGCTCATAGCTGAAGAGCCTGATGTGGGGCTCGATCCCGTAACGCCGGGATCACGCCCTGAGCCGAAGGCAGGCGCTTAACCGCTGTGCCACCCAGGCGCCCCGCAAAATCTAATTCTTACCTTCGATTCAAGATCAAATCAATGAACTAAATAAGAAAATAATTTCAAAGAGTGATTTTAATACATCTTTAATTATAATACTGAAAATGTGTATGTGCACATATATTTATTTTGAACTTTTGTGTGTATATCTGTTTGCCGAATGTACTTTCTGTCTCTTCTCAACTACCAGAATTCTTCTCCCCCACCCAAATCCTTTCTTCCCCAAGTCCCAATTTAAATATAGCTGACCTTTGAACAACACAGGGGTTAGGGATACTGACCTTCCCACGTAGTTTAAGATGTGTGTATAGCTTTTAACTCCCCCAAACTGAACTGTTAAGAGTCCACTACTGGACCAGAAGACTTATGGATAACACAAATAGTCTGATTAACACATATTTTGTATGTTATATATATTATATACTATATTATTACAATAAAGTCAGCTAGAGAAAAAAATATTAAGAGTATCATAAGGAAGAGAAAATACATTTATAGTACTGTACTGTATTGATTGAAAAAAATCCACATATAATTGGATCCACACAATTATTTGAATCTAATCATCTTTAATTTCTATTATATTACTGATGCTAACTAATCACCCAAACCGTAACAGTTTTCCAAAATAGGAAGTCACTGGAAATAAACTATAAAATTATATTCACAAAATTGAAGATTAGATTTTAAAACAATGTTACAGGAGTCAATCATGGCTGTAATAAAAAGTCATTTCATTCTCACAAATTATGGATAATCATACTTGAAACAGTCCATCTGGAATACAGCTCACAAATCTACTCTTTAAAAAAGGGTGAAAGGAAGTGATATCCAAAGAAGCCTCATCACATGGGTAAATGTATTCTCATCATTGGGTGAACATATTCTTACTTACAAGTCATGTGAAAGGTATCACGTTTCATTTTTGGAAATGTACTACTCCTCTCTACCCCTTAGCTCTTGGTTAGGACAAAGAACCATGGAAGGTACAACTCATTCTCTGTATCTGAAAGGATACATTTCTACACACATTCTTATTCACCTCTCCACTTACTTCTTGAGAACACGGAAGGCTCTTGCTACAGATTTATTTAAATTCTTTTTTTTTTTTTTAAGATTTTATTTATTTATTTGACAGTGAGTGAGCGAACACAAGCAGAGGGAGAGGGAGAAGTAGACTCCCCGCTGAGCCAGGAGCCCGATGCAGGGGTTGATCCCAGGACCCTGAGATCATGACCTGAGCTGAAACCAAGAGTGAACTGCTTAACCAACTATGCCACCCAGGTTCCTCATGACCATAACAGTTTGAAACTAGAAATCAATGATAAGAAGAAAAAACTGGAAAAAACACAAATGCATGAAGCGTAAACAACACGCTACTAAACAACCAAAAGTCAACAAAGAAGTCAAACAGGAAATCAAAAAAATTACTTTGAGACAAATAAAAATGGAAACATAACATTCCCAAATCTAGGACTACAGCATAAGCAGTTCTAAGAGGGAAGCTTATAGTGATGCAGGCCTACCTCAAAAAGAGATATATCAAATAATCTAACCTTACTCCTAAATGAACTTTAGGAAGAACAAAGCCCAAAGTTAGTATAAGCAAAAAAATAATAAACATCAGAATGGAATAAATAAAATAGAAACCAGGAAAAGAGAAAAGATCAATGAAAATAAGAGATGGTTCTTTGAAAAGATATAAACAAAATTAATAAACCTTCAGCCAGACTCATCAAGAAAAAAAGACTGTCTCCCAAAATAAAATCAGAAATGAAAGAGAAAAAATTACAGCACCACAGAAATGCAAAAGGTTGTAAAAGACTATAATGAACAATTATCTGCCAAGAAACTGAATACTCTAGAAGAAATGATTAAAAACTCCTAGAAACATACAATCTTCCAAGACTGAATCAGAAACAGAAAATCTGAACAAACAGGTTACTAGTAATAAAACTGAATTAGTAATCATACTCCCAACAGAAGTTCAGGACCAGATGAATTCACAGGTGAATCCTACAAAACATTTAAAGAAGAGTTAACACCTATCTTTCTCAAACTTTTCCAAAAAATGGAAGAGGAAGGAACATTTCCAAGTTTGTTCTATGAGGCCAGAAGTACCCTGATACCAAAACCAGACAAAGACACTACAAAAAAAAGAAAATTACAGGCCAATATCCCTGATAAACAAAGATGAAAAAGCTTCAACAAAGTATTAGCAAGGCAAATTCAACAATACATTAAAAGGGTTATACACCATGGTCAAGTGGGATTTACTACAGGGATGCAGGATGTTTCAATATCCACAAATCAATCAACGCGATACACCACATAAGCAAAATGAAGGGTAAAAATCATATGCTCATCTCAATAGACGCAGAAAAAGCATTTGACAAAATTCAACATCCATTTATGATAAAAACCCTCCACAAAGTGGTATACAGGAGTCGTACCTCAACATGATAAAAGCCATATATGACAAACCCACAGCTAACACCATATCCCATGGTGAAAAGCTGGAAGCTTTAAGATCAGAAAGAAGACAAATGCCCTTTCTTGCCACTTTCATTCAACACAGTACTGTGAGTCCTAGCCACAGCAATCAGACAAGAAAAAAAGTCATCCAGTTGATTAACGAAGAAGTAAAAGTCTCACTATCTGCAGATGACCTGTTACTACATAGAGAAAACCCTAAAGACTCTACCAAAAAACTACTAGAATTGATAAATTTAGTCAAGTTGCAGGGTACAAAATATACAGAAATCCGTCCTATTTGTATACTAATAATGAAGTAGCAGAAAGAGAAATTAAGAAAACAATTCCATTTATAATTGCATAAAAAAGAACAAAAATACCTAGGAATAAATTCAACCAATTTGGTGAAAGACTTGTGCTCTGAAAACTGTAAGATACTGACGAAGGAAACTGACAATGACACAAGTAAATGGAAAGATACTCCAAGTTCATAGACTGAAAAAATATTGTCAAAATGTCTGTAATACTCAAAGAAATCTATAGATTCGATGCAATCTCTATTAAAATACCAAAGACATGCTTCACAGAACTAGAACAAATAATCCTAAAATTTGCTTGGAACCACAAAAGACCCCAAAGAGCCAAAGAAATACTGAGAAAGAAGAATAAAGCTAGAGGTATCATGCTCCCTGATTTCAAAATATACCACAAAAGCTACAGTAATCAAAACACTACCATTCTGGCACAAAAGGACCCAAATCAGTGGAATAGAAAAGACAGCCCAGAAATAAACCATGCCTATAAAGGTCAATTAATCTACCATGAAGGAGGCAAGAACATACAATGGGGGGAAAAATCTTCTCAATAAATGGTGCCGGGAAAACTGAATAGGTACACACAAAAGAATAAACTGACCACTTTCTTACACCACATACAAAGACAAACTGGATTGAAGGCCTAAATATAAGACTGGAAACCATAAAACTCCTAGAAGAAAACATAGGTAAGTAAACTCTTGGACATCAGTCTTAGCAATATTTTTTTGGATAGGTCTCCTCAGGCTAGGGCAACAAAAGCAAAAATAAACTACTGGGACTACATCAAAATAAAAAGCTTTTGCAGAACAAAGGGAATGATCAATGAAATGAAAAGGCAACCTACTGTATGAAAGAAGATATCTGCAAATGATATATCTGGTAAGGGGTTAATATCCAAAATATATAAAGAACTTATATAATTCAACACTAAAGAAAGTCCAAACAAAAGTGGTCAGAAGACCTGAATAGATACTTATCCAAAGAAGACATACAGTTAACAGACACATGAAAAGATACTAAATCAACATCACTCATCACAAAAATGCAAATCAAAACCACAATTAGGTATCACCTCACACATGTCAGAATATTTACTTTAAAAAAGACTAGAAATGACAAGTGTTGGCAAGGATGTGGAGAACAGGGAACCTTCACACACTGTTGGCTGGTTGTAGCCACTATGGAGAAAGTATGGAGGTTCCTCAAGAAATTAAAAACAGTACTACCACGTGAGCCAGCAATTCACTTCTGGGTATTTTTCTGAAGAAGCCAAAACATGAATTCAAAGATATATGCACCCCTATGTTCATTGCAGCATCATTACAATAGCCAAGATATGAAAGCAACAAAAGCGTCCACTGATAGATGAATGGATAAAGAAGATGTGGTATATATACGATGGAATATTAGTCATAAAAAAGAATGGGATCTTACTGTTTGTGACAATGTGGATGGGCCTAGAGCATATTATGCTAAGTGAAAGGAGTCAGAGAAAGAAATACCATATGATTTCACTTAAATGAACAAACAAAACAGAAACAGAGTCATGAATATGCAGAACAAACTGGTGGTTCCAGAGAAGAAGGAGGTGGGGAGGGTGGGCAAAATAGGGGAAGATGATTAAGAGGTACACACTTCCAATTGAAAAAATAATTCACAGGAATGAAAAGTAGCATAAGGAATACAATCAATAATACTGTAATAATGTTGTGTGGTGATGGTAACTACACTTATTGTGGTGAGCACTGTGTAATGTACAGAAATGTTGAATCACTGTTGTCCACCTAAGACTAATATTGTATGTCAACCATACTTCAATAAAAATTTTTAAAAATTATCAAGTGAAAATAAAAACCCTACAAACATTCATTTCACAAATATTCATTGAATTCCAACTACTATGAGTGGTTTTTTTTTTTAATGATTTTTTATTATATTATGTTAGTCACCATACAGTACATCCCGGTTTCCGATGTAAGGCTCGATGATTCATTAGTTGTGTATAACACCCAGTGCACCATGCAATACGTGCCCTCCTTACTACCCATCACCAGCCTATCCCATTCCCCCATCCCCCTCCCCTCTGAGGCCCTCAGTTTGTTTCTCATAGTATGAGTGGTTTTGATAACAGGAGGCAGGATCAATAAAATATTCAAGAATGTATATAGTTGAGATACTTCTGTTTCAAAATGTCATATTCTGGGGGCTCCTGGGTAGCTCAGTGGGTTAAGCATCTGACTCTTGATTTCAGCTCAGGCCATGATCTCAGGGTTGTGAGATCAAGCCCCAAGTCAGGCTCTGTGCTAGGCGTGGAACCTGTTTAAGATTCTCTCCATCCCTCTCCTTCTGCCCCTCCCCTCACCCTTTTTTTCTCTCTCTCTCTCCCCCCCCCTTAAGGAAAAAAAAAACCCGAAAACACAAGAACAATTTCATTTTCTGGATTTTGCTTTAGAACTTGTCACTTCTTCATCTAAATAGTTTTAGAGATTTGAAATCATTAAGATATTTGAAACCAATATTAAATCTTATTTTAATAAGGTAAAACTAAAAATTTCCAACCACAATTCACCTATAAGAGTTTACCTGACTGCCTAAAAAATGGATATGGTTTTTCATATTATCTTAACATTTAAATCTGGGAGTAAAACTAGTTTCTTTGGCCATTCAACTCAAAGAATTTCAGCTTAAATTGCTTCAATCTGGTCTTATCATTATGAAAATTATACTGTCATACAATTAGAAAAAATAAGGTTTGCCCTCCAGAGTTGCTAAGATTTATTTCCACAGTCTTAAAAAAAACTGTTATTCCTTCGTTCTTAGTCATGTAACATTAATTAAAACTGCAGTTGTAATACATGTGGAGGCTTAAGACCTTTGGGGGAAAAAAGGTCTTTGAAAGCATCTTATATACGAAATATTTTATAAGCTAATATATTGAAATCAACATAATTAAAATACCTAAAATTTACCTACAAAGGGCAGTTAAATCCCCAAATCTACCTATTTTCATTTTAATAAAAGTGAGGTTCGACAGGTCTTAAAAAATACAGCACATCACTTACAACTCTTTTCTTGCATGACTGATATGGTAATGTACCTTCTACCAACTTCCAGGTTTGAATTCAGACAACATAGGAGCTGCAAGTTCTCTCTGCATAACTAGAATGCCATTCTGAAGCCGATTATCAGCCCGTGCCATGACTTTGGGCTGAGTCAGACACAAAGGTGATGGGGTTAGATGACAGCTGGCTATTTAACCTGCTCTGAGACATCTTCAACTAAAATTAGCCTAGAGTCTTGGAAGCAAGTTGGTACAAGTCTAAGAGTCATATGCCTTTCTAATTATTGCACAGCTTTTAAAAAATCTAACAACCTGGTTTCTTATTTTAAGCTTACTGGGATAATTTCATGTAATTATTGAATATTACTATTTGGTTTTGCTGTATATTTTTCTAACTTGAGATTTTTCTTTTTTGATCTTTTAAATTAGAAAATATCTATGATTAATAAATCTTAATAAATCTGGCTCTGCATAGCAAAGAGGTTAGGTGGTTATATTTGTTTTACAAAAGGTTTTACTTATTTTGATTTTAGTAAGTCAAAATTGCACATTCAGAATTTCAAACTATTTTCATACTGGCTTTCTAAAACTTAGGATTCATTGAGCAATTTAGTAACATAGTAAGTGTACTTCCTACTCCTGTTAATTTATCACCATTACTGGAATAACAGGAGAGCCTAGAAAACCATCACATTTCTAAGCCAAAGCAGACTGATAAGAACATATAGTAGTCCCTTTTATTCCTGGTTTCGCTTCACTGTCTGGAAACAGAGATCCTCCTTCTGCTTTATTGTCACAAAGTCACCTTATGCTATGTCACAATGCCTAAGTCCTTCACCTCACCTCATCATGTAGGCATTTTATCATCTCACATCATCACGAGAAGGGTGAATACAGTATAGTAAGATATCTTGACCCAAAGAATACATTCACATAGCTTTTATTACAGTATACTGTTATAATTTTCTACTATTGTTTATCTTTTACTGTGCCTAATTTATAAATTAAACTTTATCATAGGTGTGTATGTATAGGAAAAAACAGTGTATATAGGGTTTAGTACTATCTGTGCTTTCAGGCATCCACTGGGGGTCTTAGAAGGTACCCCTGGCAGAAAAGGGGGACTACTGTACCTATGAACTAGCCTTTCAGTTTAGAAAGAAGATGTCCTTTTGGGCAGCTGCACCCCTCACTTTAGGCCAACTTCACGGTGCTCAGCATTATTTGAGAGGAAGGTAGGGCAGAAAAACAGACCTTCGCCTAGGGACAGGGAGCTCACCCTTATCTCTAAGAGTAACTAGATTTCATGCAATGGGTGCTAGAACAGATGTGAAGTAACTGAAATGAAGCCAAGTGAGTAGATCGTGGTAAGGCCGTTTTGACCTAAAGGAAGTGGTTTTAAGGACACGGAAACTGATGAAATGCATGGTGTGTATGGCACAGAAAAGAGCCAGTGATCTTCCTCCCTGTCTCACACGAAGGCTTACTTACCTAAGCCTCACAGTGTGTACAGCTAAGGAGCAGAAAGGCATCAAGATGGTGAGCAGAATCTTCTACTAATACCTCCCCACATTCCAGAAAGGATCTGAGGCTGTTTTATTGCTAGCAATTTCATTGGCAGGGGAGGGAAAAGAAGACTTTTCTGACTATATCAGAATTTTCTTGAAAAAAAAAAACAAAAGATTTTCTTGACTCTATACGAAGAAATGTCCTGTTTTGGAACTTGAATATGTTCCAGCTGGACAGGCAGTGCAAGGTCTGGTGAGACCCTGGAGCAGATCTGAGTGCTCGATGGCCACCGCTGATCCTTGAATGCAACTCCAGAGCAAGACTGTGTTTAATGGGCTGTATGTTACCCAAACATTGAAGACAAGGGCTTTGGATCCCTGAAACAAGAGTCTGGGGACTATGCAAAAAATAGTTAACAAGAGAAGACACAAAGAGAAGCAGAGATGGACTGAATGATAGCAGTGCCAATACCACTCTTGCCTCTTTCCTTGGCTCTGGACCTTTTAGGCTTATTTCCCTTTAAACCACACCTACTCTTTCAGAATGAACGTTAACAATTTGTTTGTAATCTGCTTTAGCCAGTTCAACAGCCTGATTTAACTTCCTTTTTTAATGATCTGAGATGCTTCTGACTGCTTACCATCAAGACGGATAGAATTTCTAGGGAGAGTTGAATTTCTAGTTCCTTCCTGCTCTGTGACACGTAATACCTCCATGGTGATATCCAACGTGTATGTTAGTTTCCCTTCAGTTTCCTTTCTGACTGCTTTGGGCACAGTGAAATACCTGTACTACAAAGGACAGCGTTCTTCCTCTTTCCTAGGAAGGTTTCTTCTGCTAAGAAAGACTACACAGTGTCCTAAAACACACAGTCAGATCCAAGTAGTGTACCTGGCCTTCTGAGATTTTCTTGTTCTTTCTGATAGAATATGTCAATCATATACTGAAGGAAAATAGCCCAAAAGCTTGGTTTTCACTAAGAGAACGCATAATTACTGAGGAAAAACAAGTAATTTGCATAAAAACACACCTGTAATTATTCCTGAATCCTTTGGATTAGTCTACCTTGGTAGGAAGTTGGTGGATAATGGAGATTATAGGAAAATAAAATGATTTTCCCCCTTTAGGAGTATTTAAGAACATATACCAGATCTGTTTAAAATTGGCAGAACTTTCAATACACTCATGTGCTCCTTTGTACGCTCATGTTAATACAAGTGGAAGCTTAAAAAGGCCCAGAGACTAGTTGCATGTCCACTTTAATTTGTAATACTGCCCAGCATTGAGCCAACAGCAGATGCATGCTTAATAAAGGCTTTGGAACTATGTTGTTAATTCACAGTAAATTATCACATAAAAGAAACAACTGAATTAAAGACTGGGACAAATTATCTTAAATTTAAGCATATGAAGCCTTTGTCTAGGTATATAAATCTTTGTTATTCTAAATATCTGTGAAGATTCTAAATTTTAAGAAAAGCACAAAGGCACTAAAATCAGAAAACCTGGTTGAATGCAGGCCCTATCATTTATTGGCTAAGGGATTTGGGGCAAGTTAACCTTTCTGTGATTGAATTTCTTCATTTGTAAAATTGAGGATATAATACCTGCCCTTCCTATAACTGAAAGATATTTTGAGAATCAGAAGCTATGGAGTTTGTGAAAGTACATTATATCTATCAATTTATAATCCAAATGAAAAGTGCAGACATTAATAGTATGCACAATACCGCAAACAGCCCTGGGTTGGAATACATTTGGAAGACAGCAGCTTTAGAAACAGACAGACCTAGGTTCTAGCCACCCTCTACCGGACTGTACTTTTGTAGGGCATTGCCCATTTTAGAGATGAAGCAGCTGACGTGTGCACAGATTAAATGCTTACTAAAGCCAGAGAGCTGTACTAAGTCACAGAGCCAGAACGACAGCCCATTAAGCTGATGGTTCTCAATCACCTTATGATCATGTTACACTTTCACCTACTAGAGTCTGTGGCAATGTACTTAAGATATTAAGAGACCAAAAACGCCAAAGTACAAAAGCAAAACAATACTGTGGAGAATCTATGGTTATTAACTATCTACTATGGTTCACCCACAGAAGTCTGTTTTGCTGAGAATGGTCAACGGCCTCAAATGGGCTCTTAAGGTCCAGCAAGGACACTATTTTACATCGGCATTGGTTTAACGTCATGCTCTCTCTCTCCCACCTCCTCCTAAAAGCTGGCTGTACTCTGTTGTACCACATTATCAGATTATCTTATTCCATCATAACAGGATGCATTCCTGGTTACAGTTATTTACATTTTCCACATTTGTCAGATGCAGCGGCACAATGCTTCCCCGTTAAGAGCCAGGATGTGTAATGAACGGGAGTCACTGCTGCATTAACAAGGAACTGGCTTTCAGAATACTTACAACGGCAACGTGGAATGACATCCTAAGGTTTCAAATCCTGCCTCAACATGGTGTTATAGCAACATGACTCAACAGCAGATTATACTGCACGATTAGGATATATTGCATTTTATGCAGTCAATAGGTTTTGAGAGAGTTGGGGTTTTTTGAGATTTTATTTATTTGTCAGAGAGAGAGAGAGGGAGTGCATAAGCAGGGGGAGTAGCAGACAGAGGGAGAAGCAGGCTCCCTGCTGAGCAAGGAGCACGATGTGGGAATCAATCCCAGGATCCTGGGATCATGACCTGAGCCGAAGGCAGACACTTAACTGATTGAACCACCCAGGCATCCCAGAAAATTTTGTATAAAAACCAAATTTTTCTGAAGATTTAAAGGCACAAAGCAATAAATTGTTAAAGGAACTCTTTGTTTTTAAAACAATCACTTCTCAATTTTATTTACCTTGGAAATCCTTATTATTATATATGGTGTTTTCTGAAAGAAGAATATTGTTCCTGAGCTAATAAGCAAAGCAAACAATACTGAAAAACTCTGTCCCCAGAGGCAGTTTTCTCCTTTAGGCAAAATTTAGATTAGCACAGCTCCAATGGGAAGGAGATACTTCAATGTATTTGTAAAAACCAAATCCCATATGCCATCGGAAGTCAAGATGCCCAGTATATGAATTACTGGAATTAAGAAATGCACTGGGTAAGTAGAAAAAGGCAGGGCATTAAAAGACTAAGTTACCCTGAAAGATATTTCCTAGGCATTCAAAACCCTGTGTTCATCCGGAGGGTGTATGTTCAAATAGAGCAAGATGCCAAGCATGAATGTCCATTCTATTAAATATTTAACTTCTTCCCTTTGATATTCTGAGGATTTTAAGTGTATATAAAGCAAACTTGAAATAGAAATTGGATATTTACCTAGGAGATTCAAAAAGCCTAGGGATCAAAAGGAGAAGTAATGAGACCTCTGTATGGGGAAAGTAATCTCCAGGGACCAAGGAATGAATAACAGAGCTTTAAGCCTCCAGTCACCTCTTGTTTACACTTCTGACAATCTAAGTTTACAACCAGCTTTGTGGAGACCAGGCACGCCTTTCTACTGGCAACAGAAAGAAAAGCCATGTTTCAACTATATCATTATAAAACATAATGGAAATCAACCACAGAAGACGTTAAATGTGGGGACGATTTTTCTTATTTCACATTTACTAAAGGTAACAATGTTATTCCAAGATCGACACTTTCATTTCAGCTACCTCTTCCCCAAATTTCAGTCTAAAGGACAATTTAAACTTCTAAAACTCATCCAAAGACCTTTTAAGTTAAAAGAAACAAAACAATTCCATTTACCTGTTTTTGCCGAGGGTTTATCAGTTTTCTACTTTTAATAGTACCTGACATTTAATTAGACAAAATCATTATGAGTGCTTTACATAGATTTTCTCTTCAATTATCATAAGCCAATAAGGTAGTCCCTATTATTACATCCATTTACAGATGAGAAAGTTAGAGTTTCAAAAAAATTATCACTTGCTGAGGTCAGAAAAGTGATAGATATGGGATTCAAACCCAGGTAGCTCTTAATAACTACATTGTTCTAAGTCACTTACATATTTTTTTCAAAGAGCATGTATACATATGTGTGTAAAATTCAGAAACAAAAGTAGGATTAACCGTGTCATTTATTAAAGTGTTTTAGTAAATGTATTTTCCACTATGTGTTAAGAACTAAAAATTCTAAGAATTGTTTCCTGTTGGCAAACCCGGAAAAAAATATTTTCAGCCCATGTTACATTTCAAAGTTAGTTTCTCCAATGATACTATAGAGCACTGAAAATTGGTGAGTTTAGCTTTCCTATAGAAAAATGGGCAAAGCATATGAACAATTCACAGAAAAAGAAATACAAATAGACCTTAAATACACAAAAAGATGCTAAACCTCCCTCCGTTCAGAAATGGACAGTCTGGGGCGCCTGGGTGGCACAGTGGTTAAGCGTCTGCCTTCGGCTCAGGGCGTGATCCCGGCGTTATGGGATCGAGCCCCACATCAGGCTCCTCCGCTATGAGCCTGCTTCTTCCTCTCCCACTCCCCCTGCTTGTGTTCCCTCTCTTGCTGGCTGTCTCTATCTCTGTCGAATAAAAAAAAAAAAAAAAAAAAGAAATGGACAGTCTATAGGAACAAGGACTTTGTTCATTTTTGTAACCTCAGCATCTTAAATAGAAGAGGGGCAATTATTCAACAAAACATATTTGTTGAATAACTATATAGATATATATAGATAGATACACACACAGCAGGTTCAAGAACTGTATGTATGCATTTTCTATCACTTGTATGAAGAAGCAATATTAAATGCAATCCTAATTATTGCATTTGGAGAAAGGAAGGGGCAGGGCTAACTTAAAAAATGAGAGCTAAAATTTGTGAAACATGCCCTATTACATTCCTGAACTTTAAAGCACATGCATGTATCACCAATTTAAAATGTAAAGAGAATCATCTCAACTCAAAATATGCACGTGTAGGCACACGCACATATGTAATTTTTAAGTGTTGTAGAAAAATAACCCAACTGATTAATATCAAGGAATGTGAGACCAAAAGAATTGGAATTAGCATATGTTGAGTGGGAAAAAAAGTGAAGTTGTACAGTATCTTTCATAATTAAAAAATGAATATGAATATATCTTAACACTGCTTATATTAAAAACAAATTAATTAGGAGGTTGTAATAATGATTACATTTAGGGGGACGAGGAAAACAACAGTGAGGGGATAAGAATGGAAACTAGGTTTTTCTAAACATATTTTGTTTTTTATTTTTGACTTTGAAATCATGTAAATATTTCACTTAACTCTAAAAAACCTAAGTCAAAAGGGAATCTCTAAAAAGCATATGAAACAAATGAACCTATCTGTGTAACAAGTTAGTAGTTTAACCACGCAAAAGTGACCTTCAAACACAACGCTGACTGTACATTCCAGAAGGAATATATTAAAAAGAACTAAAATGAACTCTGAAATTCTTTTCAGCAGCCGTGTTAGTACAGTATTTCTATGTGAGTATATGTGTGTGAAATTAACATATTAAAGCAAATAGGAAATTATATAAATGTCATTAGGAACCATAAATTGCGGGGCACCTGGGTGGCTCAGCCATTAAGTGCCTGCCTTCGGCTCAGGTCAGGATCCCAGGGTCCTGGGATCAAGCCCCCCATCGGGCTCCCTGCTCAGCAGGAAGCCTGCTTCCCTCTCTCACACTCCCCTTGCTTGTGTTTCCTCTTTCGCTGTCTCTGTCAAGTAAATAAATAAAATCTTAAAAAAAAAAAAAAAAGGAACCATAAATTGCAAATAAAATCAAAGGAATTAGAAGGAACACCCTAGAATCCAAAATTTTAACTGTGAGTATATTGGTATGAACTCATGAAGCACTTTTCCTTGCAAGGGGCAGGGGCTCACCTCTCTCCAATGAAAAAGACTGAGAACTGTGGCCAACCCAGTAGTACAGAACATTCTTACTACAGGAATTGTTACAGCTAAATATTATTTCCTGCTAAAATGAAATGTGGCTCCTTAGAGAAAAAGCCAACTCTAGATCTGGGGCAGGAAGCATACCAGATAAACCTGAAACATCTCTTTGTATCAGAAAGCAAAGCAGCTTTCAGGGGCAACCGAATTACTGTATTAAAGTTATACCTAAAAAAAAAAAAATTATAACTAACTGGGGTCCTGTCAGAAGGACACAGAGGGGCTCCCTCTGGCCAAAGATGGGAAAAATAACCATAAGAGGTTTATGCAACCCAAACCATATTTTCATGTATCACCTCTGGACGATGTTAGGGAACCAACATATTCTGAAAAGAGATAATGGGAAGTTTTTTCTTTACTAAACGGTTCTACCTAAGTAGAAGGAATGACAGAAATGTAATACGACCATTTTGCAGACCCGAATAAAACAAGGATGTAGATACTGATCAACGGTGGCTGCTAAAATCATTAGGTTCAAGGCTGTTGGACAACTTTATCATGGATGTGTCAGACTGACAATGCCTGACACCCCAGGAAATCAATCTCCATGTTATAAAAAGGAAAACCAGACAGCGTGTGCTCCCAAAGGACATAACAGCAGATACACCTATGAAGTGCTTTGTGCCAAACAACTCAAACCTGGATCTGGCTGAGCCTCTACACCCAACCATCTGTTGATAGGCAATTCAGGAGTAAAAGAATACATTAAGTGACACCATGGGAATGCAACCAGCAATATCCAGATTGTGGGTTACTCTCAGGACAAATGACCAGGTTTCATCCATAAATAACTGGCAAGAAAAAGATGAGGAAGAAGAGAAGAAATCTAGAGATTAAAAGAGACTGAAGAGACATATAAACCAAATGCAGTATTGTAGACCTTCTGGATTTTTATTATTAAGTGACATTTTAGATCTAACGACTAAGTGGCATTTATGAGACAACCAGGAAAAAATGAATACTGTTTGATGATAATTAAAGACACTGGTTTCTTCAGGTATCATAATGGCACTGTGGTTTTAGAAAATAAGAGTCCCAATGTTTTAAAGATTCACATTAAATTAAAGATGAAACTATATTTTGGATTTGATATCATTTTAAAGATAATTTCTTAAATTATAGGAGGTGGGGGGGGTCTGGAGATGAAACAAAGTGGGGCACATGATAGATGCCAAAGATGAATGATGGGTATGAGGGGTTCATTATATGATTCTACTTGTATATGGGTTTGAAAACTCCCATAATAGTTTCTAAAATGGGATTTTGCGCCGGAAAATGTATTCTTTACTCTTCTTCATATCCAAGGCAAACAACACAAATCATTAGCTATTTGTTATTTTGCTCACTCAAGCCTAGCTTTGCAGATTATGGCTGCCCTAGAAAACCACTCTCATCTGCCCACAAAAAATCAATGATCTAGAATAGATTTGAATGAGCCCTTGGAGTCGGGTTAAAGTGTATCTCATTATCATTTGCTTACAGATGCTACAACTGGAAAGATTGTTTTTCCGACAGTGTTTTAAAGAGCCCCAAGCCCAAAAGAGGTGTTTTAGGGGTGGGGGCAAGATAAGGAGGTGGTCCTGTGGACCTCAGCACCTGCTTTTAAAAGAGCAACTCCTCTATCTGCTTTTTAAACTAGGGCTGAAAGAGGTGAATTCTGTGAAAAGAGGTCTCAGCTTTCCTAGAGTAATTTCTGGCAATTTCGGGAAGGTAATTATCACAAATGTAGACCCCTACTGGTCTTTGCCTTTTCCTTTCTAATATATCCCAAGTGACTCCCTGGCCTAACAGTTTGTTAGTTCTAGATAAGCTTTTTGCATTTGAACACTTTTTGTTGGGTGCCTAGCTCCCACCTGCCAAGTTCTTACTGGTCCAGGAATCCCGGAATCTGTTTTGTTGGAAAGGTGGGTGTCACATGTAGTCAGAGTGGCCTGTGGGCATCCAACCTGCCGATCTGTCCCACGGGTCCGCTCTCCGCTGCCGCCCAACCCTGATAGCCAGCTGCAGCTCCAGGACTGCCAGGTCCGCCTCCCACGCACTCAGAGGTACCCTGGCCCAAATTCTGCGTCTCTTAGAGGGTCAAGCATCCTCCTTCTCTACCGCTTCTCCTGGAGCTTCTCACTCTTCTCCGTCTCTAGTGCTCTGCTCTCCCAGGCTGCTGAGACAGGCTTGTGTCCAGATTGCTGAAAAGGGAGGCCCCACAGTAGCTGTGCGCTTTAGCGATACTATCTTTTAAATTTTCTATTTAGAAAAAAAACTACAGCCCTCTACTTTCCAGAGTAAATTAGTACTCTAGGACAAAGAGAAGGCTGAGAGTGTAGATTCACCATGTCATTGGAGCTGCTGGTCCCATCGGCCCACAGGCCCGATCACAGATCTGGGTAGTTCTGGGTAGGCTCTTGCTCATTCTTCCACAATTCTTGGGTCTTTTGAAAATCAGAGGTGTATCTGGACTCCTGCTAATGTGACCCTGATCACTACATGACAATAGGGAGTTACCCCAAACATTTCCTGACAGACAAGAGTATTTTTTTTTCTGTGCAGGGCACCAGAGGACATCTGGGGTGGGAGGTGACTTGTTACTAACTCTGTGCCCTGAACTAATCAAGTCTGAAAGCAGATAATCTGTCCAGTATCTGCAGGGAGATTTCAAAACCAAGATGGTTTTATTCTAGTGATTAGATGTATTCAAAGTTGAATATTTTTTTTTTTAAAGATTTTATTTATTTATTTAACACAGATAGAGACAGCCAGAGAGAGAGGGAACACAGCAGGGGGAGTGGGAGAGGAAGAAGCAGGCTCATAGTGGAGGAGCCTGATGTGGGGCTCGATCCCGTAACGCCGGGATCACGCCCTGAGCCGAAGGCAGACGCTTAACCGTTGTGCCACCCAGGCGCCCCTAAAGTTGAATAATTTTTTTATCACTAACAACATTTCGTTGTCTTAGCTTGCATTCTCAATCTCTTTAAAGGTTTGACTTCAACTTGACAGCATATTCTTTGTTATGACTTCTACACAGAAGACAGCTGTTATCTGGCGACCTAATCATTCAATTCTAAAGCAGTCACGAAGGATAAAGAAATGGTAAATGAAGCGATCATCTGGAGTCCTAATCTGCCATTTCAGCAAAATAAACCTTTGTGATTCGTAGCCACATTTACTAAAGAATAGAGAGAAGGCTTATTCAAGTAAATATATCAATAGAAATACAAGTACATTAACTAGAATCAGATATAAACTTAGTCCCTATCATATTCCTGTTGTAAGAAATTCTTCCCTATTTCAAAACAGCAGATACTTTATATTTCTTTCCAAAAGTTTTTAAGTTTTGCTCTTTCACATTTAAGTGTTTGGTTCATCTAGAATTTCTTAATATTTGTGTATATGAAATAAGGATCTGTTTCCTTTTTGGGTTTTTTGGAGGGTGCCCAGTAAATGACTATCTCAGTACCATGCACCTAACAACCCATTCTTCCCCTCGCTGACCTGCTGTTCCAGCTCTACTACGGACACTAGGTTTCCAGATGGGTGGGTCTTGGGACCTTTTTACTTCCATTCTACAGGTCAGTCTGCCTCCGGGACAATTGTGCACTAAAGATTGACCATCAGTCTTGACATGCGGTAGAACAAATGCCTTCCTTTCCCCCAACCTGGTTCTTGAGCAGTCTCTTGGCTCTTCGAAACCCTATGTGCTTAAATATGTATTTCAGAATCCATGATTCAACTTCCAAGGAAAAGCGCATTGAGATTTTAATTAAAATTACAATGAATCTGCAGATCAATCTCGCAAAAACATCTTTATGACAATGTATCTGCCTTCTCAGTAAGTTTTAGGTCTTTCAGTAAGATTTAATATTACATTTTTTGCTACAATCTATTCCTAGGTATGAGACTTTTTAATAGATACTCTCAATACCCACCCTCCCAGTTTTAGCTGCAGTGTGTCTGTTGATGGTACACAGAAACGGAAGAAGCTGACTTTGTATAAGAGCAACCCAACTTCCTTACCACCTCTAACAATCTGTCCGTAGATTCTTATGGTTCTGTTTATTTCCAAATCTCCTGGGTATATTAGATCTCTGACTATGGCCTCCAAATAATGCTGAATAACAAAGACGACAGCAGACATCCTTGTCTTATTCCTGATGCTATAATTACGGTGCTTAATATCTCACTAAGTAATTTGTTTCTTGTAACTTTTAACTAGATCAGAGAGGTCCTCTTCTATTTGTGGTTTGCTAAGATATTTATTAATCATGAATGACCTTTTTTTTTTTTTTAAGATTTTTAGAATTTATTTCTTTTTAAGAGAGAGAGAAAACGAGCAAAGGGAAGGACAGAAAGACAGGGAGAGATCATCTGAAGCAGACTCCATGGTGAGCACAGAGCCCAACACGGGGCTCAATCTCACAACCTATGAGATCATGACCTGAGCCGAAATCAGGAGTCCAACCCTCAACCAACTGAGCCACCCAGGCGCCCCTGCTTTTTATCTATTAGGATGATGGTATGTTTTTCTCCTTTTATTTATTAATGCTATTAATACAGTAAATAACATTTACGGAATCATAACACGGATCCAATGTTTCATACTCTATTCTACATTAGTATCTTTTATGCCACATCCAGAGACAGGATGAAATAAATATCCACATTTTTATCAAATATAACAACTTGGGTCAAACTGCTAACGAGTTAAAAGATTAGAGCTCTGTATACATTTCATAAATTAGTCCAAGAGGAGAGAACCGATCCTATGGAACACAGCCAAGATGACAAGAAGTCCTGTAAATATAAACCTGACTATAGCATGGTGTAGGCTAATTTTCCACAAAGCAACTCAACCCTCCCTGCTGTACTCGCTGTCTCCCTCCCGGCTCCCTCTCACCCTCTCCCCTCCCCCCACCTCACAAATGAGAGACAAGTGAGCACAAGCATGGGAGCGGCAGAGAGAGAGGGACAAGCAGAATCTGCACTGAACACGGAGCTCAACTCGGGGCTCGATTTCACCACCCTGAGATCATGACCTGAGTCCAAATCAAGAATCAGATGCTTAACCGACTGAGCCACCTCACGCCCCTATATCTGCTTTTCTAAAAACATCATCAAAATTACTACTGATTTAAATTATTCTTCATATTATCACAATAACTGCCCATTATGAATGCAGATTACCTATCATGCAATTGAGGGCACAGGCAACAGGGATTTGATAACATTGAATACTCCACTTACTCTCCTATTCTGAAATGAAACTTTTATAAATTATTTATGGCATATGCTCGGTTTATTTGATTAGAAAGAACTTTAGGCAAAATATGGGCTTAAAAAAAAGCCCATTAACAATTAGTTTTTACAAACAGGAAACTGTTATGTTTTCCCCACATACCTGATTGCTGACAATTTCCTAAACTGTCCTCTTTTCTTTTAAATAACTAAAGAACATTTTATCACATTTACAAGCTTAATAAGTTGCAGCTCATTTGTCAGTTTAACTTTTCTGGCGAGGTCACTACCTAGAGCTGCATTCCTTTGTAGTTTTTCTTAGTGACCTGCCCTGATTTCATTTTTTTTTTTTTTTAAAGATTTTATTTATTTATTCGACAGGATAGAGACAGCCAGCGTGAGAGGGAACACAAGCAGGGGGAGTGGGAGAGGAAGAAGCAGGCTCATAGCGGAGGAGCCTGATGTGGGACTCGATCCCGGAACGCCGGGATCACGCCCTGAGCCGAAGGCAGACGCTTAACCGCTGTGCCACCCAGGCGCCCCAGCCCTGATTTCATTTTTGAACAATTTCACCTTAACTTTCTCATCTTACCATTCTGGGTTTGACTAATTAAGATGCAACACAGAATATACAAATATAGCAGAATAAATTTCTGTCAAGTGCACAGTAACTACTGTTATGATGAAAGCACACACACCAGGGCTCCTGGGCCCTGAAAAGCAGTAGAGAAATGCCTCTCCCACCCTAGGCTAGGAAAGCATCTAAGCACAGTGGCTCTTTCTGCTATTTTAACAATTATTTCAGCGATTTGTAGGTTTCTCACATCAAAAGATTTCACCTGTGTTCTCACCAGACCATCAGGACGTATGACTGGGAGGCCTGCCAGGTTTCCTGTTAGGGATTTCATGTCCCACACAGAACTTACTAGCCCTGGATTCCCAAAGGAGCAGACAGAAACTGCGGAAGGCAATCGGGAAGGACACTCACTGCTCACCACGTAATCTGCAACAGTACACTCCGTCGGTAAGTGCGTTTAGAGGACACCCTCTCACCAAACAAAAGAAAACTCTGGTTTTAATTAGTTCGTTACCTGTAACTCGCTGATGTTTTCAAAATAAGCATACACTAAGACCATTTTGTTAGCAAGGGGCAAATACACATAAATCAGAAGTGATATGTACATTTTTTCCTGAAAGAACAATAATTGAGACCAAGTAGGACCAGAACCATGGCACAGAAATGGAGTGAGAGTTACACAACCTACAAGTATTAAACAAAAACGATCTTGTAGAAATTAACTGTTAATAAGTTCTTACCCCCAAGTGCTTTTTAAAATGACACCAGGATCTATCCTTAACCTGTAATTTGATCAAATATTTTACGAATAGCAGCGGGCACTCGTGCCACTGTGTGTGCACACTTGTGCGGAAACCAGGGAGCTCTGGTGTCTGCTGCATCTCAGGAATTTGGGACAATCTCTAGGATGAAATCATCAAGGGAATAAAAAGATACTAATGTCATTAGACAGTATAAAATGGATCTGTTCAAAAAACCCTGGAGCTTAATAAAAGTCTTTGTTTAAATGTAACTAAATTGTATCAACAGGCAGGCAATATTACCATCCACTCTTCATAAAACCAACAAGAAGATCGAATGACCAGAAACTAAAATAGCACAGGGAGGCAGAGTCATAAAAGATGTATGATGAAAAGAGGAGCCTGGCATCAATTGCAATAGGCAGCTCAGAAGAGCTAAACTGTCAACTAAAGGATTTATGTTTCCCGAAACCATGGTTGCTAACCCCAAGTTGTATGCTTTGTTCCTACAAGTACAGATGATGCTCTTCTCTCCAATGCACACAGTACTCAAGCTAAATCCTTTCTCTGAGGTGGTAAGAGCAATATAAACACAGAGTGGGGGAAAAACAAAGAGAAGGCATGCTTTTCTTCACAGACCAGAAGTATTTTATAAGAAAAAGTCAGCAATGGTAACTGTTAAAGGCCATCCTACCTGTGTTTTTTGATGCCATTGGAGAGAGCATCTCCACCACCACAGTCTTTTCCTTCTGACATTCTGTGTTTTCTACTGCTCAAGTGCTCTCCTTCCTCGTCCAAGGAGCACGCCGTCGCGGCTTCCAGTCGACTCAGGGACCGCTCGGACTCGGACTCTGTGGCACAACGGGTTCATAGTCAATGAACTGAACTTGGGTGCGAGGCTGCAGTAACAATGGATCTCTCCCTTAACGCACTGGGCCTTGAAACCTAAGCAGCCTACTTTGTCCTTCAACAATCCATCCGCTAACCACCTCCTCGGGGACTCCAGAAAACCTGCACCCAATAAGGCTAAAGCGGATTTATGAAACAGATACAGGCTCATATAAACTTACAGTTACACAGATTTTACACAAAGATTACTCAATTCTTTAAGAAATCATATTCAGTAGTTCCCCCCCAAATTTCTATTTTTACATTACCTCTCCAAGCATCTTAAGCATAACTTACCAACAAAGCATTCATTTTTTAAAAATTCACATATAAAGAAAAAGCTATAGTGGCTGTACTTGTGGGAAGTTTAAATTACATCTAATACTGTAGACAAAAAAACAAAGGTAATTTTAAAATACTTCGAAAAATACTTCTTCTGATATGACATTATTTAAATCCTCAGGAGCTAAAGCTCAAAGTGTCCATATAAAATCCAATTATCAGGCAGGCATTTTTAGGATAGAAATACCGCGTTCCTAATTGGCTATGTGTTCCGGGTAGAGCCATCTGCCTGTTTGGGAATACTAAGACAACTTATTTTTATACAACACATTATAGTTTTCAGGCCTGATCACATTTTTCATCTCCTTTTAGCACTCCAGGGTGCCCTGGTGACAGCAAGGAGGGACTGTGAGGTCAACAAGTGCGATGATGGTCATGGTTTGTGAGTTCGGTGAACCAGGACTTGAACCCAGGTCTTCTGACTCGTTTAATGCTCTATATATTTCAGCTCAATGCAGCAATCTCCCAAAAACTCCTAATTGTACCTACATTTCTATTAAAATATAAATTCAAGGTAACGTCTAACTCCCCTTCTTAAGCAGAGGCCTATACACTCAACTGTCCTTGGCTCTAGGGAAGCACTCTTACGCACATTCAAGCAAACTTCTTTAAATGAATTTATTGATCATCTGCCGATATTACGGCTCACCTGTTCAGGAAATCAAATTTTTTTAGTGCTTTCTTTTCCCTCTGCAGCATTCTATAACTTAGCCAACATCAAGGAACCTTATTTTTGTCACATTAGGTTGATTACAGATCTTCCTTGACTTACAATGGGGTTACGTCCCAATTAACTCACCATGTCAAAAACGTATTTAATACACCCAACCTACCCAACATCACAGCTTAGCCTAGCCTACCTTAAACGTGCTCAGTCACTTACATTAGCTGACGGTTGGGCAAAATCATCTGACACAAAGCTTATTTTATAATAGAGTGTTGAATATCTCGTGTAATTTATTGAATGCTGTTCTGAAAAACAAAATGGTCATCTGGGTAGAGAACGCTTGCCAGCCGATGGGTTGTTTGCCCTCGTGACTGCGTGGCTGACTGGGAGCCACAGCTCGCTGCCCTTGCCTAGCGCTAGCTCTGGAAAAGATCCAAATGCAAAATTCGAAGTGCAGTTTTTACTGAATGCATATCGTTCTCACATCACCATAAAGTCGGAAGGAAAATCATAAGATGACTCACTGAACGTCAAGGAACACCACACTAACAGCTGCTGGGCAAATACAACTGCAGGTTGGACAACACATCTTGAGCTCTGAACTCTGGACCCTCCGAATGGTGTTACTTGGAGAAAGTCTTTCAATGCCAGTGAAGTTATTTTTACTTTCTGTAAATATAATTTTACTGGAATTTTTAAAAATATACCTTTGTTCAGTCATATACCTTATAACAAAGAAAGACATATTTTAATAAATTTAAAGAGACTTATTATTCATTGCCAATTTTAGCAGGCAGGAACAATCTTTTATTGAAAAAAAATTAAAGACAACCTGAATAGCCAATAACAAAGGACAGCTGCTCATTAGATGAAATTAGTTAAAATTGCACTTACAAAAACAATACAACAGAAAAATGCTTTTAACAAAAGGCTAAGACAAAAATAATCAGGATACCATTTGCAACTCTAAAATATAGAGCAAAAAAAAAATAAATAACTTTTCTCTTTTTTAAAGAGAGACCAGGCTGGTTGAGAACTACATACAGATGAGAGCAGTAAAATAACAGAAGCCCATGTAGGGCACGGTGAAATAAGGGGACCGGTCAATTTTCTGGGCTAAGGAGATGGGTATCAGGAAAGACGACGTGGGAGAGGTGGTGCCTCAGGTAAATCTTTGCAAAAAGAAGCTGGTGCTCCGGTGGNCGGAAGAGCGTCGTTCAGTGGGAGCTGCCGGAGCAAATCCTGTATCAAAGACGACAACTTGAGTCTGGAGTTGGGGGTGGATTTTTCACACCTACATTTTCAAATTTGTTTCATGTGAAAAATACTAAGAATTTGAAGAGTCAAACAAAATCGTTTTGTCCGTATCAGTTCAGTATTATTTAAGATGCATCAGTACTTTATAATTTAGATGTCACGAAAACCAAAAAGCACGGAAGCAAAAAACCTCAGGCATTTGTTAAACGGCACTATTCACAGGACAGTGCGTTTGCTATTTAAGAGCTACAAATCATAAGACATATGTTCACCTAAAAAGAATATTAACAAAAAGCAGATATACAGTAAACACCAAACAAGAGGTAAGGCAGTTAAGAGCTTCTATGAAGCAAAGAGACTTTTTCCAAAATAAGACCTGAACTTAGTGAACGTAAGCTGAAGACCTACTACCTTCTCATCCATACTACCGAACGCCTAGCTCACCCCAGAGACACACCATCGGATGGCAGGACAGACCCTGGTCCTCCGTGGCTAGTGGTACGACTTGACTCCCTCTCTGCCCCTCCTAGTCTGCCTCTACCCCACCCCCTTTCTCCTAATTCTTCTATCTCTTCCCTCCTCCAATCCTTCTTCCCAACCACCTTCCCTCTCTAATACAGTCTATCCCCACCTTTTCCCTGGAGGGCTCTAACAAAGGTCACCAATCACCTGAACACTGCGAAGTCCAATGGCCATTTTTCAATTCTTAAAGAATTACTGACTCATCCACAGTATCTGACATCGCCTCATTCATTCCTCCCCTCCCCTTACCAAGTGCAGGCACCCTGACGTCAAAGAACAGTAAGATCTGGTCCCCGCCCAGGGTCTAGCAGAGGTGGACTGTTTTGTGAACACTTGAGTTCACTAAATTTTCCTAGGTATAACAGAAGTCTGAATGGGGACAGTAGGCCACATAGGAGGGATCAGCCGTTTTACAGAGCGAAGGACAAGGTGTCTAGAAAGGACTGTATCTGATGATTGAGCTGTTATGTGACAAAAATAAGAGTGGGGGCTGGGTAGAGAGTTACAACAGAGGACTTGTTTTTTCTGTTCAGCAGGACCCAACAGAGACAGGAATGAGGTCCTTGGGAAGATGGGAGCGGAAGACACAACAGAGGAGTGGTAGTAGGAGTGAGTGTATGGAGATCAATCTGTGAGTCGCTTGTGAAGCTATTTAAGATAAATAAAAAGCGAGGCAGGCAGTGGGACAACGAGAATATAAAATAAAGCAAGGAAGGAGGCAGCATCCAATGCGTGCCGGGAGGTTCTGGTGTCAATCACAGACTTGTCTCTGAGCATTCCAGCTTCAAACGTAGAGCAAGAAACATGATCAACAACATGATTTCCGGTGCTCTTGAGATAAAAACGAGCTGCTTACGAACGAAAGCTCATTACTTCTAATACTATCAACAGAGGACTGCCTACTATACACAGTGTGAAAAAGTTTGGACTGACTTTATTGGCAAAAGGAGGCCATTCTCAGTAGACTCTGCCTTCACAGCATCAGCCACGCCAATCTGTCTTCAGTAGAGCCTCACTGCATATGGGGACCCACAGTTCTAGATATGTTTAAATTCAAACATGTGTAGCTAAATACCTAAAAGGTCACGGCCACTGTGGAGGTTTACTGAGCAAGGTAAAGCCTGCCTCTAGAAGTAATTTTCAAATCTCTCTGTACTAATATATCCGTGAGGGATCTAAGCACTTCTGAGATCTTAAATCTCAATTTTAAAACTTCAGGTTTTTCGGTTTTGCCCAGACGTATAAATATCAAATAAACCAGACCTTATCTATCATCCAGTGTTAAGCGTCAATATAGTAATGTCTTGGTGGAAAGCATAAAGCACTTGGAGAGAGTGCTTAGTGCCTGCACTGTGGTGGTTACAGAGCTCTCTTCTAATAGTGGAAGGCCGCGATGCTCGTGCTTTAAAAAGAAACACACAGGCGGGAGGCAGGGAGGCAGTCTTTACTGCGTGCGGAGTCGGGAGTTTCAGTTTCAGTCTGGGATGATGAAAGAATTCTGGAGATGGGGGGCGGTCACGGTTGCACAACAATGTGAATGTACTTAATGCCACTGAACTGTGTACTTACAAATGGCAAGTTTGATGTTATGTATACACTGCCACAATAAAAACAAAATGAAACAAAACCCAAACACACACACAAAAACCTGTCAAGCCAAAGATCTATCCTGCTGGATGCGTGGACTCTATTCTAAGGTCCTGTCATCTCTCACCTCAATGCCACTGAGAAACAGAACCACACAGAAGCAGGACAGGTTGATTTTTCTACAGACCTATTTCCAAACACAGCAAAAGAGACGTATGTGTGTGATACACACAGCTGGAATTCAGGCAGAGTTAGCCCTTCACCATTCTATTTCCCGTGGCATTTTCCCTTACAAACATACGTGTTTCTATAATAAGTAAAGCAGCACCAAATTTTCAGGATACTTCATCACCCTCTGGGAAACTGGGTAAGGGAATTTATGAAGCTGCCCCATGTTACTTATTGAACTTCTGATGGGCAACTAGGGAAATTGGTATAGCGCCAAGTAATGATGAGGAAAGGAAAACCTCATGTGGCCTTATTTGTGGCTCTTTGTTTATTCCCCACCTCGTCACAAAAGGACGGTGGTTTATTGATAATTACATTTTATACAAAAAATGTCAGAATAATACTTTGAAGAACAAAGACCATATTTTGTAAGAGAAATTCCTTAGCCTACAAACATTTAAAAGTAGAAACTGCCTGATTATTTTCTCAAGGAAAACAGCAATATTAATAGAAAGTCTGTTTTAATGTGGCAAATCTCCAAAGGCCTAGATCTTGAAAGTTCTGTCCACATTAGGACTCAGAATTATTTTGAACACAATCTCCTTTCACTTTACAATCTCTTCTCTCTCATCCAAATAGCCTGGAAACCAATGGCTGTGACTGGGTTGACATGACTTTTAAAAATTCCTCTTCACATTTTATACATTAAATATGTACAGCTTTTTGTATGTCAATCATACAAATACTCGATAAAGTAGTTTTTAAAAAACTTCAGAATTAAGAGGATCATTAACTCTACTTTTTTGAGTTTTTCCTCCTATTAGAAGGCTGAAAGAAGAGGTCATGAAGTTTACAATGTAAACATGCCAACAATTCTTATGTTATCCTGATCAACTTTTTTTTATATGACCTTTGAAAACAAGCTTGAGAACAAATAGTACAAAGGAGCAAGATGTGGAAGAACTGTGGATAAGGTCCAAATAACCTTTCCCCTGTTACTTAAGGTAACAGGAAATGGTTGGGAGATACACACATTCAATTTAATACTTTTATTGTTGGCTTCCCACATACTAGGCATATTCTAAAAATGTCCAAAGTAACCCAAGGTAACCCAAGCTTAAAATATCCATGCCAAATTTTAACTTCACTTTAAGGTACGACTGTGTAAACTCAAATAACATAGTAAATATAAAGAACACAAAGAAAATAAATAAAACCAACCACATTTTAAAAAATTATAAACTGAAAGTCAGAATGAGTCCAGAAGGGGCTGCCAAGAGGCTACTACAATAATTTACTAAGGAAGTGACAAAAGCTTGAAACAGAACCTTGGCAGCAAGCTTCAAGAGCAAGAGACATTCTAGACATAGCCTCCCTGAATGATGTCCAAGGTCAAAATCAGTCAAATGGTATAGTGTTGCTTATGACAGAGTTTCTTAAAAGTACTGGCTTGTCCCCAAGCAACTAAATCTGTTTTCCACAATTTGCAAAATCCGCACACATAATTGAAGATGAAGAATTCCACAAACCGCAGTGTGTGAACTGCTGGGAATCTTATGTGTATCTACTCTGGATGATTAAATTCATAGCTTCCCAGTTCGTCTTGCAGACATCCCTGAAATTATTTTTGAGAAGGCCACATATGCATTCACTCTGACAAAGAAAATAATTCTATAACTAAGGCTCATTATAAATAATCCATAGTTATAAAACAAAATATTTTCTTGTTACTTCAACTTAATACATCACTGTTTGCCAAGTATCTACCACACACCAGATCAAGAGCTAGCTGCTCAGTTAGTGCAGGAAGATTAAGGAGACAAGGCTGGTTCCCTCCAGGTAGTCAAAGTCCAATAAGTAAGCCACATAAGACACATAAGTAAACATCTGCTTATACAGAGCGTTTGTGGCAACAGTTGAAGAAGTCACTTGTGAGGAAACCAGGTACATTTCCAAGCAGAGACGACATTTGAACTGCAATGATGAAGACCAGTTTAAGGCAGAAAGAGAGTACTAGGTATGAAGGGAACAGCAAACAGCCCTCAAGCCTGAAAGAACAAGTGTGTGTCCAAGAATATCCGGCAGAGCTAGAGAGGAGGGTGGCCGGAGGGAAAAAATGTGATCATCAGAGCTGAAGCTTTAAAGTGAATCAGCTCACAGAGTTTGACTTAACCTGTAGTAATCAGCATGTTTTTCTAGGGTGTGAAGAGATCAGTGTTAGACTCTACTGTCAAAGTCCAGAGATAGCTCTGATCTATCGGCGTACCCTGGCCACTCTTACCACAAACTTGGTGGCTTAAAACAACAAAAATTTAGTCCTTCATAATTCTGGAGACCAGAAATTCAAACTCACCTTCACTGGACCAAAGGAACAGTGTTGGTAGGACCACCGTCCATCTGGGGGCACAAGGGAGAACACATTTCTTGTGTCTTCCAGCTCTGGGGGCTGCCTGCATTCCTGGGCCTGTGGCCACACAACTCTATGACCGAAGTATCCTACCGACATTCAGGTCCCACCCAGACAGATCATCTATGATCATCTCCTCATCTCAAAATCCTTAATCGCTTCGGCCAAGATCTTTTTTCCAAAAAAAAAAAAAAAGGTTACAGGTTCCAAGGATTAGAAGGTGAACCTTCCTTTGGGGGGTCATTTTTCAGCCTCCCACAGCTGACAACATGCCACCTGAGGGACAGCTGGCAGGGATAAAGACTAGAAGCAGCCAAACCTGTTAGACGAGTACTATCCTGGTCTCCGGGGCCCAAGCGAGGGGGAGGTGAACTGTAAGGAAAGGCTGGGGGAGGGGCAAGCCAACGGGAAGAAGATGACTTCCACATTTGTAGTTTTCACAGTGGGATGCTGCCGCTGCTTGCAAAAACGAGGAATGTGGAAGGGGGCAGAACATGGCGCCAAAAGAGATGGGAATCCTAAATATATCATTATCCTCTACGACCAACTAGTCTTCAAGTGCAGTCATTTTGGCCTCAAAAATATATTCCAAAATTTCATTCGCTCAAGTATTTGAACTCCTAATGCACGCCAGCCTCGATGCTAGCTGCCAGGGATGCAGAGTTCCTCATAGAATGTACTATCTGGTGGACAGGCAGGGCTGACAAAAACCAAATAATTGTACAGACTTTCAACTATGGGAAAATGGTGCAGGCAGCCTGCAAGTGGGGATGTGACCAAGTCAACAAAGTCCACCGGGCTTCCTTGAGGAAGTCCCTGACCCCTGAGCAAAGGTCAGAAGGATATGTGTTCACTAAAGCAATAAAGGGAGAGAACTGAAACTTTCCATTCTCACTTAAATTGTTTTTATTCAAAATTGTCATCTCTCATCTAGGACACTAGAATCCTGAGTCAATCTTTACTCCTACAACACAAATACTCTACTAGAATGTGAACTCCTGAGTGGGAACCACGTCTTTTCTTTGAATTCCCAATTCTTAGTACAACGTGATCATAAGACTTCTACAACGTCGACTTAAAAAAATATATGAATCTTTATAAAACACTAATCCGATGCCCCTCTAATAATTATGTCTGTTGGCTTCCCAACCCTATATACTAAAATTCAAATTCTTCAGCACAAACTTATCATAAGACTCATTATCACCCGGTCCTAAATCACCTTCCTGGCTTCATCTCATCACTACTTCTCACCTCTCTAAACACTCACCTCTGCTTTGGCCACAGCACATTTCATGAGGTTTCCGAAAACTATTTATCTTTGCATGTGTTGTCTTCTTACACAAAGAATATTCTACCCCGTCATATCTGTATGGAGAATCCTTATTGACTCTTTAAAACACTCCTCAAATGTGATGCTTTGTCTAACTTTGTCAAGCAGTTAGCAGCCTCTCTGAATTACTGTAACCCTTCTGACATACCATTTGGTAGTACTCATTAACTTCTTCAACCGATCTATATCGAGCACCCCTTTCTTTGTTTAGCACTATCTTGGAGGCTGGGAATATAACAGTGAACTAAACAAAATCCTGCCCTCACTGAAGAGCCTACATTTTAATTGTAGGAGATCAACAAACAAATGAATATTATGTGAAAGGTGCTGTTTTGTTTTGTTTTTTTTTTAAGGGCAAAAAAGGGGAGGGGATAAAAACTGATATAGTGAAGGTCTTTCCAAGCAGAAGAATGAAGTGAGGGAGCAAGTACTGTAGATATCTGGGATAAGAGAGTTCAGAGCAGAGGAAATAATGAAAAGCAAAGGTCTAACCAGTACAAAAAGACTAGAGATCATACCATGCATATTTTCAGACCACAACGCTATGAAACTTGAAGTTAATCATAAGAAAAAATTTGGAAAGACCACAAATACAGGGAGGTTAAAGAACATCCTACTACGTAATGGAATGGGTTAACCAGGAAATTAAAAAGAGAAATTTAAAAAATACACTGAAGCAAATCAAATGAAAATGAAAGCATGACAGTCCAAACAAAACCTTTGGGACACAGCAAAGGCAGTCACAAGAGGGAAGTACATAGCAATACAGGCCTTCCTCAAGAAGCAAAAAAAATCTCAAATACATAGCCTAACCTTACACCTAAAGGAGCTGGAAAAATAACAGCAAATAAAGCCTAAAACCAGCAGAAGAAGGGAAATAATTAAGATGAGAGCAGAAATAAGTGCTATAGAAAAAAACAAACAAACAAAAACCAACCAGAACAGATCAATGAAACTAGGAGCTGGTTCTTTGAAAGAATTAACAAAATTGATAAACCCCTAGCCAGACTTACCAAAAAGAAAAGAGAAAGGACCCAAAAAAATAAAATCACAAAATGAAAGGGGAGAAATCACAACCAACACTGCAGAAATATAAACAATTATGAGAGAAAATTATGAACAATTATATGCCAACAAATTGGGCTATCTGGAAGAAACGGGTAAGTTCCTAGAAACATATAAACTACCAAAACTGAAACAGGAAGAAACAGAAAATTTGGACAGACCCATAACCAGCAAAGAAATTAAACCAGTTATTAAAAATCTCTCAAAAAACAAGAGTCCAGGGCCAGACAGCTTCCCAGGGGAACTCTACTGAACATTTAAAGAAGAATTAAAATACCTATTCTTCTGAAACTGTTCCAAAAAATAGAAATGGAAGGATAACTTCTAAACTCACTCTATGAGGCCAGCATTACCTTGACCCCAAAACCAGACAAAGACCCCACTAAAAAGGAGAATTACAGACCAGTATCCCCGATAAACATGGATGCAAAAATTCTCAACAAGATCCTAGCTAATCAAATCCAACAGTCCATTAAAAGGATTATTCGCCATGATCAAGTGGGATTTATTCCTGGGCTTCAGGGGTGGTTCAATATCCGCAAAACAACAAACATGATGCGTCAAATTAATAAAAGAAAGGCTAAGAACCCCATGAGAGGATCCTCTCAATAGATGCAGAAAAAGCATGTGACAAAATACAGCATCCTTTCTTGATAAAAACCCTCAAGAAAGTAGGGATAGAAGGAACATACCTCAACATCATGAAGGCCACATATGACCCACAGCTATTATCATCCTCAATGGGGGAAAAATTGAGAGCTTTTCCTCTACGGTCACAAACATGACACAGGTGTCCACTCTCACCACTGTTGTTCAACATAGTACCGAAAGTCCTAGCCTCAATCAGACAACAAAAAAATAAAAGCCACCCAAATTGACAAGGAAGAAGTCGAACTTTCATTATTCATAGATGACACAATACTCTGTGAAGAAAACCCAAAAGACCACCAAAAAATTGGTAGAACTGATTCATGAATTCATGAAGTCGCAGGATATAAAATCAATGTACAGAGATCTGTTGCATTTCTCTACACCAATAATGAAGCAGCAGAAAGAGAAATCAAGAAATTGATCCCATTTACAAGTGCACCTAAAACCATAAGACAAACAAAGAGGTAAAAGATCTGTATGCTGAAAACTACAGAGCACTTATGAAAGAAACTGAGGAACACCCAAAGAAATGGGAAAACATTCCATGCCCATGGACTGGAAGAATATTGTTAAAATGTCTACGCTACCCAAAGCAATCTACACAGTCAATGCAATCCCTATCAAAATACTATCAACATTTTTCACAGAGCTGGAACAAACAATCCTAAAATTTATAAGGAACCAGAAAAGACCCCGAATAGTCAAAGTTGCAAAAGAAAACTAAAACTGGAGGAATCACTATTTCAGACTTCAAGCTGTATTACAAAGCTATAATCATCAAGACAGTATGGTACTGGCACAAAAACAGACAACAGATCAATGGGACAGAATAGAGAATCCAGAAATGCACCCACAACTATGTGATCAACTCATCTTCGACAAAGCAGGAAAGAATGGTACCCAATGGAAAAAAGATGGTCTCTTCAACAAATGGTGTTGGGAAAACTGGACAGCAGCATGCAGAAGGATGAAACTGGACCACTTTCTTACACCATACACAAAATAAATTCCAAATGGACAAAAGACCTAAATGTGAGACAGCAAACTAACAAAATCCTAGAGGAGAAAACAGGCATCAACCTCTTTGACCTAGGCCACAGCAACTTATTACAAGAAATGTCTCTGGAGGCAAGAGAAACAAAAGCAAAAATGAACTATTGGGACCTCATCAAAATAAAAAGCTTCTGCACAGTGAAGGAAACAATCAACAAAACTAAGAGGCAACCAACGGAATGGGAGAAGATATCTGCAAATGACATATCAGATAAAGGGTTAGTATCCAGAATCTATGAAGAACTTATTAAACTCAACACCCCAGAAATAAATAATCCAGTTGAGAAATGGGCAGAATACATGAATAGACCCTTTTCCAAAGACATACATGAGAAACTATGGACTCTGAGAAACAAACTGAGGGCTTCAGAGGGGAGGGGGGTGGGGGAATGGAATAGGCTGGTGATGGGTAGTAAGGAGGGCACGTATTGCATGATGCACTGCGTGTTATATGCAACTAATGAATCATCGAACTTTACATCAAAAACCAGGGATGTACTGTATGGTGACTAACATAATATAATAAAATATAAAAATAAATAAATAAATAAATAAATAAATAAATAAATAAATAAAATAAAGACATACAAATGGCTATCAGCCACATGAAAATATGTTCAACATCTCTCGGCATCAGGGAAATACAAATCAAAACCACAACAAGATATCATCTCACACTGGTCAGAATGGCTAAAATTAACAACTCAGGAAACGATAAACGTTGGCATGGATGTGGAGAAAGGGGAACCCGCTTACGCTGTTGGTGGCAATGCAAACCGGTGCAGCCACTCTGGAAAACTGTATGGAGGTTCCTCAAAAAGCTAAAAGTGAGGCTACCCTATGACCCAGCAATTGCACTATTAGGTATTTATCCAAAGGATATAAAGTGTGTTTTAAAGGGGCACATGAACCCCAATGTTTATAGCAGCAATGTCCACAATAGCCAAACTATAGAAAGAGCCCAGATGTCCATCACCAGATGAATGGATAAAGAAAATGTGACACACACACACACACACACACACACACAGTGGAATATTACTTAGCCATAGAAAGAATGAAATCTTGCCATTTGCAACGATGTAGATGGAACTAGAAGGTATTATGCTAAGTGAAATAAGTCAAAGAAAGACAAATATCATATGATTTCACTCGTGGATTTAAGAAACAAAGCAGATGAACAAAGGGGTAAGAGAAGGAAAAAAAATAAGATAAAAACACAGAGGGAGGGGCGCCTGGGTAGCACAGTCGTTAAAGCGTCTGCCTTTGGGTCAGGGCATGATCCTGGCGTTCCGGGATCGAGTCCCACATCGGGCTCCTCCGCTGGGAGCCTGCTTCTTCCTCTCCCACTCCCCCTGCTGTGTTCCCTCTCTCACTGGCTGTCTCTGTCAAATAAATAAATAAAATCTTAAAAAAAAAAAAAAAAAACACAAAGGGAGGCAAACCGTAAGAGACTCTTAACTATAGAGAACAAACTGAGGGTTGCTGGAGGGGAGGTGGGTGAATGGGCTGGCTGGGCGATGGGCATTAAGGAGGACACTTGTTGTGATGAGCACTGGGTGTTGTATGTAAGTGAAAATCACTAAATTCTATTCCTGAAACCAATACTACACTATATGTTAACTAACTTGAATCTGAAAAAGAAAAGGTCTGAGGGGGAACATGATCGGCAAGTTGAAGAACCAGCACTGAGGTCAGAGGGACAGAAGTGAGGACAACAGAGGCGGACTTCAGAATGGTGGCAGAGGGCCAGATTGTGTAGGGCTTTGGCTTTTATTCCAGCCAAGAAGCAAAGCCATTGGAGGGTTCTGTGCAGAGAACTGGTGTGAACGGATTCATGTTTCAGAATGATCGCTGTGAATGTTGGGTTTAGAACACTTCTGGAGATAAGGCTGCAGGCAGAGAGATCGGTCAGAAAACCACACTGACAACCCGGGCAAGAGATGGCGGGGGCGCAGGTCTGGGTAATAAGAGTCTAATATGGCAAGCGGCCAGATTTTTTTTTTTTTTTAAAGGGAGAGCACAAGCTGGGAGGGGAGCAGGAGAGGGGGAGGGAGAGAAAGAAACACAAGCAGGTTCCACGCTCAGTGCAGAGCCCAATGCAGGGCTTGATCCCACAACCCTGAGATCATACCTGAGTCAAAAGCAAGAGTTGGACGCTTAACCAACTGCACCACCCAGGTACCCCCCGATGCATTTTGAAGGTACATCTAATAGAATTTGTTGATGGACTGAAGGTAGATGAGAGGCACAAAAAACCGTCTGTGATGGAGAAGTCAAAGGTCCCCAGCCTTGGCCAAAGCCCCTGGAAAGACAGATCTTCCATCTACCAAAATGCAGAAGACCGCAAAAAGGGCAGGCTTTGAGTAGAAAGCAGGAGTTCTCTTCAGGACATTTTAAGACATGTAGAAGCTATCTTAGACATGAAAGTGAATATGCCAAGTAGATAGCTAGACATGAGTCTGAAATTCAGGGGGAAGACAAAGGCTGGAGATACAAAATTACAGATTTATCAGAATACAGACAATATTTAAAGGCACAGGACCACCATGGGGCCACTTAAGGCAATGTTGCTCAAGCTTTAATGTCCGTATGAATCACCTACAGATTCGGAAAAAATGCAGATTTCTCTTCACGCAGTCTGAACTGAGGCGTTAGGTTCTACGTTTCCAACAAGCTCCCAGGTGATGCTGATGTTAACCCTCAGACCACACTCGGAGTACAAAGGACCTAGAGGTAAGTGTGGACAGAAAAGAGGTTCCCTGCCTGCCCCCTGCGGCACTCTACTATCAGAAGCTGGAAAGATGCAATAGGACTGGCAAAGGAAACAGAGAAAGAAATCAAATGTGATATTCTGGAAGCTAAGTAAAGAAAATGTTCTAAGAAGGAGGGTGTAATCAACAACCTGAAGTGCTGGTGAGGGTCAAGAAAGAGGAGAACCGAGAAAGAACCACGCAATTAGGCAGAGGAGGGCAGTGCAGTGGTGACCTGCTCAAGAGCACTGCGGGCAGTGGTGGGAACATATAAACGGGGTGTTCAAGACAGATGGCAAGAACGGACGGTAATGTGGGATCAGAGGTATTTTTATAAGATTTAGCATTGTAAAGATAAGACAGCCGATCGGAACAAGGAATAACAGGTTACCTGGGAAAGAGGAGGAGCTGCACAGATGTCCGCCTGTAGATACTGTGTGTGTTGTGGGGGGGGAATCCCAGGCACAAATGGAGGGGGTGGTTTCAGTTAGGGACATAACACTCATCAACACAAAGCAGAGAAGGCAGAACATGTACACATATGGGCACAGCCAGGTGTGCGATGGCTTCAAAAGTGGAATCATGAGGAGTTTCTCGGTAACATCAACAATGGCCTCAGATGGTGCAGGATGGAGAAGGTGGTATGAGAAGTTGTAGCTGACATAAGCACGAAAGTAGTATGTGAAAGCAGTGGACTACAGGCATGGAGTAGGACCGCTGGGCCGCCAAAGGGCACAACACGGACTTTAGCGGCCATGGGCTTACAGCCAGATCCACCGCTGTGGCCCTCGATGTGTCTCCAGCTTCACCTCGTCCCTTGAGGACTGGGGCTGGAAGGGGGAGAGGGATGGTCCAGAATTCTGCCAGCTGAGTACAACGCAGGGAGAGAAAGGCAGGGAACTGATCCCATGTTGCCCCAAGCAAGCTAGGCCTCAAAGGAGCGACATGAGGGTACATATGGAGTGAGGGGTGGTGTAAAGATGAAGATGATGTGGGGCACCTTGGTGGCTCAGTCAGTTAAGCATCTGCCTTCAGCTCAGGTCATGATCCTGGTGTTCTGGGATAGAGCTCATCAGGCTCCCTGCTCAGCAGGGGAGTCTGCTTCTCCCTCTCCCTCCCTCCCTGCTCATGCTCACTCTCTCTCTTGCTCTCTCAAATAAATAAATAAAATCTTCTTTTTTAAAAAATGGAGATGATACGGGGCAGTCAATGTTGGGATCAAGGTTTCTGAGAGTGGGTCCAAAGACAGGAGACAGGCGTCAAACTGTGGGCCATACATAACAGAGAGAATGGTGTTGACATAGTTCCTGAGAAAGGCAAACTTGAAGGTCTGGTGTCGGAGATGGGTGTCCAGCTGGGATGGGCTGGAGGGCCAGATCCCTTGTACACTGATTACACTGACACTATCTCCATGTGTTCACTGACTGCGAACCCCCCAGATTGATGGACCAGGGCTTACCTATCTTGGTATTGCTGTGCCTAACAAAGTGCATTGCACACAGCGGGCATTCATAGTTGTATCTGCTTAATGAAATCCTTCCAATACTAAGGAAAGTACAAAATGCAAGTGGCTTACAATAAATATTTAATGGAGACATTAATTTAGTCAATACCAACATTTCAAAAAAACGAAGACGGGCCCAGAAGATCAAGCCAAAACCTAACGGATAAATTACATTCAGCAGTGTTTACCTACAACACATACACATTATAAGTAAGCCGCTGGAGAGTTTTTTTTAAATGCTACAAACACAAACCCAGATGAAGAGCCCCTGCCACTCCTCGGATTTTCTCCAGAATATTTCTTCATGTTACAAACGGAAGGTGTTTAGTAACAGCCATATTCTGTAACACTCAATTTGCTGTATATCACGTCAACTAATTAATATGTTTTGTACCGGGCAGTAGAGAAGATACAAAAGTTAATACAGGGTCTCTGCCCTTAAGGGAATGTAGTGTTGCCGAGGAGATAAGGAAGGAATGCACAAAAACTTAATAACCAGAAAAAGAGCAAGAACAAGGCAGTATGGCTAATTGTCAGAAAAAGGGAAGGGGGAACAAAAGAGGAGTGGGTGCTAGGAATACAGAGGTGGGTGTTACTGCCAAGTACTAGGCAGGTGCAGACTACAGTGAAGACACACACAACAGGGCAAGAAATGGACAGCTACTTCAGAAATAAACTGTAGAAGGAGACAACAGTGACCACCGTGGTCAGACCCTGTGTTTTCTAGATGTAAAACATCAGCGGAGATGGTATCACTGGTTCTCCACTATGACCTGTAGTACTTACTGGATTAAACTTTATTTGACATAGGTCGTAACTGGTTCTGTGTTAGTCTCCTCTGGACGAAACCAAATCGTTATATTACCACTTTCCATTTTGAAAGTTTTGACTTAAAAAGACATGAGCGCCCACCCTTGCAACAGCTGAGAACTGCTAAAACTGGCTTCAATTTCATGACATAACTATCTATTGGTTTTGCCAGTCTACACTATTGGATTATATGCATTATTCATGCACATTTCGACCAAAATAGCATTAAGAGGAAAACCTAGCAAGAAAGCCTTTCTTGAGCAACTGATCTCAACATGTTTCTAAAAAGGAAAATGAACAGACAGTAAGAAAACCAACATATTTTGAAGTTATAATATCTAAAAGGCAGGAATTTGGTGAAACTGCTATCTCCGTCAGACCAGTTCTAAACAATAACAGCCACAAAATTATTTTACTGGTAACAAATGTTTCCTTAGAAGATTATCAGAGATTCACAAAGTCAAACACCCCAAATTGTCCCCCCCCCAGCTACTTTTCCATCCTCCCCCACCCACCCCACTCTCTGTGAGCAGATCTCATAGCCCCAGCCGGACTGTAAATTCCTCAAGAATAAATTCTGTCTTTTAGTACCACCTCACCCCGGCTCTCTCCTTGTCTGCCATCCATCCTCTCCTACACGGAATCCACAGTGGAGCATGCAGACTGTATGAAATCAGCAAGCACTACTGACTGATTCTCTTGTGCTTGTATTGAATACCAATATATTTTTAGGGAGGACAGAAATACCAGTGGCATTTGTTCAAAACCTACGTTCAACATTCAGAGAGGAACTCAGGGATTTAGGAAGATAGGGTAGCCGTGATCATACAGAGACCAGCACAGTACCATGAAGAGGTAGGTGTCAATGAGGGAGCACAAAAGAAGAAATGGTTAATTCTGCCAGGGGGAGTCAGCAAAGACTACTCAGGGGAGGAGGTAATTTAGAGGTATTTGAGAGCTCTGGTAGGAGAAGAGGTTAGCAATACAGTAAAAGTGGAACAGAAAGGGTAGGGATATGAAGGACTCACTCTTCTTCCCTAAAATAGTTCTTTCTATTATGTCTACACTTCAGCTGCTTGCAGAACGGTCTTTTCTACAGAACCAGTTTTCCTTTAGTTTCTCCTCACATCTTGTTGCTTCAGTGGGCATGACTGGCTTAGCCCCTGTACCAGGAAGTGGTCACTTTACAGTAAGATCAGCAATTTCACTCAACATAACCACTTCATTTCTCTTCTTAAACACACATACACGCACAAAATTAGGTGTCGCTCCTTTTAAATCATGTTACACAACAGAATTCAACCAAACTGTGAATAAGAAATCTATTTGCTTCATGGAATTTTATAAAATTTTTAGTCACTGAGCATACTTGAAAAATGATGTAAAAATGATCAAGCAATCCCCTAGCTCTGGAAAAATCAGGCTCTACTGTATGCTTGCATAAAGGTTTTGTCTCACCCACTGTATTAGATTTTCATTGATCCTGCCTATCTGCAAAAACCTAAAGAGATTGATAAGGGAAAAGTAGCTAAGGGAAAACAGGAAGTCACATGGCCTTTAGGTCTAAACAAACAAAATTATCCTGTTATTTTAAAGGAAGTAACAGAAGTTGTAAGCAACTTTTAAAAAGACGACTAAGCATTTAGTCAAAATACTTTACAAATATTTTAAGAGAAGAATCTTTAAAATCTTTTTACATCTTCTAAATATTAGCTTGATTTAATCTTTTACTATGAGTTGCAATTAAAAATAAGTTTTAAATGAAGTGGAGGTTTGCATACTTTTTCTTGGTCTTATTTAATTCCACAGCTAGTAGCCTGCTGTCACTACCATGTTTCAGGGCTGGAGGAAGGCTGGGGTGGCTCATGCAGTAAGTGGAGGGAGTAAGGGGACAAGACTGATTTGAGAACACAGGCAAACTGTGGATCATGTCAAGAGCCTTGAAGGCCTGTTAAGGAGTCTGATTTTTATTCTCAATGCAATGAGAAGCCACCGTAGGATTTTAGGCAAGGGAATGCAATGAGGTGTCTACAAGTGTCACTGGGGGTGGTGTATACAGAGTGAACTTCAGAGGGGCAAGGCCGGAAGCATGGTAGTTAAGAGGCTGGACAGGAGTGGGTATGGCACAGGTGATAATGAGAGCTCAGTGTGCGGGACGCTGTTTTAAGTATAAATATTTATCATGATAAGCTCCTGACTCACTTGCAGATGAAGAAATGAGGCACAGAAAAGTGAAGTAACTTTCCAAAGGATATAGGAATTAGTAGAGCCGTAATTTATCAACAGCCTCCAGCCCCAGAGCCTACCTTTTAACCCTATAGTAAGAGAACATACATGGCTTCGAGGTATGATTTTAAAATAGAATGGACAGCTTTGGGCTGGGTTTCATGGATGTGGCACATGAATGTCACAAACCGCTCCTAGGTTTCTGGTTTTAGAAGAGGAAGGAGGTGCCATTAACTAAAATGAGGCAAACTCCAGGAGGAGGAGGAGGAGGGTCTAGGACAAAGATCAAAAATTCATTTATTTATCCAGCTGACAGCTGAGTATCTAAGTCTCTAACAAGAGGTCAGGGTTAGAGATGTAAATTTGGGAACTGTGGTGGTCAGACTAATGGTCCCCCAAACATGTCCATGTCCTAACCTCCAGAACCTGTGGATATATTACCTTACATAGTAAGAGGACTCTGCAGATGTGACTGAGTTAAGGACCTTGAGATGGGAAGGATACCCTGGATGACCTGGGTGGGCCCCCTGTAATCTTTAACATCCTTTAAAAAAGTGAGAGAGAAAAGTCAGAGTCAGAGGGAGAACCTGGAAGATGTCCCACTGCTGGCTTTGAGGATGAAGGATGGGTCCTCAAGTCAACGGATGCAGGTGGTCTCCAGAAACTCAAAAAAGGCAAGGAAATAGATTCTTTCCCAGAGCCTCCAGAGGAAACACTGCCCTAACCAAGACCTTGACTTTGGGACTTCTGACCTCCAGGACTGTAAGAAAATAAATCTGTACTGTTCAAGCACATTCATGGTAATTTGCTATAGCAGCAAGAGGAGACTATTCCGGGAATTTTAGGCTAGTATTTAAAATGATGTGGTATTGAAAGGGAAGGTGGAAGAACAACAACCAAACAGACATTCTTGAGAAGGTACAAGGAGATGGGCACATGAACGAATGAGGAGGGGATGGCTCTCACTGAGGAGAGGCATTTCTTCTTTTGTAACAGAAAGGAAGAAGGAAGCAGGAGGGCAAGTTGATGTGCAAAGATTGTAGTGAGAAGATGAAGTCATTCCCAAATGATGGCTTTTATGATCTCAATGAATTATATGGCTAAGTCATCAGCAGCCCAAGGCTTGAACTCAGGGCATCGGACTCTTAACTTTAATGCGGTTATACACCGCATCAAATGATTTTCAAGATTTCTAGTAGGAAATAAGAGTGGCCACAGAAAGGGCACTCTGTTCAGGCAAATGTAACACAACTCAGGTGAGTCATTTAGGGCAGGAAGAAGCAAAGGCATGGCACCTGTTCCTCTCCTTCATTTCTACAACCATGGTAGAACATGCTGGTTGACCTAGACACTCCCACTCAGCCTCATGATCCTTCTCAACACAGCAAACCACAAAGCAGCGAGCACTGCAAACCAGTCTGAACTGGCACTTCAGCTGTGATGTATTCGCCAGTCCTCACCTGGGGACTACAGTTCTTTTTATCTCTTCCTCCCAGAGGAGAGGATTTTGGAGAGTGTTTTGAGTGCTAAAATATGACTGAGAAGCAGAAAGATGACAGTAGCTGCTAAATGTCTATCAAGAGGAGAACGATCAAGAAAACAGTGGTGAATCATATCCCGAACTTTTACACAACCTTTGGAAAGAATGAGCTAAAGTTGTACTACCAATTATGTTGCTACATGAAAATGCAGGTCCGGAACAATCATACAGCTACTTCCGTTCCTGATTCACAACAAAACAAAGCCACACGAAAACGTACACATATAGAGGGGACTGCTTTAAAAAGGCCAGGCTGTCAGTAAGAACTTCCAAGAGTGCATAATTAGGATAAGGGGTGACGGGAAAACTTCACTGGGTAATGCACATACTTTCATATTGAATTATTTATAACAATTTTTCTTAATGAACATTAAATTTTTTCTTTCTCTTTAAAAAAAAAAACACATAAAAGATGAGCTGAAGTGTCTGGGCTCTTTTATATTCAGACTTCTTTGCATTTAATCCTATGAACCCTCTAGTGATCTTCCCTTTTGGATGTCCCAAACGGAAGGGATACAAAAGACAACACTACTGGACTTGGCACAGGGTAGGTGTGAAAAAATGTTTGCAGCCTCCAATGTCATTCCCCCTCTCCTCCCACCTCCCTCATTCATGTTAAATACTTCCTTCCCTGTCACTCATCCCACTGCTTTCAAATCCTAGCTTCACTTTTTCTTCCCAATGAATCACTGCTTTCACAAATGCCTTATCTAAGTGACAACATCAGCATCAGTATAATCTTTTCTCTAATTATTCCAAAATCTGGCTATTAAAGTTACTTTTCCCATTCTTTTGATTATATCACACTTCCCACAATAAAGGTCCTATTTGCTCTGTTTATCTTACATAACGAATTTCTTCTCCAAAAGACCACCAAACAATCATCTTCCCTATCTTAGCTAATCACACTGTTCTAATTTCCTCAACCCGATCTTCTCTAGTTCTCATTTCTATTAGCTCTCACTGTGCTTCCTTGAATCTCCTACTTTGAATGCGATCCTTTCACTCTCTATCCACCGGGTCTCCTCCTTCCATGGTCAAGTTCTATGGGAGCACTAATTGCGTACATCCATCTCCTCTGTAAGAACTTGATTTCCTCACATGAGACTTGTTCTCAGCCTCACCCATCTCCAGCCACTCCCTACCCACACCTACCTCAAAAACTCTGAAGTAAATTCCTCAAAGGTCAAAACTACTTAGTGGGCCATCCCCTCCCAAGTCAGTCTTAGCTCCCACGTGTGTCTATTTTCGGAACACCTAGTACGAATCAGGCCCAGTCCCAAACACAGCTTAAACACGGCAGCTCATTTAATCCTGACTCAGCCTGTTGAAATGGATATACTTATCCCCATTTTAAATATGTGTCGACACAGAACCTGAGAGGTCACAGAACTTGTCCAAGGTCACACAGCCAGCTAATGTCAGAGGCAGGATTCCAATTGAGACAACGGAGTCCACACTCATTGCTTATCAGTGTTTTGGCATGTTTTTCTGAGGCAAACTTAAGCGCTTTTCTGTGCTCCAGCCACACCAGGGTCTCACCTCTACTTTGGCACTCAGCATACAGTCCTGTAACCACATGTTACTCATCTGTATCCTTGGAGGATACGAAGTACTGAGGACAGAAACTGTCCCTTTATCCTTAGATACGTAATAGCACTAGCAACAAGGAGGTATTTAACGGTCATTGGATAAAGGAAAAAAATCAAATTCATGAGTTTTAACAGCACTCCCTCTCTAGCTTAGCAGACACCATCAACATAGGCAGACTCATGCCCAACTTCCAGGCTCCTGCCTCAGTAACACAACACGAAAGACAGACTTGGGGAGCGGTAGTGCTGTATCTGAGCAGCCCCGTCCAGGGCACAGCAGGTGACATCTACTCTCAGCAGACATTTAGGTGGTGGGCTTTGTTAGAGTTACCTGACAGCGCATCATAGAACTCGTCCTCACTGAGGATGCTGCGAGGCGGGGAGCCTTCAACCAGAGACCGCTCTAATTCATGATGCTCGGTGGCCAGAGTTTCCAGTGCTTCTGACAAAATTTTGTTTTTTTCTTGTTCCTGTTCCAATTTAAAATTCCTCACCTAGAAGAAAATAGATATACAAAAAAAGACTTCAGAGTGACAGGAGCCACAGACTTACGCATGAAGGATATAAACATTTATTTGCTTTTGATCCAGTTCAACCGCAACATCAGAAATGAAAACAGTCGTATCATATACATGCACGGATGAATGAGCGCAATTACTAAGCCGATTCTGTTCTTCCCGTGGGGCCTTTTCTTACAACAGCTCTAGCTAATGAAAACAGATTAAGACTAGCAAATTTGGCTCAAAGGATCAAGATTCTAGTATAAGAACATGAGCCAATTCAGAAATCACATAAAATTTTTTAAAAATAGTATCTTGGGGCGCCTGGGTGGCTCAGTTATTAAGCGTCTGCCTTCGGCCGGGGGCATGATCCCGGGGTGCTGGGATTGAGCCCCGCATCGGGCTCCCTGCTCCGCTGGGAGCCTGCTTCTTCCTCTCCCACTCCCCCTGCTTGTGTTCCCTCTCTTGCTGCCTGTCAAATAAATAAATAAAATCTTAAAAAAAAAAGAGTATCTCTCTCAACATGAATCATGAAATTAAGCCAGTTTTTGAACAAAATAATTAAACCATTCTGAGTATTAAAACGTGTATCACATCAAAGCATAAGATATAATCAGGGCACCTGGGTGGCTCAGTCGGTTAAGGGTCCGACTCTTGATTTTGGCTCAAGTCATGGGAGGACTGAGCCCCAGGTTGGGCTCCCGTTCAGCGGGGAGTCTGCTCGAGATTCTCTCTCCCCCTCTACCCCCTCACCAACACACTAGCACTCTTAGGAAAAAAAAAAAAAAAAGCGTAAGATACAATCCTCCAGTTTACCTCCAAAATAGCTGATATACGAAAGGAAACAAGTGGCCAGGCAATGACATTTTGACTTCCATTTTTCAATTACATTTTTTGGTTATGGTTCCATATTTTACCTTGAATTTAGTACAATAAACAACAACAACAACAAGAGATTAAAAAGGCAAAGACTGGTTTCATTTTTCATCTTTTAATGGAATGATTTATTCCTCCTACCTAATTTAAGAGCATCTCAAACTTTGCAGTTAACAAACACCTCCTGAAATTTGAGCAAGCTGACCCTCCCACAAAATGGCAGGTTCTAGGTTTGGTGCGGACAGTTTCACCTGTCTTGGTATCAGAATTCCAGGACTCACAACTATTCTGTAATCTCCCTCAACTTCCAGAAAAGAGATCTACCGTTACCCACTGTGCAATCTCAGAAGTCTCATGTTCCTTAGCTGCCTCACCTAAAGATTAGATTATTAGACAACAGTGTAATCCTCTATCAGTAGTCTTCAACTTTTTTTTTTTTTTTTTTAAACTTTAGCAAAGCAGAACCTTTCTCAGAAATAAGCCCCACACAGAAACAGATGTTTTAGAAAGCTGCGCTGGCTGACACTGGTACAATCAGGAGCACTCTGGCTTTCTTTCCCTGCCATCTGAAGCAGGGACTGTTCCAACAGTTTGAAAAGCATTGGATAGAGCAACTCCACAACCACCTCGAGGTCCGAAGTTTTGTGTCTGGGTTCTGGGAGCCGCAGAACCCTCTCAGCTGCTCTCTGAATTTGTCTCTCTGCTGAATCTCACCCTTTTACCTCCTGACGCTCCCTGGTACCTTCTCCTCCCCGTGGTTCTGACTCCAGAGTCCTTCGTGGCCCTGAGTTGCTGAGAGCCACACATCAGGTTCAACACTGAGAATCCTGTCCAGAACTTAAAAACGCAGCTTTAAGGAAATGCTACTTTCATAATAGAAATAGAGTAAAACCTTTATTATCTTGGGAATAATTCCAGTCCTCAGGCACCTCAGTGTTTATCAGTAATGAGATTATTATTAGAGCTGTGATCACGAAATAAGAATAGCAATAAACGGTAAATCAGCAAAGACATGCAAAACTGAAAAAAATTAAATACTTTTATAATTACAGTTTTTAAGAAATTGCAAAATACTTGTAAATATTCCTATAATCTGTATTTTATCTCCAGAGGAGGAAGTACTCTTATTATGGCTGGAGTCAACTTAAAAACAAAACAAAAAAAAAACAAACCCAAATTGTTCCCCCTCCATTTCATGGGTAAACTCATTCGTCTGTGAACAAGGACTACAACATTGAGCACCATGTCCAAAATGATTCTTTCTTCAAATGGAAAAGATCTTTACAGCACTGTTATATATGGAGATTCCAAAAATAACACTGCAGGAGGAGCCAAGCTCCTTCACCCCTGCCCACCTGCTCCCTTTAGCTTTATCTTTTTAGTTTTTCAAATATCAAAATGCAGATACATTGTTGACACTGAAACTTTCAATATATGAATCAACTAAATTAACCCTCCTAGTTCACAAATACATTAATTTTATACCTACATTCATCTAGATTTTAGAATAGTGGCAAAATAAATGATCAAGGCCCCCAAATACTATGTTCCCTCAAAAAATCTTATTCAAAATCCAATTTATCCTTTATCCATCTAAAATAAGCACCATTTCACTTCTGCTACTTGGACATATGTTCTCACTTGTTCTGAAGAGGAGTGAAAGGGGTGGGAAGCAGAAGCGGGAGAAGAGGCTCTTACCACTACTCTAGCTCTTACCTTGTTTTTTATCTCACTGACCTGACTGCACTTGTCCTTGTTTGAAGCACAACAAGATCTTCTGCACTGAAGATCCGTTCCTCTAAAATTACACACAAAATGGCAATTTCTTTCGTCAAGTACAGTGACGTACCTGAGAGGAGATATATACATCACAGAAACTACAGTAAAGAGCTCTTTATTGCTTCAGAGAAGCATAAGAACGTACTTAACTGCCATGGATACCTTTTAACCAATTAGAAAGATCACTGGAACAATGTAATTCCAAATTCCCTACAATCTCAGTATTTCAGAAAGTCCAGGGGACAACCTGGCATTTAAAAATTAGTGAAGCCCAACATGTGTTTATAATTACATCAGAATGTTTCTAGAATACGGGTGACATTTTTCAAACTAAATATAAATTCAAATATAAAATTTATATCCTCAGCCCTATGTGACAAAAATTAAGATAAAACAAAGTGAACGTAAATGTCACACTTATTAGGAATAATTTAAGGACTGAACCATCACACTCTTAATAATAAACACATACACACTCCATGTCTGTACCACTTCAGACTAATGCAAATACAAGCCGTTCCACTAGTCTTCTCAAACCACGGCAACATGATCACTTAAATCTTACTCCATTTCATGCTGGCAGGTAGAAATTCACAATGAACACTTCCAAAGTGTTCTTCACACCGACAGTGAGGAGATGCTGGCTAAAGAATCAAGAGTTTTAAAAGCGGTTACGTGTTAGCCAGTGCACACATATTTTATCTACTCTTATTCTATAAAGTACCCTGCTATTTCCCCATGTTCCACAGAGGTTAAGTTGGGCAGAGACATTAATTAAATCAGCCAAAAACACACTACTAAGTGGGGAGTAGGTGATGAGTATTCACAGACTATTGTGTCCAATTATCCAATTACAGGTTAGGTGAGATTTTGGTCTTGATCAATCTAGTACAGCTCTTTCAACTGGCCACACTTCCATCAGCTAAATAGCATTAGCCTTACTCCTTGTTATTGGATGCATGGCTATAATGACACAATGTATCAGTTTAACACTGAAATACTAGACTTGGAATTTAAAACATATAATTTCATCTCTCAGGTAAGGAATTACATTGACATTTATTTTTCGGTTATAGGACCAACACTATACTGACTTCAAAAGTTTTTAAGAGATATGAGCTTTAAATGGCTCCCTGCTATGGCCACATAGCTATTAAAGTGGGTCTGGTCCTCTATAGTTGGTAAGGGCTCTCCTGCTCCTAGAAGACTACCTAATTGTTCTGGTGTACGAGGATGGAGCTCTCGTATAAATGACAGTCAGAATTACTTCTAAACACACAGCCAGGCTGAATCACACCCTCACCCCAGGGTCCAGGAAAATTAAGGTTTGATCCCACGTCTGAGGCACGATCAAGTGTGATAATACATATCCTCATGACTATAGAGTATATACTTACTTTGTTTTATAGATTTACAAAGCATCTTTACACATCACATTTTCAAGTTTTCACGGATTCTAATGCCCTTCTATGCTATACCATCATGGCCTTTACAAGTATAATGCATTTCCTTATGTTCCTGAAGAACTTTTCTTCAGTCCTTTCTACCACTAAAAAAAAAAAAAAAAAAAAAAAAAAAAAAAAATTAAAAAATATATATATCCCTTAGTGACCAAAGCAGATCTGTCTGATGGGAGACTATTAAGGCAGAGGCAGGATACACAAGACAGTTGTGGTGGGGGAAGAGGGACCGTATAAAGCTTGCAGATGGCCTTAAGGACTCCGGCTTTAATTCTGAGTGAGGGGAAACTGATGGAGGGCTCTATACAGAGGAGTAACATCATCTGAGTTACATTTGAATACGATCTCTCTGGCTGACCCTGTGGAGAGCCAGGGGGAGGTCAAGAGTAGAATGAACAAGATCCATTCAGAGGCTGCTTCAACAGTCCAGGTAAGAGATTGGTAAGAATAATGAAGGTGTTCCTAAGTACTGAGATTCTGAATACACTTTGCAGGAAGGCCTAAATAATTTGCTGACAGATTGCCTATGTATGGAATATTAAAAAAAAAAAAAATCAAGGATGATTTCACAGTTTTGGCCTAAGCAACTAAAGATAGAGCCATCATTACCTAAAATGGGAAAGACTGCAGAAGGAACAGGGACAATCGGGAAATCCATCTCATATATGTTAAGTGAGATGCTATCAGACATCCAAGTGTAGGTGTCAAGTAGACAGATATCAAATCAGGTGTTCAAGGAAGAGTCCAGGAGGGACACAGAACTCTGGGAGTCATTTGCAAATATATTACAAGCTGTAAGAGCAGAAAGAATCACTAAGGGAGAAAGTGAGGGGTAAATAGGAAGAAATCCAAAGACTTATATTTTCTCCTGATTGGAGACGTGAAAGAACCAGCACAAGGAAACAAAAAAAAGAGGAAGAGAGACAGAAGGAAAACCAGGAGTGTGTGGTGACCTTTAAGTCTCTGAGAAGCAGTTCAAAGAGGAGTAAGTGATCAACTATGTCAAATACCAGTGATAAATAATATGGGAACTAGGACAAAAGGACCTCTGGTTTTGGTGATGAGGAGATCAATGGTGAACCTAAGACGGGCAGTTTCAGTGGAGTGTTGAGAGGGTGCTGAAGGCAAAGACCTGAGTGGAGTGAGTCAAGAAAAATGAGAAAAGGAAACTCAGAGTGTGGCCCATTCCTAAGAAGTTTTGCTGGTGATGGGTAGTAAGGAGGGCATGTATTGCATGGTGCACTGGGTGTTATATGCAACTAATGAATCATCGAACTTTACATCAAAAATAAAATAAAATAAAAAAAAAAAGTTTTGCTAAAAAGGGAAGGAGACAATTGGAGCAATTGCTGGAAGGGGACAAGAGAGTCAACAAGGCTTTATTATGGAAGACAACCCAGCATGTTTCTATACTGATCAAAGATTCAATAGACGGGGGCGATTAATAATGTGGGAGAGAGAGGAGGGAATGGCTAGAATGATGTTCTTGAGTTCGCTAAAAAGGATGGGATCTAATCCACAAGTGCACAGCTGGCCTTTGTCAGGGCACGGAAAGCTCATCCTTAGTTGCAAGAGAAAAGGCAGCACAGATGTGCACAGATTTAGATGGGTAGGTATGGGTAATAAAGTTTTCTCCTAACTGCTTTTGTCTCAACACGCACATGCGGAATATAGAGAATGAGAAACAGAGGTCATCAACTTACATACCCCAGCATGTGAGGTAGTAAGAAGCCTCTAGTCTCTTCACATTATACACAAGAGTCTGACCTGAGATTAAAAATGAGATCATTTCCAAGGACTTCTGAAGCCTCATTCGCACTAAACTGGTCAACCCAAAACAGGGCAGCTGTTCACCTTGTTGCTTATAGTCAATGGTCACTGGCTGTTGGCACCATTTAAGAAAATGTCCCTTTCTTACTGGGACTGCCATATTCCTCAACCTGGCTCAAGACAAGAGAAAAGGAAATCCCACTGGGAATTACCTCAGTGCCTCTCTGCCCTTAGGTTCTGCCTTGAGGAAAAAAATGAGGACCTGTATCTGGTTGTTGACTTACTGACACACTGTAGGTAAAACGACCTCAATGGAGCTAGTTAAAATGCTAACAGTTTCTGCTAATAATCTGTTAAAGTCAATTACTTCCAAGTGTATCTTCAGACATTTAAATCAAGGAGGTATTTGGGGGATAACTGGCTACTCCTACGTGTAGGAAAGAGCCCAATAAAGAGGCACTGAAGAAATACAAATGGAGGTTTTTAAAAGCAAGGTGATAACAATACTTGGGAAAATATAAACTCAGAATATTTAATACTTATTTTTGTCAGACTGATTTAAAAATAATGTCCCAAAGAAATAAAATCAATGAGAGACCAGTTATATACACAAACAACGTAACAACGTAGAACTACTCACTCCCCCAGGGTACTTCCAAAGTACATGCAGTACACACTTACTCCGCTGCCCCGTTCAATGGTTCTGGCACTTACAATAATCTGGTACAAGTAAGAGCTCATAAATAATTTTCTTTTCTAACTGCAAAGTTGAATCATTTGATGATGATTATAACACTTACATAAAGTACATCTACACTAAGGTAAAGTTTCCACAAGTACGTTTATTTTATATTTCAAAAATAGCAGTTATAGGATTATATTCCTAAAAGCACTATGACATTTCAATGCATAATTTCTAATATATAATATTCTACTTTATAGTATAATGTGTTAAAAGTTTCAAAAGGCTTTCATGTATCATGTATACAAAAGAATGCTAAATTGACACATGTAGCACAAACAACTTCCAATGTAATGTAATAATTTGGTGTAGGCTATATAAAAATGGTAAAATTCTAAATCAGCCTACTTAAAAGATTCTGAAATTTTTAAAGTATTTTTTTAATCATGTCTTTTTAACTCTCCATCAAATATGTTAATTGAATTCCCTACTGTTCAGAATGGTTCCTAGAACATGCTTAAAAATAAGCATTAAAACAATGTATTTAAATGAATAAACATTAAGTTACATACTAACAAGAGACGTAGAGAGGGCACTGAAGCAGTGCAAAATAATTTTTTTGACCGAAGATGAAGATGTGTTCAGACATTCAAAATTTAAAGGAAGCCATCGCCAGCAGGCCTGCACCATGAGAAAAAAATTTAAGCCCTTCAAGCAGGAAAAAAATGATACCAGATGGAAATATTCATCTATACAAAGGAATGAAGAACACCAGAAATGGTAAATATGTGGCTAAACAGATTTTCTTATTTAAAAAAAAATTTTTTTTTGGATAAGATCTCTTCAACTAGTATTCATATTTCAATGTTTACCAAGAAATAATTTAAGTGCAGGACCCTAAGCAGAAATGTCTCTAAAAATCTCATTATTTTAACTTCAGTATGAGTTTATTTAGGGGAAAAAAAAAAAAGGACAATTTCATAAGTACTTGTGTAAACAAGGTTCTGTGTACGACAGGACTAATTTTATATCTACTACTGATAAAGTATATGCATAGCATTTTTACAGTTTAAAAGGTACTTTTACATACTATTAGTTCATTAAATCCTAATAACCCTATGAGGAATATATGGGTGCGTGTGTGTAAAACTGAAGATCATAAAGTTTAAGCTCCTTGCCATAGGTTAGCAGAGGAATAATAACTGAAACCAAGATCTTTTAACTTCAAATCTCATAAGCTTTCCAATCCATGATGTGCAAATAACATTGCTGATGGAAACAAATGATTCTAAGTCTTAGAAGCAGAGGGTTCCACTGTGGCGAGATTGAAGGGGCAGGGCATTGTACAGGAAGGTAATGGTTACCGGTTTGGTGGACCAGGAAAATGGGAGTGGGACAAGCAAAACAGACTGACCTGGACTACAGCAAAATATTTGTTAAAACCATCACTTGGACTCCCATCAGGGATTACATCACTGTAAAATGGCAAATTCATAAAGCAGATTAGAAATCTGGCTGAATCCATGCCGTCCAGGAGAAAGATTTCTCGTTCCAAGAATGAGTAGATCTGTCCTGTTCAAAACCTGCTTTAGAGCCAAGGTTCTCCATCATGAAGAATATATATCTAGATCAGCTATAGGACCTGTTTTCTTTTCTTTTCTTTTTTCTTTTCTTCTTTTCTCT
>NW_024424230.1:45462386-45507362 GCF_017311325.1 Ursus maritimus | reverse complement strand
TCTCTTTCTTTCTTTTAATTAGAAGGCCCAGTTTTAGCCCAGACCAACTGAATCAAGACTTCCAAGAATGAAAGAGGCTTGTCTACCGTTACAGAAATTGCTAATTTCTCCTACTATCTCTGGGAGAAACCCAATTTGTTAGCTGGCTACATTGCCCTCCAGCTAAAAGATTATTTCTCACTCTCCAGTAGCTGGGGCCATATGACTAAGTTCTCCCCGTGAAGAATGGAAGCATTGTGAGGAACTCACCAGATCTTAAAGGGAAGGCACACTCCAATTTTTGCCCTTTGCTCCTTCCTGCTGACCATAATTTGATACATGGATGAGCCCCTAACATCTGAAACTGCTATATCCGGCCCCCACTACCTACGTCCTATCTTCTTTAAAGTAGAAAAAGAATCTCTAACTTATTTAAGCTAATTATTTGGTGGTTGGAGTTTCCTGTTTGTTTAATGCTAATACTAACATTAATACATGTAATTTTTTTTTTTTCAAAGCACTACAGATCATTCTGATGTGCCTCCTGGATAAGAATTACTGACTTTGGAGAATTTCCATTTAGTTAAAAAAAAAATCTGGGGGCGTCTGGGTGGCTCAGTTGGTTAAGTGACTGCGTCTGGCTTGGGTCATGATCCCAGAGTCCTGGGATCGAGCCCACGTTGGGCTCCCTGCCCTGTGGGGAAGCCTGCTTCTCCCTCTCCTTCTGCCTGCCACTCCCCCTGCTTGTGCTCTCTTTCTCTGTCAAATAAACAAAATCTTTAAAAAAAATTTTTCACTGAATGCTTACTACTCTTTCAAAGTAAATGCTAGGGATACAAAGTAGAGTCAGAGATTGGTTAATCCATGGAGAGATTATAGTCTGAGATTACAGTGTGAGAAAAAGACACTTCACATTCCTACCCAGCTCATATATTAAAAATGCAAATCCAGCATTACTTCTCAAAGCTTTTCAGTGGCTCCTTATTACCTTTGGTTAGTCTCCAAATGGAGTGTGCGTACCCATGAAATATTAGAAAGTCTTTTATATTTGTCAAAATAAAATAAGACAAATTATATATACAGATATGATATACATATATAGGATATATATACAGACTGAAACCTGGGCCCTCACATGGTCCACACGCCACAAGGCCAAGGGTAAAGTGCAGGAGGTACAGTAACTTCAGGATATTGTGATATACTGCAGATTATGAGAGCCTGATTATGAAGATTTACAGACTATATTAACCCCCAAAATACACCCATTATCATAAAGACCATTGCAAAAGAACTTCAGATTAAACATAATACTAATGACGTGGGGCACCTGGGTGGCTCAGTTGGTTAAGTGTCCAACTCTTGACTTTGGCTCAGGTCATGATCTCAGGGTGGCAGGACTGAGCCCTGCGTCACTCCACACTCTGTGGGGAGTCTCTCTCTCCCCCTCTCCCTCTGCCCTTCCCTACTTGCTCTCTTTCTCTCTCTCAAAATATCAGTTAACCAGATATGTATGTGATCGTTTCTGGACTCTCTAATCTGTTAAACTGATCTATGTGTCTTTTATCAACACCATATTCTCTCAATTACTATAACTTTATAGAAAGTGTTGAAATTAGGTAGTCTAAATCCTATAACTTTGTTCTCTTTAAAAATTAGTTTAGCTCCTATAGGTCCTTTGTATTTCTATATAAATTTTAGAATCAGTTTGTCAATTTCTACCAAAAAATAAAACAAAAAACCCTGCTGGAATTCTGCCTGGGATTACTTTGACTGTATAAATCAATTTGAGGAGACCAGACATCTTAACAATATTGAGTCTTCTGATACAAATAAGGATATCTCTGTTTATTTAGGACTATAGTTTATCTCAATATATTAAAAAGAGAACAAAAACAAAATCTAGCTCTTAATGGATGTACAGACCCAAACATAAAGCTAAAATTAGAAAACTTCTGGAAAAAAAACACAGGAGAAAATCTTAGCAACCATGGGCTTGGCAAAGATTTCTTAAATAGGTCACAAAAAGCAATATATATATATATATATATATATATAAGAAACTTGGACATCATCAATATCAAAACTTTTCCTTTTCAAAAGATAATGTTAAGAGAAAGGCAAGCAAGAAACCGGTAGAAAATATTTGTAAACCACATATCCAATAGAGGACTTGTATCGAGACTGTATAATGAACTTCTATAACTCAGCAATAGAATGACAGCCCGATTTAAAAATGGACAAATGATTTGAACAGACATTTCTCTCAACATACAAATGGCCAACAAGTATATGAAAAGATGCTCAACACCTGCAGGCATTAGGGAATGCAAATCATTACAACGAGATATCAGTTTACACTCACTAGGATTTTTTTTTTTTTTTAAAGGACAATAACAGGGGTGCCTAGGTGGTGCAGTGAGTTGAGTGACTCTTGGTTTTGGCTCAGGTGGTGATCTCATTGTCATGAGATCCAGCCCCACACAGGCTCTGCACTCAGCATGGAGTCTGCTTGAGCTTCTCTCCCACTCCCGCTCATGCTCTCTAAAATAAATTTTCCTCCTAAAATAAATTCTCTCCAAAATAAATTTCTCTCTAAAATAAATCTCTAAAATAAATCTTTTAAAAATTTTAAAAAGGAAAATAAGTGTTGACAAGGATGTGGAGAAAATGAAGCCTTGTGCACTGCTGGGGACATAAAATGGTGCACGTGCAACAACAGTTCGGTGGTTCCTCAAAAAGCTAAACCTAGACCTACCACACAACCCAGGAAATTTGTTCCTATGTATATTCCCAAAAGAAATGGCATGTGTTCAAACAAATACCTGTACGAAAATGTTCAAAGCAGCACTATTCCCAACAGCCAAAAGCTGGAAACAACCCAAATGCCCAGAAACAAATGAATAAATAAAATGTGTTACATACATACAATGGAAAACTCTTCAGCTAGAAAAAGGAACAATACATGCTACTATGTGAAGACGGAAAACAATAGGTAAGTGAAAAGCCAGACATCAAAAGTTCACATATCATGATTCATTTGTGTGAAATGTTCCAAACAGGCAAATCCATAGGGACAAAATACAGATTCGTCATTTTCAGGGGATGGGGAGTGATGGCTTCCTGGGTACAAGGTTCCCTTCTGAAGTGATGAAAATTGTTTTGCAAGTAGATAGAGGTAACGGTTGCATAACATTGTGACTTACTAAATGCCACTGTGTTACACCCTCAAAATAGTTATTTTTATGCTTTGTGAATTCTAAATTTTTTTAAAAATTAAAACTAAAAAAAAAAATAAAATAAAAAGCCCCACAAACATTCATTTCCCATATGGCCTGGCCATTCTACTTATTCCTAGGTATTTACCTAAATGAAATGAAATATTATGTCCACAAGAGACTTGTACACAAATACTAACAGCTTGATTTGCAATAGCCAAAATCTGGAAACAATCCATATGTCTGCCGACAGGTGAAAAAACTCTGGTACACCATGAAACGCACAACTACTCAGCAATGAAAAGGAACAAACTATTGATACATGCAACAACATGGATCAATCTCAGAATAATTACACTGAGTTAAAGAAGCCAAACCTCCTACACCTCCAAAAAAGCACAAACTGTATGATTCCATTTATGTAAAATTCTAGAAAATGCCTACTGAACCCTAGTGATAGAAAGTTGATCAATAGTACCTGTATACTGGGGTAGGTGGGAAAGTGGGAGGTATTACAAAAGGCAAGAACAAACTTCTGGAAGTAATAAAAATATTCTGTATCTTGATTGGGGTGATGGCTTCACTACCGTAAACATACATCAAAACTAAGCTACACTTTAAATATGTGCAGTTTACTATACATCAATTATACCTCAATAAAATTATAAAAACAATAATATTTAAGAGTAAGGGCATAGTAAAAAGACCACTCATATACTGATAATGGGAATTAAAATAATTCAATTCTTACACAAACATGTTTTCAAAGAGTATGTATGAAAAAGAAAAATACTCTGATACTACTCAGAACGATGCAGCATATTAAACAGCAATGTATACTGTATTTGTGTGTTTGCAAATACGCATAAACTAAGACACACCAAAATCCCAACAATGGTTTGCTGGGCTCTGGTTTTTATATTTCTCTCCATATTTGACAGAAAATAGCTTTCTGTATACTCCTGTGTATCTTCCATATATCTCTCATAACTTTACAATTAGAAAAATACCTTTAAATATGTCTACTCAAGAACTGATGTTTGCATCAAATTTGCAAAAACTGACAATGCATCAAAGAAAATGTTTGAAAGGTACTTTCCAACAGTGCAGAATGCATGGCCTTCTGAGGCACCTAGTATGAAAATCCCAACTGAGATTCTGTTAAGCACACTCCTGTCTCATTATGGTTGCAAAGCTTCTACCTAAAAATAGCTTACTCTTATATAATCACTACAGATTTATATATTTTATGTATCCTTGAAATAAATTTCCTTTTTCAAGATAGGCCACAAGAGGTATAAATAATCATTTTTAAAAGCAGAGAAGTTTGATCATAATCTAAACAAAGCTTATTTTCAAAAGTTATTCAAGTCCTCTGTAGTTGAGAGTTCTGTTGATGAAAATAACTACAAAAAGTTATACATAGAAGTAACACCTACCAAACCAATTTTAGTGGATTTTTATAATTTACATACAGTAAAATCCATTTTAAATGTATAGTTCATGAATTTTCAAATATATATACCCTGTTTAACTAGCACCATTACAAAGATACAGAATATTTCTAGCCCCCCACCCCAATTCTCCTGTGCTCCATTATAGTCACTCTCCTGTTCTCCCCACCCCCAGCCTCAGCAACCACTGCTCTGATTTCTAGAACCATGCTTTAGGTTGGTCTGTTCTTGATTTCAAATAAATGGAGTCATGTACAATACACTCCTTTGTGTCTGGCTTCTTTAAGTACAGTGTTTTTCAGAATCACTCACGTTGCAAGTACAAGCATCTCTCTGCTGCTGTTGACTATTGCACGATACAGCTATACCTTGATGTCCAACTCTATTTTTTCTAATGCCTTCAGCTCAGTCTCTGGAAATATCTTTCTGTACACGTGGAACATTGTTAAGTCCAGAAAGACAATAACTTCGTTTTTACAAAATTTTGATGTTTTATTGTTTTACCAAGTGTTTTCATAGTTCTCAACCCAGGACAAAAACACAAACATTAAAATATGCTAGAATCACAATTCAGTGGGTTGTAACTCCACCTGAAGAAAACATTTTAAATATCTTAAAGCAGTACTTTCCAAGTTTTCAAGTCCTGGCACGAAGAGAAAACAATCTTTGTAGGGCACACGGAAGAGATCAAGCACCTGGTGTGGGAGTCTGGACATTCTAAGTTGGAAAGATAATTTATCTTAAGCTCTCTGCTCAGGAAGCTTTGTTAAGATTTAAAGAACAGATATTCTTATTTTAAAAACCTAAACTGGTTTTTACAGAACATAAAAATCTTATGAGCACATAAAATTATATGTAAAATACTGACGAAGCAAACAAAATGATTTGAAAATCTCCAAAGTCCTAAAACAATAAATGTGGATTATTTTCCCTTCAAGTGGAGCACTTAAAAATTTTTCTGTTTCCAGGGGCACCTGGGTGGTTCAGTCGGTTAAGTGTTTGCCTTCAGCTCAAGTCATGATGTCTGGGTCCTGGGATGGAGCCCCATGTCCAGCTCCCTGCTCAGCAGGGAGTCTGCTTCTCCCTCTCCCTCCAGTTGTGCTTGAGCGCTAATAAATAAAATCTTTAAAAAAAATTTTTCTTTTTCAAATTTTTAAAAAATTGACCCATGACTGTGAACGGATGCCCAAGTGTCCTTTCCAAGCCCAGTATGATACAACTTCTAAGCAAAGGAGAGTCGTGCTTCAGGCAACAAATATTCGCCAGCCACCTACACCATGCCAGACATCACAGGCTGCAGAGGATCAGCAATGAACAAAATAGATGAAAATCCCTGCACTCAGAGAACTTACAATCTACTGGGGGGAAACAAACAAGTAAAAACGTTTAGTCTGTTAGATGGCGGAAAACATTGAAAGCAAAAATGAAGCTGGGAAGGGGAAAGAAAGTCCCGGGAGACAGGATAGCCAGAGAACTCAGCGATCAGGTGCTGAGTTAAAGCTGACAAAAGTAAGGGAGAGAACCAGGCAAAGCGCTGGGAGAAATGTCTTCCAGAAGAGGAACAGTGAGCGTTCTGAGGCAGGGACAGGCTCCCAAGTCTGTGGGATGGGAGGGGCCTGCTGTCCGCAGAACAAAGTAGGTTGGCAGCAGGTATTAAGCACAAGAGAGACTGAGAGGTAGGGTAGCAGGGCCCTTCCCATAGGGCTCTGTAGGCTACCACAGCAATGAGGACTCTTTCCCTCCAGCAGGATGGAAAGGCAACTGGGAAGAGCCATGCTCTGTGCTCAAACTTCATGTGGAATATTAGCTTTGTTTCTGGATGATGCAGTTTTAGGAAAAAACAGATCGTTGAGAGTAAGAAAAGGAAGGATCTGGAAAGCCTGACAGCTGAAGGAACTTGGGAGATGGCTGGCCTGGGAGAAGAGAAGAGTTTACTGCTTGCTCCAAACAGTGGAGGTATTGTCACAGGAGACGGAACATACGTTCTCGTGGCGTTGCAGAGTACAGACGTGAATTAAAAGAAAAATGGAAAAAGCTTCACCTTAATGTAAGATTTAACCGTCTAGTATTCTTAGCTTTCCTACAGTGGAATGGGTGGTCCTAGGAGAAAATTCATGTGTAATAGTAGTAGTATCAGCAGAAAGCAGGAGCTAACATCTAGGTGTGTTTACTATATGTCAAAATCATGATAAATACTTGGCATACTATCTCATATAATCCTCCCACAATCCTGTGAGGTAAGTGTTATTAACAACGATGAAACTCAAGCTTACTGAGATTACATGATCTGTCTAGGATCACATAACTATTAAGTGACAGAGCTGGTATTCAAACCCAGGTCTGTGTGACTCAGGCTCTAAGCGTGTAGGGACTGGAGTACATTGCCTGTATAGCCATTGGTGACAGTGTTCACAATCATGTAAAATGACCGTCTAGCTGAGCAGGAAGCTGAAGAGAGGATTCTTGAAAATGGAGGAAAATTCGATGACCCTCCAAAGATCCTTTTGATAATCCTGTGGTTACATTTTCCCCAATTTTCTATCTTATTTTTAAATTTTTCCCTTGACTTCAAGGTTTATAGAAATTTTGTCCTCCTCAATATGGCTAAAGATCACATAATTTCTCTACAGAACATGTTAAATTCCCTGCTCAATTCTAATGCTCGGGTTAATCATTTTCTGGTTTTGATATTTTACTTTATTAGTTCCCATGGACAGGTGAAAGTAGGCTTGACTTTTCTTAAGTATATCAATTTCCCTGTTTCATATTTTATATCTGTGGTGATTCAAATATATCTTAGCTTTCATTTCCTATGCTGACTCTGTAGACAAGATAAAATTTTTCTCCATTAAGCAATGACCCTTCAAAAGGCAACATTTGCTATCTGAAGTACAGAATAATAATAAAATAAAGCTAGAATATGGATATTCAGACCTAAGCCAAGTCTTAAGTCCACAGAAACCAAGCATCACCCTTGCTTTGTGCAACTTTTTCATTAACTAGAGGGGAAAAAAAGAGGGGATACTAGAAAGACTTAGGGGTGTGTGCCCTCCACCACACTTCAACAGGGCAACTTTTGAATGGTTGGAAAAATAACGGAAAATCATGGCTCTACAGGGCAATTAAGGGACAACATAGGAAGAGACGTCTGTCAACCCTGGGGTTGACATTTGGATCAAAAAGTGATTAACTCTTATTAAAAAATTTTTTTCCACACTTTACATCCATTATGATGGCTGCTATATCAAAACAATGGTAAGAGAAAACAACAAGTGTTGGGTACGATGTAGAACAATTAACATCCTTACACACTCTTGGTAGAAATGTAAAATGGTGTAATCACTACGAAAAACTGTATGGCAAGTCCTCAAAAAATGAAAAAGACAACTATCATATGATCCAGGAATTCTACTTCTGAGTCCATAATCACAGGACCTGTAAGTAGAGACACAGAAAGGTGTCTGTACGCTCCTGTTGCTCGCCGCACTACTCACAACAGACAAAAGGTGGAAGCAACACAAGTGCGACATCGATGGATGAATGGTGAAGGAAAATGTGTGTATACACAAAATGGAGTATCATTCAGCCTTAAAGAGGAAGGAAATTCTGACACCTACTACACAACATGGATGAACCTTGAAGGCATGAGGGTAAGTGAGATGAACACCAGTCACAGGACAGATGTTAATTCCATCTGTAGGAGGTTCCTAAAGTAGTCGAATTCAGGGAGACAGCAAGTAGAATGGCAGTTGCCCAGGGCCGGGGGAAGACGGGAGTGAGGAATTCTCGTTTAATGGGTACAGTTTCAGTTTAGATGAAACTAAGAGCTGAAACTATGAAATGAAGAGTTCTGGAGACGGAGGGTGGTGATGGCTGCAAAACACTGTGAAGGTACGTAACGCTACTGAATTATGCATTTATAAACAGCAATGATGAATGCTATGCTCTCTGCATTTTACCACAAATAAAAATAAGAAGGAAAACCTTTTTTTCCAATCGGTCTAAAATACACAGTAAGGTTGATTTGCATCAGTATAAAAAAAAGGGTCCAACTGTAACATTTGTCATGTATTTTAACTTGGATCTTTGAAGTTACCTATTACAAAGTCAGTTAATATCAAAACGCACACATCACGACATAAAATAAAACTACAGTATAAAATACAAATCTATTTCTAACATTGTAACAACTATTTACTTAGTATTTACTACTTGCAGAAAAATCCCAAAATACAGTCATCATATTGAATGGACTCTGGGGCACAACCACATTCAAGTAATTCACGAGAGAATGCTTAATCCCGGGATTTCCAATTTGAGAGGCTATGATAAATACACAATTTCTGACAGGGCAGTAGGGTAGGACCTACAAGTGAAGGAGCCTACGCAGATACTGTGGACGAGCCACCAACCTGGCTCTGAATTCTCTCAAGGCCAAAACAGAAAGAGAAATACAATTACGCCCTTTTAATTGTCCACAAGGAAAAAAAAAAATATATCAGTTCTTTAGGGAAAACAAACTCCCTCTTTGCCCTTAGCTCTAATTTCTTTTTCAGGGTAATGTATAGGGGACTAAGAGTATTCAAGGACAAAATAATCAATAATTTCATTAAAGCTAATTTTTTTGAGATACCCCTCAGTAGAAATTGAGGGTGTAATTCCAATTTACAACTCAGCAAGGGCTATTTTTCAGAAAATCAAGAAAATATAGCCCAAGCTCCAGCATTCTGATAGCCTAATTTTAGGATACAATACAGATTATCCAGAGAAGTGGATGAATTCAGTATCTTCTACAAATGTGACCTCTATCAAGTAAAATTTTCACAGACAACGTTTCCTGCTGAGAGCCTGCAATACAGGTATTCCGTGCAAAATCTGAAGACATTGCAATATTCTTGGCCATTTGCTTATTTCTAAAGCTGGCATCCTTTTGTCAAATTGAGATATTAGCTAGTAGATGGCCACATCAGCTTTGAAACAAGGTGGACTATCTTCTCTAATGCATACATTTTCCTAATTCAGGCTGCGTGTGATACAGTGGGGCTGTTCTTCATCACTAGACTGGAGGCAGAACACTGGGTTTAGCTCTAAGGGTAGCTCCCACTTAGCTGCATTAGCTTGGGGAAGCAGCTACCCCTCTTTCCAGGCCTTACTCTCCTCACCTGTAACACAAAGGTGAACAGATCAATTATATCACTATTTCAAACTGTGTTTTATGAAGGTGCCTTCATAAAGAAGGAGGTGCTTTTGCTTGTATCTGTCTAATGTATAGCATACATCTTATGTATCTGCCCTAGGCCCCAGTGAAATCTTTGAGGATCACCAGACTAGATGCTTTACGATCTAAGGTTGATTCTATGACTCTGGGATTTTAAACAACTAATCCATAACACAAACTACAATAACAAAAATAAATGAAGAAAATATTCGAAACTAATTCATTTCTACTGCAAGTAAGACATTTTACTAAGGAGAGTTTACAAACCTAATTTTTTAATTAACAACAAAAATCTCCTTTGTAGAAACATTATTTTAGGTGAAGGGTGATTTCTCACATAAGCTCAGAAAGGCAGTCTCCTGAATACAGCAAATAATAAATAGGTAATGATGTCACTACAGGATAGCATCCAGCCACCAGGTGAACCACGTGTCCATGTCTCTAGTTCCCATCTACCAGAGGACAGACACCTCCCCTGAATCTCAACCACTGAGCACAACCAATATGCTTCCTCTCATTCCTATGACACCTACTGCTTCCCACCAGGGTTTCTCTGATCCCGCACCCCATGCCACAAACCACTTTCACTCCATTTCTCTGTCCCTGAATTGAGCACAAAATCCTTTCAAGACATTTTTTTGAAAATAAAGCATGGAAGACTGTCTCTTATAAAACGGATGGGTTTATCCTTATTTCATTTAAGTCTCACAACAACTCCTGAAGTAGAGGAAAGGGGTCTGTGTTGATAATACAGAGGAGGAATACGAGGCCTTGGAATAAGCCACCCAGAGTCATACAGCAAGAAGAGGGTCACTAATATTGGCGCCTGTGCCTCAGGACTCCAAATCAGAGTAGGTCCACATTCTACCATCTGTGCTTTCTTCCTAGGCCTTGCCCACAGTGCCGACTTCATCGTCATCAGCTGGACAGATTGCGTGAGGAGTAACAAAGATCATGTGGTAAATAAGGGTGAACCTTGGAGCATCTAAAGAAAATCAGATACAGGTTATCTGCTTTTTCCTCTTTGGTGCTGGAGCCAAGGCTGCGAGGAGAAGGAAAGAGCAAGATGGAATACACTGAACAGATCACAGAAAAATCCTCCAAGTATGGGGTGGGGGGAGAGTGGGTAGAAAATTGGAAAGACATTTGAAAAAAGGGAGAAGGCAAGGGAATGATGATCATTCCTCCACCATCAGACTGTCAAGAGGCAGAAAAGTTGTGAGGGTGAAGGAAGAAGGAAGAAGGTGAGAAGCAAGTCAGGAGGGGAAAGAGAAATGCTGACCAATGAAAACAAGAAGAGTCGGGTAAGAGGAAAAAAAATCGAAAGTACTTAAAACCTTGACAAAAGTTTTACATGTTTTAAGTAAAGAAGGGCAGTACACTACATATGTTAGCAGTTCTCAGTCTGGAAAGCTGAAGTCTAAGTAATACATTATTAAAGTCTATAAAATAAAGCAACAGATAAAGCTGGCAGGAATATATTCCCTAAATTACAAAATACTAGAATTATGAAACATACAACTTGAAATCTGGAAAAGAACAAAAATTTTGAATAAATTATCTACTTCCAAGAGACAAAGGATAATAAATGTATACTAGGGAAAAAAATAAACTCAAAAGAAAGTGATAGAGGTAACCATAAAAATTAATTTAAAAGAAAAAGATGCAACAAATAACACAGCTGAAGAGTTCTTTGAAAAATAATCAAAGCCTTAATGAGACTGATTTTAAAGAGAAATTTTTGGAAATATCCAAATAAATATCAGGGAAAAAATGGAAAAACATTAGGAAAAAATACTTAATTACAGATCCAGAATAAGTTAAAAAGACAATAAAAGACAACCTTATAATAATAAATTTTGAAACTTAAATGGAAAGGATAAATTCCTGGAACTAGGTAATATGTCATAATTGACCCAAAAAGAAATAAAAACTAAAATAGTCCTATAACCATAAACATGTCTACTTAGTAGTGTAAAAAAAAATCTCAGAAAGATGATTTTACAAGGAGGAACAGACCATTTTAATTTTATATAAGCTCTTCCAAGGAACAACAAGAGAGAGAATACTCCCAAACTCATTTTATGAAGCCAGTATAACCTGGATAGTAAACCCTGCTGAGGACAGAACAAAACAAGAAAGTACAAGCCAATCTTACTCATAAACGGATGCTAAAATCCAAAAGAAACCAAATCGAGGAGAATGCTAAAAATAATACATAATGACCAAATTAGGTTTATCCCAAGTACACAAAGATGGCTTATCATTAAAAAAGTCTAAAAATGTAATTTGAAAAAAATATATAATTTGCCACCTTAAGAAAAACCTTATGATTCTATTAAATGCAGAATGAATTTGATAAAATGTGACACCCTTTCATGATTTAAAAACTCGACGATATAAGAATGAAAAAGAACTTCAGTAATATGATAAATGGTATTTACTAAATATCACTCTCAATAGTGAGTCGTTGGTAATTAAAAGTGTGCCTTTTTTCAAAACCAAGGATGGATTCCCACCATCTCAGCTTCTATTCAGCATTGTCCTGAAGGCCTTTGCCAGTGCATTAGGAACATAAAAAATAAATGAGATGTAAGACTTGAAAAAAAGGAGCAAAACTGTAATTATTCATAGATTATGACTGTCTATCGAAACCAAATGAGTCTATCTTCATTATTTCTACTTTACTGCTTCCCACTTACTCTGCTGCTCATTGCCATCTAGCTTCTTCCTATGTCATCCTTCTAGAACTTCCTACATCTAAGACCAATAATGAACACATTTCAGTTGTTACCTCAACTTCTTGACCCGATTGTCCCTGTTGGCCTCCACTGTTCTGGAATGTTCCTGCTTCTCTGGCTGCTGCTTCTCAGTGCTGTCCACTGGCTTCCTTTTCTCCCACTTGTCTTTTAATATCAATATTCAATCCTTTGATTTCAAACTTTTTCAAGCTATAGGTCTCCTAGGTGACATTCTTTACTCAAGTTCCATGTTTATTCAGGTGACTTCCAATACTTATAATTCATAATTTTTTATTGAACGAACAAGGACACCCTTACTAGGATTATGTCTAAAGGTGAACTCATTCTCCCCCTAACTCCCTTTACTCCCTCCTTCAGTCATCTTCCATCATTTATATGCCATAAGCCTGGGGGTCATCTAGAACTCCATCTTCTCCTTCACTCCTCATATTCAACTATTATAAGCTCCTAGTAGGTTATCTTTGAAATCTCTCTCTGCTCTGTATCTTCCTTTCCTTTTTGGTAGCCACCAGCTGGGGTCAGACTCTGATTATCTCTCTTGAATTCCTGCACCTGGTCACCCTGTTTTGAGGCCTTTCTCTAATCCTTCTCATAAGGAGCAAATCTGATTAAATCTCTCCCCTGATTAATATCTCTCAGTGATTCTAACTGCCCAAGATAATATTCAAACTCTTTAGGCATATTTGATAAAACCTTTCAAGAAAGCCCTTCTTCTATTCATCTAGCCCTGACCGGTTTAGCAAGGTATCTGACAAGGTAAACACTCTGTAAACACTGAATTAAGGAAAACATTTTACATAAAATAATAGATATCAAATCAATGGTGGACCATTATAAAAATGTATAGGGGTTATATCCTTATCGCTCTTACGTTAAAATGAGAGGAAAATTATATCTGCTACATCTCATTTAAAATTCATCAGACTAAATCAGGCACTGCACTCTCTAATAGAATATAAGAAAAATACAACTGCAGGCAAGTTACAGACTTAGTACCACTATGATACAAAAACTCAGGAAAAGATCCTGGGTTATATCAAGAATGACAAGGTTAATAACACACACACACACACACAAACACACACACACACACACACACTCTCTCTCTCTCTTTCATACTGCTGAAATAATTACTACCTTAAGTATTTTTGTTCAAATACTTCACAAATTATCAAAATGAAAACCTGCTTCATACTACATAAACTTCCTATTAAATACATTTAAAAACATTAAGAACATTTAACTTACGTCCTACCTGCTTCCAAAATCAATTTGCAGTGTATTTCCTGACTGTACATACAAACTATAAGTTTAGGAATAATGTAGAATAACTGGACCAAGTCAAAAATCTAAATTTCTAATTTTTGAAGGAATTAAAAATTCTTATAATCCTCACAGAGCTTATAAATACAAGTATATATTTGAATGCCAAGATACTAATAAATTTACAAAAGCTTTTTAAAGAATATAGATGGCAAATATTATAAACTGTATATAAAGCTTAGAGCATGCTACTGCATAACTGTTTTATCGATTATTTTATGTACAGCACTCTAAAGGTGCTTGACTTTATTTATACACCACCCTGTAGTACATGCATTTGCTTTCAATACGGAAAATCTAAGGAATTTTTTAATTTTCCCTCATTCTGCAAGGTGCACAACTGAGGGCACAGAAATTATGTAGGTCACTTTTACCTTCAATGAAATTCCCTCAAATTAACCCTTAGAGAGGTTCTAAAGAGGGGAGACTGGAGTCCTGCTAGCATATTCTCAGTGACACAAATTCCTTTAAGATCCCTGTCTACTGAAAGTAGTACTAGGACAAAGGCTGATCTAGCTCTCTGGTCATCATGTTCAGATTAAATATCTACTCAGTCAAAACTCAGCTAACATACCAAAGTCATCAGCTTCGTGGCTGAAATCAAACATTATCTGGACCAGACATTAACTTCGGTGTGCCCTCAAACTGAAAAGAATATTTACACTTAGATACCCATATTCTAGCCTACACATTCCTCCACCAACACGCATTTCAAGCATTTTTCTCTTCTGAAAAAGATTCCTGCTAAGTTACCCTATGTCTTTAAAACAAAATGCCTTCATTCTGTCTTTGAACCTAATTGAAATTAAGAAACTTTTAATAGCTTTAATAACTCTCAAAAGCTGTACTAAGCTCTTCCCTGGCATCTTTCCTTTCTTACTACCCTCCCTCCAAATCCAGAAAAAACCAGCACAACAGAAAACACAAAACAACTAGCCACATGCTCTGAATGCTGGGGAACGTGATTCTCCACTGGTTTAGGCTACAAAGAAAGCCTATGAGTAATCAAAAATCCTTAATCAAAACAAAGTTAAAAGCTACCTCCCCCCCACTCCCCAGCCCCAGTATAGTTTCCCTTTCTCTCTTTAATCCACTCTTGCGTTTCCTTGGAATTTTAGCAGCCTCTGAACAGTGAATGGTAAATTCATCTCAATGTCAGCCAGGGCAGAGACATGCAAAAAATCACTAACTTGGAAGGTTATTTAGGACAATAATGTCTTTCACTGCCTTACTCCTCCCACTCCGGCCCCACTTGACCTACTACCGATATTTAGCTGGGGGGGGGGGGGATCTGTCCAGTCTTTCCCCCCAGCGGCTCTTCCTGGGGGAACCCGATGCAAGTACGGAGCCAGCAGGAAGACCCTGGCCAGGCTGGGAGAGCAGGGTCTCCCGGCTTCACGCAGCCCTCCCCACTGGCCCGGGGCTGCACTCTGCTCCGCACAAACCCGTCCAACTATTCTTGGATCTACTCACATCCCTAGATCTCGTCTGGCCGCCCCCCCACCCCCGCTCGTGTCCTCTGCCTTCCCGAGGCTGACCTCGCAAAGCCCCCAGAGGGCACACACACTCACCCACCTGAGCCGGATCTGGGGAACCCCGCCGGTGCGCTCCGCCCTGCGCTCCGCTGCCAGCTCCAGCACAAATGCGCTCGGCCTGTTCCTCCGCCTCCCCTCCAGCCCAGCCCGGAGGCGCGACCCAGGGCGGCACCGCAAGGTCTCTCTAAGTCACCTTTCCTCGGCCCTCCCCCGGCTCCAGAGAGGTCAAGGAGAGGCGCGGCCTGACCGCCCACGGCCCAGGACTCCCGCGCAGGTCCTCGGGCCACCAGAGGTCCGTGCAGCGCCCCTCCGCCGCAGAGCCAGAGCCGCCCTCCTCCAGGGCTCGCCGGGGAGAGTGCGAGCAGCGCGGCGAACGGCCTGCAGCAGGCGGCTCCGCGGCTGCTGTCGTCGTCCAGTCCCTCCTCCCCCGGCCCCCCTCCCGCGGGGCCCGCTCCTCGGAGGCGCAGGTGGGACCTGCCCGGGACCGCGAGAGCCTGCACGCAGCCCCTCCAAAGGAGCGAGCGGACTGCTGGCCCGCAATTCTCGAAAGGAAGTAAGGAAACTGCTACTCCAGCTCTGCGTGCATCCCGCGGAGGCTCCTGCGAGGTCCTAGAGCGGGCTGTGTGCTCACGCCCTCTCCGGGCGGCGCCGGCCCTGACAACTTCCAAACCGCCAGCCCGCCCCCGGGGAAAAGCAGAGGAATCCTCTTCTGGGGACTGCTGTGCCTCAAACGCAAACTGACCCTTACTCAGGCTTACACTGAAGAGTGGATGTTTCCGATTCCACAACAAAGAATCAACTAGACTTCATGTATTTATTTTTTATGCACTTTCTAGGCTACCCTTTGAGCAACGGGGAAAACGATGGTATTAATCCTACTACTTACATGGAATAGATGGTTTCTATTCCAGCCAGGCTTGAAGTGTAGACGAAGACTCAAAGGACAGTAAAACCCACCTCCTAAATACTACACTTAAGTGGGATGTTCAGGCTAATGAAATTTCTAGTTAACTATGTGGCTCTGGTGAGGGTGGGGTACACATAACTTTTTGTTCCAACAGTTTTAAACAGTATAAACCTGTCCTCAAACAGGTTTGAGCAGAATAATACTGAAGCAAACTGAGTATTTCTTTGATAAGATCCTAGGGTACTTTAAGTGCGCTGTTCGGCAGCGGTGGCTGTAACTGCGCTACGGATACCAAACGTGTAAGAGAGGATACAACAGTACACTAGAAGATTTGGAATTAATGTCAGTGAGGTTTCATGGTGTCTTTGAAAAGTCAGTTTCCTACCCCCCCCCCGACCTCATTCTAAACTGATAACTAAATGGTATTGTGAAAAGTCACATTTGGCACTAAAAGAAGCTACTACAGAATCTTCCTCCTGGGTTCTAAAAATTAGAATGAATTCAGTTTACAAAAGTAGTACAAGGCAGCAAAAACAACAAAATGTTTTAGAAGGCAATTTACACAGCACCTAAACTGTGCCAGGCACTGTATCAAGGAACTTCACATAAAATAACTCATCTGTATTCTCTTCAGACTAGAAATGGAATTCCCAAACATATATTAATTTGCTCAAGGTCAAGACAACAGAAAGTAGATCCCGAATGGTCTGATCTTTGTATTCTTTCCTTTGACATTCATTATGCATTCATTCAGATATTTATTAACTGTCTACTCCAGGTCAAGTACTATACTAGACACAGAGGCTACAATAATAACTAAGATACAGCTGCTTACTTAAGGGGCTCTTTAGTAAATATATAATCAGACAAATATATAATGATACAGTGTGGTTAAGTGCTACAATAGCAAGGACTCCTAGAACAGGAGAGATATCTAAGCCAGTTCTGAAGGGTGGAACCTGGGATGGTGGCAGTCATCCCACAGAGCAATCCTGAGCGCTCTATCCTCAGAGTGGCAGTGGGGGATCTGAGTGTTGGGTGGGAGGAGAGGGAGGACAGGGAGACAGACAGCTGAGAGACAGGAAGGAAAAATGACAGAACTTGATAAGTGTGGGGGAATTAGGAAGAAGGATGAATTGAGGACAGCTCGCATGATCTTGGCTTGGGTTCCTGGATAGGTGGTAATTTTGTCTCTGAGTTGAACGGATAATTGAGCTTTAGACACACTGGTTTTGAAATGCCTATGATATAATCATATGTAAATGTTTAAAAGGCAGCTGGATATACTGGTTCATAGCTCAGGAGATCTAAGGTGGAGATATCAGAGTCATCATGGATCTCTGTTGGAAGGAATGGCTAAGATCATCCAAGGAGAATGCGGAGTGAGAAGGCCACCCACAGAAACCAGGGACACTAACACTCAAGGCACAGGCAGAAGAAAAGATGCTTCAGAAGAAAACTGAGGAGGAGCTGCTCTAAAGGAAAGAGAAGCCAGAAGAGGTAGGCACCATGGAAATCACTGAGAAGAACTCCAAAAAGCAAGTAGTCGTCAAACGCCAGATCTGTCACAGGACGAGCAAGGTAATTTAAGGGTATCCTGTGATTTAGCAGTAAGGAGATTATTGGCAAGAATGGTTTCAGTGGGCTAGTTGAGGAATAAAGTAGAAACAGAAATTATCACATTTTCCAAAATAGAATTGGAAAGGAATGTAGGGAGACAGAAGCTGTAAGGGAGTAGAGGATTCAAAAGAAGAGAGGAGCTGTTTTTGAAGCAGGATGGAAGGAGACAGATGCCAGCGAAAGGAAAGAAAAAAGATAGAGACTGGGGGTTGGGAGTGGCAGGGAACTGGTAGCAAATAGAGTCACTGCCTCCACGTTTAACAAAGAATTTTGTTCAGGAGCAGAGGGAGAGGAGGAGACTGAAGAGATGATGGAGACGTAAAGGCCCAGAAGGTATAAACATGAAGAAATGAAAGAGATTAGGAACACAAAATGACTAAAGGCCTTGGTACAGCCCAGGAAACTAATGAATATTAGAGACCTCGACTTTATAGAGATGGAAGCTCACAGGAGGGCATGGTTTCTCTCCAGAGATATCAGGATCTGGTCCAAAAAAGCAATACCTTTTAGTTGGTCCAATTTAAGGTCCAGATCTCTCCATTACACCACAAACAGCATCACTATCCCCCAGTCATACTTTTGGGTTACAGCTCTTTAGCACTCAGGAAACTTAACATAGAAGCATAAAATATTTTATGAGTGAGCTTGCACTAATTTTAAATAAGCAAGTTCCTACTTCGGAAAAACTGGTTTGATTAATATCAAAGGGACCTCAATGACACACAGAACAAGAAGGGGACCAATGATGGCACTGTGTGACATTTCAGCCACTTCTGATACCACCCTCTGGTGAGGAAAACTACAGAAACAAACATAATTCATGAAGCCAGTTTCTAGCCTTTTGAATTTTTTTTTTAAAGTAGGCTCCACACCCAACGTGGGGGCTTGAACTCATGGCGCTGAGATTAAGAGCCCTGTGCTCTACCGACTAAGCCAGCCAGGTGCCCCACTAGCCTTTTGAATAGAACTCTCAACAAGGTTAAAGACAAATTACGACATTCACACTCTCCAATGTCTCTCCTAAATTACCCTAAAAACACCTAATAAATTTCCCTTTAGTAAATCAATCACAAGCTTTGCAGCTTGCTTTATACATTGCAGTTTTTTTCAACATAGTGTTATTTACAAGTAAAATATGCCTACATAATGCACCCCATTTATAGAGGTCTATGGAAACCTTGAATATCTGGGTCGTATCAGAGCATCTCCAAAAAAGCAAAGCACACTCACATACCACAGAAACAGAAAACCCCAAGTCCAGGCACTAAGGCCTATGCTCATTATAAACCCCTAAGTTTCTCATACAGAGCCAGCTTGCTCTTACTGTGGACATAATTTTACCAAGTTTGGTTATCTGGTTTTCTTTTTAATAAACAACATTAGAAAGAGTAAACCAGAAGGGATCAGTATTCCACTGCTACAGACAGGCACACGGCCAATCTAAAAATCAAGAGAAAAAAATTTTAAAACCCGTAAAGAGCAAAAGTGAATTCAAGAGCATTAGCAGGACTGGGCCATTTAGTCAAATTACAGAGTTCTATAAACATTATTCCCTGAAGGCATCTCTGTATTAAGACACAGAGTAATTATGAACATACAAAAAGGACAAAAGAACAATCCTGAGGCCCCTGGAAAAGATAAAATTGTTAAAAATTTAGCGTAAGATGTAAACACGAAACATTTAAAATAACTGTCATAAAAAAGATTAGAATAAAAAGTTTTGCAGATGCAGGGGCTGGGATCACTTAGATCTACTGGATTCCCCATTATGTGCCAGGTAGTATACAAGGTGTTTTGCCAAGATGATCATACTTACTCTTCAAAACACTTTTTTTTGGTTGATTGCTACTTTAAAAAGGTAATTGTATATGAAAACTGTGGCAAAGAGAGATTAAGGAGAACATGGAATGAGACCCAGGTCTCTGTGAGTTCAAAGCTTACAATTTTCTTTTAATAAAGTTTCTAGGTAACAGAAATATAACTTATGATTCCAGATAAATAAAGCATTACAATACCTAATTATTCTGCAATGACCTCAAGTACGCTATTAAATTCCTATGTTGTAGGTCTTAGCCATATGAAAAACTACCTTCAATGATGCCATTTATCTTTGAAATATTTGGGGGCCCTTTTCATTGTCTATAATCCTGTTTCTCAGAAGGAAATCCACAGAACCTCAAGAGTTGCTATTTTATAGAATTACTGAAAAAGAATCTTAAAGATACTTTGCAAGTTTGAAGCAACAAATGCCATTTTCTAAATGAGTACTGTATGCCACACAGTGAGTTAATATGTTTATATACCTATTATTCATCTATATACATTTGAAGCCCACACCTGACACTGAAGTATATCATTTTACAGAAACTTGCCCACGGCTGGTTAGGGAGAAGAATGAGATTTTAAAAAGGTCCATTAAACGTTCAGACCAGTGCTTGTTAATGACTTACTGTATGGTCTCCTTTATTTGGAAGACGGAAATATCAAGATTCAGAGAACTTAAGTAGCCTTTTGTCACTTGAATAATAAATAATAAGGATGAAAAGAATACAATCATTCCACAAATACTCAAATTTTCTTTAGATAATACCACCTCCTCCCAAAATGAGTTAAATCCAATGCTAAAGACACAAAAGCTCCAAAATGCCATCAGAGAAAAGGGGTCACAAGTGTTAATTAGATAGCATTCTATAATAGTAACTGTTGATTTTTACTCAAGGCTTACTATGTGTCAGAAACTATACTAAGTGTCTTGCTTACATTATGTTATTTAATCCTCATGACAAATTTAAAAGTCTAATTAGTCTAAACTTGAGGCTACTATACTTACACATCTGGATTTTCAAAGAGGTAATTACCTAGACTATATTTTTAAGCAAACAGTTTAAAAATTAGCATAGGTTGGCTTCTCCAGAAATTAAATTTCTTCTAATCTAGAATTTACCTTGAAACCATACACCTCTAAAACAAAGACATTATTGATACATCCATCAGGTGGCACATAAGAGATGTTAATGAGATTTAGTTTTACGATGTATTAAATATTACCTGAATTCCTAGACACCATAATTTGTTCATTTCAAAAATGTTGGACAATGCTATTTAGATTTATTTAGATCACTAAATCATGCCTCATTTAAATAACCTGGAATATTATATCACCAAAAATAGAAATGCTGAGAGGGGATGTTTTCAAATAATATTGGAAGAATTAACCATTTAAAATGTTTAATGAACAATTATGTTTCCCTGTGGATAGTTAATAAAATTCTACTGAAAGACTTTCTGTAAGTTTGTTCTAAATGAATTTCAGATTACTCACATTTTTTTTTCTCCAGATAAAATATGGAATTTGTGGTGTATATAACAAAGCTGGCGTTTAAAAATTTTTTATGTGAATTCATAAGGCTTCCATTGTAATCACAAGAAAATAAAATTTTAGATCTTTACATATGAAACATACATTTACGGAAACCTAGTATCTAATTAAAAGGTACAAATAAACTAACAAGAATGAGAACTTTGGTGTCTTAATCTAAAAAGCTGAAGAGTGAACATATATGTGGAAATTAACAAAAAAGAAGAGAAAGCCTATGGCTGCTTGGCTTGCATTAAACAATCATGAAATTAGAAAATTAGAAGGGGAAAAATCATGAAAATTAGAAGGGGAAAAAATTAAAACAAGAAAAATCCTAGTCCAGGCAACCAAAACACATCTTTACAACTTTTCAGTCCTCAGAAAAAAAAGAATGCTAATAGATAAACTTACCACTCTCACTAACATTTGGAAAAGTGAATGGGAGAGAGCAGGGGTGAAAGAACATAAGATATTTAATCCACTGAGCTCAGTTCACATAGGTAAGTATGACAGCGCTCTATTTTCAAAAGAAAAGTATTATGTATTTTTCATATAAAACCTTTGGTTTCTACAATATTTCCACAAAACTCTTGTTGAAATGCCACAAGAACTGAGAACTTTAAACCATGGTTGATAAATACAGCTATATAAGTAAATTAGATTTGAACACAAGTTACTTCAGAATCATCTTGCTTAATCAAGAATGAAGGAGTTCTAAATTTTAGTGAAAATGAAGCTTTCATTTTCTTTATTAAGACTATTTTCTCCTACCTTTGGTCAATTTGAAAGCAGTGATTTACTGGATGATCCAGTATGTGACACCCAATTATTAAAAAATTCAATTCCAAACTACCTACCCCTTCTTGTTTAGTGAAGAGATTAAGGCAATCACTCAAAGCTACACAAGTTTCTCTAGAAGCTTCAGAGACAACTTCAACTTTCTGAAGAAATGATGGAAGCATGTCTATAAATAAAAATAAATACAATTAGTGGAATTTTAAGACCACAAACATTTTTAAATTACCATTTTTTTAAAAAGTAATTCCTACACCCACCATGGAGTTTGAACTCAGGACCCAGAAATTAAGAGTTGCATGCTCTACCAACTGAGCCAGCCAGGCACCACAAACATTTTTAGGTCTACTAATGTCATGTTTCCTTCCAGCTGGCTGCCTTAAACAAAGCATTTAGTGTATTCCTTAAGCATCATTATTAGCACCTACTGTATGCAGGATGCGTAAGTTGGTACAGTAAAAGATGAAGCCTTGTCCTGGAAAGGCCTATATCCTGCAAGAAGAAGAGTCATGACCCAAAAAAAAAAAAAAAAAAAAAAAATTACAGGAATAAATAATGTAATGTTTAAGAAAAGCAGCTGATTAATATTTCCTTTCATGATATTCTATGCTAGATAAGTAATTTTATTCAAAAGCCAAGTGCTAAAAAGAGCTAAAAATAATACTGTAGTTGACATGATGGCTAACCCATCTAAAGGTGGCATTAACTCAACTTTCTCTAGTGCTTATTGGATAAATGTCTGACATGGAATGGGTCTTTTCACTCTTATGAACGTGTCCATCTGGGTTCCAGTATCTTTTAGAATTTAAGTTGGGAACAAAGAAATGGTAATATCACCACCTTCCCTGGTTCCCTAAGGAAATCTTAATCCATTTATCCATTACAAAAACAAGCAAAAACCCACAGCACCCAAAACAAAAACCAGAATGCTGACAAGAGAAGGCTGCAAAATGCACGCACATCATTTAAAAAAGAAATAAAATGTCATATCCTGTCCAGATTAATGCTAGAGAAATCCTCTTAGTTCAAATAGTTTTGGACTTCGTGTTAATTATATATTAAGATCCTTTAAATGTGTCCACCTTCAATCAAATAAAAATATATCAAGAAAGCTTTTCATCTAAAAATAACTTAAAAGAAGAGACACAAATATATACCACCCTCTGGCTTTTAAATAATCTTGATTTATTTAAAACAGGGTTCTTAAAACATGGTAAACAAGGTCAATAAGCAAAAGCAATCAAATCCAAATGCCAGCAATTTGCAATTATCAGGCCATAAAACAGTGGGTCTCTTCAAGAAACAAACATTTTCAAATGGGAAGTGAAAGGAAAATAAAATCTACCAAGACCATGTTACAAATTACTTAGTCATTATTTCTAGGTGATAAAATTGTAACTTTTGTCCTTCACTCTTTTAATTTTCCACGATTTCCATAGGAATGTGACTTATATTAGCAAAGAAAAGTCCTTTTCTTGGAAAAATTATTTCTCAAAACTCATAAGGCAAAAGGGGTCAACAAAAGGAAAAGGTCAGAGTGAATGAAGGTCTGAACAGCCTTTCATTGACATCTGGATATAAATACCAAATGTCATTTTATCACATTTTTCTTTTTATGGAATACAGTTTCCTAGTGTTAGCTATTCTTAGTAACACCCAAACAATTGAAAACTACTATATCCTAAAATAAATTTGATTTTGCATACTTTATTTTTCATTTTGAATCTTCGATACACATTGTGAAGACTTATTCTTTACTTAGTTGCTAAATAGCAAAAAGAATACCAAATGCCAGATGCCACAGGACTTAAATAGTACCTCAGCAGATGTCTCACACAGAGCTGTGGATTGAGTATGCTGAGGGGATGCACAAAAAATCAGGCACAGCCTCTGCCTTCCATAAATGCTCTGGGTAATCTAGTAATTTTCCACTTTCATGGCACAAATGGTAAGATGGGAGCACAGTCATTCATGGATGTATTTCTTTTATTAAATACCATCAGTGGTTAATCATCTACAATTTTGTATGTTTTAGATATTTAAGACTTTATATACTTGTTGATTAGCATAAAACATTAAATGTCAAAATAAATTTTTACGAACTTCAAGATTTTAAATAAAACAGATTCTGTAGCCATTTAAAAGATAACTCCAAGAAATATATATTGACTTTTAAGAATCCATATTTGAGAGTGTATCAAATTCTTTTGTCCAAAACAGAGTCAAAGTTACCTAATTTCTCTGACAGTCTGGTGTTCAAGCGAGATTCTGAAATTCACACTAACTCGCACAGGAGGTCTGCGTAAGAACTGATCCCCTAGCACCAGGGCCGCACATCAGGGGCCAGCTGGTTCACAGTGGCATGCTTCGTATATGATGATGTTTGCATATTGTTATATAAAAGAAATAAAATCGCTAGCTTCTAGAAAAGTTACCAACCCGGAATCACTGCAAATATATCTTAGCCAATTAATATTTAGAGACTGGGTTGTAATGAACAAACGTAAAAAGGCCAGTATGCAACCATATTTGGCCTATTATAAGAATCAGACACTTAATTTTGAGGAAAAATGTCACTTTTTTTTACTAAAAGTATTTTTGAACTCAGGAAAGATGCTAGAAGATCTTATGCAAAAAGCTTAACTTTAGAGACATATAAAAAGCTCACAATCTGTCGTTTTCATGATAACACTGTACAATTTTTAACTGGGTATGTTTTAAAACTATTGGGGAAATACTTATTTCTTATGTTAGCAAACTAAACCTAATACAGATGACCTCAATTGTTCTCCTAATATGGAAAAAATCCACACTCATTAGCTGACATTTAAGACACTTTATAAACTGAATCAGTTTCAGCCAGACTGTTTTCCTGGAAATACTTGTTTTCCTAGAAATATTCTTTTACTTTATTGCCTCCAAACCTTTGCTCAAGAGGTTTCCTCTTCCCCAAATATTGGAAATAATACTTATTCACATTCAGAAGTTTCTCCATTTAAACCTTTTTTGTTCAAGGCCAAGTTCAAATGCCATCCTCTTCATGAAGCCTTAAGTATTTTTTTTTTGGTGAAGAAAAAACAGCAGTGCATCTGACTATATGTAAGAGACATGATCTAACCTGCATGCATAGAGACATTTTAGAAACGGACTTTCACACCTAACTGGAATTATATAAATGCCTCATGAAAATCAGTACTCTCTCCTCAAAAAAGGAGAAAAAGATATCTACATATAAAAATCAACTGATTTTCTAAAACTTTTTTTTTTTTAAGATTTTATTTATTTATTTGACAGAGATAGAGACAGCCAGCGAGAGAGGGAACACAAGCAGGGGAGTGGGAGAGGAAGAAGCAGGCTCCTAGCGGAGGAGCCTGATGTGGGACTCGATCCCATAACGCCGGGATCACGCCCTGAGCCGAAGGCAGACGCTTAACCGCTGTGCCACCCAGGCGCCCCTAAAAACTTTTACACAGAACTGTAATTTGATAAAAAGAGAGGTCCCTATAGAAGAGTATAAATTTTTGTTGTTCAAATTAAGATGACTAGCATGAACACAATCGCCCACTAAACAAGTACTACTAAATCATTCTGTCTCTATCCACATAATCTGCACTAGCTGCAACGGAGAATATAAAGTTCAAAACGCTGTGTGTTAAATGAGTTATAGCATGAGTTAAATGAAAATAAAAAGGTATCAAGGATGTTATAAGATGTAGACAGCAAAACAAATTATGCATTTAAAAAATGTTAAATATTCAGAGAAAGGAATAACCATTATGGGGTGGAGTAATGGAGTAGAGTCTGAGAAGAGGTGGGATTTGAGCTGGATCCTGAAGAATATTTTATTGCTAAATATAATGTGCAATAAAGCAAACATACCTAAAATATTTATAATTATTTTCAGATAGTATAGAAACCATTAGTCCTGAGAAGATCATATCAGAACTGTCATCAAGGGGAACTCCAGAAAGGCGAGCGGCTCTGTGTCCACCTCTGACTACGTGGCTGCCACGTGGCAGGTTCGGTGCTGACTTGTGCAATCTATCTACTAACTTGACAAAACAAATTTAGTAGTTATCTGAGTTCAAAAGAAGTGAGTTATAAATTTACAAGCTAGATAAGTAGGTCATTCATTTCATTCACTCAAAACATACAGAGTTGACCCTTGAACAACATGGGAGTTAGGGCACTGACCCCTCGCAGTTAAAAATCCATATACAATCTTTGACTCCTCTGAAACTTAACTACTAAGGGCCTACTGTTGACTGGAAGCCTTACAATAACATAAATATTCAATTAACACATTTCATATGCTGTATCATATACTGTATTCTTACAATAAAACAAGCTAGAGAAAAGTGTTAAGAAAACCATAAGAAACAAATTACATTCACAGTACTGTGCTGTATTTAAAAAAAAAAAAGTCACATGTAAGTGGTCCCATGCAGTTCAAACCTGTGTCGTTCAAGTATCAACTGTATATATGTCAAGTGTCCATATGTGTCATGCACTGTTAAGGTGCTGAAGACAATTGGCAAATAAAACAAATTCCTGCCTTGATGGAGTTTATATTCTAATAGGAGAGGGAGACTATCAACTACAATATATATTTAGCAAGTTTGATAAGTGACAGAAAAAACAAAGCAAGGTAGGGGAATAGCAAGTGTTGAGGGGAGTTGCAAGTTTGGACAGGGTCCTGAGAGGAAATCGCTGGCAAACTGAAAGGGCACCTGAAAACTTCTTTAAAAAAGATGAGACACAAAGGGTGGGGGTAAGTGAACTAACAGACCAGCATGAAGGACAGTTGCCACCCTGGAACAGAGAGGCAAAAGGAAAGGACAGTGGTGCGAAGGCCAGCAGGAGCTAGAGTCACAGGTGAGGGGCCTTCAGCCAGGGGCTGTTACACCCCATGCAGCCCAGCTGGAGGGAGGGAGGAAAATGCCTGACTGCTCTCACGCCCTCCACCAATCCCGTGACAGGGTCTCCCTTTTGCTGAATCCAATCAGAAGTCTGAGGGCAAGGAAGGCCCAGTAATGCAGTCTGTAGTCTACTGCCAGAGGTTCTGTTTGAGTGAAGACCTGGGCAGGTGAGGATGTGAGTACCCTGGAGAAAAGTCTTCCTGGCAGAGGGCCAGCATGGCCCAGGCTGAGGCAGGAGTATGTCCAGCTTCTCTGAGGGGCAGCCAGATGGCCAGGGAGGCTGGAAGACGAGCAAGCAAGGGTAGCTAGGAGATGAGGAGAGAGAGGCCAAAAAGGACTGGAAGAGTTTGTGGGTCGTTAGAAGGACTTTGTTTTTATTCTTAGTGAGATAACCTGGAATCTACTGGACGTTTTGAGCAAAGAACACTATACGATGGTGTTTTAGAAGGGTCGCTAGGGCAGACACTGGAGGGGCAAGGGCAGAATCTGAGGGGCCAGTTAGGAGGCTGTTTCAACACTGTGTGAAAGACAATGATGGTGACAAGAGTGAAGGAGGCAGGAAGTGTGTTTACTCAAAGCCAAGATTTTTGAGCAGAGTTTTAAGTAGGTTGAACAAAAGTGCTCTTCCTTTAAGATTATTTTTTCTTTTCGATAACTGAAATTCTAATTTCTTTACTAGGGATTCACTATCTACATTTAGTAACTTGCAATAAAGTGTATGCGATAAAGTTGGCATATAAAGTATATCTTTTTTAAAAAGGTAATTTAGCAATGAATCAATAGGCACACAAATATTAATATGCTTTTATCCACAAATTCCACTTCCAAGAATTCTATGGTAATAAAGTGATGTGATCAAATTTAAATGTACAATACAACATTAGGCAAAACCTGGTTACTACGTACGGGTAAATCTAGGGTTTTATGGAAGAACAGACTTACTGGCCTTCAGGAAATCTTCAAAAAGTTTTATTAGTTTGGGTGATTTTGTTTTTGTAATCATGCTCTTGATAAAGATAAAATAGTAGACGTTTTAGTACTACAGTCACTGAACCTTGAAGGATATGTTGCCAATGCCAGATACATAAATTCTGGCATTCACCCAGACAGAAATTAGGTTTAAGGAAATAAAGTACTATTTCAATGGTGGACATTTTGGACCAAAACATAGAATGAGTACAGATGGTCCCTGACTTACAGTGGCTTGACTTAGGACTTTCTGACTGAATGATAGATACTATGAATGCAAAACACGGTCGATAGAAACCATACTTCAAATTCTGAATGTTGATCTTTGTCTGGGTTAGCAATATGCAGTATGATAATCTCTTGTGATGTGGGGCAGCGGCAGGGGCCACAGCTCCCAGTCAGCCACACCATCACCAGAGTAAACCACTGATACACTTAAAACCGTTCTGTACTCAGATATCCATTCTGTTTTCATTTTCAGCATTTTCATAACACTTGAATATAAAGCAGGCTTTGGGGGCGCCTGGGTGGCTCTAGTTGGTCAAGTGTCGGATTCTTGGTTCGCCTTAGGTCATTATCTCAGGGTCATGGGATTGAGCCCTGCATGCAGCTCTGTGCTCAGCAAGGAGTCCGCTTGGGGTTCTCTCTCCCTTTCCCTCTCCCTCCCACTCTGTTCCTCCCCCCACACTTGTGCTTGAAGGCAAGCATATGCTTGTGCACTCTCTAAAATAAATAAATAAATATTAAAAAAAAACAACAGGCTTTGTATCAGATGATTTTGCCCAACTGCTGGCTAATGGAAGTGTTGTGATCATGTTTAAGGTAGGCTAGGCTAAGTTATGATGTTCAGTAGGTCAGGTATGTTAAATGCATTTTCAACTTACGAGACTTTCAATTTACAATGGGCTTACCAGGATATAACCCCCTTATTAAGTTGTGGAAGATCTGTAATTATAAATAAACTGAAAAATGTGTTTGTGATTGGGCTCTGACAGTTCTTAAATGCCAGGATAAAAAGTTTATATTTAATTCTATAGTTTCAAACTCCCATGAAACATTGTTTTTTAATGGGGAAAAAGTTTTATGATCAAAAAAGTACTACTCTAAAATTAACCTGGCAGCAATAATGCAGTATTGTCACAGAATCTGAGTTGTAAGAGTTCCTAAAAGGCTCTGGACTCCCTTCCGGGATGGAACGCAGGAGGTCCCAAAGGCAGAGACCACAGAAGAGGCTCTTGCTATGACCTGGATTTGACGGGACACAGAGCCGAACTAGTATGCAGAAGGTGGAATAAGACCTAACGGAGGGCAGTCTTAAAGTTCACATAATTTTGTATTAAAATGTAAGACAACTAACAATCACAACCACAAGGTCTGGATTCTGTCCACAAACATTTTAGTTCTCCATTTTGAGAAGTTATTGGCAAACTTATGTAGACGGTTTGGAGCAGGATGTATATTTATCAGCTACTATCTATCAGCAATAAAACACATGGTGCGAGATTACTCTGCACAATCCCTTGGCATTAAGGTAACTCAGTTACCTTCAACTCTTTAATTCCACTCATGAAATCATCTTAACCCCATTTACTATTTATGTAATATGCAGATTTATCTATCTACACCCATCTTGCAGCAAATAATGTTTACAATTGTGTATAAATCTTCTGAATTTCATTATAGATATATGAAATAGCATTGTCAGATCATCAGACATCTCACAGTTTCCCAGATGGCACTGTCTGAAATATCTCTTTTGTTATACTGAATATTACACATATCTCTAGAAACGCAAATGAGGCATACTATCATTATGAGTGACATGTCATACAGATAATCTGAACCAAGAGATCTCAAAGTTTAAAAAAAAACAACTTAATTTGGTTGTAGTTCTGATGTAATTTCCTTTTTTGGTCCGTGTTAAAGGAATTAATCCTTATATTTCATCTAACTCTGGACATTTCCTACATTTTTTAAATATCATTAGCATCTCTTCCTACTTTTGACAGTTCTTGAAGATGGTGTTTTAAAGTCAGAGTTGCATAACTGTAAATATATTAAAAACCACTGAAGGGTACACTTCACCAAGGTACATTTTAGACTGAATTAATATCTAATGAAGTTACTCTTATTTAAAAAGTCCACTGAGGATGAAGAGTGCTAAGTAATATAATATTCCAGCCCACAATAATCAAAATGAATTAATTGCTGTCCTTCTCAAAGCTATCACCACTAATACAAATAAATGATTATGGACCTGACGTAAAGGGATGCCCAAGGACCATTTGGACAGATCTGTGTTCAATTTATTCTAATATTAGCATTTCTTTGCATTCCCTAGGCATATATAAACTAAAGTGAGAAGTCCATAGAGGGAAACTAGCTCGTCATTAAAACTGATAAACTCAGACAACTGAATCAATTAAATTTCAGTGAAGTTATTTATAAACCCATCATAGCTGAAATCTAAAGCAATGGTGAGAAGTCTGAAGTCTAAGAAACACAGTTTTTAATTAACAAAGTAATACTTTTTTCTTGATATGTAATTTTTGTATTGAATTTTGATTTTGTATTGTTATTCTGACTTTTGGAATAGTCAACTCTTGATGATTCATAACCAGTGGAGACTGAAGACATAAAAAGTTACTACTGAAAGACAGATTAACCATTAGACAGTCAAGGTCACATAGACATTCACAGAATCATAAAAGTCTAAGACCTGAGAACAATCAACCCCTTCATTTACAGATGGGGAAACTGAGACTCAGAGAAGTTAAATGTACTGTTCAAAGTAACAACTGGTAACTGGCAGAACAAGGATTCAAACCCAAGACAGTTTAAAATTAAAGTCTTCTGGGATTCATAAGTAGGAGTCTCAATACGTAGCCAAAACGAATTTATAGCCCCAAAATGTTAACTTTTTTCCTTTTCTTTAAACAATAAAATATTAATCTACAAACCAAGCCTCCTCCATGAGAAGAAATTTGAAATAGCTTTTTTAAAATTTCAAAATAGTCTTATCAAACATAATTTTGAATTCAAAACTGAAAATTATCTAACATGTATGGCAAACAAACTTACAAAGGAGCAACATATAGGATAATGGGTTGTGTTAAACAGTGGGTGTTATTTGGTAGTTTGCCCCCAACTTTTTTTTTTTTTTTACCTTTAGCCATGTCACACTCCTTAATCATTTTCAGAAAGGTGGAAATTTCCCTATCTAGTTTCTGTTGGCATGTCCGTGCTTTCTGGGAAAACAAAAACAAAAAGCAAAATTAAAACTTACTAATAAAGGATTTTTACAGTATATATGCTTTACTGTTTCTATCAAGACTTTAAGTTCATATGTGGATATACAATAATTACGATACACTCTTAACAGAGAGAAAAAGATGAGAGAAAATTTCCTTAGAAATTGAATATTGCATTTAATCACATACAGATTTAAAGAAATCTTTCTAAATTTTAAATACATTCAACATTTGTCATGTAGACAATATGCAATTGCATTCACTGCTTCTAAGAACTCATTATACCATATACATCTGAGTTAGATTTTTCCCGATTTATCCTTTTTGTAGACTTGATTAAATTCATCGAGGAATTATAAAATGCATTCCTTAAGAATATATTTTAAAAACTGTTTTTGTGAAAAAAAAATCTAGATGGTAGAAATATTTAGAAACCACAGCTGATTTTCATTCAGCCATCTAAGTCCACAAAAGCAGATCAGTAAGGACACTTTCTTAGTAAATCAAAGCTTATAAAAATAAGATAAAGTCAATTATAGGAAGCATTCTTCTTGCACTTTGAAGCTTCTACATTTTTAGATCCCTAAAAGCAAAACAGTTTTATGACACAAGTTCCACCCATCTTAGTCAAGATCCAGAAGTCCAAAATGAAAAGTCACATTGATTATATTAACAATGTAATTTTGATGTTAGTTTTATTTATAGTTATTCTTTCAAGAGGTAGGAAAAATAAGCAAGAAAATTATCATTGTAAAGTCAGTTGGTTATGGCAATGAGAAATGTTTATTCTGAGAACCTTGAGTTTGTTCATATTAGAATCACATTGCTGTAGGTAGAGTAATAATTTATCCTTATGAATTCCCCACTTTGTACTCCTAATCCCAACTGGCTCGTCACTAAACATTTTTGCTCTTCCTAAACCAGTCCTACATGACAAAGGGACACAGGTAGGCAGCGTTTTCTCCTTTTTCACCTTATAAAATTTTTAGTGCTTATGAAGCTCAGCTCAACCACAGCAGAATTATTCATGGTACAACTCAGTGACAGGCAACGTTCTCTTTAAAATCTACATTACTCTGTGTTGAGAGCTCTAACGACATAAAAATTCATTTTTTTTTTTTTTTGAAGAGGGAAAATACCTACACTACACAATTTAAAACACCACAGAAAGGGAACTGGGGTGCTGGATCACTTTTTCAGACACAGCCCGTAAATACCAACTGAAACATGCACTGCAACCAAATGTATCACTCATAATTTATTAACAGAAAATTGTCATTTCTCCTCTACACACAGTTAATACTCCTGCCCATTCACAAGTCAATGCTACTGTTTTCTCTCTTTTCTATGGTGAAAGTTCGCTGGATGCGTAAAAGCAAAGCCCTGGCTTCATCTGCAGACTGGGAATTTGTAATGAACAGGATAGAGTTCCTGGGGTAATAAACACAAGAACGTTCTCCGTAACATCACCCTCAAATACTTGAATCCTATTCATCTTCCCTTAGCACACCTACCTGACTGACAGTTACTAAAAAGAGCCTCCCTGTTCGAGGATTTACTTGTTTTAATAAAAGGTATATATTAGATCAGCTGGAGAAGATTTGACCTACACATTCTGTTTAATAATTAGGTATAACGTGTCTTCTGTTCTAAACAACTGGTGTGGGTTTGAAGGTTAAACAAACAGAAAGAGGTTATTAATACAAATAATATGTACGCATCCTCCAATTTGCTATAATTTCCCCTTAGCAGCTATCAGTTATATTAGGAAAACGTAAAAATCTATTTAGGAAGGTTAATGTTCAGAAGTTCTTTGCAGAGCTCAGCATGGTATCCCATTCTTAACTTCCAGGCCATTCACCTTATGTCACTCATTCTTTTTAAGTTTTAATTTTTTTTTTAATTCTAAGTAAACAGGATCCCACTATGAGCAATGACCTAATTCCCAGGCGTGGCGATATTTTAAACCCAAGTTATCTGGGTACAGAACTCAAGAACAGAGTGGTATCCACAGACTCAGGGCCCAGAAGGCAGGAGGCACCCAGGTGAGCTACTGAGCACATTCACAACACAGGCCTCCTGCTCTTACTTCTTCCCACCCAGATATTGGCCGTTTTAACTTGATGTTAAGTCACTTTATTATCCCTGGCTTAGAAAAACAGCTCAAAAATGTATTATCAAGGGCTATGGAGGACTGAATAGGGTAGGGGAGAGGTCATATATTCCAGGTTATTTGCTACAGAGAATCCACATGTGGTTAATTAAGAACAGAAGCAGATTGTCTCTACTCAAGCAATTCAAAGGGACAAACTACTGATACAACATAGTGAGTGAAAGAAGACAGGTACCAATGAGCACATACAGTATAATTCCAATTACACGCAATTCTAGAACAGGGAAAACTGATACCAACTATAATGACGGAAAGCAGATCAGGGGTTGTCTGCGATGGAGGTGAAGTGCATTGCCTGGGAAGGGGCCCCAGGGAACTTTCCGAGGTGATAAAAACGTATCTTGAGAGAAGTGGTGGTTACGAACGGTATATACATTTGTCAGAACATGTCAAATTGAAGACATAAAATACATTCATTTTATTATAAACTTTTTAGAGAATATATTACAGAACCCTGATGACCTTCCTCTTTGCAGAAAACAGCCAGGATTGCGAGTACTGGTGCCCCAGTGCTCACCTCCAAGGCTCCCTACCTCCAGCCAAATCCATCTCCCCTCAATCTAAGTCAATACATAGCACATTTATTCTTCTTGGTACCTGGGGATCATTATGGCCCTGGCTCTGTAATCTTCTTAATGTGTTATTTTGCAACAGATATTTACACAAAATTAAGAAAAATTAAATGAAAGGATACAGAGAGAAGGCGGCAACTCTCTCTCACATATCTATCAGTCCTACAGCCCGTTTTCCCCCCTTACCAGCCTCAAAGCAATAATTTCTGTTAATAATTTCTCATCTTGCCAGGGATGATATAAGCCTACACAAACGTATGCGTATGACCCTTTTTTTTTTTCTCCCAGGTAGTAGCATTTTAGATACATCATTTTATACCTTGCCCTTTTCACTTAACCATAAGTCTTAGATATATCAATATATATAAATCAGTCTCGTTCTTGTATTGATTGTACCAATCTGTATTTATCAGCCCCATGTTGATGTACATTCATCTTCCAGCACACTCATTTTAACTAGGCATCCTTTATGCTTAAGTCAGGGAAGTCTGATACCACTTTCTCATTAAAATTTAGCATCTTCTGCTCATTAAATCCTTACAACACTGAGTTCAGATCCTATAGATTCGAGATATCATCAACAAATGAAACCCCCACTTTCCTTGTGCCACCCCAAATCTAAGAGCCTATCCCAGTTTTATCCCATAGTACATTCTACAATGATGGAAGCATTCTACACTGTACTGTCCAAAGTGGTAGCCACATGTGACTACTGAGCACTTGAACTGTGCTAAGTTAAAAGGAGTTGAATTTTTAATTCTAAATTAAGTATAAATAGCTAAATCTAGTAGCTATCGCATTGGACAGCATTTCTACACCAACACCATGCTTGAATTTGTCTTACCATTTTCATATTTGAAATATTTTCAAGTTGTCATTAAGGCCACAACCATAAGGCCAATATTTCTATGATATGTCTTACACTTTTCTCTCTGGAGACCTAACCTCAAGGCAGTGACAAAGAGATAAGAGAAAAACTGTTTTCAATTGTGGGAGGTCCTCATTTTGGGTGGAGATAAAACAAGACCAAAAACATCATATAACCTGGTCACTTTTTCAGTGGGGACATTTTTCCCCCCATAATGTCTTGTCCAAACCGTGTTGAGGAAATAAGGTTAGTTTTATGTTGATTCAGATGGTTTTACAGTATTATAATCCGAGTTCCTAATTTCCTTTAGAAGTCTATAAACATCTAGCATAGATCTCATTTCACAAATAGGTCTCAGAATATCCTTACAACTTAAGAATCCAATGATCAAAGGCATCCTGGAGCCAATCTACCACAAGCTACAATTCAACATACTTCACAGCTCATTTCAGATTTTAACCTATATTTGGACCAAACTTCAGAAGTTGAGACACAGTCAAGATTCACAGAATTAGCAAATTTTGTTGGACAGAAATATGTTTATAACCTGCAAAACTTGAAAGTGCTAAACATGCTGTAACTTTCCCCGACTTCAGGTTGCTATAAAAATCCAGAAGGCAAAAACTTCATGGTTTTAAAGTTAACATAAGAGCATGATATTCAAGTGAATAAAAGGTACAGTTGAAGTTGATAACATGAAAAATTGATAACTATGCCAAAGAAGAAACATTTTTTCAAGACAGTTTTTTTTAATGATATGCAAGTTAATATGCTTTTATTTTACCTGTAGCTACCATTAAAAAGGTCTTAAAATTACCATATCCTAGGAAAGATTGGTATGCTTTGTAAGTCCTTCCAGGTTTTATCATTTACCTTATTTTGAGGATAAATAGGAAAGGATTTCTTTTCACGTAGGGAATACTGACTGAAAGTTAAAATATTTAGCACAATTTTTGTTTTTTTGTTTACTTGTTTAACATGATTCTGGCCATAGATACGTAAACATTCTTTATTTACCCAGTTTTAATGCTATTTGGATGCTCTGGTAGATGTTATTTTTGCAAAGTTCACAGATCTGAAAATTGTGTTTATGGTTGTCACACTACATTAGGCTTTAAAAAAAAAAAATAGAAGTAGAACTAGTAAAGCGAATGTCAATAAATTCCGGCAATGTCTTCAACGAAACACGGAAGAGCTCAAATTTTTAATGTTCCATTATAAAATAGGATTAGGGATCGAAAAAGCCAAAATCTCTGATTTCAGTTTACAAGTCCTTAAGTCAATAAAACTCCTTAGGTATTAGCAAACTTAACTTCATTAAAGTTGTTGATTTAGAAACATTCAAATCCTGCAACCAATTCACTTAATTAAAAAAAAAAGATTAAAAAAAAGATTAAATTTAGTAGGCAAATTGATACGTTCTGACATAATTATTTGGACTGAAACTCCATCATCCTTTTGTAGTTCCAATTCTTCCAAACCCAATTCCCACTTAAAAGGCACAGCCAGAAAACTAATGCCCAGGAAAAAAAATACCTATTTCACTTCGATAACACATGCTGATTATTTCTCTATGGCTAAGACACTGATGTCACTTCAGATAAAGGCCTGTCCTTTTATTACTGATGTTTTATCTTACCTCTAATCAATGAAGTTACAGATCACAAGTCGTTTTAAATGAAATTACCAGCCAGGAAAGGTATCACTATGGTTGCATTATTTAAACTCTGAAATATGCAGTGAAGTCATAAAGGGCAGCAAGTCAAGCTCTGCATGCTCCCCCTACTGGCAGCAGTTTTCAAACAGAATGACAACCTGATTACAGCAATGGAAAATTTTTAACCAAAAAAGATACGTATGGGCACAGGCTCGTATCTTTAGAGCATTACCTACAGAGACATTTGATAGTATCCTCATAACAGACACTATAAATAGCATAAAACATTAGTGGACAAAGAGCAATTTTACCTCCATTGTTGTCAGATTTCTTAATTTCAAAACCTCACATTTGAAAAAACAATTCTTGGTGACAGAGTTAGCTATAAAAGTCAGGTTTGGTTTTTCTATATACCTCTAAGGATTCCTTCAAGTCTACAGCTGAAATTGCATCTTCCTCTTCGTCATCAGTCAGCTGGTCCTGGGAACAGTAGTGAGTGCTATAAGCAGAATGATCTTCTATTGCTTCCAGCCAGTCCTGAAATAATCCAAGAATTTAAATAAAAGTGAAATGCATTTTTACTCAAAAGAGGTGATATGACAATGATTTAGAAAGCATAAAATTTACATAAAGGAAATATTCTAGGCTCAAAAAAACAAAAGATACCCAAACCAACCAACAACAAAAGAATGATGCAGGTCTCCTGTCCACGACATTTCTGGATAAAAAAATTTCCTAATTCTTTAAAACGTATCATCTATAAGTTTACATATTCAATAATATTAAGACACACGTTATAAAAGCTGAGTAACGGGTGGAAATTTTTTCACTTAGATTCTCAACACTGTTGGATATGTTATTGTATACTAATATACCCAGAAATACAGTTTTACTAACTTGTAATCGAGTTATAAGAAAGCCAACAATTGCCTTGATGTTTTAGCTTTTATGAATGTTGTTAAAATATCAGTGATTTCACAAAAAGAATATTTGCCCTAAAAATATGTGTTACTTCCTCCTCATTTCTTACAGCATCACTCAAGGTCAAATTTTACCACTTTATGATATGGTCAGAGAGTCAGGATTTAGATCGCTTAGGGTTCCTTGCAGGGCCAAAGTTAACCACTTGGGAAAACAGATTCTTTTAACCCCTTACATAATTTACAAAAAATAAGACAGGTCTACAAATAGTCCTTTGATCTAAAGGAACATGGAGTCTCCATCAAATAACTGCGCTATGAATATCTGCCACATCAATCCCAATTTGCTTGCTTGCTGCTGTTGTTCAATTTACCACAAAGGAAGGCTGAGCTATACTGTAATAAATCAGAACACCTAAGCTGAAGCCAGGTTTTGAAACCTGTAAGCTGTGTGACCTTGAGAGAGCACTTCAATCTTACTGGCTTCAGTTTCTGCACCTACAAATTAAGAGGCAGACTACATAATCATTCAGGATTTTTTTTTCCAAAAATGATTCACAAAATCAAAATAAAGATAATTATGAACAGAAAATACCTGCAGGTACATGTTGATAAAGATATTAATACATAAGCCAAATTTCAAGCTTCATATAATCACCCCCATTAAAAAGGTACAGTCAACAAGATTTTAGATGTTAATATTGAATCGATCTTATATTCGGATTTTAAATGTTAAGTTTTATGAAAGATAAATGAATCCATAAAATTACCTCTCTTGACTGTTGAAGGCTATTCTTAGGAACCCTGAAGCCATGAATAGTGTCATCAAAGCACTTAATAAAGAAGAGGCAGCTATCAGTGGATTTTACCTTGGATATAAAGAAATCAGTAAAACAATATCATTCATGCACATAAAATGGGACATATAAACAGTACATAAAGTACAGAACAGTATTAATGTAGCTTAATTATACCTAACTGAACATTTAAAATACCAACTGGTAAAAACTGGGGAAAAAATTAATGCATTGGGAATATCACACGCATTACAGCTTATCTTTGGTAACATCTGGCTTTCATATTTATAGTTACTCAAAGTAAATACAAACAGTCCATTAGGTATGTGGTTTTAGTTTTGTCCTTTATATTTAATAACTCAGCATGCACTTGGGCTATAAAATTCTTTAAATACCATAGCTCCAATTTCTTATACTATTCTCCTGAACCTTGTTTGAGCTGAGTGTACAAAATATTTGAACTAAGTGTAAAAGAAAAAATACATATGAGACTGATAAAGAAGGGGGAAAGGAAAAGAAGACAAAAAATTATGTCTCACTGAAATACAAGTTTGGGAAGTGAGGGGATTTAAGAATGGAAAACAATAGGGACGCCTGGGTGGCTCAGTCAGTTAAGCAGCTGCCTTCGGCTCAGGTCATGATCTCAGGGTCTTGAGATCAAGCCCCACACTGGATTCCCTGCTTAGTGGGGAGTCCGCTTCTCCCTCTCCCTCTGCTGCTCCCCCTGCTTGTGCTCGCTCGCTCACACTCTAATAAAGTCTTAAGAAAAAAAAAAAAATGGAAAAGGACAGACATCTACTTCAAGACCCTACAAGAGTACCACACTCCTCCTTGCAGAAAACAACTATAAAAAGCAACTGCAGGGGGTGCCGGGGGGGGGGGGGGGGGGGAGCTGCATCGGTTAGGTATCCGACTCATGATTTCAGCTTGGATTATGATCTCAGGGTTGTGAGACTGAGCCCTGTGTTGGGCTCTGCACTGGGCATGGAGTCTGCTTGGGATTCTTTCTGTCCCTCTGCCCCTCCCCCTGCTCATGAGCACTCAAGCTCGCTCTCTCTCAAAATGGATAAATAAAATCTTAAACAAAAAAACCCCACAAATGCCTGAAGGAACTGGAGAGTGAACAGAAGTTGACAGACTCTGATGGGAAATGCACATGCTCTTGAAGGAAAGGAAATAAGTAACTATGCAAATCAGTTTCCATACTCAAGGTTTTTCAGCTGTGACATACCGTCCACAGGGTGACACAAAAGCAGCACAGGCACAAGTGGAAAAACCCAGTCTTTCTGTCTTTGAGAATTAATAAGGGAAAGCCAGGGAGTCAGAAATATTAAAGAGAGAGGGGATAATCCTCCAAGAGAAAAAGAGAAGAGATCCCCAAACTCTGTTCACAATTGATGCTGAGAAAAGATTCAAAGCAGTCTCTTAAATACAACCTATCTAAATGCAGACCAGAGCTGCCACCCAAGAAACAGTTTACAACCTAAACCCAGCCAAAAAAATGACCTAAAACAATGGAAATAACATTTAACAGAGAAACATAACAGAACCCAGAATCCCCAGAACTTAACATTCATAGTAATAAGGATACAATCCAAAATTACCTGATATATGAAGAAGAAAGTGGAACATATTCTCAAAAGAAGTCTAATTAAAAGGCAAAATTTTCAGAATGGTTAATAGGGACCCAAACATATACTATCTAAACAGATAGAAAATAAAAATATACAGGTTAAAAGAAAATGGAGAGAAAAAGAGATACTATGCAAACAGTAAGCATAAGAAGGCCTGAGTGGTTGTATAATATTGGGCAAAATAGATTTCAAAAGTAAATATATTACAGGAGATAAAGAAGGCCACCATATAATAATAAAAGGGTCAATTATTCAGGAAGACAACATCATTGGTATGTATGTGCTCAATAACTGAGAAATGAACAATTCCCCAAGCATAGTTGGTTATTCTGATACCCTTCTCAGCAATTGATAAAATTAGCCAAAAATCAGCAAAAACACAGATTTAAATAACACTATCAACCACCATGACTGAATATTTATAGGACTCTAAACCCAACAATAGCAAACTATACATTATTTTCAAGTGCATTTACTGGGAATCCATACATAGAGCCATCAAGCAAGTCTCAATACATTTAAAAAGACAGAAATCATATAGGATACCTTCAATGACCAAAATGAAATTATAAATCAGAAACAGATCATAAAAACCCAATTACTTGAAAATTAAACAACACACCTATTAATATTCATTGGTTCAAAGATAACATTTCTATTAATAGAAATTTCTATTAATTTCTAAAGGAAATTAGACAATAATTTGAACTACATTATAATGAAAACATACCAAAAGTAGCAGCATGAAACTAAAACAGTTACAAAGGTAAAAGTATAGTTTTAAATGGCTATATTGGTAAAGAAGATAGGCCTTAATCAATAATCTAAGCTTTGACCTTAAGAAACTATTAATAAAAGCAAATTAAAAAAAACCCAAAGCACAGAGAAACTTCTTAAAAAGAAAATCAACAGAAAACAGAAAAACAAAAAAAATCAAGAACTAGTTCTTTGAAAAGATCAATAAAATTGATAAACTGCTAACCAGATTAATCTAGGGAAGAAAAAAAAAGACAAATTACTAATATAAAAAAATGAAGGAGGGCACAACACTACCTAGCATACAAACATTAAAAACATAATAAGGGAATATTAGTACCAAAAAGTTTGATAACCTAAGAAAAGGGACATATTTGTTGAAAGGCAAAAATTACAAACACCAACCCATGAAGAAATAGAAAATTTGAAATAGCCCTTTAGCTACTGAAGAAATTTATAATTAGAATCCTTCCCATTAAGAAAAACCACCAACCAACCAACCAACCAATCTTCTGGCCCATGAATTATATCAGCATTTACGAAAGAAATAAACCTAATCCTGCAAAAACTGTTCCAAAAAATTGAAAAGAAATATTTTCTAATTCATTATATGAGACTAGTATTTCTCACATTCCAAAACCACACAAAATATATCACGAGAGAAATATAAACCAATATCGATCAGGAACACAGAAGCAAAAATCCTTAACAAAATATTAGCAAACAATTTATTAAAATAACAATACATCATGACCAACTGAAATTTATCCCAGCAGTATGACTGGTTTATCAACACCCTAGGATGTATCAGTGTAATTAACCATATTAATAGAATGAGTAAAACCCTATGATCATTTCAATAATATGCAAAAAGCATTTAATAAAATTCAACAGATTCTCATAAGGGCTCTCAGTAAATCGGGAAATGAAAATAACTTCCTAAAGCAGATTAAGGGCATCTATGAAACATTTATAGCTAATAACTCAATAACGAAAGGTTCAGTGCTTTGTACCTAACACAATAAACAAAACAAGAATGCCGGCTCTCACCAATTCTATTTAAAGTTGTACTGGAGGTCCTATCCAGTACAATAAAGGATAAGAAAGAAGAGGCATACGGGTTGTAGAGAAATATAACTGTCTCTTTTTGCAGACATGATTGTGCATGTAGGAGACCCTGAGGAATCTGCAAAAAAAAGCTACCAAAACTATTAACTGAATTTCGCAAGGCCGCAGGATTCAAAACCCATTTATATATAATAGCGGCAAAAAACAGAAAATGAAAATTTCAAGTCCATCATAATAGCTTCAAAAAATAAACACATAAGAATAAATTTAACAAGAAATTATAAGACTTTATAAAAGGAAATTGAAGAAGATTTCAATAAGGGAGAGATACAATGTTCATAATTTAGAGGTCTTGATATTATTAAAGTGACAATCCTCCCCAAGTAAATCTATATATTTAATGCAATCCCAACTGAAACCATTCCCCAACAATGAAATTGATGAAAGACATACAACATATTGAAAAGCATTTATTCAAGAAAAACCTACTGAATCTCTCAGTAAGAACAGTGGATGTTGATGAAGTTCTAGCCTGAGTCTGCTCCATTCCCCTTTCCTCCTTATTCTGCGGCAAATTGTATCATGATGGGGCAAGCTTTAAATACTGGGTCTGACTTTATTTAGAGTGGCACCCTGAAAATTCCAAGTCTAGGGCTTTCTCAAAACAGCAGCAACCTTGGTAGCAAACAATCAGGAAAAGCCAACATCACAGAACATGAAGTCTAAATATATTCAGCCAAGCAACAAATTGGCAAATGAGCCAGACATTTAAAAAGCTCTCAGAAAAATGCTCAAAAACTAAATCATATTTAAAGAATTAAAAGTATAATGACAATAACTCATCAAATAGAAAGCATCAATAAAAAGATGCGAATTATGAAAAGGAACCAAATGGAAATTCTGGATTTGAGAATTACAAGAACTGAAATGAAAATTTCACTCAAGATAATCTGAGATGGAAGGGAAAAAATATCAGTGCAGGGCATTATCACGTGTACCAACAGACAAAGTCACAGAAGGAATGAAAAAATATTTAAAGAAATAATCGTTGAAAATTTCCCAAATTCAAAAGAAAATATTACACATTCAAGAAGCTCAGTAAACTCCAGTAGGATAAATCCAGAGAGATCTACACTTAGACACATCTTAGTCAAACTATTGACAGCCAAAACCAGAAAATATGGAAAGTAATGAGAAAAAGAACTCCTTGAATACAGGGGAAGCACAGTAAAATTAACAGCTGACTTTGCGTCAAAAACAACAAAGGACAGAAGTAAGGGGATGACATATTTAAAGTACTGTAAGAAAATTTCTCTGTCTCATAAAACTATTGTTCTAATGAAGGCAAAATACACTCCCCCAAATAAAAAAAGATTCAGACAATTCATTAAGTATACCTAACCAGAGTAGAAAAAAAAAATTTCTTTAGACTAAAAGAAAGTGACACCAAACCAAAAACACAAAAAAACAAAAAAAAACAAAACTGGTGAAGTTAATTGCATTGGTAATTCTAATAGAGTATATATTTTCTCTTTTCTCAAATAACTTAAAGCAATTTACATAATTGTAAAATTGTATGGTTGAGCCTGTAACATACTGAGGTGTAATATATATGAAAATAATAGGACAGAGGATAAAGGAAGGAATGGAGCTATATCAGAGCAAGGAAATGACCCCATATATCCACTGAAAAAAAAAAAAATAGAACTAGAAATGGTAAAAACATGAGTTAGAATAAAAGACTCTCTAAATCTATTTTTTCTCCTCTCTTCTCTTTTTAAAAACACAGGATGTGCATCCACACAAAAACCTATACACCAATGCTCACAGCAGCAGCATTCACAAGAGACAAAAAGTAAAAACAACCCAAATACTCATTAACTGATGAATGGATAAGTATTGTCTATCCATACAATGGGATATGATTTAGCCATAAAAGGACTGAAGTAATGATACATGTTATAATATGGATGAACCTTGAAAACATTATGCTAAGCAAAAGAATCCAGAAACAAAAGTCCATATATTATATGATTCCATTTATATGAAATGCCCAGAACAGGCAAATTTATAGAGACATATTAATGGCTGCCTAGGGGCTAGGAGGGAGTGGTACTGACAGGCAATGGGGTATGACTGCTAACGGGTATGAAGTTTCTTTGTGGAATTATGGAAATGTTCCAAAATGGACTGTGGTCTCCACGTGGTCAGCACAAGTCTCTGACCATACAAAAAAATTACTGAATTATTTCAAGTGGGTGAACTGTATACGATGTAAATTACAGCTCAATAAAAATATTTTAAAACATACATATAAAATTGTATAAAGCAATAGATATAACACTGTATCATTCAGTTTTTATACATGTAGAGTCATGATACATATAATAATTACAACACAAAGGAAGGGGTACGAAGTGGAACTATATTAAATCATAGTAAGTATGGAATGAAGTAGTAGTTTGTGATAAAGATGAATATTATAATACCTAGAGCAACTACTAAGAAATAACTTTAAAATATAGTAAAATATAAACAAAAGGAAATGGTATATGAGACATATCTTCTGCAGACGAGGAGGAACAAAACAAAATGAATATAGAAACGCAAAATGGCAGACAGAAATCCAACCATATCAATAACAACATTAAGTACAAATTCATTAAACACCTTTTTTAAGATTTTACTTTTAAGTAATCCCTATACCCAATGTGGGGCTCGAACTCACAACCCCTAGATCAAAAGTCACATGCTCCACTGACTGAGCCAGCCATGCACCCCTCATTAAACATTCCTATCACAAGGCAGAGGTTGTCAAACTAGATAAAAATACCAAATACAACTGAATGCTCTCTGTAAGAGACTTACTTTAGATTCAGACACATAAATAGGCTGAAAGCAAAAGGATGGAAAAAGATACACAATGCAAACAGTACCCGTATGAGAGCTGGAGTGACTACAGTGATTGTCGAACTGAACGGTGTCCTCCCCAAATTCATATGTGGAAGCCCCAACCCTCACTGAGACTATTTGTAAATAGGGCCTTTAAAGAGGAAATTAAGATTAAAAGAGGTCACAAGAGTGGGGCCCTCATTTATAAGACTGGTAACCTTAATAAGAGGAAGAGAAACAGGGAGGCCTGCACACAAAGAAAAGCCATGGGAGAGCTGCAAGAAGGCGGCTATCTGCAGACCGAGGAGAAAGGCCTCAGGAGAAATCTATC
>NW_024424230.1:45419565-45462379 GCF_017311325.1 Ursus maritimus | reverse complement strand
ACACGTCAGAGCTTGAACTCTAAAACTCATAAGGAAACAGGGATAAAGCTTCATAGCAACGGACTTGGCAATGATTTCTTGGATTTGGCACCAAAAGCACAAGTGACAAAAGAAAAAATAAATTTGACTAGATCAAAATTAAAAACTTCTATTTGTCAGAGTGTAAAGACAGCCCACAGAATGGGAGAGAATATTTGCAAAACATATACTGATAAGTGGTTAATATCCAGAATATACAAAGAACTCCTAAAACTCAACGCCAACAAAAAACCAAACAGCCCAATTAAGAAATGCGCAAGGGACTTAGATATTTCTCCAAAGACAAGATACGACGCCCAAGAAGCATATGGAAAGATCCTCAACATCACCAGTCATTACAGAAATGCAAATCAAACTGCAGTTAGATACCATCTCACACTCATTAGGATGCCCAATATAAAAAATAAAAAAAAGGAAAAGAAGTGCTGATGAGGATGTGGAGAAAGTGAAACTGGATCCCTTGCCCACTGTCGATGTGAACATAAAATGGGGCAGCTGCTATGGAGAACAGCAGGGAAATGCCTCAAAAAGTTAAAAATAGAACTACCATATCATTCAGCAATTCCACTTCTAGGTCTATATTCAAAAGAATTGAAAGCAGGATCGTGAAGAGATATTTGCTCATCTGTGTTCACTGCAGCATCATTCACAACCACCAAGGGGTGGAAGCAATTCAAACACCCACTGACTAATAAAGGCATAAAGAAATGTGGTCTATACATACAATGGAATATTATTTAGCCTTAAAAAATAAATCCTGTCACATATTACAGCATGGATGAATCTTGAGGCTATCAGACTAGGTGAAGTAAGGCAGTCATAAAAAGACAAATACTGTATGATTCCACTTGGCAAGAGGTATGTAAAGTAGTCAAACTCATAGAAACAAAAAGTTAGAACGATGGTTGGGAGGCACTGGGGGTAGGGGAAATAGGCAGTTAGTTGCTCAATGGATAAAGTTCCAGTTTTGCAAGGTTGAAAAACTCCAGAGATCTGTTGCACAACAAAGTAAATACAGTTCAAGCTACTGAACTATACATTTAAAAACGGTTAAAATAGTAAATTTTATGTTATGTGCTTTTTTACCATAACTAATTTTTTTCAAAAAGGAAAGAAATTCTGACACATGTTGTAACATGGATAAACCTTGAGGATATTATACTAAGTGAAATAAGCCAGTCACAGAAGGACAAATATTGCCTATTTCTACTTACACGAGGTACCTAGCAAGGTCAAACTCATAGAAACAAAAGTAGAATGGTGGCTGCCGGGGCCTGGGAATAGAAAGGAATGGAATTAGTGACTGAAGGGTATAGAGCTTTAGTTTAGGGAGATAAAGAGAGTTCTGGAGATGGATAGGGCTGAGGGCTGCAAAATTAATACGAATGTACTTAATGCCACTAAGCTGCACGATGAAAAAAATTAAACTGATAGCTGTAAACACTCCTATTAGAAAAAAGGTCTCAAATCAATTACCTAAGCTTCTACCTTAACAAACTATGAAGTAAACAGAGTGCTTTACAGCCATCACACAGCGAATGCTCAGCAGCTTGTGCTGACATGCGACTCATAAATGTAAGCTTTAAGTAGGCGTTTAAGAAGAAACAAAAGTTATAAAACAAGGTGAGGCATAACACAGCAGGAGCTAACCGATTCCACAGAAGTTAAAGAGCAAGAAATTTTAAAAGGGTGGGTGGAGCAACTCATTTTTTGATTTAAGGCAGACAAGGATGAGAAAGGGCTCGGTATTAAGTAGATGTGTCTACNNCAGGAATAGAAGAGAATGGCCAGGATTGCACTGAACGAGAAAACAAGATGGCACAGATGAGAGAGAGGACCCTGGCCCTCTGGTCTAATGTGAAAGGAGGACGGGTTGGGAAGACACTGAAGGGACCGGCTGTGTAATTAGGCTGTACTGCTGGGGAATGGGCCATGTCTGTGACTCCCTAAGGGGAATACCTGGGCTTCTGGGGGTGTTCACCCTGAGAAAGGCAGGTGCTATGCTCTAAAGAGCAGATGGACTGCCACAACGTGTTGACAACCCTAAAGAATTTGAAGTAGGAAATAAGAAAGCATGTCTAGGCTCCAGTCTTAGACTAATCTCTGAAGAGGAGAAACTCCTTTTTTCTCCTGGTTGGTAAAAGTATAAATAGTGAACACAGAGAACCCAAGAATCCCAATTTTGACACAGGCTTTAAATTTTAACACCAGAAAAACTTTCATTATCCCAATTTACCCATGTATAAATACACACATACCATGTACAACATACATACATATGTAAATATACACATGCACATAATATATGTAAATATACATACAAAAACAAAATGTTAAAGGCTCTATGTTTTCAGGTAACTCATCTCTCATCCCACAATATGTGGAAATAAAAATTGATTATATTTTTAAAACAGATATTCTAATTTTCCTTGTTCTCAAATAAAAATATACACAAGTGCCTTCTACCCCCAAGATTTTACAAGGCAGCTTATAAAAATAATTTTGGGCAATCACTTGCAAAACTGATTCCGTGGTCTGAGCAAAAGATGCATGTGTCATCCTACCGTGCATACTGCTTGAGTTAGGTGCTTGCATCCCTGGCGATAAATATTACGGACTGCATCAGGCCTTCAAAATAAATATTAAATGATCAAGACAAAAGGAAAAGAGATAAGTGAAAACTTTCAATCTTTCAAAATTTAGATAATGAAATTTAATGAGTATCAGGATAATACTTACTGTTTCCTATACCATGAAAGGACTCCATGTTCTAACACTACCCAGAATAATCTCCAGCCCAAAAATCTTGAACTCTAAGGGAAAAAAATGGCAAAGATTTTCTGAGCTGACACATCTAGATTCAAATACCTCATGGATAAAAATTAAGTTATGACAGTTCTATTGTAGTTTTTCATCTAGATAGTACTACTGAACATTAAAAAATGATCAAACATGGGGGCACTTGGGTGGCTCAGTTGGTTAAGAGTCTGCCTTTGGCTCAGGTCATGATCTCAGGGGCCTGGGATCGAGCCCCACATTAGGTTCCTTGCTCAGTGGGGAGCCTGCTTCTCCCTCTCCCTCTGCTCCTCCCCACGCTTACACACACTCTAATAAATAAAATCTTTTTAAAAAAATGATCGGAGGCACCTGGGTGGCTCAGTCTGTTAAGCGCCTGCCTTTGGCTCACGTCATGATCTGAGGGTCCTGGGATCGAGCCCTGCATCGGGCTCCTTGCTCAGTGGGGAGCCTGCTTCTCCCTCTCCCTCTGCCTGTCACTCCTCCCTGTTTGTGCTCTATCAAATAAATAAATAAAATCTTTAAAAAAATTTAAAAAGTATCAAACATGAACTAAGGTACTCGGTGCAGTAATGAAAACATATCACTACAGAGGACCAGGAACAGAAGAAATGTCATACTAATAAGATCAACAATGAACACCATTTATAGTTCTGACAGTATTGTTCAGGGATATTTACCGGAAGATTTTCAATTGTGGACTTCAAAGACAAAGTCTGGAATGAAATGCTGAATAAAGAGTATTCTGATTTTATACAATATAAACATATTTGTGCATAAATATATAGAGGGAGTGCTTGTAAGTGCAAAAGAAAATACATACTCTAAAATAGTTAATTCTAGAAAATAACTGAACTCCAAAATGCAAAGAAATTTTTAGAACCAGATTTTATATGTGTGCTCTGTGACAATTCAAATATTAAATTCCTATTAAGTCCTCCCTAGTTCAACATTCTTAACAAAAACATTGTAATTCTATGATTAAGGAAAAAAATATGTTCTCCCACTCTGTTCTGCATAAGTTTGGTCACCTAAAAGTGTCAGACCACCAACGCGAGGGACAACAATAACGACAATAAGTAGAAGCCTAATGAAGCCCAGCTCTACAGAAAATGGCTAATGTTGTCAGATCCAAGAATGATTAAGTCAGAAGTAATTTTTAAATTTTTAAAAGATTTTATTTATTTGAAAGTGAGCATGAGAGTGAGCATGAGAGCACAAACAGGGGGAGGGGCAGAGGGAGAAGCAGTCTCCCTGCTGAGCAGGGAGCCTGATGCAGGACTTGATCCCAGGACCCTGGCACAATGATCCGAGCTGAAGGCAGACAACCAACTGACTAAGCCACCCAGCCACTATTTAAAAAAAAATTTTTTTTTTAACAAAAATGGAGCACCTGAGAATTCTTTCCACTTTTATAAATAAAAAAAAATAATACCAGCCTACCTTCCAGAGAGGGCCTTCATATCGTTTCAACACTTTGTAGACAACCTATTAAAAATATGTTTTCATAAAAAATGCCATCTATATATTTTAATAATTCAAAATTTTTCTGAAAAGGATCATATGCAAGTAGTCCATTACTACATACCTTATTACCAGTAAGAATGTGTTTCATTTCAGCACCCTGGGCAAGGTCAAGGGGTTTCTGATCTGTGTAAATATAAGGAAATAAAGAAATCAAGAGTTTAATTGTATATAAAATAGATGCTATTACAGCATATAATATTAATTGTTCCAACAACCACACCTTTTTCTTCTCCTCCCAAGTTATGCACCTGAAGCTGCCATCTCAACTCTTTCTGGCCCCCATTTTGGTAGCTAACTATTAAGCCAGCAAACAACATTAACATCAGAACACGCTGTACGGTTCTGTGATCCATTAAGCCTTCTTACTTTAAAATCATCGTACTGGTTTCCCACGGCTGCTATAGCAAAGTACCACAAACTTAGCGGCTTCAAACAGTACAAATGAATTCTTTTATAGCTGGGGAGCTCAGGAGTCCAGTTTCACTGGGGCCAAAATTAAGATGTAGACAGGATTTCACTCTTTCTGGAGGCTCTAAGGGACAATGTATTTCCTTGCCCCATCCAGCTTCTAGAGGCCCCCTGTATCCCTTGATTTGTGATCCCCCCCACCTTCAAAGCACGTCACTCCAACCGCTGCTGCCATCCTTAGTTTTTTCTCTCTCAGTGTTCTGATCCTCCCCGTAAGGACAACTGTGAGTACACTGGGCCCACCTGGGTAGTTCGGGATTATCGCCCTGTCTCAAGATACTTCACTAATCACATCTTTAACGGGGCCATCATTTGGCCTACCAAAGCCACTCTTAAGCTGCTTCACCAGAGAACAGGTAGCAGAGAAAGCTCAAGAGCTAAGAGCATGATGGTCCACAACTGATGACAAAAAAAAAAAGAGATAATGGAGAATGAAATCAGCAAGGCATTATGGGAACTTCTGCAACACTCTACATGCGAGCACTCTATGTTTTGCCAAACAAGAAAAATAGAATTTGTTAAAGTTCTGAAGTTGAGCAGGCCACTATATGCAGCAAGCTAGCTTTAAAAAAAAAAAAAAAAAGTCATCTCCTAACCTGGGAGTAGAAAATGGCACTTTCAAAGTCACGTACCTAACTGGAACTCAGTTTAAGTAAGGTAATATATTCTATCAAATAACCTTTTTTTAAAAAATTTCAACTCAAGTTCGTTAACATATAGTGTAGTATTGGTTTTAGGAGAATTTAGTGATTCATCACTTACATACAACATCCAGCACTCATCACAACAAGTGTCCTCCTTAATGCCCATCACCCACCAACCTCCCCTCCAGCAACCCTGTTTGTTCTCTATAGTTGAGTCTTATAGTTTGCTGTTTTATCTTACTTTTCCTTCCTTTCCCCTATGTTCATCTGTTTTGTTTCTTAAATGCCACATGAGTGAAATCACATTTCTTTCTCTGACTTATTTCATTTAGTATAATACACTCTAGTTCTATTCATGATGTTGCAAATGGCAAGATTTCATTCTTTTTGATGGCTCATCAAATAACCTTTTTATAAATCCCAAACACCTACTGTGGTCTTAAACAGTTTTTTGTATGAATTTCTCCTAATGAGGATCTACTATGCACCAATTAATATTTTAGACACTGGGGATTCAGCAGTGAACATGACAGAAGAAATGGGAGGGGGGCAGGGAAGGCACAGAAAAAGAGAAAAATATAGTAAATAAAAATTACATGGCAGAGGGGTGCCTGGGTGGCTCAGTTAGGCATCTGACTCTTGACTTCGGCTCAGGTCATGATCTCAAGGTCCTAGGATCAAGGCCTGCATCAGGGTCCATGCTCAACAGGGAGGTTGCTTGAGATTTTCTCTCTCCCTCCCCACCTCCCACCCAGCTCTCTAAAATAATAAATCTTTTTAAAAAATTACATGGCAGATAATAAACCATGCTATGCTGATACTTTTTAAGTGAATGATATGATAGAGAATGACTAGGGTACCACGTTAGACTAGAGACTAGGCAACTGATCAGGGTAGGCCTTTCTGAGGAAAACGTGTTTGAATTGAAAGGAAGATCGGTCTTGAGAAAATATAGGGGAAGGGCATTCCAGCAGATGGAATAGCATCTGAGGTAAAAACAATTTAGTGGGCAAGAGAGAAAGAAGTCACATCATGTCAGGGCTTTGTAGGTCAGTGAGCCAGTACAGAGGTTTAGGTTATTTTAAATATGATGAAAAGCTACTGAAGGGTTTTAAGAAAAAGAGTAACATGAGCTGACTTATGTTTAAAACTGTGAAAGTGTTAAAATATATTTAGAAGAATATAATAGGGGAAATGTGCACTTTTGATGTTTGATGATTTTGTAAAATTGTTACTAATAGGATAACGTTATTGTGGCTACGTTTTTTTAACAGCTCTGTTGAGATATAATTCACATAACATATAATTCACCCGTTTAAAGTGTACAATTCAGTGGTTTTCAGTATATTCAGAGTTGTGCAACCATCATGTGGTTATAGTTTTTCCTAAAGAAGCCTTATCTTTTGTAAATATACTGAAATATATTTTTTAAAGATTTTAAGTATTCTTTTTTTTTTTTTAAGATTTTATTTATTTATTTGACAGAGATAGAGACAGCCAGCGAGAGAGGGAACACAAGCAGGGGGAGTGGGAGAGGAAGAACCAGGCTCATAGCAGAGGAGCCTGATGTGGGGCTCGATCCCATAACGCCGGGATCATGCCCTGAGCCGAAGGCAGACGCTTAACGACTGCGCCACCCAGGCGCCCCAAAGATTTTAAGTATTCCTTACACCCAACATAGAGCTCAAACTCACAACCCCGACACCCAGAGTCACATGCTCAACTAAGCCAGCACCCCCATACTGAAATATTTATACCCAAAATAACATAACAGGAGAGTGGCCAGTATTAAGAATTCCTGAAGGAGAGTGATGAGTACATCAATAAATTATATATTCGATTTTTTAAGCTTTGATAACTTCCATAATAAAAACATTTTTTAAGAGATCACCATGGCTACGGTGTGGAAAATGCCTTGTAAATGTGGAGAAGACAAAAGCAAAGAGCAGTTACAAAGAAATATCGGTAGTCCAGGTGAAAGATAACCGTGGTTTGGACTAGAGAGTTAGTCGTAGATAAAATGGAGACAGAGGAAAATATAGAGAGAAGTTTATGGGTTTCAGGTTTTAAAGGCAGATTTATAGGACTGCTAATGGGCAAAACTTGGACTGATTGTATATTACTTCCTGTAGCAGGAAAAAAACTTTTTAAAGTGTTAACTGAGAAATTAATAGCCACTGTAAGTTTTCTAGCTAGCATATAGGAAGAGGTCTTATAAAAAGTTCTGCCAACTGTTATTTTTATTCTATCTACAGGGCACTTTTAAGAAATTATTCCTTTAGGTGAAGAGAAGGAGGACAATGTGATTTCTTTCACAGAATTCTGCCCTAACACCAAAAATAAATTCTGAATTCCTGCCAACTAGCTGAAATTCCAGTACTGAGCCTTCATTTCTAGATATAATGCCTAAAGTGCCCGGCACACAGTAAGAATTAAATAAAATGCTTTTTGAACGGAATGAAATAGCCTCCCTACCCAGATGAGCACCATAACCATGACAGTTCAAAATTGTACGTCTTATCAACCACAACAAAATAAAAACCAGGAATGATCCAATATTTAAAATTTTACATGATATAAATTCATCCTTTAATGAGAACACTAAATAAAAATGTCAGCACTCCTCACAGGAATTTATACAGAATGTAATTTCAATAACATACCAATGGTATATTTATTAAGAACCTAAAAGAAATTATTTTAAATGCCATCTGGGAGCATAAACAGATAAGAATGTCAAAGACAATCCTCAAAAAAAGAAGAGTAAGAAAAACCTTATCAGATATCTACACATTACAAAAACAATCATTAAAAAGGAGATACTTGCAAAAGATACAGATGAAGCAATGAAAGAGAACAGAAAACTAAAGAGCATAAATTCTTAAAAGGTAGGAGAAAGGCATAAACAATGGAAAAGGAAAGATTGCTCGATGGAGGGTACAAAGATAAGTGATTAGCAATTTGAGAGTCTCACATCCTAACACATGCTCCCATATAGCGCTGCTTACTCAAAGCCCTGTGAACCGGGTGGGGCCTCTGGCCAACTTTATCCCTCTCCCTCTCCCCCACTTGCCTTGCCCTAGGCATCCTGACAACTTTCTTCTGTAAATATGCCAAGTGCTCTCCCGACCCAGAGCTTTTACACTTGCTTGTCCTTGGTTTTCAGGGCTCTTCTGCCAGATATCCTCATGCCTCACTCCTTAACTCAACTCACCTCCATGCTCACAGAAGCCTTCCCTTACACACTTTCCAAAACAGCAGCTCCTCCTCCCGTCATCACTCTCTATCCCTTTCATCCTGTTTTATTTCTCTGCACCTCACTGCCTGACATTATATGCGTATTTACATTTTGTCTATCTCCTCCCACTAGGACATAAGCTCTGAGAGTGTGGGGACTGTCGGGTTCTGTTCACTGTTGGATCCCCAGCACCTATGATAGTTCTCGGCACACCGTAGAGGCTCAGCATTTGCTTAATGAATGAATGTGATTACAGATAAGCTAGGAGAAAACAGAATCAAATATTTACTAAATCTCAAGTTTAGAAGTGTTCAAAGAAATCAAGGAAGAGGATCAACAGGATCAACAGATTTTAATAAAAATGTAAAACTTAAAAAAAAAAAAACCTGGAAAATTTAGTCGTAGAAAAACAGATAATCATTGTCTGTATCATTGGAGTTTTGGGTGGTAAATTACATCCATGTGAAATACTATCCAGAAGGTGAGCCAGGAAGACTATGCTTCTGGAGACAATATGGAAAAACTGTTGATATTTTGATAAAAACTAGGAGTTTAATAAGTCAACTCTATTCTCAAGCCATAAAACAGAAGCAGTAGACACTTTCTGAGGCATTTGCCAATCTTCACTCTTTCACCATTGTCTGAGCATTGCTCTTTCCACACCGCCTGGGGGAGACACAGCAGCCATGTTTGCACCATAAGGCGTTGCCCCCCCAGAGTTCCAGCTGACTGTATCAGAGGCAGGCCCCGAACACAGTGGGTGCCATTGGATTATCTCCCACTGAAATTTAAAACTGAGGTTAGGAGATTCTGGTCTATTGAATGGGGTTCAGGGCAGCCATCTTCCAGCATGTATACTGGAAAACTGATCTGCTAAGAGACAGATGTGAGAGACCAAGCATTGAGAGAAGGATACACACACAAAATGAGTGGCAGCCTTCTTGATTCCTAACAGCTTCTGGTTCCTGATTCCATCCCTTCTGATGCCTGCTTTGTAATACCATGAGATACCTCTGTATTCTGATAATAATATATGACCTTCCTTTTGCCTATACTCTTGAGTTAGTATTTAAACTAGAAAAATTTTTTTTTAAAAAGTAGGCTTCACACCCAGTGTGGAGCTCATGGCTGGGCTTGAACTCACCACCCTCAGATCAGACCTGAGCTGAGATCAAGAGTCAAATGCCCAACTGGCTAAGCCATCCAGGTGCCTCTATTATTTAAAACTTTTAAAAAATGTTTGGTCTACCAGAAAATAATAACAACTGAAAGCTAAGTCTTTATGGATATTTGGATCATAAGTGATTCCACTTTGTGGGTATCTTCATCTTCCTCATTTTGAACATAAGCATTAGTTTTGCAGTTTTAAAAAAACTGTTCTAAAATAGGTATGAAAATAGAGGCACCTGGGTGGCTCAGTCGGTTAAGAGTCTGCCTTCAGCTCAGGTCATGATCCCACTATCCTGAGATCAAATCCGCATCAGGCTCCCTGCTCAGTGGGGAGTCTGCTTCTCCCTCTGCCCCTCCCCCACTGCTCGTGCTCATGCTTTTCTCACTCTGCACTCTCTCTCAAATAAAATCTTAAAAAAAAAATTGGTATGAAAATAAATGAGAAAGTTATACAATATGCCAAAGAAACATTGTATTTTAATAATTTGTGTTTTTTTTCTATAATGCAGACAGTAGGACTTAAATAAATACTTCCTCGGAAGGTGCCATCTTGACTTTTATCAAGAACACTTCAACAAGAACGTTCAACTTTGATTACTAATATAAATTATAGGGTAAAAGTACATTTAAGCACCAAAAATCAAATTTTTGATGTTTGCAGGGACATTTCTTTAGTTTAGACTGATATTTGCATGGGACTATTAATTCTTATTACATTGGAATGCTTTTGGAATCTAAATTTTGAAGGAAGAACCATTATAAACCACCACATAGAAAAACTATCATATTGTTAACATCAATTTTAGGTTTCTGACTCTTTAAGCACTTTCAGGATTCCTTAATTCCCAGGTAGGAAAATAACTTCAGTTCTTAACTAGTAATTAGTAGATAAAATTTAAATTATGTAACATAGTTGTTCCCATTGCTCTGTAGCTCATAGAGCCTGCTAGGGAAGTCCTTTCCAGGTATCTGTACCCACCTTCCATTACATTTACAAGTTTACCCTTCAGAAAAAGTCTGGAAAGACCACAAATACACGAAGGTTAAACAACATGCTAGTAAATAATGAATAGGTCAACCAGGCAATCAAAGAAGAAAAAAAAATACATGGAAACATATGAAAATGAAAACACAACAGTCCAAAACCTTTGGGATGCAGCAAAAGTGGTTCTAAGAGGGAAGTATATAGCAATACAGGTCTACCTCAAGAAGTAATAAAAAACTCAAACAACCTAGCCTTACAATCAAGGACCCAGAAGAAGAACAACAAAGCCTAAAACCAGCAGAAGGAAGGAAATAATAAAGATTATAGGAGAAATAAATGACATAGAAACTAAAAAAAAAATATTAAAAAAAATCAATGAAACAAAGCTGGCTCTTCAAAAAAAATAAAATAGATAAACCTCTAGCCAGACTTATCAAAAAGAAAAGACAAAGAACGCAAATAAATAAAATCACAAATGAGAGAAGAGAAATAACAAACACCACCACAGAAATACAAGATTATTATATTATTATGAAAAACTATAGGTCAACAAACTGGACAACCTAGAAGGAATGGATAAGTTCCTAGAAAGATATAAACTACCAAAACTGAAACAGTAAGAAATAGAAAACTTGAACAGACTGGTAACCAGCAAAGAAATTAAATCAGTAATCACAAATCTCCCAACAAACAAAAGTCCAGGACCAGATGGCTTCACAGGCGAATTCTACCAAACATTTAAAGAAGAGTTACTATCTATTCTTTTCAAATTATTTCAAAAAAATAGAAAATGAAGGAAAATTTCCAAATTCATTCTATGAGGCCAGTGTTACCCTGATACCACAACCAGATAAAGACACCACTAAAAAAGAGAACCTAGAGGCCAATATCCCTGATGAACACAGATGTAAAAATGCTCAACGAAATACTAGCACACCAAATCCTATAATACATTAAAAAAATCACTCACCATGATCAACTGAATTTACTCCTGGGTTGCAAGGGTAGTTTAATATTTGCTAATCAATCAACATGGTACATCGCATTAATAAAAGGAAGGATAAGAACCATATGATCATTTCAATAGATGCAGAAGAGCATTTGACGAAATATAACATCCATTCATGATATAAATCCTCAACAAAGTAGGTTTAGAGGGAACATACCTCAACATAAGAAAGGCTATACATGAAAAACCCACAGCTAATATCATCCTAAACAGGAAAATATTGAGAGCTTTTCTTGAGGGTCAGGAATAAGACAGGAATGTCCACTCTCAGCGCTTTTATTTACATAGTCCTGAAAGTCCTAGCCACAGCAATCAGACAATGAAAACAAGTAAAAGGCATCCAAATTGGCAAGGAAGAAGTCAAACTTTCACTATTTGCAGATGACCTGATACCATATATATGGAAAACCTTAAAGACTCTACCAAAAAACTGCTAGAACTGATAAACAAGTGCAGTAAAGTTGCAGGATATAAAATCAACATACAGAAATCTGTTACACTTCTATACACCAATAATGAAGCAGCAGAAAGAGAAATTAAGGAACTCCCATTTACAATTGCACCCAAAGCAGTAAGATATCAAGGAATAAAGCTCACCAAAAAGGTGAAAGACCTGTACTGTGAAAGCTACGTAACACTGATGAAAGAAACTGAAGATGACACAAAGAAATGGAGAGGTATTCCAGGCTCATGGACTGGAAGAACATTGTTAAAATGTCTGTACTACCCAAAGCTATCTACGCATTTAATGAAATCTCTATCAAAATACGAACAGCATTTTTCAGAGCTAGAACAAACAATCCTAAAATTTGTATGGAACCACAAAAGACCCCGAATAGCCAGAGCAACACTGAAAAATAAAAAGCTGGAGGCATCACGATTCTGGACTTCAAGTTTCAAAGATGTAGTAACCAAAACAGTATGGTACTGGCACAAAAACAGACACATAGATTAACAGAACAGAATAGAAAACCCAGAAATGAACCCACAATTATATGGTCAATTAATCTTTGACAAAGCAGGAGAGGATATACAATGGGGAAAAGAATGTCTCTTCACCAAACGGTATTAGGAAAACTGGATAGCAACATGCAGAAGAATGCAATGGGACCACTTTCTCACACCATACACAAAAATAAACTCAAAATGGATTAAAGACTTAAACATGAGACCTGAAACCATTAAAATTCTAGAAGAGAGCACAGGCAGCACTTCTTTGACATCAGCCATGGCAACTACCTTCTAGGGATGTCTCCTGAGGCAAGGGAAACAAAAGCAAAAATAAACTACTGGGACTAAATCAAAATAAAAAGCTTCTGCACAGCGAAGGAAACAATCAACAAAACTAAAGCTACAGAATGGGAGAAGGTATTTGCAAATGCCATATCTGATGATAAAGGCTCAGTATCTAAAATATATAAAGAACTTATAAAACTCAACATTTAAAAAATGAGTAATCCAATTTAAAAATGGTCAGAAGATGTGAACAAACATTTCTCCAAAAGAGACATCCAGATGGCCAACAGACACATGACAAATGCTCAACACCACTTACCCGGAAAACGCAAAATCAAAACTACAATATCACCTCACACCTATCAGAATGGCTAAAATCAACAACACAAGAAACAACAGGTGTTTGCAAAGATGTGCAGAAAGGGGAACCCTCCTTACAATGTTGGTGGGAATGCAAACTAGTGTAGTCACTCTGGAAAACAGTACGGAAGTTGCTCAGAAAGTTAAAAATGGAACTACGCTATAATCCAGCAATCACACTAGTAGGTACTCAAAAAAAAAATTCAAAGGGGTACATGCACCCCAATGTTTAGAGCAGCATTATCTACAATAGCCAAACTGTGGAAACAGACCAAGCGTCCATCAATCGATGAATAAAGCAAATGTGGGATGTGTGCGTGCGCGTGCACACACGCACAGAGGAATATTACTCAGATACAAAAAAGAACGAAATCTTGCCATTTGCAATGACATGGATTGAGCCAGAGTGTATTACACTAAGTAAAATTAGTCAGAAAAAGACATATACCATATGATTTCACTCATATGAGGAATTTAAGCAAAAAAAAAAAAAAAAACAAAAACAAAAACAAAATAAAAAACCCACCAAGCATGCAAAGGGAGGAAAAAAAAGAAGCAAACCAAGAAACAGATTCTTAACTATAGAGAACCAATGGTTACCAGAGGTGAGGTGGGTGGGGGGATGGGGGAAATATGTGATGGGGATTAAGGAGTGCACTTGTGATGAGCACCAGGTGTTGTCTGGAAATACTGAATCACCACATTGTATACCTTACACTAATTTTTACACTGTATGTTAACTGGAATTGAAATAAAAACAAGTTTACCCTTCAATGTTAAATCATTCTATAAATGACTACTAATTTTAAAAGGAATTTTTTTTACAGCTTTTTGTTTTTCATGATTCTTTTTTTTTTTTTTTTTTTTTTTTAAAGATTTTATTTATTTATTCGACAGAGATAGAGACAGCCAGCGAGAGAGGGAACACAAGCAGGGGGAGTGGGAGAGGAAGAAGCAGGCTCATAGCGGAGGAGCCTGATGTGGGGCTCGATCCCATAACGCCGGGATCACGCCCTGAGCCGAAGGCAGACGCTTAACCGCTGTGCCACCCAGGCGCCCCGTTTTTCATGATTCTTAAATGGGTATTCTCAGGCATGTCTTAAACTTTCATTATATGGAAATGTAGCCATAAAGTGCTTTTAAATGTTAAATATGATTTTAATGTTAAAATAAGGGTATATTGTATCTTTCTACTTCCTTTATTCAACAGTTTTCCTCTCTCCACAATACACGTAGCTCCCATTTTATCTACTTTAGTACTGCTGCAAGTACTAAATCAAACCAGAGTATTTAAGTACTTAGGCTTATCTCCACGGTTTCACTATTTTAAGGAGAACCGAAATAAATACCATAGTACATATCCCCTTGTGTTGATGTGAATGTTTTTTCATGTGAGTGCACTTTATTTTAGGTTTATACCTGTATGAAGCCCTTAGTCATGTGCTTTTCTGCTATCCATAGATCTTTGGCGAAGTGTCTGAACCTTTTTAAAATTGAGTATTCTTCCCATTGAGTTATAAGTGTTCTGTATATGTTCCAGATATAAGTCCACTGCCATGTTTTTTCAATATTTTCTCCCATACAATAGCTTGCATTTTCTTGTTGATAATGCCTTTTGAAGAACAAAATTTTATAATTTTGACAAAGTCCAACTTATCAGTCTTTTATATTCATGCTTCTTATAGCATAAACAATCTTTGCAAAACCCAAGGTAACTCAAAACCATAAAAATGTAGAAGAAAATCTTTTTTTCTTCCCCAATTTTTTTAAAAAAATATTTTGTCAGACAGCACAAGTAGGGGGAGCATCAGGCAGGGAGAGAAGCAGTCTCCCCGCTGAGCAGAAGGGGGAGAGGGAGAAGCAGGCTCCCCACTGAACAGGGAGCCTGACATGGGACTCGATCCCAGGACCCTGGGATCATGACCTGAGCCAAAGGCAGACACTTAACCAACTGAGTCACCCAGGAAACCTTGACTCTTACGTTCTCTTCTGTGATCCAAAAGGTTCATTATTTTGGATACTGCTATCCAAATCTTACATATCATTTGTTGAAAAATTTATCCTTTCCCCACTGATTGCCTTGACACCTTTGTCAAAAATCAATTCTCTCTATATATACATTGCTGTCTAGACTTGCTCCTGTTCCATAAATCTATATATCTTTACACATATCACACAGTCCTGAAATTAGGTTATGTGGTGGTTAATTTTATGTGTCAACTTAAACAGACTAAAAAGATGCCCCAAAAGCTGATAAAACATTATTTCTGGGTGTGCCTGTGAGGGTATTTCTGGATGAGATCAGCGTTTGAACCAGCGGACTGAGTAAAGAAGATCTGCCTTCACCAGTGTGGGTGAGCATCATCCTATCTACCGAGGCCTAAAGGCAGAGGAAGAATAAATTCGTCATTTCTTGAGCTGAGACATCCTTTTCTTTCTATCTTCTGACACAGGAGCTCCTGATTCTCCAGCGTTTGGACTGGAGGACTTGCACTGGTGGCCTTCCTGGTCTCAAGTCTTCAGACTGAATTATACCACCAGCTTTCTTGGTTCTCCAACTTGCAGACAACATATTGTGGCAGCTCTCAGCCTCCATAATCATATATGCAAGACATACATATACACACACACACATACACAACCTCTCACATATATGGTACATATGTGACCTGTATATCTCATTCTCACATGAGATATACATGATATATGCCTCACATACAGGATATATACCTCACGCATGATATATATGGCATATATCTCACATGATATAGGACATCTCATTTATGATATATATAACTCACATGTTGAGATACATAGGATACAGGAGGTATGACATTATATATAATCTCCCATTGATTCTTTTTCTCTTGGAGAACCCTGAATACAAGGTAGTCTAAGATCTAGTTCTTTTTCAAAGTTGTTCTGAGTACACTAGGTCCTTTCCATTTCCAAATAAAATTTATAATCAATTTGTCAATTTCTACAAAAAACCTTAAGCTTTGGATTAGTATCACACTGAACTGCTAGATCCATGTGGGGAAAACAGACGCCCCACCAGTGTCGAGTTTTAGTTTTTTTTTTTTTTAAGTTTTTAAATTCCAGTTAATGTACAGTATTAGTTTCAGGAGTATACTACAGTGATTCAACATTTCCATACAACAGCCGGTGCTCATCACAACAAGTTCCCTTGCCTGAGACATATTTAGAAATATGTTGCCAAGGCCCATGTAAAGGAAATTCTGGTCTATGTTTTCCTCTAAGCATTGTATGGCTTCAGATCTCACATTTAGGTCTTTATTTTTGCATATGGTGTTAGAAAGTGGTCCAGTTTTCCCAACACCATTTGTTGAAGAGACTGTCCTCTCCCCCATTGTATATTCTTACCTCTTTCACTGTCGGTTAATTGATCATAGAGATGTGGGTTTATTTCTGGGCTAATGTTCCACTGATCTCTTGCATCTATTTTTCTGCCAGTACCATACTGTTTTGATCACTACAGCTTTGTAGTATATCTTGAAATCTGGACTTGTGATACCTCCAGATTTTTTCTTCTTTCTCCAGATTGCTTTGTCTTTTAGGGTCTCTTGTGGTTTCATATAAATTTAAGGATTATTTGTTCTACTTTAGGGAGGGGCAGAGGGAGAGAGAGAGTCTTAAGCAGACTCCAATGCAGAGCCCGACATGGGGCTTGATCTCACAACCCCAAGACCATGACCTGAGCTGAAATTAAGAGGCAGACAAAGGGTGCTTGGGTGGCTTGGTTGGTTAAGCATCTAACTCTTGGTTTCAGCTCAGGTCATGATCTCAGGATCATGAGATCTGGCCCTGCATCACAGTCCTCCCTCTCCCTTCCCCTCTGCCCCTCCCCCCACTCACACATATTCACTCATGCTCTCTCTCTCTTAAATAAGAGTCAGATGCTTAACTAACTGAGCCACCCAGGTGCCCCAAAATGTTGGTATTTTGATAGGGATTATATTAAGTCTATAGATTGCTTTGGGTAGTATATACATTTCAATACTAGTTCTAAACCAGGAGCATGGAATATCTTTCCATTTGTTTGTGTCATCTTCAGTTTTTTTTTTTTTTTTCATTAGTGTTTTAGTTTTTGAAGTAACCTCCTTGGTTAAATTTATTCCTAGGTATTATTTTTGGTGCAACTGTAAATGGAATTGTTTTCTAATTTCTCTGCTACTTCATTATTAGTGTATAGAAATGTAATAGGTTTATGTATATTAATTTTGTATCCTGCATCTTTACTGAATCATTTATCAGTTCTAGTAGTTTTCTGGTGGATTCGTTAGGGTCTGTATATACAGTATCAGGTCATCTGCAAATAGTGAGAGTTTTACTTCTTATCAATTTGGATGCCTTTTCTTTTTCTTGCCTGCATTGGCTAGGCCCTCCCATACTACATTGAATAAAAGTGGTGAGAGTGGATATCCTTTCTTGTTCCTGACCTTAGAGGAAAAGTGCTCAGTTTTTCACCATTAAGATGTTAGCTATAGGTTTTTCACATAAAGTCTTTACTATGTTGAGGCATATTCCCCTCAAGATTTCTTAAATTTTTTAAATAATGATCACATTATCTGCAAATAAAGAGTTCTAGTTCTTCTCTTTCAGTCAGTGCTTTTTATTTCTTTTTCTTGCTTTATTGCGTTGGCTAAGACTTCCGATACAATGTTATCAGGAACAGAAAGGGGAAGGTAAATCTAGTCCCTGTAACTGCATTATGTCCCAAAACAGAAGCTTCTCCTGTTTTAAAGTTTATATCACACATTTAGGTTTAAACTAGCTGTAATTTAGTATCCAATATGCAATGGGTATCTAAAATCACCTATTACTATATGGATAGCTAATTGCCCCACCATTATTTACTCAGTTCTTTCCTCATCCACATTTTATGCCACTTTGTCATCTATCAAGTTCCCATATGTACATGTTTTAATTTCCAAACTATCTGGTCTGTTCATCTTCATCTACATCGAGCTAATACGAAGATCTCACTAAGTGATCTTATCCGTCCCATTACTAACTCTATATGCTGGCAATTCCCAAATTTATATCTCCACCCAGAGATTTCTCCTAAGCACAAACTTCTATTTCTGATATCTCACTTGGATTGTAGAATAGTATTTCAAATTTTAAATGCCTTAAAACCCAAACTCCTAATTCTCAGCCATTGCTAGCCTACCCTTCCCTTCAGTCTTACCCTCTCGGTAACTGGAAATTTTTTTTCCAGGTCCTCGACTGAAAGACTGTAAAGTGCCCCTCAATTCCTGTCGTTTTCTCATACCTCACATATCCAAGCCATGAGAAAATCCTGACCACTCTGCGTTCAAAATATGTTTAAAAAAAAAAAAATCCAACCACTTACAACCATTTATATGGCCACTACCCTGATCCAAGCCAATATCCTCTTACCTGATTATTCCAATAGCCTAACTGCTTCCCTTTTTTCCTCCTTGTCTTCCTAGGATCTATTCTCACAACAATCAGTGATCATTAAGTCTGATCACATAACTGCTGCATTCTAAACCCTCCCACATCTTCCTATCTCACAAAGAGTAAGAGAGACAATTCTTACAATAACCCACAAGGCCTTTCATTATCCAGTTCCCACTGCCTCTCTAACCTCCTCCTCCAGCCGCTCTCCTTCTCTCACTCTACTCTGGACAAACTGGTCTCCTTGCTTTTCATGACACACAGCACATACACTTCCCACGTCTGCTGCCTAGGACCATCCTCATTGCCCAGATACTGACACTGCTTCAAGTCTTAATTACCATTCTCACAGAGCTTTTCCTGCCACATTTCACAAAGCAGCAACCCTCTATACATCAAACACACTTCCTTGCCTCCCCCCACCCCAGGCTCTGATCTCATCTGACATAGTGTTGGTTTTATTGGCTCTCTATTAGAATGTAAGCTCCCTGAAAACAGGGATTTGGTGGGGTTTTTTTGTTTTTTTTTGTTTTTTTTCCCTCCTCTCCTTTCTCCACTGCTCTAGATCCCTAGTCCCTGGAATAGTATCTAGCACTCTCAATCAGTATTTGTTGAATAAATGAATGTTTTACTTCCAAAGAGTTCAGAATTAGTCTTTTTATCCAGAACACCCCCCCACACTTCTCTTCCATTTTAAAATTCACGGCCCTGGACTTTGCTATAGAAATGAGAGTCGGGGGGCGCCTGGGTGGCGCAGTCGTTAAGCATCTGCTTTCAGCTCAGGGCGGGATCCCCACGTTCTAGGATTGAGCCCCACATCAGGCTCCTCTGCTATGAGCCTGCTTCTTCCTCTCCCACTCCCCCTGCTTGTGTTCCCTCTCTCGCTGGCTCTCTGTCAAATAAATAAATAAATAAAATCTTAAAAAAAAAAAAAAAAGAAATGAGAGTCAGGTAGTTAAATCCTATGAAAACCCTTTGAGGATTCTGGCTGGGATTGCTCTGAATTAATTTGGAGAGAACTGTTAGCTTTTTGATGTTGAGTTTTTTCCCCCTCCACCAAACACACTGTAGGTTTCTCCATTTTTAGGTCTTCTTTTATGTCCTTCAATTGGAATTTTTTCTTTTTTTTTTGCCGTTACCAAAGCATTGCATTTTTTAAAGTTACATTTTCTGTCACAATTAAATTATCAAGCTCTTTTTCTATTGCGTTAGTCCTCCTTAACTTTAAAAACATGCTGAAATCTCTCTGCCTAAAAAATCTTCCTCTTGGCCATGAAACCATTCCTTCTGTTCTTAAATATTTCAAAGAAGCAGATGAGTGGTGCTGCCTTAGCTTCCTCATTGCCTACTCAATCCGTAACCCCTAACCCAGCTGTTGCTCAACTACCCAGTGGACACTACTCTTTCGGAACAGACCTCTGGGCACTGAGTCATTGAATTCCACAGCCTTGTCTAGTGTTTATCTTCTTCAATCTAAGTTGCACATGACAACGAATATGCCCTACCCCTTGACTCCACATTTTAGCTCTTCCTTTGGCTTCCATGGAACTGATATTTCCCTCACACCTCCTGAGCATTTCCCCTTTTCTAGTCCCTGGTTTCTCTTCTTTTATTCCAGAAGAGCCTGTATCTATCCTAGAGAAAGGAAAAAGGGAACACCTCTCTGGGGAAGACAATTTGAGCTAACTTGTAAAGTGAGACTAGGGTTTACTACACAGACAAGCAGGAAAAGGGCATTTCTGCAGGGAGAAAACATACACAGAGTAGGGACAGCATGGTTAACCAGAGACTAAAACAGTTTGGTATGTCTAGAGCTGTTGTGTCCAATGCAGTGGACAATTACCACACGTAGCTATGCAGTACTTAAAATGTGGCTAATTCAAACAGATGTGCTAAGGGCAAAAAACACCCCAGATTTCAAAGACTTAGTATCAAAAAGAAGATGTAAAATCTATTTTTCACTGATTACATGTTGACATGATATTTTGGATATACTATTTTAAATAAAATAGATTGTTAAAATTAATTTCATTGGTTTCTTTTTACTTTTTGAATGTACCTACTAGAAAACAAGATTACTTATGTGGCTCTCGTTATGTATATATTGGATAGTGCCAGTCTACAGCATAAGGGACAAAGGAAGGGAGGAGAGCAGAAAATTCTATCATTAATTTTCTTTTTCCTTTCTACTCCCATGAGGTCAATAAAAGTTCAGGCCCTAATGGGAATGAAACATGAGAGACTCTGGACTATGAGAAACAAACTGAGGACTTCAGAGGGGAGGGGGGTGGGGGAATGGGATAGACCGGTGATGGGTAGTAAGGAGGGCACGTATTGCATGGTGCACTGGGTGTTATACACAACTAATGAATCATCGAGCCTTACATCGGAAACCGGGGATGTACTGTATGGTGACTAACATAATATAATAAAAAATCATTAAAAAAAAAAAAAAAAAGTTCAGCCCCTAATTACCTCTCACCTAAGACCACTTCAATGGTCCTACTGACCCCTCCCTATAGTGTTGGTTCTGTCACAACCCATCCTGTAACCACGTTAATCTTTTTAAAGTACCTCATCTCCCCACTGCTCACCTATTTCTTTATCATGGTCCCCTGAACTTCCAAATTAAGGGGTAAAATGATCTCTCCACCATGCAAGCCTAATCTGCATTCATAGGATTACCTAGTACTGCTCCCCTTTACATGTGTGGATGTGCCAAACTGAGGATGTCACCTAAACTTGACTTGAATTTTTTGCTTTAATGCCTTTGTCATAATCTTCTCTCTGCTTAGAATACCCTTTCCAAAATTTAATGATATTCTGTTTATATTTAAAAAGGAAAAAAAAATATGGGTGTGGCCTTTTGTTAGAGATACAGGTATTTTAGAGGGGAATTTTTTTAAAAAATCCTACTATGACTTCAGTCTATATTAAATACCTATTCCTTCATGAAGCCATTTCTAATTACTCAAGCCTTCAACAAACATGCAACATGTAGAAAGTGTCACATGCTATACATTATTCTAGATCCCAGGTAAACCAGACAGCCTTTAGGAATCCAGTCTCATGGGAAGCGTCCATGTAAGTCAACGATCACCATGGAGTATGATTTTGGGAATGATGGAGGTGAGCAGAGGGTCCTGGTGGACCACTACCAAGTCAAGTCCTAATCCAGGTTTGGTGGTAGGCAGAGGGAAGCACCCTTAAAAGTTAATAGCCCTAATGCAATTCCCCCTTTGAATACCCAAGACCCTTTCTGGAGCCTCTCTTGTGGTTACAGGATCCCATCTCTGATACTGTCATACATGTAGAGCTGAAACTCATTACCTGTACATTCCATACTTGCAGATATACCTACTGCTAAAATTTGTAACCCCCAAATCAATACTTATGGCAATTTCTCAGTCATTCACAGGCAGGTCCAAAGTGGTGAAAAATTTGGGTCTTTTCATGTTCCCAGCTGAGATAGAACAAGGTGGTTTTCTTGTTCCAGCTATCACCCAGTAAACAAATGTCCCTATCGCAGTCCACCTAGTACTGCCACGTTTTCAATATTTTTGCTTTTGGTTGGTGGTTTCACTGTTAAAACTGGCCACCAAACATGGCAATGAATTGTTATCTACTGTTCCTAAGAACAAGAGAGTTATGATGTGCTTTATGGAGAACATATTGTATTAGACAAACTCTGCTCAGGCATGAGTGATAGTGCTGTTGGCATAAGCTCTATGTTCATGAATTAACGATATATATTAAATAAGGTGTTTTTAAACAAATACATACAAAATAAGGCTATGTATTAATCAGTATAAAAGTGCTGTGACCAGAGGCTCTCAAGAACCTAACTCTGTATTCCCCCTAGGAGCAACGGCTCCGTGTTCTTTAATTCTCTGTTCACAACAACTTGGCAGAACATAACTATCTTAAATAATGAGAATCAACTGTATTCTCTTTCCCTCAAAGGGGAAACCTATCATTACTGTCTCCTGTGGAATAGGTATTAGTAAACAGTTAACTCTGAAACTAGGAAGGAAATTAGTAAGTTTTTTTTTCTTTTGTGTGAATGCCTTGACTTCAAAGTTAAGTAGCGGCCATATAGTTTAACAAAGGCTGGACACTAAAACAAAGCAAGGTGGCACGGAATTATTTTTATAACTTCAAAATGACCGACAATGGCTTTTACTGACACACTTACCATTTTTGTTCTTCAGATTTGGGTCTGCTCCACTTTTTAGAAGCTTTAAGGCGCACTGCTTATGAGCCCGGTAAGCTGCACAATGCAAGGGTGTATTTCCTAACTGATCCGAACAATTAACATCAGGAGGTTTGGGCCTGTTGAGCTAATGAATGAAAAAATGCAATGCGAAATTACATATCAGAGATAGGCCTTCTCCCATAAAACACGTTAAGGTGTAACTGTATGTTCGGGGGACCCTCAAACTATAGACGCTGATGAACACCAGAGCTCTAGGAAGCTAGACCGTCAGGGCCTTCTTGCTCACTAACCCGTGAATCCAGGTCACTCCCCATGTTTGTCCTCGAGGTGCCGGGAAATCTCAGGTCCCACATTCCCGACCACAGACACCACGCACTACACCAATGCCATCCCACCCACCCCTGGACACTAAAATTTCACTAAGAGTTGCTTCCTTCTACCAGTCTTGTGATTCACACTTGGGACAGCAAAAATACAAACTAGTCTCCCACAGGCAGTCATTCAGAAGAGTTAAAACCAAAAATGTTAAATGTGTAAATGTCAAAGTTCCACGAAATTTGTTGTTCCCAACTGACTGCTTTAAAAACTTCTTTACATAGTCTCCGTTTCACAAAGCTTAAAAAATGTTTGAGGCACTTTACTTGGAAACCAAAGAGGCCTTTTCAAATGAGCTGAAATAACTTTAAAACAAATGGCAATGCTTCAGTCTTGAATTTAGAACAAATTTGGTTTCATGCTTAATGAGACTATGCAGGAAATGGAAACTGGAAAGTAGGTCTCCAAAAGGGGGGAAAAATGGGTAACGCTTTCAGTCTGTTCTAATGTGATATAAATACTCCCAAATATTGTCACTTTCTAAAAGTGTAGCATACCTTTCAGAAATTATTGCTTATCAAAATTAGAGAAACTTGTTCCTTTACTGGATCCTACATATTGTTTCAATTTTAAATTGATTTACTCTGGAAAAAAATTATCTTTACATTAAGTATTTGCCTTGAAAAATCAGTTTCTTAATCCATCAGGTTTTCAGTAGGGGGTGGGGATGTAAATCGAAAATTCAGAGAAAAATATAATCATTACAATGGCATAATTATAGTTTAAGCAGGATACAAGTGTTTTTAGATATTTAAGGATTTTTGTACTATTATTATAATCTCCAGTATTCTGGTCCCAAAATTTGACTAAATTATGAAGTTATCATTAAGTTAAAATTTTCCTGAAGGGTAAAGAATACACGCTGTTGTTGCTGTTTTACCAGAGCTATGAGTTCTGCTGTTCTGCCTTCTCTTGCTGCTGCCAAAAGTTCTTCTTCAAGCTTTCTTTGTTGAGTCCTTTCTACAGCTGCAAAAGCAAAGTACATGTTACTCTACTTCTAGCTAGACTCCTATAGCAAAATCATTACAAAGATGTATGAATAAAGCGATCGTGCGGAAAAAAGTCACAATGTTTTTTGAATTATAATTCAAATGTAGTTACAGACTTTGTTGTTATTCTCATTGCCTTACACTTCAGAGTTCAACTTGTTTCAGGTTCAGAGGAATTTATGTTCTCAATTCAGAGTTCTTTATCTTACTACAATACGCATCACAAATAATTATGACTTACTTTTGCATGCTGAAATACTATTACATATCTGCCTTGGAAAGGTAGATAAATTGGGGAGTAGCATTCATACCTTCCAGAACCTTAGAATCTGTGAAAAGTAACAATAAGAAATAGCACTGGTAGGAAGATGTACAAACCATACAAATAAGTAGATTTATATATACTTATATACTTCCACATCATATAAAATTTAACAAATTTTATAGCACTTACTATATGACAAGTGCTATTCAAAGCACTTTAAAAATAACTTCCAGTTCTAAAATAAGTCACAGAGATGAAAAAATACAGCATACGGAATGGAGTCATTATTGTAATAACCTTATATGGTGACAGATGATAACTATATTTATGGTGAGCATGGTGTAACATATAAAATTGTTGAATCACTATGTGGTACACCTGAAACTAACATTGTATGTCAACTGTACTTCAAAAATAAATTTGGAAAAAACATTAATTCATTAAATCCTCATAACTATGCTATGAAGTAGGTGTTACTATTATCCTGATTGTACAGGTGAAGAAACTGAGGCACCAAGTAGTTAAGGAATTAAACCAACGTCACACAGCTGGAAATGGAGGAGCTGGAATTTGAACTTGTGCAGGTTGGTTCCAGAGACCATGCTCTTATTACTACTCTAACCCACTTCTTAAATCACACTTGCAGGGATGCAATAAAGTCTCTTTTTGCCAGACTTTTATCCTGTTCTGGCTTATAAAAAGCAATTTCATAGAAAGGCTCAGTAATTTCACTTCAGACATGCACACAAAATCCTGTTTAAAGGCTGCCAGGGAGTAACTACAAAAGGTTTTTCGGGTCTCGCTGGCTGAAGTCAGGTCATGGACAAAAAAACAGGTTGGGGAGCCAACTGACTGGGGAAACACTGGGATTACTATCTTGAATACGGCAATAGCTGGAGCTAGGTTAAAGAAATGACTAACATTCCTAACGTACCATTATCTTCTATTCTCACATTTGTATTTACACACCCAGACTCCCTCCCCACCTCAGAGGAAGGCAAACCAAGCCTCTGCATAGGCTCTCAATGGCTTCTGCTTTTGCTGGGATTCACGCTCTTCAGTGTTTCCTCTTACTGGTCCTCTGGCTACTGGAGTGTGAGCTCTGAGAACAGTCACATCCCTGTCCCTGTCGTATGTACCTCTACTATTACATGTACTACTTGGAGCTGTCATTTACCCCCTCGGTCATTCTTGCAGTCAGGTACTGTTCTTACTCTTCTGTGTATCCTAGGCATTTGTGACCATGTCTGGCTCAATGCACATTTGGCCAAGAAATATTTGCTGAATAATCAAATAAATGCTTAATCATGTTGGTTCTACACTTTAGGGAAAAAGAGGTGAAGGAACCCTAATGTTTCTTTCTACATTGCCTAGGTTCGTAACTGAAGGAAAATGGGGATTTGGAGTGGAAAGCCTTGCATATGTTCTTGTCCTGTGCTCATTAAGGACACTGAAAGATTATTGATCCAGCCAATGAAAAGGAAAAATTCCAGTTGGGGAAGTGAGGCTTCTAGAGTGTGGGTAACATTCTGTTTCTTGATGTGCTATTTACATTGATGTGTTCTGTTTGTGAAAACCATGAGCTGTGTGTTAATAATGTATACTTTTATACATCTGTTTTATACCCCCAATAAGTGTTTTTAAAGGAAATATTCCATTTAAAAAAGTAATTGTCCTATAAATTTTAATTTTTATATGACAATAAACTATTTTTCTTTTGAATCTGCATCCGGAGTTAATAAGGATGCAGAGATCATGAAGTCTAACTCCATCTTAGCAACACACTTTTATACATACACAGGGTAAGTGAAATAGTAATGCACTTGAAATGTAGGCAAGAACCTGGCAAATGTACTTCAGTGACAAAAGAAAACCACCATTTGCCATCTCCAATAAATGATTCAAGGCAAGAATTATTAATGCTAAAAATCACTGATTAAGAGATTGGTAAATAAAAAACTATTGGTAAATGGGAAATTTACATTTTTCTTACCACAGATTATTACTTACAAAGGGAGGAAGTACCTTTACCATGGATAATGTTGTTATCTGATTTATCAGAGGTGACATTACCAGTAACAGAACAAAATGACATCATGTATTCTCCTAATGTGATGCACCGGTAAAGGATACCACCTCACCATTCCTGGCAAAAATGCATATCCTGAATCTAATTATATGAAGAAAAAAAAAAAAAAAACCCGGAGACATTCTACAAATAATTCTACAATTGCCTTCTTCTTCAAAAAGGTCAAGATCATAAGGGCAAAGGCTAAGGATTTATTCCAGATAAAGGAGACTAAAGTAATGTGACAACACAATGAGAGATTCTGGATTGGATTCTGGATTGGGGGAAAATTTCTACAAAGGACATTATTTGGGCAATTGACAAAAATCTGAATAGAAACATTATAATAATGTTAAATTTCCTGAGATTGATCACTATATTGTGATTATGTAAGATACCCTTATTCTTAAGGGATACATACTAAATATTTAGAGCTAAGGTATTACTGTCTATAAATTACTCCCAAATAGTTTTGCAAAAAATTAAAAGTAAATAACATTAAGCAATATATAAAGGATAAGCCAGATATGGCAAAATGGTAATGACTGGTGACTGTAAGTGAAGGAAGTATTTGTTGTACTACTCTTGAAACTCTCCCATAGGTTAGAAATTTCTCAAAATAAAATGAAAGACAAATGGTATGTAGAAGAAGGTATTCCTCTCTGGTGCCTGACAAGTAGTCATCTACCCTTATCCAAGTAACTCCAGTCACATGAACTCACTACACCTTGAAATGCAACCCAAGCCATTATTACAATACACAGGACCCAAAGATCAACTCCTGGCACTCCATCAACTGGGCCAACCTAGCTCTGGTCTGCCACAAATAAGATCACAATAGAAGTTCTTTAGATACTTGAGTGTGATTTTGTTGTGACTATATTTGCTGTCTCTAGTGCCTTACCCTACCATGTGGTTTCTGTTCTACCTGTAGTCTTGGAGGGCTCTTAGATGCACTCCCTGAAGTCTGACCCATTTAAGGTGCTATGCACAAATGTATCTGGCTAAGGTGATCTCATCAGAGCAGAATCAATTAAGCTTCTACTTCCATTTTTCAGGCTAGCACCTTATTAGCTGACAAATCATAATGTAAGTCAACTAAATCCTGTCCTTAGTGGATTTGGGGAGTCAGTAGAACATGTCTTTATGATCAGCCCCACTAAATGTCAACTTGTCAGGCTAACCTAACATTCCACCGTCAGGAGAACCTCAGTTTCAGGTTCTCATCTTGTTACAATTCAAACGACAGGACAAGGATGCCTGGCTGGCTCAGTCAGCAGAGCATGCAATTCTTCATCTCAGGTTCATGAGTCTGAGCCCCATGTTGAACATAGAGACTACTTTAAAAAAATAAAATAAAATGACAGGACACGGTCAAGAACAGGACCTCATCCTCTCACTTAGATCACAATATATTAAAGGGCAGGGATCACATCTAATATCACATAACACAGAGCCCTACAGAAGACGTTTTATGTTGATATGCTTATTCGTTTTAAATGAAAAAGTTTTATTTTAAAGCCAAGAATGAGTTAAGGCAGTGACCTAAGGATGTCTGACAAGCAGGCATCATTTTAATGGGAAAACAAGAAAATATTCTAGTTTTCAAGGACATCTGGAAAGCAGTAAAAAGATACTGGTTTTTACATAGTTAAAAATACTAATAATTAAGAAATAAATACCCTTTCGATACAAAATTATCTTGCCTTTCTCTGAATTGCAAAGCAAAGAAACACAGGATTTGTGCTTTCTATTCTAAAGTCGAAAGAAATCTTTTCTTCTCTAGCATAGAAATACTACCAAAATTATAGCAAAGTCATGGCCATTCAGAGGATAGCCTACCATATGAGAGTTTCCCAACGTAAGCATCAAAATATGTTTTATTCTCTCTTGGAGAAACTGCTCTGAGTTATTGCAGACTCCTATCTTCTTTAACACAATATCTGAAGTTCCTAGCAATGATGCTGATCCATCAAGAACTTACTGTCGGCCATCGTACTACATAATGCAGTAAGTCAGGATAATGGAACCAGACAGAATGGTCTTCCCCAGCATCAAACGGCTCCCAAGAGCTGTACCTCTCCCAGCTTCTCTGTCCTGCACTTCTGTATTCCTTCATTAATGATGCTTCTGCAGCCCACCAGCCATACTCTTTCTCCTGCCTCTGATTTTCTGCTTTTAATTTTGTTGAAGATTTGATCATACATTATGGCAAGTCTTAAAAATCTGTTTAAGTTTTAAAGCTGTAAGGAAACTCAAAATGATTTTGTGTCCAATCAAGGACTCTAAGATCGTATCATCTTTAGAGTATAAGCTCAATGTAGTCTATTTTGGCATTCCAGAAGCTATTTCTACTTATGTTCTGGACCTTGCCTATCATTAAGGTAAATGTTACTTATGTTAAGATCCATAATATTTACCTTCGAGCATGTTTCTGATTTCTTTGTCATAAGTGACTTCTTTTGCTGTCTGTCCACTCCCATTAACAACAGTAGCATCTGCATTATATTCTAAAAGAAGCATTACCAACTCCTAAAAAAGCAGAGAAACTGTTTTTAGCTATTATTAAACTAAGACTTTATTATAGCCCTTTTCCAAATTACTAATTATTATCAAGCTTCTATAATAGAAACAAGTGCCATAGGAATCTGTGATCTAAAGCACATCAGTTATGTGTACAGTAAGTGAATACATTAAGTAACTACAGTAAGCTCAACACAGCCCACCCTTGCACAACACAGGTTTGAACAGCGCAGGTCCACTTATACGCAGATTTTCTAAACAAATACAACACAGTACTGTAAATGATTTTCTCTTATGATTTTCTTAGTAACATCTTTTCTCTAGATTCCTTTATTGTAAGACTAGAGTATATAATACATGTAACATACATGATTAACTGTTTATGTTGTCGGTAAGGCTTTCAGTCAACAGTGGGCTATTAGTAGTTAAGATTTGGGGGAGTCAAAACTTACACGTAAATTTTCAACTGTGTGGGGCTCAGTGCCCCTCACCCATGTTGTTCAAGGGTCAACTGTACTACAATTCAACTAACTGTAATAACTGATGATTGCCTAAATAATTGCCAATCCAAAATTAACACAAACAACTTCTATAATTGATTTTTTAAGTAAATCATCTGTTTTACCAAACTGGTTCATGTGACTAAACCAAATGTATAACAAAGCCGTTATTAAAATTACAGCAAATACATTCAACGTTATTCCTACGACGCCTGTTGAAAAAAAATTCCCCAACAGACCTAGATATTTTTTAAAAATCTGATTTAAGATATAGAACATTATCTTCTGATGTGATACAGACTGATAGAATATACCACCAAAAGAATGGTTTGTTATGAAGCAAACAATCTCAAGTAAATATTCAACAACAAAGAAACTATCGTACGTATTTACTCTAAGCAGTTAAATGCTTTTAGAAATTTCAAACTAATTGGTAACATATGTAAGTCCAGTATCACTGGTGCACAGTTCATTTATACAACTTAACAGGGCAGTAGAAATGAAGAATGCAGATTTGCAGGAGATTATTAGAGATCCGATATTTAATGTTACTAGACTGTATAGCACCCACGGACGGGATGGTAGTAACATGTCTGCTTTCATTCTACAAGAGGGCAAGATGAAACACAGTTTTATTCTGTGCTATTCTGTCAGGTTGATTGTGCACAGACACATAGGAAGGGATATCCTGTGTCATCACATGTTATGTTTTCCCACGCGTTACATACTTCTTTTGGGTCAAAAAATTTCCTATGTTCTTTCCAAAAATTTTTTGTTCTAAGAAATGCCTAAATACAAGCTAAAAAATACATAAAGTAGAAAATAAAATACTCATTGTCCTAGTCATTATATGACCACTATAAACATTTTGTTGTATTTCTAATTACTTTCCTATGCATTTTTGAGACTTTTTAAGATTTATTCATTTTAGAGAGAGAAAGAGAAAGTGCAAGTGAGGGGAGCTGCAGAGGGAGAGAATCTTCAGGTAGACTCTCTGCTCAGTGTGGAGCCCACCGCAGGGCTCAATCTCACAACCCATGAGATCACCACCTGAGCCAAAACCAAGAGTCGGATGCTTAATTGACTGAGCCACACAGACACCCTTGAGATTTTCTTTAAACATAATCTTATTCGTATGACAGCAGCTTATGTTATACCTCCTTTCGCCTAATATATCATGCATTTTCCAAAGTATTATATAGTATCTATGTAATAGTCTATATAATACACATTTCACCGCTGAATGTTATTCTATAAAATACATTACCACATTTAAAAATAGAAAAATGGTTAAGTCTAATATTTTAACAAAGTGAATTCTAATAAAACCTTAGCATTTACTATCATCTTAAGGGCAGCATTTTTGGGGGAAGTGTTTTCGTACTAATAAAGAAAGTAAAACACACAGGATGATGGAAAACATTTACAAATCATGTATCAGATAAGGGACTTGTATCCAGAATAAAGAACTTTTACAACTCAATAAAAAGACAGCCCAATTTAAAAATGGGCAAAAATAACATGATTAGAAAACAAAACCAAGAAAAACAATTGCATTTACAATGGCATCAAAAGAAATAAAATGCTTAGCAATAAACTCAACCAGGGAAGCAAAAGACTTGTATACTAAAACTATAAAACATGGCTGAAGGAAATTAAAAATGACCTAAGTAGGAAGACATCTAGTGCTCACAGACAGTAAGACTTAAGACTTAAGAGGTAAACACCACCCAAAACAATCTATAGATGGCAATACCTATCAAATCCCCATGATGATTTTTCCAGAAATAAAAAATCCCATCCTATAATTCATATGGAATCTCAAGGGACCCTGACGAGCCAAACAGTATTCAGAGAAAAAAAATAAGTTGGAGATCTTACACTGCCTGATTTTAAAACTTACTTCAAGCTACAGTAATCAAAACTGTGGTAAGGGCATAAAGACAGCCATACAGGCCAGTGGAATACAACAGAGTCTCCAGAAATAAACTCTCACATATGTGGTCAAATGATTTTCAATAAGAGTGCCAAGACCATTCTAAAGGGAAAATTTCAATAAATGGTGCTGGGAAAACTGGATATCCATAGTTAAAAAAAAATTATCAAATCTGTACCCTACCCCATATACAAAAAGCAAAATGAACCAAACCCTATGTGTAAGATCTAAAACAATAAAGATCTTAGAAGAAAATAGCAGGAAAGCTTCAAGACATCAGATTCTGCAATAATTTTTTGGCTAGGACACCAAAAGCACAGGCAAAAAGAGAAATTAGTCTACATCAAGATTTAAAACTTTGTATATCAAGAGAGTGAAAGGCAATCCAGAAAATAGGAGAAAATATTTACAAATCATACACCTGATAAATGTATGTCCAGAATATATAAATAACCCCTAAAACAAAAACCCCCAAACAATCTGATTAAAAAATGGGCAAAGAATCTGAAAAGGCTACATACTGTATGAGCCCAACTACATGACATTCTGGAAAAGGCAAAACTAGAGATAGTAAAAAAGATCAGTAGTTGCCAGGGGCCGGGCTAGGGAGAACAATGAATAGAGGCAGTAAAAATACTCTAAGATGCTATGATGATAGATGCATATTATTATACATTTGTCCTAACCCAAAGAATGTGCAAGATTAAACCTAAGGTAAACTATGGACTGTGTGCGTGTGTGTGTGTGTGTGTGTGTGTGTGGTTGTGTCAACACAGGTTCCTCAGCTGTAACAAATGGACCACTCTGGTAGGGGGATGTTGATAATGGGGGACACTGTGCATGGGTAGGGACAGGGCACATGTGAGAAATCTCTATCTTCCTCTCAATTTTGCTGTGAACCTGAAGCTGCTCTATAAAACTTAAGTCTTCAAAATAAAAAAAAAAAAAATTTTAAACAGGCAAAGGACTTCAATACACATTTCTCCAAAGAATGGCCAAGCAGCACACAGACGCTCAACACCTACATTACAGAAATGCAAATCAAAACCAAATGAGAGGATATTTGATAACAGTTACAGTGCCTGAAATTAAGAAGGCTGACCATAACAAGTGTTGGCAAGGATGTGGAGAATCTGGAACCTTCACACAATGCCAGCGGGAATGTAAAATGATGCAGAGGCTTTGGAAAACAGTGACAGCTCTGGAAAACACCAAGCAGAGATGCTAGATGATACAGCAATGCCACTGCTGGGTATATACCCAAGAGAAATGAACTGAACAACAAAATCTTAACCATAAATCTTCAGAGCAGCATTATTCATACCCTCTGAAAAGTGGAAACAACTCAAATGTCCGTCCATCAACTAATGAGTGGATCAAATGTCCGTACAATGGCATATTTGTCAAGAAAAAAGAATGACGTACTAATATATGCCACGTCATGGATGAACCTCGAAAATTTTATACTAAAAGAAGCCAGTAACAGAAGACCATGTATTGTATGATTCCATTTACATGAGATGTCCAGAATAGGCAAATTCATAAAGATAGATCAGTAATCGCCTGGAGGTGAGACGAAGTATGTGGTTTCTTTTTGGGATGATGACAGTGTTCCAAAATTGACTGTGTTGATGGCTGCAGAAGTCTGTCAACATACCTGAATCACAGAATTGTGTACTTTAGATGGGTGAGTTGTATAGCGTATGAAATAAATCCCAAAGTTGCTTAAAAAATGATTAGGGTCAGTCTGGGACCACATAGCACATTTAAGTTAAGGAATGTTATTTCTCAACCTATTTAATACCTCATCTAACAGATGAAACACTTGAAAAGGGTCCATACCCAGATTATTTTTTAGTAACAGCTTTAGGACATAATTCACATACCATAAATTTCACCCTTTTAAAGTGCACAGTTCTGTGGCTTTTAGTATATTCAGAATTATGTACAATCATCACCATCTAATTTCAGAACACTTTATCACCTCAAAAAGAAATCTTACCTATCCATCGCTCCCCAATCCTCTTTCCCCTACACCTCTGGCAACCCGCTAATCTACCTTCTGTCTCTATGGATTTGCCTATTCTGAGTATTTCTATGAATGGAATTATCCATTATGTGGCGGCCTTTTGTGTCTGGTTTCTTTCACTCCGCAGGTTTCCAAGGTTCTTGTGTGTTTTGGCATATATCAGTACTTCATTCCTTCGTATTGCTTAATGACACTCCCACTGTACGGGTGTACCACACTTTACCCACTCATGGTTAATGAACATTTGGGTTGTATCCATCTTTGGGCTATTATGAATAATGATGCTATGACCATTCTCATGTTGATTTTTAAAGTTTTTTTTTTTTCCTATAAAATTAATCTACTTCAGGGGAGCCTGGGTGGCTCAGTCGTGTCCAACTCTTGATTTTGGCTCAGGTCATAATCTCAGGGTTTTGAGATCAAGCCCTGTATCAGGCTGTGCACTGGGCATGGAGCCTGCTTGGGATTCTCGCTCTCTCCCTCTGTCCCTTCCATCCCCTCCCTCCCTCTTTAAAAAAAAAAAAATCTACTTTTAAATTCCACATGAAAATTCTACTTCTTGTAAAGCAATCTCTTAATGTAGGCTTCAGGTTTCAAAGTTAGAAAAAAATAACTTCTATAAATTTTGCTCACTGAACTCTTAGAATTTAGAAGTTCAAGAAAAATAACTCAATGGGTTGTAACTTTAATACAATTGTAAGGAAAATACGATACTTTTTTTTTGCGGGGGGAAGAGCTTCACTATGTTGATAAACTGTATTAGAGAAAACAGAGAGAGGCGTTAAAACAATTCAAATATAGCTACCAAACATATGCCATGTATGTATAGCCAATTAATTTAAGGAGCCAAGAACCCACAATGTTTGGGAAAGGATGGTCTCTTCAATGAATGGTGCTGGGAAAACTGGACAGTCACATGAAAAAGAATGAAACTGGACCACCATATGACACCACGCACAAAATTAACTCTAAATGGATTAAAGTTTTGAACCTAAGACCCAGAAGCCATAAAACTCCTAGAAGGAAACAGAGGCAGTAATCTCCCTAACACGTGTCTTGGTGATGATTTTTTAGATTTGATCTCAAAAGCAAAAAATTAAAAACAAAAAGTAAAAAATAAACAAAACTAAAAAGCTTCTGCACAGCAAAAGAAACCATGAACAAAATGAAAAGGCAAACTACTTAATGGGAGAAAATATTTGCAGATTCTATATCTGATAAGGGGTTAATATCCAAAATACAGGGGCGCTTGGGTGGCTCAGTCAGTTAAACGTCTGCCTTCGGCTCAGGTCATGATCCCAGAGTCCTGGGACTGAGTCCCACACTGGGCTCCCTGATCAGCAGAGAGACTGCTTCTTTCTCTCCTTCTGCCTCTCCTCCTGCCCTCCAACTCCTGCTCACACATGCCCTCCTGCTCTCTATTGCGCTCAAATAACAATCTTAAAAAAAAAAAAATCCAAAATACATAAAGAACTCCTACAACTCAATAGCAGAAAAACAATCCAATTAAAAGATGAGCAGAGAGGGTGCCTGGGTGGCTCAGTCAGTTGGGCGTCTGACTCTTGGTTTCAGCTCAGGTCATGATCCCAGGGTTGTGGGACTGAGCCCTGCCTTGGGTTCCATGCTCAGCAGAGTTTGCTTGAGATTCTCTCCCTCTGCCCCTCCCCCCACTCAAGCTTGCACTCTCTAAAATAAAAATCTTAAAAAGATGAGCAGAGAATCTAAATAGACATTTTTGGGGCGCCTGGGTGGCTCAGTCATTAAGCGTCTGCCTTCGGCTCAGGTCATGATCCCAGCGTTCTGGGATCAAGCCCCTCATAGGGCTCCCTGATCAGCGGGAAGCCTGCTTCTCCTTCTCCCACTCCCCCTGTTTGTGTTCCCTCTCTCGCTGTGTCTCTCTCTGTCAAATAAATAAAATCTTTAATTAATTAATAAATAGACATTTTTCTAAAAAAGATGGCCGACATTATCGAAAAGATGTTTAACATCATCATTCATCAGTGAATATAAATCAGAACCACACAGAGATATGACCTCACACCTCTGAGAATGACAGTTATCAAAATAACAAGTGTTGGTGAGGATGTGGGGGGAAAAAAGGGGAATTCGTGTACACTGTTGGTGGGAATGTAAATGGGTGCAGCTATAGAAAACAGCATGAAGATTCCTCAAAAAATTAAAAATAGAACTACCATTTGATCAGGAAATTGTACTTCTGGGTACTTATGTGTAGAAAACAAAAATACTAACCCAAAAAGATATCAACACACCTATGTTTGTTGAAGCATTATTTACAACAGCCAAGATATGGAAACAACCTAAATATCAGTGGATGAATGGATAAAGAAACTGTGGTATACATAAACAATGGAATGTTATTCAGCCATAAAAAGGGAGGGATACTGCCACTGCAACAACGTGGATGGACCATAAGGGCATTATGCTGAGTAAGTCACAGAGAAAGACAAATACTATATGATTTTATTTATAGGAATCTAAAAACAAAAAAACCAAACTCAAAGATGAACAGACTGATGGTTGCCAGATGCAGGGGGTGGGGGATGGGAGAAATGAGTGCAGGTGATCAAAAGGTACAAACTTCCAGTCATAAAGTAAATAAGTCATGGGGATGTAATATACAGCATGGTGACTATAGTTAATACTGAACTGCATGTTTGAAAGTTGCTAAAAGATCTTAAAAGTTCTTAAAAAAAATGTAACTGTACAGTGACAGATGTTAACTATACTTTTTGTGATTATTTTGCAATATATATATGAATATTGAATCCTTAGGTTGTACACCTGAAACTGATGTTATAAATCGATTATACCTCATTTTTTTTTAAAGATGTTAAGTATTCTCTACACCCAACATGGGACTCAAACTCAAAACCCCAAGACTAAGAGTCGCATGCTCCACCAACTGAGTTAGCCAGGCTCCCCAACTATACCTTGATTTTTTTTAAAAAGTGGCTTTTAAAAACTAGTGACTTAAAAGGGTAAGTTTAAATTATCCAATATTCATACATGTAGAAACATAATTTCTCAAACTTAGGCAAATAAAGTATTCCCAAAAATCCAAATTCTTACTGGGGGGGGGTGGAATCAACAGAAGTACATCTGAGAAATGATGTATGATTTCTTAAGATCATAATAAACTAAGCAAATTTAAGGCTAGATTTGATATTTTTAAAAACAATTATTTCAAAACAAATGAAAGACAATGATACCCAGTATTTAATTAACGTTTACTATGTACCACTGTTCTAAAAGTTTTACTTTTACTAACTTATTTAAGTTTTCACAAAAATCCCATATGGTAGGTACTAACACTTTTTTTTTTTTTTTTTTAAAGATTTTGACAGAGCAAGAGAGCACAAGCAGGGGGACCAGTAAAGGGAGAGGGAGAAGAAGGTTCCCCGCTGAGCAGGGAACCCAATGTGGGGCTCTATCCCAGGACCCTGGGATCATGACCTGAGCCCAAGGCAGATGCTTAACCATCTGAGCCACCCAGGCGCCCCATAACACCTCTTTTTAAAGATGGGAAATCTGAGGCATAGAGATCAATATGTGTTATATACACTTAAGTGAAAACATCATGAAAATGGTACAGTAACACCACAAATTCAACAAAGTTCACCCTACAATGAAGCCCACAAGTCAGCAAGTCCTACTCATGCTTATTGAGCCTCTAAGTTTTGAGAAATGTCACTCATAAACATGAATCGATAGCCAATTACAACCTAAGATTTGAGATCTGATTGACACAAAGGACAAAGATCAAGACAGAAGAAAAAAAAAAACAAACTTGAGACAAAAACAAAGAAAACCTTAAAAAGAACTATAATATTCGCAGAAAATGAGCTATTTCCTTGTTAAGCAAGAAATGAAGGCTTCAAAAAGGAACATTCAGAGAAAAATAAAGGACTCTTAAAAGTTAACAGCAAATCAAATATTCAATAGAAGGACTGGAAGATAGATTTGAGGATATCTTTCAATAAATGGGCAGGTCAGGGAGAGATACCTAAGAGGGAACACAGGTGGAAAAAAAAGGTAAGAGAATTAGAGAATCAATCATGAAGGTCTTTTAACTGGTCACCTAGAATTCCAGAATGATAAAACTGAATAGAAACACACATGCACAGCTACATGCAGATTTTTTTTAAAGAAGCAACTCACAAAGTCTTAAAGATTTTTTTTTTTGCCTTTTAAAGAGATTTATTTATTATTTGAGAGAGAGAGCGAGCGCGTGCGTGTGAGCAGGCATGGGAGCACTAGTGGGAGGAGCACAGGGAGAGAGAATCTCAACAGATTCCACACTGAGCGCAGAGCCCAATGCAGGGCTCAATTCCACCACTCATGAGATCATTACCCGAGCCAAAACCAAGAGTCAGATGCTCAACCGACTGAGCCACCCAGGCGCCCCTTAAAGATCCCGAAGATGGGCTGAACGTTAACTGCTACATGTAAGGCACAGACACATGATCGACGTAATTGAACTCTTTGAAGACTGTGTGGTACCTAAGTTGCCACAAAAAAAGCCTGTTTCATAAATTAACTGGTACTTGCACATTCCACATGGGATTTAGAAAGCTGGAAAGTGCATCACACCCCCTCTAACTAAAAAAAAAAAAAAGAGGAAAAAACAGATAATCTACAAAATGATTACCTTGCCTGAACCCAGAGAACTGAGATGGCATAGCAACCAACTACAGGCATATCACATTTTATTGGGCTCTGCAGATTTTTTTTTTTAAGATTTTTTATTTATTTATTTGACAGAGAGACAGCCAGCGAGAGAGGGAACACAAGTAGGGGGAGTGGGAGAGGAAGAAGCAGGCTCCCAGCGGAAGAGCCCGATGTGGGGCTCGAACCCAGAACTCCAGGATCACGCCCTGAGCCGAAGGCAGACGCCTAACGACTGAGCCACCCAGGCGCCCCATGCAGATCTTGTTTTTAACACAAACTGAAGGTTCTTGGCAACCCTGAATCCAACAAGTCCATCAGAACCATTTTTCCAACATCATTAGCTTACTTTATATGTTTCTGTGTCACATTTTGCTTATTCTCACTTTATTTCAAACCTTTTCATTACTATATTTGCTATAATGATCTGTGATCAGTGACCTTTAACGTTACTACTGTAATAGTTTTGGGGCACCATGAACTATACCCACAGAAGACAGCAAGCTTATCAGTAAATGCTGTGTGTGCTCTGACTGCTCCAGTAACAACCATTCCCCCCCCCCGCCCCCATCTTTCTCTCCTGCGGCCTCCCTAGTCCCTGAGACACAATATTGAAATTAGGCCAATTAGTTACCTCTATGATGACCTCTAAATGTTCATTCAAGTGGAAGGAAGAGTCATGCATCTCTCACTTTAAATCAAGCCAGAAATGATTAAATTTAGTGAGGAAGGCATGTCCACAGCAGGCCAAACAGCCAAGTTGTGAGTACAAGGAAAAGTTCTTGAAGGAAATTAAAAGTGTTACTCCAATGAACACACAGTGGTAAGAAAGTAAAACAGCCTTATGGCTGGGGTGGAGAAAGTTTGAGCAGCCTGGATAGAAGACCAAACCAGCTAGAACATTCCCTTAAGCCAAAGCCTAATCCAGAGCCAGCCCTCGGCTCTCTTCAATTCTGTGAAGGCTGAAAGAGGTGAGGAGGCTGCAGGAGAAAAGTCTGACGCTGGCAGAGGGGGTTTCATGAGGTTTAAGGAAAGAAGCCACCTTCATGACATCAAAGTGCGAGGTGAAGCAGCAGGTGCTGATGGAGAAGCTGCCGCCAGTGACCCAGAAGATCCAGCTAAGGTCATTCATGAGGGTGGTTACACTGAACAACAGATTTCTAATCTATATGAAATAGCCTCATTTTGGAAGAAGATGCCATCTAGACTTTCACAATTAGAAAGAAGTCAATGCTCAGCTTCAAAGCTTCAGAGGACAGGCTGGCTCTCCTGTTAGGGCTACTGCAGTGGGTGACTAAGTTGAAGCCAATGTTCATTTAGCATTCTGAAAATCCTAGGGCCCTGAAGAATTATGCTAAATCTGCTCTGTGTTTTAGAAATGGAACAACAAAGCTTGGATGATACCACGTCTATTTACAAATGGTTGACTAAATATTTTCAGCCACGGTTGAAACCTATTGCTCAGAAAAAAAGATTCCTTTCAAAATATTACTGCTCATTGACAATACACCTGGTCACCTAAGAGCTCTGATGAGGATGTACAATGAAACAGATTGTTTTCATGCCTGTTAACACAACATCTATTCAGCCCATAGATCAAGAAGTAATTTCAACTTCAAAGTCTTAGGACTTAATACATTTCATAAGGCCATAGCTGCCACAGTGATTCCTTTGATGGATTTGAGAAGAGTAAATTGAAAACCTTCTGGAAAGGATTCACCATTCTAGATGCCATTAAGAACATCTGTGATTCAAAAGAAGAAGACAAAATACTATCAACAGTAATATGAGTTTGGAAGAAGCTGATTCCAACCCTCATGGGTGACTTTGAGGGGTTCCGGACTTCAGTGGAGGAAGTCATTGCAGATGTGGTGGAAACAGCAAGAGAACCAGCATTAGAAGTGGAGCCTGAAGATGGCACTGACCTGCTGCAAGCTCATGACAGAATTTTCACAGATGAAGAGTTGCTTTTTACGGATGAGCAAAGAGTGGTTTCTTGGGATGGAATCTACTCCCGGGGAAGATGCTGTAAAGATTGTTGAAATAACAGCAAAAGGTCTAGAATATTACATAAACTTAGTTGATGATGGCAGGATTTTGAGAGGGTGGACTAATTGTGAAAGAAGTTCTACTATGGGTAAAATGCTATCAAACAGCATCACATGCCACAGAGAAATGGCTCATGAAAGGAAGAGTTCATCTATGTGGCAAATTTCATTTTGTTCTATTTTAAGAAACTGCCACAGCCATCCCAACCTTCAGCAATCACCATCAACATGAAGGTAAGACCCCCCCACCAGCAAAAAAGCTCAGATGATAGTTAGCATTTTTTAGCAATAAGATATTTTTAGTTCAAGTATATACATTGTTTTGTTAGATATAATGCTACTGCACACTTAACAGACTACAGTGTAAATGTAAATTTTACATGTACCAGGATACTAAAAAGTTCATGTGACTTACTTTGTTGTGATATTTGCTTTACTGCAGTTGCCTGGAAATGAACCTGCAGTATCTTTGAGATATGTCTGTAGTGAAATCTAAGGAAACTGCCCCCAAATAAGCACTGGCTCACTTATGAGTATGGCAGTAAGCCAGGGACTGCCAAACAAGCAGATAAAAGAATTCGGCTGAAATTTTTAATGAATTGCTACAGGCTGAAACACTAGCGTGAGAACACAGAACCTCTGCGAACCACAGGCATAAAGGAAACTCCTATCCACCTGCAGACTCCTCCTGGTGCTTTAAAAAAAAAAAAAAAAAAAAAAGCGGGGGCGGGGGGCAGATGTAGGTTCAGGCAGGTGACCAGATAAAGTCTTACCCTCAGTGGTGCAGGCCCAGAGGAGGGAGCTGCCACTACTGCAGAAAAGACACAAAGCCCCAAGCAAGCCTTTCTGCCTTACATTATTCTTTAAAGAATAACACTACTGTGAGAAGGGCAGCAAATCTTTCATCCACAGGGTACAGTGAAGATCCTTTCAACCAAGCAGAGGGACAAGAAACAATCAAGGACCCATTCCATTAAAGGTCTCTTACTGTTACTGGAGCAGGATCACTGATGAGGAACCACCTAAGAAACCCCTGTCCCTTAAGGAGGGGCACAAGGCTTAAGATGTACGCTGGACCAGGACAACACAACTCACTTTGTCCCCTCCTCTGACCCCAAGATTACCAAGTACTGAGAACAAGCAAGAGTAGTCCATTAATGGGGGAGAAGCAACAGCATGGAGAGAAACGCTGAGGCACAAGGCACACCAGAAAGGCCTAAAGCTTAGGGTGAAGCAGGAACATCAGGAAACAAACAAACAAAAGAACACCAAAAAAAAAAACAAAGCAACAACAAAAAACCCTCCAGAAAAATCAGCCTGCAACTTCTACAGTGGCAATACTGAATTTGGAAATAGTAATTTGAAGCCAGTGGTGCACCGAAGGTAAACAAGGGAACAACATAACCCAAGCTCAGACCTACTCTAGACTAAACTGATTCAACCTCCCTCCCACACTAAGAAGAGGTATGCCCATTTCCAGGCCCAATACTATTTACCTCTGTCTCTACTAGCTTATACACACTGTTTAACATTCCATAAAAAATTACCAGACACCAAAAAAAAAAAAAAAAGAAAAACAAGCCACTGTCAAGAAACAAAATGATCAACAGAATGACACAGAAATGACCAAGTTGTTGAAATGATCAGACAGAGAACTTAAAATAACTATGATTATTACATCAAAAGGTCTAGTGGAAAAGGTGGACTACATAAGAGAAAATGCTAGAAATAAAAATCACGGTAACAGCAGGGCACCTGGGTGGCTCAGTCGTTAAGCGTCTGCCTTCGGCTCAGGGCATGATCCTAGAGTCCTGGGATGGAGCCCCACATCAGGATCCTCCACTGGGAGCCTGCTTCTTCCTCTCCCACTCCCCTTGCCTGTGTTCCTTCTCTCATTGGCTGTCTGTCAAATAAATAAAATCTTTAAAAAAAAAAAATCACAGCAACAGAAATAAGGAACGTCTTCAATAGTATCAGTAGACATCAGGGCACTGGTGAGGAAAGATCAGTAAACTTGAAGACACTATTTGACTAATCTCTACTGACCTAAGAGGAAAAAGTGAAGAGGGAGGGGGATGGAACAGAAAGAAGAAACAGAACTGAGCAACCAGTAGCCGTGGAATTATGTCAGCCTAACAAATGTATAATAAGGTACTAAAGAATTTGTATGCTGCGGTAGCTTCCAATCCAGCAAAAACGAGTTAAAAAGCAAAAAAAAAAAAAAAAAAAAAAAAAAAAAAAAATGACAATAGTAGTATTTGA